>NC_051250.2:19141669-19766669 GCF_015237465.2 Chelonia mydas | reverse complement strand
CCCCCACGGTATAATATGACAATTTGGTGTACTCCTCTGTTCCAGTGTATCAGTTATGTTCTTAGTATACCAAAGAATTACCGGTTTTGCACTGAAAGGCGAAGTCTGTTCAGTGGTAGAAAAGCAATTAGAGAATTTCCAGAGCCATGGTTTAGCATCATTATCTTGTCGTTGAACCCATCCAAATGATCTACTGCAGAGATTCTCCGTTCTGTTTCCCTCCATCATACAGCCATACAGAATAGTTCAACATTCTTTTATCCCTCCTTTCTTTCATTCTTCCCACCTGTTAAAGTTGTGCATATTTTAAATATTAATACTTTAAAACGTAACACAGCCATGCTTTTGTCTTGATTATGAACTGCAAAGTTGAAAAGTCAGTAGATCTGCACTATTTCCATTCAACTTAATAAAATGGTTTGGACACAGATTAGACTTATTTCTACAATATGAGTTATTATTGTAGCTTACTCCTGTATCTTAAAATGGGAACCCGAAGCACTGGTAAGTGAACATAAGCAACATTTCCATTCATGGTGGCTTCTGTAAATACACAAAACCAGTTAAGGAACGGATATCTAGCAACACTCTGTGAACAACAGATATTGCTACTAGAGCCCTGCACAGGACTATTTTTTTTAATCCCACTCCCGTCCCACAATACACATTCCGCATTGTTTCTTGCATTTTTATCTGGCTCCCAGCTGTAAAATATCTTAGATCCCGCAAATCCCACAAGAGAGACAGATTCCCGCATGCTACTTAACAAAAAGAAAAAAGGGTTGGTTACTATACTTTGTGGTAAAAATTGCTTCTGAATTCCATGTATATATACACACACACACTCATACACACGTACACATTATATATACACAGAATTATATATACATGGAATTCAGAAACAATTTTTACCACTTAAAGAATAAAACAAATCTTGCTTAAACCACGTAAAAATATACTTTAACTCCTGTTATAATAGGCATCAATTCTCTTTCTATCCCTCGTTTAAAGTATGAAAACCTTTATTTAAAAAAGAAAAACTTGTTTTACACTGCTGAAATTCTATTTATGACAAACTGACGAGAGATTTAGTGTTTGCCTGCAAATTAGTGCAGTCTGGATTTTTTTTGCCTATCCAATTCTGCCCACAACAAAGTACATTTTACCCACTGCCACTATTATGGCATCCCAGTCCCGCTGCAGGGCTCTAATTGCTATGTCCGCAATCCAGGAGCTAGAGTTTCATGACAGAAAGTCCAACGGGAGAGCACAAAGAGTGAGTGCAATGTAATGAAAAAAATGAAGGAATACAAACCATGCAATTTAAGTACTCAGGATTTATACAGAGCTTTACCTAACGAAAGCTCTTTTACTAATCCTCAGCACACACGGAGGTATGTAAACCTTACTGCTGTTTCACAGAGTCACAAAGACGCTAAACAACTTGTCCAACACCCCACAGCAAATTATTAGAAGAGCTAATAATTAGAAATGCAGACTTCCTGACTTCACAGCCATATATTCTATTCAGCAGAAACCATGCTGCCTCTGCTCTTTAGTTACTTTTTTGAAAGTTTAGCCCTGAATAGGTGAACTGGCCTTTATTCCATGTTAAAGCTATCCAGATTTGACAATAAAACTATATGAACTCTACTCTGAACTGTACTCGGATATTTGTCCTCTTCAAAATTAGATCACGTTTATTAAATCTTGAAACCTTGGCCGGTTTCTTTTAAGAGTATATTCGATTTAAAAACAATTTTAAAATAAACGTATTGATCCCTTATTATAACATTCAAAATTATTAAAACAAAAGGATTTTAAAAGTCTGATTTCTTTTAAACTCTTTGTGTTTACTCTTCCTTCCCCCCTCTGTTTTGCTTTATTTAATAGCGATTCTCGAGGCAGTCTCTCTTCTGGGCTCACGCTTGTAGTTCACACGCTACAGGGGAACGCTTACATCCAAACGAAAGCCTGCTTTAATTTGAGCGCGTCTTGAAGCGCAATCCAGAAAAACTGCCGAGGGTTTGTCTGGGAAATGGGCTCCCACTGAGCCCCGCCCGGGCACATGGCCAGGCGACAAGGGATGAAAGCACACGTTCAAACCCGCGTGGGGAATCGCCTAAGGGAAAGGGGTCGCAGCTCGGGGGCGCACCCAGGGCAGCAGGATTTGGAGGCTCAGGAAGCGAGCGCAGAGAGTAACCCCACCGAGAGAGGACCCCCCCCCCCCCACGGCACTCCGGGGACCTGCTCCCCGCCCAGGGCAACACCAGGACCTTCTCCCGCCCGAGAAAGGGTCAGAGCCTCCCCCCCCTAGGACCCCGCACCCCCGTTGCTCCCACACAGGCAGGCTCCCCCAGCGACGCCAAGTAGCGCCGGGCTTGGTTAGGAGGGGGCCGCAACCGGAGACACGAGAAGCCGCCGGTGCTCAGCCCTCCCCTAGCCCAGGACTGCGCACCACCCTCCCGCTGGGCTTTCCCCAGGCCCGAGGCCCGATCCCTTTGAGGCCTAGGCCCCCAGCCTGACTCCGCACCCACGCTCTCTCCCGCCACCCGGAGCGGGCCCGGCGTCCCGGCCCGCCGGCGCGACTCCCCCTCCGTCACCTGGGCCGCTCTCGCCGCCGCAGCCGCCTCTGTCTCGCTCGCTCTTCACATCCCGGCTCCCCCGGCCCCACACACCCCCTTTGTTTTGCTCCCCCCTCCTCTCCGCAGCTTCCGCCCCCAAGCGCAACACCCAGTGCCGGAAATGAACTCACTGTCGTAAACCAACTGCGACGGCCGTAACACTCCCCCTCCCCTTCGAGGCTAGAGCGGGGGGAGCCGGAGTGGGTCGGGAGGGGGAAGACATTTAATCCCCCTCCCAGGATCAGGGCTTGCGTCTCTCGTCAGCCTCACAACTGCGTCACAGCAAAAAGGGGGAGACAGAGCCCTCTAGCCTATAGCAATCCTACTAGACCCTAATAGGGGCCCTCCGAGGGGGAACAGATGTCCCGATTCTTATAGGGACGGTCAGGCTGTTTGGGGCTTTGTCTTTTATAGGCGCGTTTTACCCCCCACCCTCCCCATCCCGATTTTTCACACTTGCTATCTAGTCACCTTCGTCTCTACACTGGGGGTTGGCTTATGGGGGAGTACCTGGAACAGACCTCGAAGCAGGGGTACTTGGTAGTTCTCCACCCTTACACCCTCTGGTACTCTACGCCCCCGCCCCAGGGCGGGAAATGCTCAGGAGACACCTAGTGTCAGTCAAGCCAGGATGCAGCTCCAGTTCATTCACATTCCTACTGTAGTTTTCATGACACCGTAGTCCAGGAAAGGACACCAGAAAATCATTGTAATTAGGAGCGGTAAACGTGCATAGCATTTTACAAGACGGCTACACCGCAGTAGTCTCTGCCTTGGGGCAGTTACAAGGGAACTAAGGTCTTGTCTACACTAGGGAGTAGCCTTCATTCAACCGTTGGTTGCCAACAATTGGTGTAACTGTACTGATGTAGAAAAGGCCTCAGATATAGAAATAAAACACAGGGACTGGAAGGTCAGGATAGTGCTGGAGAGATCAGCCTGGGAAAGATTCATGGGAAACACACGTTTTAATGATGGATTAGTACTGGACAAGAAGTGGGAGGATATTCCTGCACTACAGGAAAGGAGCAATTAGTACAGTGTTCAACTGAGCTATTACACATCCACCATACCAGTGTTTCTGGCGTGGCTCCATCAGTTCCTTTTAGAATTTATGCTTTCCAAAAAAAAAAAAAAAAAGTCCTAGATCTCATGGTTGCAAAGAATGCATTGCAAATGATTGAGTCATAAATGGTTTTGAATAATAAAATTCCAAGCCCCCTTTCATTTCAATAGGGTGTAAACTCTGAAACTTAATGATAATAGTTTAAATATCAAAACTGCTAATTAATTTGCTGCTTGCTGTTCAACTGTTGGATTGTGGGAGGAGTTTGAGTAGAGCATCAGGACCTTATCCCACCTGCCCCTAGGAAGGGTCAAAGCCTTCC
The DNA here is from genome assembly GCF_015237465.2 of Chelonia mydas. NCBI lineage: Eukaryota > Metazoa > Chordata > Testudines > Cheloniidae > Chelonia > Chelonia mydas. The sequence goes on along the minus strand of NC_051250.2, from coordinate 19,762,657 downwards.
TCCCCAGTCCCTACGGCCAGGACCCTGCACTTCCACCACCACCCCCATCTTTACTCCTTCCCAATTTGACCTCTGAGAGGGAAAATTAGGGTTTATCTACACACAGTTTTCACTGGTTTAACTAAATCACTATTTAAAAAAAATTATTTAAATGGTGCAATCACCTAATGTCGGTGCAGTTACATTGATAGAAAAGTGTTTATATTGATCTTAGAATTTTTATATTGAGATGGCTATGCCCACACTTAAAGACTGAAATGCCACTTGTTTTTCAATTGTAGCAGTTAAATAAAAAACCCTTAATATTACAATATCATGACTTCCTCTTCCCAAGATGATCCGTGTTGAACAATCTGGAACATCAGTTTTCCCTCAGATGGCTTGTGAACCCAAAAGACAAGGCTTCTGAGCCTTACCCTGGATTCTCACGTTTTACAAATCTTGCTTGTTTCACTTTACAGCACTTTCCTTCAAGGTCTTCAGCAAATCAGACATACCTTGAGTCATGCAAGTCAAGTTGGATTTAGGTCACCATTAGCGTGTGTCAATTTGGAAAAGTCCCACTTAATCCAGACATTAAAAAAATATTTGGTATTTTCTATTTCACAGAGACTGTTGGTCTTTGGCCCTCTAAAGAATATGTATACAAAATCTGGACAGTTAAGACCACTTTTGAGGAAGTTGGTATGGTCTTATATGGGTAAAATGGATTAAGAAGATACTATGTCACCAGTTTACGGGAAATTCAATGTAAAAATATCTAGCAGGTAAACCCTAGCACAACAAAACCAATATTCATTCATCAGCAAAATAGAAATAAACTCAGTCTTATAGATGTCATCATCTCCACTTCTCTGCTAATTGAAAAACAGACACATTTTTATAGTCTTCTTACAAACAAGGTAATTACAATAACCTTTATTATTATTTATTATTTGTATTGAAGTAGTGCTTAGGAGCCTCAGTCTTTGATCCAGGACCCCATTGTGCTATTTTGGAACTGGACTTTTGCTCTAATAGCTTATCTTCTGAAATCTAAATCTTGTTACAGAAAAGCTACTGTAAAACTCATCAAAATGTGAGTCATTTAAGACATAATTTTTTTTATTTTAAGGTCTGAATAATCATACAAGCTATTCTTACAATCTTAAAATTAGTGCACAAATGGTAACTAATTAATATTAAAAAAATCAGCAGGATATTGGGACATTGGTCCCTATCTTGCAGACATGAACGTAGGTGCTTAACTAGCTGAAGTTAAGCATATGTGTTTGCAGGATCAGGATAATTGTCAGGTGGTGTTTAGCATGTTTTCTTAACCAGTCCAAAACAACAAACATTTTTTAGTAATTTAAGGGCAGAATTAAGGGGCACTGTCAACTTAAGTTTTTTAAAATCCACTAATTTTAGAAACTTCCAGTGCTGGTATAACATCCTTTAATAGTTTGTCCAAAAATTAAAAATAATAATAATAATTGTTGGGAGATTTTTTTCTCCAGACCTGTCGATGTTGATAAAGCTCATCGTACAGGTGAAACAGACAAACTGATTATATGCTATAAAATCCTTTCAAATGCATGAAGTAAGCAAACAGAAAAAAACAGAAGGCCAGATCTTGACTGGTGTACATGGGAGATGCTCTGTTCATGTCAAAATAACAGCACCCATTTACACCTGCTGAGGATCTGATTCCAAAATTATTTTGCTAACTTCTCTCAGTTATAGTTATCTTAGTTGTTGAGTGTTCCATTAATATCTGAATCGTCTACAGTAACACGAACTGCCACCTGAATTACACTAGTGGCCTGGTCCTCCAAAGACTCTAAGTATGTGTGCAATCCCATTGGAACTGTAATAACTCACATGTTTAAGTCTTTGTAGGACTGGGCCCTAAGGACTCAGACCCAGATCCTCAAAGGTTTTTAGGCACCTATCTGTCATTGTAATCAATGGAATTAGAGCCTGAACTTGAATCTTTGAAATCAACGGGACTAGGATGAGGTCCTCAGTCCTCTGCTTAGATATGTGGGTGCCCATCAACAGGCATCTTGTTAAACTGGCGGCTGGATGTGCACAATAATTAATAATAAAATGCTCAGTGATGTATGTCCATATATATGTGGGCTGGATCACCCTCCAAAGTAGTAATTTATGGTTTTGTTTTGAGTCTTTCAGGAAGCAAACATCAGACACACCCACTGAGCAGGTATTTGTGTGCATTATAATATGGGCACACACCTATTGTACTTGAGCAACTCTGAGTATGTCTTATCCCTATTAATAATTAATAAGCAAAAAGAACTGGATCCAAATTCCACTAAAGTCAAATCATAGAGTACCACTGAGTTCATTAGGCTTTTGGATCAGGCTTACTGCTGGTGAACATTCTTGTCCTTCCCAGCATTTTGGAGACACAAAAACATTATACTGGTGTGCTCACATCATTCATAGGTTCTGTTTAGTCTTACTGTGGTTTTTGGGGAAACATGTCCCAAATGGGGAGATCATAAATGACATGTAAGTAAATGCTGCTTTCTAATGTCTCACAGAGGGCCTAATCCTAATACATGTTGACTTCAGCAGGAGCAGTACTGCACACAGAATCTTATCCCATGCTAAGCAAAAAGTGGATTGAGTGGGTATCTTGAATGTATAAATTTTGCACTTTTATGGCATTTAAAATAGTTAAGGTTACATACTGAGATACCTTTCTGAAAATTTACACCTTGGAGTCTAAACTCACAAGTCAGCCCAAAGGTGACTTTTTTTTTTAAAGAACAAAACACCACATCCTGAGGAATTTTTTTTTAAAGTTATGGGAGTGTGGAAAAAAATACACAGTTAATAAAATTATAACTGAGGCGATTGCAGAGGCGATTTGAGCTCCACTCACACTACAGATCTTACAAAATAATGCGAGTGGTTAACTTTTGTCAGTAAAAAAATTAATCACATATATTTGTGTTTGCAGAATTAGTGCCCCTGTCTTCTTACGCCTTCGGTGAAGCCCCAGGCACACTTATGGATGTTATAAAATAAGTAACACACCCATAAAAACGTAGCTAATAATAAAGGGAGGAGCTTTGCATTGCAGTTTGCTCAGTACATCGAGTCTTCATAACTCCACCGTATCTTGCCTTGCTTGAAGGGCGGAGGTCTGCTTGAGATCCCTGGGGCGGTACTGCACCATGCCCTGAGCTCAGAGCCTTGTCCCACTGACACCTTCGCCCTCCGGCCCGGCTGCAACTGAAAAGTTAAAAAAGAAAAAAAAAAAAAACCCCATTCGAAAGACAAAAGTTTCTAAACGTTCCAAAAGCAGCATTCTGCCGGAGCTGATTGGAGGAACTTCTTCAGGCCACGTGACCCTGCAGCCAATAGGGTGTTGGGCAGAGGTTGGTTGTAATGGTTCGGATGGGGGTACAAAGAGCTGGGCAGAGTAAGAGCTTAGATTCGTACTAGTCCCGGCCGGTGGCTATAGGAGGGTGGCAGAAGGTGCCTGTAGCCTGCATAGAAGGTGGCAGTGGCTGGAGCTGGTTGCTTTTCCCTGCGGAAGTGGTGAGCGTTCAGGGCTTTGCTGGGTCTCTGGAAAGTTTTGGGGAGGACAAACCCCTAGGATCCTCCTCTCCCATCTCCCCTTGTGGCTGCCACTGCTGTGTGGGGACGGGGTAGGGCAGGGAGGGTTTCCACGTGGCAGGGTGAGGGATGCATCCTATTGTGAGGACGGGGGAAGCAACAGCCCTCTGTGCCCCCTCGCTACAGTGTGTCCACATCTTGCTTGCATCGCTCTCTGCCTTTCTCCTTCTCTGAGGCTGCCGGGAGCATGGGCTCGGGTAAGCCCACTGGGACAAAATAAAGACCCTGTACTTTCTCCATCGCTCCCACCCCTAATTGCCAGCCTGAACCTTAGATTCTTTCTGGAACTGGACTTTTATATTTAGTCGAGATTTGGAAATGTCCGGAGTAGTTTATTTCCTTTTCGGTGTTTGATTTGGCAATAGAATCAGAAACTCCTGCTGCTGTGAGAACAGCCTCTCGGGCTGGAGCCAGGAAGCATCAAGGAACAAATAGGTATTTCAGGAGAGAATGTGCCTGATCTGCTGAGTTTCCTTAAGAAAGTTTGAGACTCAAAAGTATTGGATTTGGATAAGTACCTGAACTCTTGAATAGTTTGTTTTTTTTTTAAATTAAGCCCTTTTTGCAGAGAGACTCACATGCAATGATAACCTTCTTAGACTGGCCTCTGAATATACTATTAATTGTGACCTTCTCTTTGGGATGACCTCTTTCTCTTTATTCCCTTTTGTGGCATTTAAACAAAGGGAAATAGTCCCTGATGTGACATGAAGTCCAGCCTGGGAAGCTGCTTGAAGTTTTTGTAGAGGATGTGAAAACCTCTTTTGTATGAGACAAAAGAACCTCTTTTCTGATGGTTAGAGGAAGGTTCCCCCATATGAACTTAGTTCTCCCCTTGCCCTGATTATGGAACAAATTACTTGTCCAAAGAGCATTTATGGAATCTATAAAAGTTTGGCCTGTGAGAGTTCTGCTTTGCGCTTACCTTTTCAGAGGGTCCTTCTCCTGTTCTCTCCTCTGGGGGGTTGGGGGACATGGAACTGCTCTGAATGCTGTGGTAAACTACATTGCTGACATTGTTAACTAAATTAAATAGATTCTTAAAAATATATTTAAGTCCCAGAGCTGTTTTGGAATGGGTTCTACAATCTTATATTAGAATCCAGCATAGAGTTCTCCTGAGTTTGATTAGCTCTGACTCTGATTACAGTATTTCAGTCCCCATTCTAAAATTACTTTGAAGATGGTCTATGCCATGGTGATATGAACTAGTGTTTTGCAGTACTGTTGTCATTTCCTGGAACGAAACATGTAAACATAATTTTTCTCACTGCAGAAGTTCCTCTCATACCACCAGAAAACTTTAGTTCCTGTATGATACAGATACATTTTGTAATGTCTGTGACCAGCTGTGCTGCTTACAAGCAGGAAGCATGGCCAAATCTTTCCTTCTGGTTTCTACACGTACGAAAACAAACGAGGTGTAGCCAAACTGTGTGCATTAGGTAAAGTTATAACCTTCTGTTTTTGATGGCAATAATAAGTTGTGAGCAAAATGCTGGTAAAACCCTCTTCCCAACAAAACTACAAAATTGTGTTACGTATAATTCTGTTTGCTTTAATTGTGTAATGGTAGCCTGTCCCCATTGAACAACCCCATACAATTAGCCCTGCCTGCCACACTTGGTATGGGGTGTGGGGTTTAATTAGTAGAACCATCTGGGTATGGAAGAAGTGATTGAGAGCATCAGGAAGCTATCAAAGAAAGAGAAGAGATGCTCAGGGACAGAGACTGCTGGGAGTGAATAAGTTGTAGCAGGGAACCCTGATTAAGGGAAGGCCTGGGAGGTCCCCAGTGGAGGGGTGTGGCAGAACCAGGGAAGGCTTTGTTTGGTATAGAGTATCAGGGGGTAGCTGTGTTAGTCTGTATCCACAAAAACAACAAGGAGTCAAATAAATCTTTTAGACTTTTAGGTGCCACTGGTCCTTGTTGTTTTTGTTTGGTAGTTTGATTTGAGGGCAGCTGAGACAGTGCACTTGCGTAGCCACCTCTGACCGTGAGGGGGCACTTGGGAGGCAGCTGCCTGTTCGCATGTGGCAAACACAAACTGTTTTTGTTGTCATTGAAAAAGAAAACGGAAGATTCATGGAAACATTTTGATTGGTCTGAAGTCTCGTTAAATCTTGTTTTTGACAACCTAATTTTTGGACTCAATTTAATAGTTTTCTTTTAAGTAAACTTTTCCCTTTGCATTTTAGGCTGTCTTGAAAATCTCACCCTAAATATCTCTAGCACCTGACGTGTGGCCTATGTTTGGATAGGGCCTTGTGTGAAATGGCTAGTAATAAGACATGTGGGAGGGGGTGGAATGTATTAATGTTTAATTGCAGTTCTTGGCTCACTGCAGGCACGAGGCATGCACCTGAGGCATGGACCAGTAGAAAAACAATTCATGTCATATCCTGTTATCTTGTGGTAACAAATGTAGGGCCTCAAATTTTTCATACAGGTACTTGCAGTCTCCACATTAGTTTGCAATTAGCCTACTGTAGGCATTACTTAGGGATAGATATAATATAACAAAATGTGTTCCAGTCATGTATGGTCCCAGAGGGATGCCTGGGGAGTGTACCTTACGGCTGGTCTACATGGGAAAATTTACCAGCAGAACTATGCTGGTATAATTGTACTGCTACAGTTATTACCCATATAATTCCCTGAAATATGTATGCACACAGGAAATTATATGGGTATAACTGTAGTACTATAATTTATACCAAAATAGGTCTGCCAGTACATTTCCCTATGTAGACAAGTCTTTAGAAATCTAAAAAGAAATTCCCCTTTTCCCCTGGCCCCAAAATACATGTCACCATGTAAGGGGGCAAACAGGCTTTAGAGCAAATCCAGCCCTGATGTAAGCACATGCAACTCCCATTGAGCCAGTAAGAGCTATGCTTGCAAATTGCAGGGCTTTTGGCTCCCATGTCTTTGTGGGTGTGAGGAAGAGGAGGAGTCCAGAGGACCCTATTTCTAAAGACCCACCCCACTCTCCATCATGTCTAATTTTGTTCGCTCTCTGAATAGAGATTCCATTGGGCCCATTAGTGCAACTCGTGAATCAGCCATGGGAATTGCTGTCCTGGAATTCATGAGGATCAGTACATGTTAATGTTGGACTCTGTCTTATGCTAGTGCTGGGCTGACCACGAGATAGGATCTTTCCCAAAGTACATAGCCCAGACTGGCTGGAACGGCAGTCTAAGCATATACCAGGTTCCTGGAGGAAGTGTGGAATGACCATTCTGACAAGACCCAAAGATCATAGTCTTTGGAAAAAAGAAAGTTCAGAGGTCCTATGCAACCCTATGTAATTGCTTACGTGTACCTATCTTTTTTCCTGGCCAGTCCAAACTGGAAAGAGGTTAGGTATTGAATCTCTCTCCTCTTTTGCCTATTCCTTCCCTGAATGTTCCAAGTCTAAAAAGCTTCTTTTGTTTCTGAAACTTGTCTATTTTTAATAGTATTTGGGACTGGGAAGGAATGATTTGTGTTATTAAAACTAGTTGGTATCCTTTCCTTTCCAAAGATCACACTGAATTGTAGTTGATGACTTTCTGAAGCTCAGTGCATAATTGGTGTTTCCTTGTCATATGCATAGTTTAATTTCCAGAAAGACAAAGGACGTTGAGAGTATTTCAAGTTTCATGCCTACATCACATCCTCTTTACAGTGTCCACTCTGAATCCTGTACCACTGGGTTTGTTCCACATGTGAAAGCTTTCCTGTGCATCTGAGGTACTTTTATACAGCCCACAGTCTTTCATAGAATTTAATATATGAGATCTGTTATTACATGCCAAGCTCTGCAAGTGGAATCAGATTTCATATTTACCAAACCCAACCGAGGCCTTCTCTAGACTAGCATTTAAAGATGTGATGTCAGCTTGTGTTAGCTGATATGTGCTAACTAATGTGTTTGTAATCTAATCTAGACAAGGCATATCCTCTTTAACACATGCTAAACTGGTCAAGCTAGGCTGAGTTTAGCAGTACCCTAAGGTATACCATTCCTTTGTCCTGACTAGAATTTTAAGAGGGTATTAATTATATCAAGCTAGGTGACTGGATATCACACTTCTAAGCCTTAGCCTAGACAAGGCCTGTAAGTGAGCCCGAAGAGGACGTTGCAATTGTATTAAAACGAAACATTTTCAAAACACACCCTTTTTGCAATCAAGACTGGGTCTTGGTGGTGGAGGATTCAACCCTTTTGTTTTTCAAACACCAAACTTTTGGAAGTTTTATCTATAATCTGTTAGGAAAGTGCACACACTACAATGTAAATCTGAAGGCGCTCTGCCAGATCATTTTCACATTAGCCAAAATTTTTAGTGGGAAAAAAACTGACCAACAGGAGAGAAGTCTCTATTGAAATATTTTTAAACCTCTGTTTTCCAGTTGGCGTAGAGTTACTCTAAAATTGCAGCAGAGGCTGGGGCCAGAATTAGGGAGGTGTGAAGGTGCCTTTATCTGTCTAGCTACTTACTGTGCCTCATTGCTGTAGTAGTTGATCATCACACAAATGTTAATGGGTTTATCCTGTCAATACCGTGTGAGGTAGGCATGTATTATCCCTAATGGCGATGGAGACATTGAGGGATTAACTGATTTGCCCAAGGTCACACAAGAAAACTGTGGCAGAACTGGGAATAATAGTGATAATAAAACAACCGATTTCCTGAGTCCTGGTCTTGCAGTAAGTGCACCTGACCATCCTTCCTTCCCATAAAACCACCTTTGCTTTTCCCACATCTCTTTACACCTTGGAAACCTGACCCAGACCACTCTGCGGATGGCTCCAGCACGTCGCCAAGATATGTAGTTTCTGTGTGCCAAACCCTGTCACTTCCCTGAGAGGTGGGAGATGGACAAGGGTGCAACCTTTGCCCCAGCTGTCAATGGAATTTGGAAAGTTCCTGTTCTGAGTGTGTGGAAAACACCCACCGAAGGGATGATGTGGTCTCTTGTCTTTTCTGGTGGGTTGAGCACAGTACTGGGGGTTGGTGGCCACTCCTGATTTCTAATCTGAGTGACACATCTGGCTTGTGGCCTAAGTGGCTTTCCTTCTCCCTTTCTGTTTCCCCATCTGTAAAATGGAGGTAATATTTATCCACCTCCCAAGTGTGGTGTTAGGATTAATTAATGTTCGTTCAGAGCTCTGAGCATGTGAAACGCTTATTTAAAATCAAAGGCACTTTCAACTTGTTAAAAATAAAGCGAGAATCTTAATTCTGCATGGTCTAGCTTCACATTACTAGACATGAATATAATTTGGAGCGAGTCAGTACTTCCCACCCATCCCATTCTTAGCTTTTTCCATACATTTCCATAAATATATCCACAATTGGAAGTCCTGAGACTTCTTCAGGAAATGTCACTAGGTCAAGGGTGGTGGTCTTGTTTGTTTGCAGAAGGGTGTAAACCTCTTGTTTTATTAGCATTTTTTTTTTTCGCTGATCCCTTTAAATAAACCAAACTCCTATGAGTTTAAACACTTTCAGGTTTTCCCTAGTTCCCCCAGCCGCCGCCGCCCCTCCCTCACCCCGGGTATTTAAAGGAAAGGTTATCAGAAGTGTCTAATTACCTTTGAGTGTCAAGTGGGGACTTAGGCCATGAATTTTAAAGGTACTCATGTGGTGGTCCACTCAACGTTGTAAGGCCTAACTGATTTAGGCAACCAAGTCCCATTTTCAAAAGTGACCTGGGCACTTAGGGTCCTAAGTCCCATTGATTTTCAGTGAGTCTCAGGCTTCTAATTGTCCAAGTCACTTTTGAAAATGGGACTTAGGCCTGGCAATGCCAAACAAAGCAATGCCTAAAATACCTTTACAAATTTGAGGCTTAGATGCTTTTGAAACTGTTTAATCATATAATCCTGTTTTCAAGCATTTCTTGCTCACCAAAAGCTCCAGTTGAAATTGAAAGGTTAGGGTGCATGTGAAATGCAGGATCAGGCTCTACGTGTGTGACTGGAAAAATCTTCAAATGGTCATTGATGGCTTTGAATGTGTTTGCTCTTTCTCTTTTTAAGCTTGCCATCTGGAGACTTACTGGCTTATTAATAAACAGATCTAAAGCTGAGACTTTAAAATTTGGAGTTGGCTTGCTGACTCTGCGTCTCCCATTCACAGTTTAGGGTTCCAGTATTTCTGCTGCCTGCCTTTGTAAATGAAGAGCCAGATTCCACCTTTATTTACAGTTTCCAATCTCTGGAGGATGCTGTTAGGTTTATAATGTCAGCCTCTGTGTAATCCTTGCCTTGCCCAGCACTGCACAGAGCAGACTGTCTAGAGGCCTTAATTGTGACCTTTCTCTGCTCTGAGGCTTGGTCTGCGCTGCCAATTTATGTCCGTATAACTACATCGCTCAGGGGTGTGTGGAAAATCCAACCTAATTTCCGGAGTAGAAGGGCTATGTCAACTGGAGGTCTTCTCCCATTGACATAGCTACTGCTTCCCGGGGAGGTGGAGTACCTACGCAGATGGCAGAAGCTTTCCTGTCTGCATAGGTAGCGTCTTCAGCTGCGCCTCTCTAGTGTTTAGTGCTCCGTAAGTGTAGACAAGCCCTGTGACTAACACACACAAAACCATTTCTACTTTAATGCATTTATTATAGTGCATCACAGGCTTCAGGGTGATAGCTGTTGTATTGCATTCTATTTCTATTTTGTACTTTATAGAGTCTTAAAGTTTAGATAGATACTTTTTAAATTTTACCTTTTAAATGACTTAGATCTATATGCTCCTAAATCACATAGGCACTTTTGAAACCTTTACCAAAGGAAATCGTTATCCCCAGATCCTTTATATGTTTCAGTAAAATTCCTGCATATTTTCAGGGGTAACTGCCATGTCTCTGGAGTTGCTAAAGTCAAACTTAGTTGTATTTTCTTTTAGATCAGAGCATTTGGTTTCTTGCTCACATGGCCTTTTTGCATTTCTCAGGGATTCTCTCACTGGGCAGCGTGTGTTTTGGGGTGTCTCCCTCCTCAGCTGCTTTCTGTACCTACTGCTTATGCTGGGAATGTCTATTAATGTTCTGTTGAACAGTAAGTATCATATAGTCAGCTAGGGAGTGGAAGACACTGGGTAATCTGGTGGGGGTACCAACCTTCAATAGATTCAGAGAAACTTGAGAGAGAAAATCCCTATGAAATGATCTAGTCCTCCCTCTCGCATGATGCGTATTTGGCAGTGTTTTGTCCAATCTGGTTTTAAATGTCATAGAATCATAGACTTTAAGGTCAGAAGGGACCATTGTGATCGTCTAGTCTGCCCTCCTGCACAACGCAGGCCACAGAATCTCACCCACCCGCTCCTGTAACAAACCTCTAACCTACGTCTGAGCTATTGAATTCCTCAAATCGTGGTTTAAAGACTTCGAGGTGCAGAGAATCCTCCAGCAAGTGACCCGTGCCCCATGCTGCAGAGGAAGGTGAAAATGCCCTCAGGGCCTCTGCCAATCTGCCCTGGAGGAAAATTGCTTCCCGATCCCAAATATGGTGATCAACTAAACCCTGAGCATGTCTCCAAAAATGAGGCTGCTTCTACTATGCCTGGGGGATAATTCCGCTGGAAGAAGCAATGGGATAATGCAGTAACAGGAAGATGCTAACTCCTAAATTTGCAACTTCTTAATTTACAGGAAAACATGAAACAAGAATTCTAGACTTCTAGGGATTTCATCATGGAAGATTTGGAAGGAAATCACTTCAATTCAGTGGAAGAAGAAACCAGCTACTGGAAAGAACTGGCTATGAAATATAAACAATGGTAAAGGCAATGAATTTATGTCCATAATTTGTCTTCCTAGTAGGCTATAGATCCTGTAATTCATTGGAGGAACTTCTAGTGAGATGATGAAATCTGTGTAGAAGAGCCTGAGGCTACAGTCCTCCAGGAAAATTAATAGATTCTAGGGCTGTCAAGCGATTTTAAAAAAATTAATTACACCATTAATCTCACTGTTAATAATAGAATACCATTTATTTAAGTATTTCTGGATGTTTTCTACATTTTCAAATATATTGATTTCAATTACAACACAGACTACACAGTGTACAGTGCTCACTTTATATTTTGATTACAAGTATTTGCACTGTAAAAAACAACAAAAAAGTATTTTCCAATTCACCTCATACAAGTACTACAGCGCAATCTCTTTATCATGAAAGTTGAAATTACAAATGTAGAATTATGTACACAAAACCCGGCATTCAAAAATAAAACAATGTAAAATTTTAGAGCCTGCAAGTCCACTCAGTCCTACTTCTTGTTCAGCCAGTTGCTCAGACAAACAAGTTTGTTTCCGTTTGCAGGAGATAATGCTCCCGCTTCTTATTTACAATGTCACCTGAAAGTGAGAACAGTTGTTCTCATGACACTGTTGTAGTCAGTGTTGCAAGATATTTACGTGCCAGATGCACTAAATATTCATATGTCCCTTCATGCTTCAACCACCATTCCAGACGATATGCATCCATGCTGATGACGGGTTCCGTTCAATAACAATCCAAAGCAGTGCAGACCGATGCATGTTCATTTTCATCATCTCAGTCAGATGCCACCAGCAGAAGGTTGATTTTCTTTTTTGGTGGTTCGGGTTCTGTAGTTTCCACATTGGAGTGTTGCTCTTTTAAGACTTCTGAAATCATGCTCCACACCTCATCCCTCTCAGATTTTTGAAGGCATTTCAGATTCTGAAACCTTGGGTCGAGTGCTGTAGCTATCTTTAGAAATGTCACATTGGTACCTTCTTTGCGTTTTGTCAAATCTGCAGTGAAAGTGTTCTTAAAATGAACAACATGTGCGGTCATCATGCGAGACTTCTATAACATGAAATATATGGCAGAATGCAAGTAAACCAGAGCAGGGGACATACAGTTCTCCCCCAAGGAGTTCAGTCACAAATTTAATTAATTTTTTTTTTTTTTCTTTTAACGAATGTCATCAGAATGGAAGCATGTCCTCTGGAATGGTGGCTGAAGCATGAAGGGACATACGAATGTTTAGCATATCTGGCACGTAAATACCTTGCAGTTCCGGCTACAAAAGTGCCATGCAAATGTTCTCATTTTCTGGTGATATTGTAAATAAGAAGAAGGCAGCATTATCTCCTGTAACGGTAAACAACTTGTTTGTCTTAGCGATTGGCTGAACAAGAAGTAGGACTGAGTGGACTTGTAGGCTCTGAAGTTTTACATTCTTTTGTTTTTCAGTGCAGTTATGTAACAAAAAAAATCTACATTTGTAAGTTGCACTTTCACAACAAAGAGATTGCGCTACAGTACTTGTATGAGGTGAATTGAAAAATGCTATTTCTTTTATCATTTTTACAGTGCAAATATTTGTAATAAAAAAATATATACTGTGGTTTCAATTACAACACAGAATACAATACATATGAAAATGTAGAAAAACTACCAATTGAAATTTATTAAATATTTTGGATTTCTCTTGTTTAACAGCGCGATTAAAACTGTGATTAATCATGATTAATTTTTTTGAGTTAATCACATGAGTTACCTGTGATTAATTGACAGCCCTAATAGATTCTAAGGCCAGAAGGAACGACTGTGGCTATGTAATCTGACTTTGTGTAGAGGAAGCCTGCTGGGGCAATATACCTAGATGCCTGCCACATTCAGCATTCCAAAAGTGAGATTAAAATAATCTTTCAGAAATATGTTTCAGTCAGGAATATGTTGGCTAAGTAGGGATGGTTTAGCACCATCCATAGAGGGAGTAAACTCCCAGCAGAGGTAGAGAGTCTTTTCTGCATCTCTTTCCAGTTCAAACTGTGTCAGAGTAAATGGAATTTTTCACGACTCAATATGTCAAATTGCTAATTTTTAAGATTTGCAAATCAGATGGCTCGATCCTGCTGTCAGTGGATCCCTCCTGGGATCAGGCTTTGAGATGGCATGTTGATACTTAATATTCATATCTATTCTTAATCATTGTAGCAATATTTGAATGAACTCTGAAGACAGGCTTGTTTGCGTTCTATCTCTTATATCAAACTTCAGCAAATGAGTTTTCACCCAGGTGAGTATTTAATATAAATAGCTTAAATTTGCAGATAAGTGAGCATGACTGAGGATATGGTGCATAAAGGTAGGTGGATGCTATTGTTGTCTTGGTCTCTGTTAACGTAAAGACGGACTGTGTTGTTTGTAATCCTCTGTTCCAGGACAAATTGCTGCGAGAGTGTAGGTGAACAAATATGATTTAACTATTGAAAGGCATTTTCATACAATCATTTATTTTCCTTTCTGAACACGCATAGGTGACAGGCGGGCATAGATCCTTCAGTTGTATTAGAGGAGCATTTTATTTTGTCATACGTTTATACTAAGGTGAGCAGAATTTCCTTGTTTTATTAAAATGAACCCAAGTAATTCTCTGGCTGGAATTGTGCTTCCAGTGCAGAAAATACACAGGAGGAACTACGTGAGTTCCAAGAAGGGAGCCGAGAATATGAAGCAGAATTGGAGACCCAGCTGCAACAAACGGAATTCAGAAATCGAGACCTTCTGTCGGAAAACAATCGCCTTCGAATGGAACTGGAGTCAATTAAGGTAAAGGAGCAGCAGAGAAAGGGCAGTGTGTGCAGATGATCAGGGAAATGTGGAGCTGCAGCATTATAAATGTGGTGTTCATAAAGATGTTTATCAACAAATTGCAACAATATAGTTTGCTTTGATAATAAGAAAATATCAATATATTTCCCCGTTCTTAGGTCTGAATACTGTAGTTAATATTACTAGCCATCTGTTTGCTGAGACACTGGATGTATTTTCGGATGGATTCCAGATGGGAGAACCCTTACATTTGTAGTAGAATTCCTCCTCATTTGTTGCCCTATTCCCCCCCCCGCCCCCCCGTTTCTTTTGTTGTACAATGCAAGTATACAGGCTCATATAATAGACCAAAGCAATAAAAGATATAATTCTCTCTTGCCACAGAGGGCAGGACAAGGGGCAATGGGTTCGAAGTACAGCATAGCAGATTTAGATTAAATCTTGGGAGATACTTCCTAACTGTAAGAACAGTAGGACAATGGAATTGACTGTCGAGGGAGGTATGGAAGCTCCTTCAGTAGAGGTTTTCAAAAGGAGGCTGGATAGTTATCTGTCTTGGATGGTTTAGACACAACAAATCCTGCATCTTGGCAGGGGGTGAGACTAAATGACCTTTGCGGTCTCTTCTAACCCTATGAGTCTATGATCTTGTCAAGGTCCGGGAGAAGGAAAGTCAGTTGTGCTGAGCTGCTGCACTTGAATGGTGGATTAAGTCTGTTTTAAAAAGTAGTCGTTGTGACTCATGTCTAATGTCTAAATGTCAATTGGTACCTAATGTCTAAATAGGAGGAAGCATGATTCAGTGGAAGTTGGGAGACTTGTTTTCTATTCCTGGCTCTGAAAATGTCTCTAAATTACGTCTCCCAGTGGTGTGTAACCTCTCTGCATGTGGTTTCCCCATCTGTGAAGTGGGATAATGAATTTACAAATTAAAATCTCTAAGGAAAAAATGCAAAGTATTTTATATAATAGGGAATATAATTAAATTTTTTTACAAGAATATCTTGGGAGATAGTAATGATGGGACATAAGATGGTGATGCCATTGGGCTATAATGCTGCAGGATAAAAAGAAGTTAGTCTGGTTCAGTTTCCAAGAAGGACAAGATGCTGAAAATAATCCTTTACAAAAAGAAACAACCCCAAAAAAATACCTCCTCCTCTCCACAATTGAGAGCTTTAACTTCATTAAATTCATTTAAACTTGACAAAAGTTTGTCACCAAAATTTAGCTACAAAATGCCAACAAGATTATTTTTTAAAAGGAGTTAATCTGCAAATCATTTTAAACATCAGCTGTCTAAAAAAATGAAGTAAAACGCTTAGCATTTTCCAAGGGCCAGTTCAATATTTGTGGAGACCAAGATTAATTTAATTAGATCTACTTTACTCAGTTGGATCCAGTACTGAGTTAACAGGAGTCAAGTATAACTATAACTGGGTTTTGCTGTATGTGTTGCTTACACAAATACAGTAATTAGGTAAGAAACATCAAAAGGGGATACTAAAGAATTCTAGTCCACTTTTAAGATACTGTTTTTCTCAACTTTGTGGGAGTTTTGTTTATTTCAACCCAAAACAAATCCAGACATTGCTGCTATTACAACGTGTGGTTTAAAACAAAACAATCCCATGTAAACACCCTTACAGTTCTAGTTGTGTAACCTCTTGTATGGAATGTTGGCCTAGTTTGTCACACAAGCCACATAAACCCATTCAAGCTGACAGGTTTGGGAAAGAGGAGGAAAAATATCTCTGCAAAAATAAAACTTCCAGTCAGTTCCCATGAGGGAAGAATAAATTCTCTCTCCGCCATGGGGAGAAGATGAGAAGCAATATTACCAGGGCAGTCTGGGATAGGAATAATAAAAATTGACTCAAAAGTGGAGAATAAACATACTGCATTAGGGGAAACAAAATTATTGTTTTCCACTGCAAAGAACTTATTCTGTGTGACACAAACTCTTTTAACAATTGGCTTATTCATGCAGACTGAAAATGACAGTAGCAGCCTGCAAGTGAAGGAACAGTGTCTCCATTGATGAGCAAATCAGCTGACTGTTTATTACAATTAGCTGAAAACAAAGGCCCAAACTTATCCGTTCTGTCTTTTGTTTGAGTCAGTTCAAGAGAGAAGCTTTAAACTCATGAGGCTGCTGAGCAGCATTGTTAACTGGGTTACTTCAAGGACCTGCATCTACATTTAGGTCAAAAATACAAAGTTTGCCAGGCCCATGCGGTTCATGGCTTTGAGCTTCCCAGGCCGCCCTCTGTGCTTCCTCCGCCTCCCTCCGAAATACAGTTCACGCTAATTGGAAACAGTGCTTCAGAGGGTTTGTTTAGTGAGTCTTATGTGACTAGCTATAGGTCTGGTGGGCAACCTGCGGCCCGCGGGCTGTACGCTGCTCGTCAGGATAATCTGCTGGCTGGCAGCCCGCAGGCAGCAGGTTGCCCACCACTGCTGTAGGTAATTGGGCTATGTGTTTGGTGACTTAAGTTAGACTGGTAATTATCCAAGAAATTCAAAATGAGAGGGAGCAAAAGTGTTAACACTTTTGATCCTATAATCAATACAGAATTTCTTGAATTCAGAAAAGGTATTTCCCCAGCTTCATTGTCTCTGTACCACTTAATATACACCTTGAAATAACACTCTTTAAATACGTGAAAAATAGGCTACAGACCTTGCTTTTTCTCATCTTGTTAATTCCAGTAGGTGGATTTGTTTTCAGTGACTTTAGTTTGTTGCGCTTAGCTCCTGCAGTTATAAATGCTTTAGGTATGTTAATAGATGGTAATCTTGGGACCACAGAAAAAGGAATTGGCATGTTAAGGTGATCTGGTGCCAAGGTTTTAGTGCGTAAATTATTGCAATACAGGCTAGATTGTGTCTCTGCCCTAAAGGGATACTGACATCCTCTTTAAAAAATGTTCTATTAGTAACATAGGCAATAATCCCAGATGCATACATCTGGAAGAATTTTAGGACTCTAGATCCCTGCACTGGGATCTGCTAATGTAGAACCCTGAGCCTTTGAAGAGTCTTGCAGAAACTGAAAGGACTTTACAGGATATGTGATAAGCCCTGATTAGGCACTGGGATCTAATAGAATATTTGCCACTTATGCTCCTAATATACTACAGTTGAACCTCAGAGCTACAAAAACCAAAGTTATGAACTGACCAGTCAACCACACATCTCAATCAGGCGGCAGCAGGGACCAAAAAAAAAAAAATCCCAAAGCAAATACAGAACAGTAATGTGTTTAAATGTAAACTTTTTTTTTAAAGTAAAGATTTTATAAGGTAAAGAAACTGTTTCTGTGCTTTTTTTTTTTTTTCATTTAAATGAAGATGATTAAAAGCAGCATTTTTCTTCTGCATAGTTTCAAAGCTGTATTAAGTTTACAACTGAAAATTGACTTTTGAAAGAACAACCATAACGTTTTGTTCAGAGTTACGAACAACCTCCATTCCTGAGGTGTTCATAAGTCTGAGGTTCTACTGTATTACCCTGTTGCTCCTTTTGGACAGTTTCACTTTTTGTTTATAGTCAGTTTACTAGGTCTTGTGTTGCAAAGGTCCCCGTATATCCTTGGGCACTATAAAAAATAACACTCAGCATTTTTACAGCACTTCATGTTCAAAGCGCTCTATACACATACTAATGCTCCTCACCCCGGGAGGCAGGTCACTACTTCTCTCTTTTTACAGCATGGGGTGGGTGGGAATGAAGCACATAAATTATGTGGTTTGCTCAAGGCCTTGTATAACAGCATCACAGCCAGGGTATTAACTCAGGTTATCTGACCTCCATTCCTGTGCTTAGAGCACCAAAGCATGTACTCACGAAAGATCTAGGTCCGCTGCACGGGTCTGTTGTGGCTGTTGGTCATGAAACAGGTCTTGAGGTTGGTGATGGGGTGGGTCTGCGTTTCCACCTGCATGGACTTAAAGCAGAGGGACTAGTATTTTTCCTCCCAGTTGTCTCCAAGGCACTCTTCTTTCCTCCCTCCTGGAGTCTAGGCTCTCTTGTTCTGTGCTGTCCTGCTGAAGCACACTGATCATGCTCTGCCTGGTCCAGGGTAGAAGCAGGGAGTGCTCTTTGTCTGGTACATACATGTGCCTCAAACAGAGCTGGGAGCTCATCTGTGAGCATATGAGATGGTGTTGTCTTGTGCCTCTCCCACAGAGAGAAACACTGAAAATCCCAACTCGCTACAGAGGATAGAACTGCTTCCTCCCCACGAAGGGCAGGAATGGGGAAGGAGAGAAAGAGAACTAGTGTAAGCACTCATGAGAGTAGGGAGCAGTCTGTGATGGAGGTGAGTGAGGCTAGATCTCCTAGCTCCATCAACCTGTAGGGAGCGAGGAAGAGAGATCCTGCCCTCCCACCCAGCAGCCAAGAAAATAGCTCCTGGGATCAGCTTGCGGAGGTCTGGCTTGATGGAAAGAGGCTAGTGTCTGTCCTTATTGGTTTTAACCCATGTGAAAGATGGTGGTTCTAAGATGGCTTACCAGGACCTCCTCCTTTCTGACTGGGAAAGGCTGAGTAAGCACAGCGGAGCAGAAAGGAAGGGGCTGTGTGGTGCTAAATCCCTGAGGTGATGTTTGGTCTGTCTTTGCTTAGGAAAAAATTGAAATGCAACATTCAGAAGGCTACCAGCAGATCTCTGCACTAGAAGATGACCTGGCACAGACGACAGCTATTAAAGATCAACTACAGAAGTACATTCGAGAACTCGAGCAAGCAAATGATGACTTGGAAAGAGCAAAAAGGTAATGCAGATGCTCTTAACCCTTCCCTACCCAGCTCTTTCTCTCTTTTGTGAAGCTAGCAGAACTGAGCATGTCCACTGTAGTACTTGTCTGCTCTTGCTACAGGTGTTGAGCTACTGCCTTCCTATAAGTGGGTGAGTGGAATGTGAGGCTAGTCTGTTTCTTGCAAACTTAAAATTAAAACATTGGAGCTTCTCACACCAGAAATAGAGCAGTTTCTTTGCATCTGAGTTGGCGCTTTAGATGCGCTAGGAACCTAATGACTTCTTTGACATCCTTTTTCTACACACAGAGCCACTATAATGTCTCTGGAGGACTTCGAACAGCGTTTGAACCAGGCCATTGAAAGAAATGCCTTTCTGGAGAGTGAGCTAGATGAGAAAGAGAACCTCCTGGAATCAGTGCAGCGATTGAAAGATGAAGCCAGAGGTCAACTAACTGATTTATATACACCCCTGTCCTCCCGCCTTCCAAAGTTCTCATTAAATCCGCCCCTCGAATATGGTGTTGAGACAGTAAGAGAGAGACCTTAGAAATACTGTCGATGGAAGCTTCACTTTCCTTGATGGTGTGGAATAGAGATCCTGTCTCGGCACTTATCTTGGATAGTAGTCGCATGCCACTCTCCTCCCTGCCTAGGGAGAGCGGGATGGGTGGTACTGTAGCTTCTGGCATGTTTCTGCAAATCGGAGGCATACTTTGAAAACATTGTAGAATTCAGTGTTTTGTCAGTTGGGCTTTTAGCTATGTTGGGTGCATTTTCTAAATATTCTTTTGACTTGTAGAAACACCCAAGGAAATTGTAGCCTTGTCCACCCTGCTCCTCTGAAGTACTGCTGTCATTCTAGAGCAGACCATGCAGGCAGAGACGTATCCCAGAATGCTCTCTTCTCTGTCGTTGCCTCTGTACCTTAAAACAATAAGAAAAGCTGACCGACTTGGAGGGATGTGTTCTGTGGCCTGACTGCCTGCTTCATTGTGAGCTGACAGGACATGAATTTTAACAAATGCAACAGAGATATTGTCCACTTCTGTCATGAGAGCGGAGCCAGTAAGGAGAATAAAGGGACTGTGGAGTATGGAGGGACAGTGTGTAACCCAGACGCCATGAGTGAGTGCTGATTCCCCTCCACAGCTGCAATAGTTAGTTTCCTGATTGCTGTCTCTGGCAGTAGGACCAGAAGAGAGGAAGGATGGCTTTGTAGGTAAAGAACTGGGCAAGGAATTGGGAGAAATGGGTTCTATTTCCAGCTCTGTCACAGACCTCACATGGCCTTGGGCATGTCACTTCACCTCTCTGTGCCTCAGTAACCCATCTGTAAAGCAGGGGTACTAAACTCCACATTTTACATGGATGTAGGGAGGATAAGTTCATTCACATTTGTGTAGTGCTCTGTTAGGAAAATGAGCACCACAGAAGAACCTACAACTAGATAACAATAATGGGAGGGAGGGCCCTGTGCTTGTTTTGGGGAGGAGGTGGTGTGGAGGGGAGGGACCACAAGCTTGAGGGTGTTTTGAGTTACACTGTCCCAACAAAGCTTAGTTTGCTGATCTCCCATTCTGGAACCTGGGATTTTGAACCAGTTATAAGTGGCTAGTGCCAAGATTCGTGGGGTGTATATGTTCTTTGGAAGCTGAATAATTTCTTTTTTTCAGCTGTGGCTGGTGAAACACTCTGGGGTTATCAGTGTTAACAGCGTACTTTGACGAAGCAAAAACACTTCTTGCGCCTTGTAGCTTCAGATTGGGACATGTATCCAAATGCTTTGTACCTTTTCCTTCTCCTTTAGACTTAAGGCAAGAACTTGCAGTGCAGCAGAAACAGGAGAAACCCAAAACACCGATACAAAGTACACGGGAGGCAGAAAGAACGGACACAGCCGTGCAAGCGACCTTATCTGTGCCTTCAACTCCTGCAGTTCATAGGGGACCCAATGTCAGTATAAGCACCCCAGGAACGTTTAGAAGAGGTAAGTGACTGGCATTTGCTAACGTAAGGCTAATGCACAATACCAATGTGCATTGAGTAATTTTTCAGTCTAGAGTCACTGTTCCTGGTACATGTTGAATTTCTATCAAACTACTGACTACAGAAGAAGCTGAGAAAAGTGGAACTGAACATGACAGGTATTGAAGTATTTAACACAGCGAAGTACAGTAATCTATTTTGAATACCTGTCATGGGTTCAGTATGAATGTCTGAGTAGATTTATAGCCAGTGCATTATAAATGTAGCGCATTTGTAGCCAGTTGTATTAAAACATGAGCTTAAAAAAAAAACAAAACACCTTCCGGGGCAAGGTAGTTCACTAGGTTATAATTTGCAGTCATTAACCATCCCTGAATCTGGATGAGTTTGGTAGAAAGGAGATTGGAGGTCTCAACACAATCTTTCACGCCAGACACACTCATCTGAATTAGCCAGTTAGAGATACTTCATTCTGGAACAACGGGAGACTTGTCTGTTCCAAATTATAAAATATGGGCTCTCTCCAGTGGTACTACTTGCTCATTTTTATGAACACTAAAAATTTAAATAACTCCCAATTCCACCTGCCCAGACTCTTTAAATTGAGTAAAAAGGAATAGAAATTCGGTTTAGGGAACTTCACTGTATTTTGTGTGTGTGCGCGCATACACCATGAGTGTTTTCTTGTGATAGTTTCTGACTTTAATAATTCAGTGTTACACTTCTAGTAAGTGGCTAATAAAATTTGTGTATATCCTGACTGTGGTACTCTTAGCCTAAAATCCTGTGTTCCAGCTGGAAGCACTTGACAAGCTATAGTATGTTCACATAAAAGAGAGAGGATCCAGGAATTCTTGCAACACAGACCATAAAGCCTTGGGTCATGTGAACTTTTCTGGATGACCTGCCTTTCGTTCTCTCTTTGCTTCCATTGCAAGTTATAGAGACAGACTAGAACACTTCTCATGAAATCTAAAGGCTTAAAAGCTGCTTTCAAAACCAGTGCAAATTAAAGTCCAGCATCTTTTCAGTGCAACTTGTCGTGTCGGAAAGATACAGTGATTTATATTTCTAATGGGGAAGAAGAAAATCGCAGTTCAGCTAAAAAGAGAGGAGAAAAGATTGGTATTCACCATTTACAATCTCTCTCTTTAGTGCTGGTGGGGAGACTTAAGGTTTTGCTAAGTTTTCTCATATATAATGCATAAAATATATCCCTTTTATTTACCCTTCCTCTCTCTCAAAGGTTTTGAGGATAGTTACAGCAGGACTCCTCTCACACCAGCTGCCAGGATATCGGCGCTAAACATTGTGGGAGACTTACTACGGAAAGTAGGGGTAAGAAGGATTTAGTCATTAGCTAAAGCTATGCAGAAAGGGGATGGGTGGCTATGTTTGTACTATGAGAATGAAAACCAGCATTAACCCTTTGTACCACTGAATGAGTTAAACTGTAGAGATGAACTCAGACCAAAACTTGGATCCAAACAGACTCTAATTCTGCATGAAAGAGATTTGAAAATTGTGAACTTTATTTTGTAGCTCAGGCCTCTGTGTAGCTAGAATGTACCTCAACAAGGGACAATCGTTGTCTCTCCTGTGGCTTTTGCTCCACTCAATGTGCCAGCCAGTGTAGACTTTTCTCCCATCTGAAAGAGCATCGAGAGGGGGAGGGAAAAGTGGAGCAGGGCAGTGTGAATGAGTGCGATGCTAGGGGAATATACTGCACTCGCTTCAAGTGCACCAGAAGTGCTGCCTGGGAAGAATTCCGGCCAAGTCCTCCTCCGAGGTGTCTGAGGCAGAATCTAGCTTGTTGGTGGTGACTGCTCTAGTAATGTGTTCAGGAGACCCCAGGCATACCACACGGTGGGTGGGTGTGTATTGGCTTTGGGGAAAAGGTTTGAAAGAACATTTAGCTCCATAAAGAAGTGATGCTTCTAAAAGCAGCCTAGTTATAAAAGGTGCGTGAACCTCTGGGGAAGTTGAGGCTCATGTTTAACTAACAGAATTCTCAGTTGCTTCTCCCTCCATAACATAAGCGCTAACTCCTCTACCTCTCTCCTCCCCTCCCATCCCCCCCAAAATACAAAATAGTGTTGCCATTTAATGAGACGCTTAAGGGCCTGATCCTGAAGCCAGAGGGACTTGTGTATCAGCAGTACCTCTTCCTTCAAATTCAGAGCTCATGTATGGATTTGGGACTAGTAGCTAAAAGCTTCTTCTGTCAGAGTCCTTGTAAATTATTAGAAAATTCTTCCGTGGGCCCTGTGCTGGGGGAGAGAGTGATGTTTAACTCTCAGATAAACTGTTTGCTTTAGGCTCTGGAATCCAAACTTGCATCTTGTCGAAACTTTGTGTATGACCAGTCTCCAAGCAGACCCGCCATGTCCTCATCCATGTATCTGAACAAGAGCAGAGATGGCCTTGAAAAACGATTGAGCAGTTCCCACATGCCTTTGAGCGGTAACGGGTAAGTGCTGGTCGGCTGCAGTTTCTTAACGCTGATCCTGTGGTTTGGTTATACACAGATCTTGATGCTCTAAAGTGAGTCTGAAGTCTGGGGCTAAAAGCTGTGGGGGGGTGATAAGGTACAGAGTGGCTGGGGATTGGGCTAAGAGTATACTCTATCAAACGCCTCCTGTTCTCTGTTTCCTATGGGCCATCTTCTGACATTTGCAAACTGCTCCTGTCCAGTCAGATATCCAGCTCCTTGCTGATTGAGCTTCCTATAAATGGTCCATCTTCCTGATATGGCTCACACTTTTTGCTGGCGCCTTTCGTAAAGTACTGGTCTGATCTGGCAGAAGTAAACTGCTCACATGAGGAGGAGGCAGGGAGCTAGCTGAGACACTGTGTTCTGACCAGTCCTGTCTTGAGTGGCTGGAAAATGCCCTTTCTCTGTTCTTCTGGTAGACCTCCCAGTCCCTTATAAAAGTGGGGCCATTACATTACATCTGTAACGCTGTCCCTCCATACTTCATTCTCAAAAGGGATGAATTACTTCAGGATCCTTTTTGCATTGCACTTTAGCATAATGGAAAAGAAGATACTAAAAAGGGCATGGACTAGCCAACTACAACAGGCTAATGTATATTTCCTTTAAAAGCACATTGTCCTATATTGTGTATCACGAGATCGCTGACCATTCAAACTAGCTAGCTGAAGGCTTTAAGTGTAATGGAAACAGTTTGAATATAAGGGTAAAAAATTCAGAAATGACTTAGCCATTTAGGCTCCTGGGAGGCTGTCGCAATTCTGAAAACTTTACCCCAAGTTGTAAATGTTTAACACTATATCCTGAAATGTGCTATGCCAGAGCTTAGTTTGGGGCTCTGTTTGAAAAACATATATAACTTATAGAGCGTATGTAAAACACTTTCGGCATAAATGTACGATCCGGTGTTTTATTTTGGGCTCTTGGTGAGTGGGATGTTGACAGCCAGGGGTTCAGTTAAAGATTTGTATGCACAATATTCTTGTCAAAGGATGGCCCAGGAGCCTAGTGATGGATGGGGAGCCTGCTTCCCTTGTCATTACTTATGCTCTCTTATTATGGGAGAATGGAATAATAAAAGTTCTGCTTTTGCATCACCAAGGCTCTTTCCTGGGGTGCAGCTGCCTAGACCTCTTTTGTGTAATTCAATTACATTCTAAGTCTGGAACCTTGTAAATTTTTGTCTGAACACTTTAATCAGCTTTTTGTAAATAATCAACAAGGGTGTTTCCAGCTGCAGCTCGGTGCCTGTCTAAACACGACCCATGATCTAGTCCACATTCTTTTCTTTGTGAATCAGATGCATGCAGTATCCATTCCAACTTGCACATAAAATGCTCACCCAAAATATAAAAATGCTCCTTCTAGAGAAGGAGTTGGATAACTCCCAGTTGATTGTATTCACTCAGAACCAAGTCCCTAGTGCTGGAATTCTGGTAATTCTCATTGCCCTATTACCAAAAGCAGTAGAACTTAAGGAGAGTTTCTGATGTGGAGACACTACTGTGAAAGGAAGAGCAGAATCTTCATGAGCTCTTGTAGATTTTTCCTTATTGGGTTTTATAAATCTGTTTGCTTTATTAGTATGTGTAAACAATATTCCTACTGATGTAATGTTGAAAAGAGTATTTTAGCACCAGCAAGCATAATACACTTCACACCGTGGGCAGGAGAGAGGTTTGTTTTAGCCCCATTTTACAGATTGGGGAAACTGAAGCACAGAAGTTAAGTGACTTACCAAGTTAGTGTCAGAACTGCCATTTGGATTTGAGACTTACTATTTGTCTGTTAGTTCCTTGTGCTGTTTGACGCTGAGTGATGCATTTTACTACACAGCAGTGACCTAACAGACTGCAAAAACTGAACATGCATGTACAGTGAATGCAATACACCGCATTGCAATCAGGCTGTTGTTTGTATTTACAGGTTAGGGAAGCGCTTGGAGTTCGGAACCCGGCCTTCAAATATTCCTGCGTCCGTGGCACATTCCCCACAGGGTGTTGTCCAGATGTTACTCTGAGAAGATCCTGAGATGACGAGGCCATGATGGTTTAGGGTGTTTTTATTAATTTGTTTTGTTTTTTAAACCCTTGTCTTTTAAAGAAGCAGTCACAGTAGTTAATTTGAATAAGGGTAGATGAGAACTACACCGAGCAATTGGCAACAGTCCCCTGCAATCTCAGCCTTTTCCACAAGACTGAGTTGTGTGGTGCTGTGACAAAGTAGCGCTGCTGGTCAGTCTAATACTGTGAATCACTTTCCTACATCAGCTGCTGTAAATCGCTTCTTGAAAACTGCTGGTCAAAACTCATGACCTGCTATATAATGTAGAGACAGTATTCCTCCCCATAAATACGGAATTATTTTCTGGAGCACAACTACTGTTTTAGCAAGAGAGTTATGGTGTTATAACTTTCCAGTGCAGTGTGCTGCATGGATCAATGGCTTAAATTAGAGAAATATTTGTCTCCATCTACATTTTAGTTCCTTGGCAAGATTTTTTTTTTTTTTTTTAAACCAAAATCAATGCAACTGCAAGTCTAAAATAAAGCCGTGTGGGGAAATTAATTCGTTGTCAGAATCCCGTTCTATAACAATCTGCCTTACAGGTGGTAAGATGGTATTGGTGAGAGCGACTTGCCATTAAGATTTCCTAATGGTTAAAGAAGGAAAAAATGCCTTGATTGCAAATATTGAAGAGACTCTCAAATATGTAGTAATGCAGAAAAGAGGTATTTGCACTGATGTAACAAACCCATGTCTTCTGCAGTCACTACGTGATGGCAGGACATAGCAAGATATACAACACTGATCTATTGATAGGGTTAATCTCAGTTGATGGGTTGGGGCTTTTTGTTTTCTGACCCTACACTTGAGGATGTGCCCTGTGTGTTTAATGTGAGAACATACCCCTTCTAGTTGCTAGTGATATTAACTTAGAAATCATGTTGTAACCCCAGAAATTCTTAATGCTGACCAAGGTTATTAGGATAATGAACTCTTAAGATGGGTTTTTGTCTAACAAAATAATGCTGCGAGTTTAAGTGGAGTAGGTTCACTAACAATAATTATACCATGTTATAGAAATGTGAATTTGCAAAAACTATTTTTGCACAACACATGAATACATAATGACTTTTTTCTTAATATTCAGCTCTGCATATACAGATACTATTGTATAGTAAGCAACCACATCTTAATCTCACTCTTTGTAAATCTAAATTGTCTGGTTTAATCAGTGAACAGAATAAATCTTATTCTGAATATTAGTCTGTGGACAATATTATCTGATCTGTGAATTCGTTGCAAGTTGCATTTACAGTTTACCTGCATATATTGGGCTAACCAGTTTTTCAGTTGTGTTCCTGCAAAAGGGAGCTTAAACAAGGCCACAATCAGCAGATCTAGTGGAAAATGATTTGAAAAAATGTTCATGTTCTCTGCCCTAAGTGGGGTTGGTCCTTCCGCCCATACCTCTAGGAGTGGCTGCCCAAGGAGAGATCTGTGTATTGTACAATATGGCCCCCCCATTACTGTAGTAGCTGAGGGACAGATAGAGGAATTTAAAGATGCGGATAAACACTTTTGAAAACCCCAGTAGGTGCCTATCCACATCTTTAGGAGACTAAATATCTTTAAAAATTTGTGCCTGACGGCCTCCGTCTTTAATGTATTTATCCTCAATGTCCTTATGAGGTCAGGCAGTACTATTATCCCTATTTTACAAATGGGGGACTGAAGCAGAGAGAGGCAAAGGATATTGTTTACACTTGAAAATTTACCAAAATATCTATTTTGGAATAGCTCCCTGTGTGGACACTCTTATTCTGGAATAAGTGTCCCCAGGGGGTCTTATACTGAATACAGTATTCTGGAATAATTACTCTGGTAAATTTCCAAGTGCAGATAAACCCTCTGACCTGCCCAGTATCACACAGGATGTGTAGAACAAGGGCTTGAACCCAGGACTTCCAAATGCTAGGATAGTGCCCTAACTACCGGACCATCCTTCATCTCTCAGGCCTTTCTCTGAAGCACATTTTGCATGTTAGTACACTCTCACACTCTCTCCCCACCCCCCCTCCCTCCGCCATGGGCCTGAAGACTTCCTGAAACCTTCAGCATCCACTGTGCTGCTTCCACTCCAGATCTCTGTGCTTAGGCCCATTCTCAGCTCAGCAGTTTCAAGCCTGACTGCCTCAATCTCCCTTCTTCCTGCATGCTGGGTCACCAGCCATATGAGCTGCGAAGCCAAGCTTGGAAGCATGTTTACAGAATTAGGGTTGGACTGTAATAAGTGGCTGAGCAGAGAAATCAGCCAAGCACCAATTCAGTGTTAACTCTTTAAAATCTCCCTCTGTTGTAGCATCTCTCAGCCTAATGGCCCCAGCTGGGTTCTCATTTAATCAGTTTGGTCTTTTCATAAACAGAATGTGGCTGCCCTCTGAATTCCTTGGACTCACTGCTGCTGGCTGAAATGGGGCTTGGGTTCACTTTTTTTTTTTTTTTTAAGTTACTGATCTGAATGCATATTCACCGCCTTGGAATCTACACCCAAGTTATTTCCTGGCCTTCGGGGCTTGCTCTTTAAGGATCATCTGTCCTAAAATCTAGAGTGTTTAACTGTCTGCTCTCACTTAATTGTGTCACATTAACTTGCCTTGCTGTGTGTGCGCTCCTGCTGGACTGCTAGCATGCTCTCCCAGCTGCTGGAAGTACCAGCGTGTCTGTGGGGCTTCTGTGGTGCCTGTCCAGTAGTTCCTGGCACTTCCCTGAGTGGAGGGTTGCAGTCCAGCTGGAGCACTGCAGCCAGTGCTAAACGGCTTCAAGCTAGTACCTGAATGTGCAGAATTAGCGTGGTATTGATCATTGTATTAAATACCTCTTCTAAAAGGCTTCAAAATTGCACCAGAGGTATTGAGTATGACCGCTAGTCTCTGAGAAGGATACATAAAGGAAAACGTCAACAGTCATGTGTAGCCTAAAAGAAAAGTCCTCGCAGAGTTGTTTAGCAATGAACAGTATATGCTAAAGCAGTGGTTCTCAAACTTTTTTTTTCGCGGCCCACTTGAAAATTGCTGAGGGTCTCGGACCACTTAATGATCTTTCCCAGTGTTGTTCATGCCGTTAGCTAACTATTGTAAACCTTAATAATGTTTTTTTGTTTTACAAAAAACCGCACACAACTCATATTAATATCCATAGTCTTACCTTTCTAATGCGATGGATGTGCCCTCTCACCCCCACCACAGCAGCCCCCGAGCTGGGGCTGGGAAGGAGGGCCATCTCTTCCCAGCAGCTGCAGCCCTGGAGCTGGGGAAAGTCGCCTCTTTTTCTCTGGCCGCTGCAGCCCTGCAAGTCTCAAACTTCCCCGCCACCTCTTCTCACCCCCTATTCCTCCCAAGGCCACCACCTCACCTTACATGTGCTTCTTCTCCAGGGTCCAGGCACCTAATTAGTGGAGCCATGCCCGTGCAGCTTCACTAATTAGGTGGGTGGCCCTTCGTTCTCTCGTGTGCCACCACCCAGGTGCTCGCCTTAGAGGGAACTATCTGCGGACCACTGGTCCACGGACCACAGTTTGAGAACCTCTTTGCTAAGGAATATAAAGAATTAAATGTTGAATTTTTCATACAAAATCACTTTGTAATTTGACTTTTCAAAAAGGTATGTGAATACTAACAAGGTCAACAGCAGCTTAAGTTCCTGCTCAGTATATCAGATTGCACCCAACTGATTCCTAAAGAGAATACTTAAATGTAATGATTTATAACCTATTCGTGTTTGTGTCTGAAGTGCGTATAAAACAATAACAGTTTGACTTCATTTGAACAATTGATACTTTATTTTTGAAAAGTGACTGAAGAAGGCACTTCCATTTTGTGACCAGTGCATCAGGGTGTAGCATCCAGGAAAAGAAAATGCCTATACTGTATTAATTGAATAGGAAGACGAAAGGAAGGGTCGGCTGGATTAGGAAAGGATTAGCTGGCCAATGGCTCTCTGTAGCATAACTGCACGTATACTCTGTCCATTGGGATTTAAGTTGACTCTCTCTCTCTCTCTCGAATTTGCATTTCTGACTGAGTTCTCAAGGTGAATTACTCAATGTAAACCTTTTCAAAATACCTTTCTTAATAAAATAAGTTTTTGCAACACCTAAAACTTCCATTTATACATTGGAGAGAAGGCAGCTGTGCGCTTATCATTGCCATCAGAGTGGGTGGGTGTGGCATTGGAACTAAGTTGATTTATGCAGTGCTAAATATTGTATTCTCTTCCACCTTGCTGCAGTGTAGTTTGCGAGCGTGTTATCTATTCACTGGCTTTCGTTCCATTGAAATCTCCATCTCTTGCATCAGCTTCCTCTTCTGAACCTTCTGCTGCATTTTCAATTATTCTTCTGCCTCCAGATCTACGGGAGGGGGCAAAAGATGTCGGCTCATTTCCCCTCCTGCAGTAAGAAAACAGGCTTTAGTTTGTTTAAACTCTTTACAAATTAAGACTGGACGAAGTGTACAAAGCCCAGTAACTGCATCGGTGGGACTGAAGATCGTAAATGCAAAGTAGTCAGGGAAGTTATAGCTTCAAGGCAACTTTCTGTACCCCTTGTTGGTACTTTGTATTGGTGTCTATGGCTGGGAGGGGCTTTTGAGTCTGTGTAACATGGGACTGTAACTGGATTTCTGACTTTGTTCATGCAAAATCGCAGCCCCCGGTGTAGCTATTGCACTTGTTTGTTTTGAAAAGCTCAGTCTAAACAGAGAGACTAAGTCACTCATTTTACACATAAAGGTGTGGTGTTGCGTGTATGTGAAGGAGAGGAGTGGAAATGCAAGTACTTGGATCTAGCAGCAGTCAGGACTGCATCCCTGCTGCCAGGGGAAGATTCAGAGGGATTGCCCTGGACTTCTGAACAGAGCATGAATATACCCTTCCAAGTAGTGACTGTTGAAGGCCTTTAGTGTGTTGGAACTGTAATATTACAGCTGCTTTTCTGCAGTAGTCACACCTCCCACCACAGAGGTGCACAAGTGTTTATCTTTTTCTATGGTAGCAAATGAAGAGCTTCCCTCTGCTTGCTTAGTAGGTAGGGAGGGGAAACTGATTTGTGTAGAACAGTGAAGCTCCCGCTCCCTGCATGCACCCCCTTAAGGACTCTGCCACTGTGCACAGGAGTGGAGTGCCACCATTCAGCACTGAGCAATGCACTCCTTTCTCCCCAGGGACTGCATCCATGCCTCTCATGAAATTAATGGGATGTGCGTTTCACAGAGAAGCTCATTGAATGCACTTTCTTCCAGCTTGCTCCTCCCCCCCCCCCCCCCCCCCCAAAATCTCACCGTCACAGACCAAGCATGGAGAATTCCCCCCACATCCTAGTTCCATTGTGGGGCTAGAGTAAAAGAGGTGGGGGGGAGGGGAGAGAGAGAGAGAGGGGAGAAGAAGCGAGGTACTACAAGTGGCAGTTTAGAAGTAAAAACAGCTTCTCAGCCATAGTGTTGTTACTTCAACATGACAGTAAAATTGCTAGTAAAATGGTGGCTACTATCACCTTCCCATTGTTAAGCAAACCTTCTGTAAAGGCTTGAGAGCTCAGATATAAGCAAGGAAATTCATGATCACTGAACAATGTGCAAAGATTACTAATGTGAGGCTAAACATCCAACTACTCATTTTGGGGTATAGCAATCATGCCTAAATACTTAAGGTTTCTTTTGTCCTAGCAAAAGTCTAAGTCAGTTTCACTTATATTGAAGCCACTAATCAAGCCCAGAAGTAAATCTACCATAATGGGTAAGCATGTGAGAATGTTAGCTGAATTCTAAAGTTGTTAGAAGGGTACAAAAAGCCTATTATGTCCATTGTGACACTCTGTGGTATCTAGGCTGCTCAGTATGTCACTACCCTTAAATTAAGCTTTCATTGTGATGTCCACTCTCTCTGCTACAGCAAGCAATTAACTAGCCACTAAAACCTAGTTTGAGAACTAGTTAGTTATCCTGTCACTGATAACATGCAATGTAAAACAAAGGGGGCATCCATTTCTGTTCTGTTACACACTTGGCAAACAGCTTTCTCTCCTGTACAGTTTGTCTCAATCTGCAACATTTAAGATTCACTTCTACTGTTTAAGATATCAAAGGTGTTAAAGTGCTGGTCTTGTAAATGTCCCATGAATGCACTGAATGGGGGGCGGGGGAGCCCTAGGCTCTGTAGTAGATACAACCTCAGACTACTATACTTACTTTGACTTCAAAGAGTTGCATCAGTGTGACAGAAGAATTTGGGATGGGAGAATAATAATGGGGCTGGACTGAAGGGGGAAGAGCCCAACCCAGACTTGCAATGAAACCTCCGTCTAGATTAGATAATGCAAACTACACATACACTAACACACTATAGACCAAGCCCTAGTTTACATATATAAATTGCAATAATGGAACTGAAGTCCTGGTTGCTAAATTGGTTCAAACCCCTATGTAATGCTTATTTCAGTTTAACTTAAATCATGCTTCTTAAACTAACTGGGATATAAACCAGGTTTATATTTATTTAAGAATGTCCACACACTCATCTGTGCTGGTTTACCTAAAATCAACTTTAATCACACCTCTAGATAAACTGGTGCAGCTTTGCATGTGGACAAAGGGCAAAAGGGAAATCGTTATGCCAGAGGTAAAGCTCCCCCATGTCTACTGCAAGATGAAAACCCCTTGCAAAGCACTTCGTTTTGTTTGTATTTCGCTTTCCATTTAATCTAGCTTTGAACAAGCACTACTACACCTCAACCACTAACTGTATAGCCCTGCACTAATCACATGCAAATATGTTAAATTGATTTAAAGGCAGTTGCTAGGACAAAATGTCATCGTTAAATATTTGTGTAACAAGAACAAAGCCCCATATTTGTAAAAAGAGAAGATCCACAAATATTACAGAATGCTATTTGCTTAGCATCACTTCTGCAGGTGTAAAGTAAGATGCTATTTAGCTTAAAGCATCAAAGCAATACGACTTCAATAGGGTATTTCCATGCGTTAAACAGCAGTGACTCTATCCTATCTCAGAACAGGTAGGCATGCCTCGTAATATACACAAATAGCTGCTCTATACGTTATGTATAGTAGCTACATGTATAGTAGCTATTCAATACAGGCATATATTGATGTGCTTTGGAGGGCAGGAGCTTATCCTCAATCTATGATTAGATTGCTTTGTTTGTATTGCAGACTTCATGCAAATCATTTTTTTCCAAAGCACATGTAAGATTAGATATTTTTACCAATTGATTACATTAAAGAATTCACCATATGAAATGTGCATTGGTAGTACTGTGAAATTCTAACATGCTGCAACATCTCTGTTCATATCCATGTGCCTTTAATGTTTTCAGCTGTTTTAATTAATCAAAGCTATATTTTGCTTGCAAAACTTCCATGTTTAATGGGGACTTTAAAAAGTGCAAGGAAGACTATTTTCATGCAGAAATTTTAAAAAAGAGCAACTCATATGTCTTCTGTCAGCAGAGCTTATGAGAAAAGTGAGAATGCAATGTTTGCAAATCCATGTCATAACACAACCTAGCTGTAAGAAAGATGAATAACTGACAAACAGCTGATGGAAAAGAGTTATTGTAATATTTGTCTCCTTTGATATAACAAATTGATGACAAGATATCCAAGCCTTCACAGTTTGCAGAAATCTCACATAAAAATTACTTGAGCAAAAGGAAAATGAAAATTTGTGCACCACAAGCTAGCTGCAAAGTTGAAGGCATGATACCTGCTTAGTCACTGCGAAGGTTCCTGTGTCCCTCTGAAACAGAGATAGAGAGTCCCGAGCAGTTATGCTAAGCACATGGTCATTATCACTTTCAGGTAAGTTACTTTCAAATAGTTAAACAAAGTATATCATAGCATATTATTGAAAACCCTGGTGAGTAGAAGTGAGCCTTGGACTGCATTATGAAAATGTACTACCCATACATCTAGCAGTCACTTGGACAATAGCTGGAAGGATTTGATTAGGCAGATAGTTTAATTTTTTTTAAAAATTTTTATTAAAGAGCATGAACTAAAGTTACACAGGAAGATGTTGTAGGGGCAGCTGTTTCTCCTTTAACCAATTGGTCTCTTTGTTCATGCCACTGGTATCACAGGCTCGACAGCTGTATTAAAGCTTAGGAGTGTTAATAGAGCTGCATGACTACTGTATTATTTGGCGTGTTATATTTAATGAGAAAATGGAAGTGGCTAGTTTGACACTTTTCTCAGTTACACAGTGACGCTGAAACCCGACTGGTCAATGTATGAAATAGGGAGGCAACTTGGGCAAGTGTCACAGGGTGCATGTGGTTTGCCTTTGCCCTGGTTTATACTACAAACTTACCTTGGTATAACAATGTCACTCAGGGGGGTGGAAAATCCACCCCCCTGAGCGACACAGTTATACCAGCCTAACTCCTGGCATAGACAGTGCTATATGGACAGGAGGGCTTCTCCTGTGGCCCTAGCTACCGCCTCGGGGAAGTAGAGTACCTACACCGATAGGAGACACTTTCCTGTTGGCATAGATGGTGTCTTCACTAAGCGCTACAGCATCAAAAGTGCATGCTGCAGCACTGTAAGTGTTGACAAGCCCTTTGACTCCCTACAGAACTTCAAGTCTCTGAACTTCAGGGGTATCACTTCAGTCATCTCTCCAGTGTGAGTGGGGTGAGGAGGGACAGGTGACTAGCTTTAAGAGTGCTAACTAGTACTGCACATAATAAATATCATGGCAGGCAGGTCCGTCGATGGCTACTAGCCAAGATGATCAGGGATGCAACCCCATGGTCTGGGTATCCCTAAACCTGACTGCAAGGAGCTGTCCGGGAATGAACAACAGGGGACAGATCACTTGATAAATTGTCCTGTTCTGTTCATTCCGTCTGAAACATCTGGCACTGGCCCCTGGTAGGAAGACAGGATACTGGGTTAGATGGACCACTGGTCTCACCCAGAATGGCCATTCTTATATGTTCTTAATATCACCCTCAAGGGTCTCAACTCCAGCATAAGATTTTCAGAAAGTCACTGTTGGCCTAACTCAGCTCCTATTCAAGCCAACAGAAGTTTTATCATTAACTTCAATGGGAGCAGAGGTAGTTGAGTGCTGAATGCTTTTGAAACATCTCATTCCTGAAGGGTGAATCCCTGGCCCTATTGAAGTCGAGAAGAGTGTTGCCATTGATTTTGATGGGGTCATAACTTCACCTCAAGTCTTTGACCCCTGAGTAGCATTTTTATGATGTTAATTGGGCGGATGTGGGGAACTCATAACTCCCCAGCATCAACAGGGTGTTTCTTCTAAACCAAGTTTCTTTCCTCAAATTCTGCTATAGTTTAGAATTCTAAATCTCTCCTTAGTAGACAGAAAAAAGCTAGTAAAAAACAAAGCCACCCTACCTGAGTTTGCTCTTCAGTGAAGCCATCTCCCGGCCCATGGCCTCGTTACTTTCAGCTGCTTCGTCCAACTCTCTCTGCAGTTTCCTGCGGTTTGCGTTGATGCGCTGGGCCTCTTCCTCAGCCTCTTCCAGCTGTCTTTTCAGTTGTTTTACTCGGGCGGTGCTCTTATCAGCCTGAGCGAGAAGTAAGAGGAATGCTTAGAGTCTTGAGTTTCCTTTACAGAGATCAGAATGTTTTACGTTCCTCCATCTGCACCCCTTTATTCACAGTGATGTACTTTCCTGACTCTCTACACTTGCAAGTAGCTGCTGTGGCCGCTATTGTGACATTCCAGTAAGATTAGCTCTGCTCTTTTGGACTGCATGTATTTGATATGTCTCAACTGAAATTAACACTTTAGGTTCTGAGATGAAGAGTGGTCTCTGTCAACAGCCCTGTGAAAAGCTCAGATGGCTACAGGAGGCCAGTTGGGACAGGCACCTGAACCCAGTAAGTTATGACCCAGTGCCAGGTCAGGCTGTTCTAGCTGGCTGGTTGGCCAGGACCACTGCCTTGGAAGTTGGTCATTGTCTTGGTATGGAGGATAGAGAATCTTGCTGTCAAGCATGAGTCTAGTTAAGGACTTGACAGGGGGAAAAAAGCTGTTTTCTCTTTCACTGGCAAACAGCCTGTGTGGCAGCCCTTGTGGGGTCCTGCTGACTTACATTCACAGTGAGGCACAACACAGTGTAATATGCCAGAGTTGCCCTGACTCTTTGGGAGACACTGCACCAACAGTCTCATTAATCCAAAGTATAGAGTTCCTCCTCCTAGGCCCAGCAACCAGAGGCCCTGTCAGGCTGGGATCTAGGCAGTGTGTTGCTCTCTCTGAACCTAAACCCTTCCTTTAAAAGGCCTGCTCCAGAATGAGGCCCCGCTGTCTTCCCCGCCTTCTTGAGCTCTTTCGAAGCAGAACAGGTGTGACCCTAAAAACCTCTCAATGCCAACTGGAAAAGGTTTCAGAGTAGCAGCCGTGTTAGTCTGTATTCGCAAAAAGAAAAGGAGTACTAGTGGCACCTTAGAGACTAACCAATTTATTTGAGCATAAGCTTTCGTGAGCTACAGCTCACTTCATCGGATGCATTCAGCATTTCCACTGAATGCATCCGATGAAGTGAGCTGTAGCTCACGAAAGCTTATGCTCAAATAAATTGGTTAGTCTCTAAGGTGCCACAAGTACTCCTTTTCTTTTAACTGGAAAAGGGCTGATTGTTCTATAACAGCAACTCCTATCAGGCCTGACAAACTTGCTACACTTAGCACACAGTTTTCATAGTATTTATCTATAAAGAATGTCACTGAGATCTTAAATGAAAGCCAGGATAACACTGGTCATTAATATAATTGTGAAATGTATGTAAGGAATTTATGTATATACTGGAAAATATTTTTTAAGTCTGAATCCAGGCAGGTTGATAAACAGGTTTTTGCAAGACAAAGGATGTAGATTCACCCATCTGCCTTGGTTCACATGCACATTAAGCATTGTAAGCCAACACAATGGAAACCCCCCTTTGCATTCAAAGTCAATATGAGGATGTAAAGTCAACATGAAGTCTGCATGTCAATGAATAAAGCGAGGGGGAGGGGGAGGGGCATCCTGACTCTGGGGACCAACAATGAATTTGGGAGGATATAGGAATGCAAAAGGACATTACTTTATCCTTCACCAAGGAAGCAAAAAGGGCAGTGCTTTTTGCATTCCTGAAAGAGATCACAGCCAGGGTGGTGGGAGATGCTGGGAGATTCTCTCACCTAAGGCAAACTACTTTAGACCAGGGTTTAGCCTGTTAAAGAGGAGTTTAGACTCTAGGAAGCATTATACTTTTTGTTTTATATGTACCCATTTATGTCTCCATTATTATCTTAAGATCTCAGAGCTGCGAGGTTATTAGGAGCAGATCCTCACTTGAATCCAACAAGCTAGCGTATATGCTGTCCCCCTGGGGATAGCAAACCTGGTAGGACTTGGGTTGGCATATGCCTAGTACTAGCCTGCATAAAGGTCTGGAGGCTGGGAAGGCAGTGCTTGTGTGGCCAAAGGCAGCTTGTGTCAGGGAGCACAGACGACTACTTCATGCTAGAGGCAGGTAGTGGTGAGGTGCCTGGGTATTCACAGCAGCCCCTTCCTCCCCTGCTGGATCCCCATCACAGAGTGCATTACCTGGTCCTTGTATTGTTCCGCTTGCTTTCTTTCATCTTCAACCTGCAGCAAGGCCTCTTTCAGCTTCTTGTCCTTCTGACGCAGTGTCTTGGCTGTGGTCTGCTTCTCTCTGCAAATGACAGCATGACACTTACTGATCTGGAAAATGGAGAATTCTTAGGAGCACAGGGCTTGTGAAAAGAAGCATAAGTAGGTTTAGGTTGGATATTAGGAAAAACTTTTTCACTAGGAGGGTGGTGAAACACTGGAATGCGTTACCTAGGGAGGTGGTGGAATCTCCTTCCTTAGAAGTTTTTAAGGTCAGGCTGGACAAAGCCCTGGCTGGGATGATTTAGTTAGGGATTTGGTCCTGCTTTGAGCAGGGGGTTGGACTAGACGACCTCCTGAGGTCCCTTCTAACCCTGATATTCTATGATTCTATGAGTGATCCTCATATCAAAAGCCTTCCTCAGAATAATGCTATTGACTTCTGTAAAAACTGAAGGAAGCAGCAGCTTCTCTCATGGGTCAACTCATTAAATACCTGTCCTGTGTGTGTTTCTAGATGTGAGAGCAGGGAGCGTTTGCCCGCCCTGGTATCTTTGTATAGCCATCTGCCACATTTCTAATGGTTGGAAATTTTTGTTTTGTTTTGCTTTTTTGGGGTGTTATTTATTTATTTTTTTACTAGTTATTTACTAGTTTTCTGCTTACAGCCAAACCCTGCTTCTTTAGTCAGAAAGTGAATAAAAATGGGGACCTGCAAGAGTGTTTTTGGGGGGAAGGACAGAACACTTTCCCTCCTCCCCAGATGGCAGGTGTGGAGCAAGTGCTCAGCACAGCTCTACTCCAGCTCATAGCTTACTAGGTCTTCTCCATGCAGGATTATGGTCCAGCACATCTATGCATCCTGTGGAGCCACTGGCCTGGCCCCTAACCCTGCTGGCCTGTTCACAATCCACTCCCCTCTCTCCATGTTTTCCCACTGCACAGCTTGGCTTCACAGCATGCGAGAGATGCAGTGTTGGCTCATTTTACCTGTCCCTGCTCATGTATCATTTCCACTGTCATTTAGGCCTCCTGCTGCCATAGAATGGAGTCATTTACCACCTCACCTGTGCAGGCTTTTGTCATTTAAATGGGCTAGAAGAGAGAGTTAAGAAGCCAGGCTGCTGTCTGTCTTATCACAGGTTTCAGAGTAACAGCCGTGTTAGTCTGTATTCGTAAAAAGAAAAGGAGTACTTGTGGCACCTTAGAGACTAACCAGTTTATTTGAGCATGAGCTTTCGTGAGCTACAGCTCACTTCATCGGATGCATAGCAATTGACAATGTGCTGGGTATTCTCAAATATTTACTTTGAATAGTCTACAGTTCTCAGAATCACACTAGTGTCTGAGATAACAGCTGCAGTGAGAGAACTAGAGGCTCTGGCCTGATGCAGACACCAACAGCGCCCCCAACCTGCAACAAGCAAATGCAGCTGAGAGTCCAAAGTGACGACTGTGCAGACCCACACCACTGACCACAATCCTGGACAGTTTGGCAGCTAGTCGGCTATGCTGCACTGGAGGTGCAAGAAGGATGGCAATTACTGTATGTGCACAATGAGGCCTGAAATGATGCCTAGTTGCATCAGCATGCGTAAAGGGCCAAGTCCAGCCCCCAGCCAGAATAAATGGTCTGGTCCTTGTTGTATTGAGACAGAAGGAATCTTTCCCTTTGTCATCAAATTTCAAAACTCTGCTCCGTCCCCCTGCTTAAATGTTACCCTCAGTTGATAGTAGCCTGGGGAGAGAGGGGAGGAGGTAAATAGAACCGGACAGCCATGCACCCTGGCAGGCAGAGAACTCCCTTGAGGCCAAGTACCATGCTAACACCTTTGCAGAACTTGCTGTCCTGCCAGTGCAGTCAGGATCTGGCCCAAAACAACAAGACTACAGTGCTAATGAACTGGTCCTACAGCCAGTATAGAATGTAAAGGAGGGTAAACCAATAGGTTTCTACAGAAACTACTCTGAAAACGTAGAGAATAAGATGCTTCATCTAGGCTTTTTGGCAAGCCTGTACAATTCTACAGCAGGGAAACTGTTTTCTATTACATTCTAGAAAACTTTTCAATAATAAATTCTTCCCAAAGCTGGTCCTATGCAAGATTTTGATACGAACCAATCATTTTCCAAAGAAACACTGCTCATGTGTGTAAGACTCTTTACCAAACCTTAATGCCACTAATAGAATCCTGGAAAACCTTTTAGTATTTTTGGTATTTATATAGTAAAACACGGGTAGTCAATAGGTGGAGCGTTGGCCAAACCCAGACTGCCAGACACGTTTGAACGGATAGTGAAAGCTTTTTATTTACTTATTACCATTATTATTATTGTTGTTTTTGTATTATTTTCTCTGAAGTCTGGACTTTGACTATACCTTGACCAAGAAATTTGGACCTTGACAAAAATAATTGATTACCTGTATTAAAATTAAATAAAAGGATGGCTTTGTCAGTGAGGGTTGAGTTGTAGTGTCCAAGTACCTGGATTCCTGTTCCACTTGGTCCTCAAGCTGAGAAATTTTGGCCTCCAGAGAAGCAATTGTAGCCTTAAACTTGGACTTCACAGCCCCTTCCATTTCCTGCAGTTTACTCTTCAGCTCTTTGTTCTGCCTCTCCAGTTGCTGCCGAGCGCTTTCATTCTTCTGTGCCGCAGCGCGCTCTGTTACCAACTCGTTATTCAGCTGCTCTGACTGAAATATTTAGGGAGAGCACTTTAAAATCTACAGCTGTTACCTTAGACTTGGGAAAAGGGAGTTAGAGCAATTTAATATAAAATATGAAGTCTCTTTCTGGATGCTCTCTGAAGGTGTGTCCAAAAACAAACTCACACTTGGATGGGTACAGACAGAAACACGCATGTATTAATAATACATACGTACACCTTACACCCCTCTTACTTATAGACAAACTCCAGTGGACTGTACCTGCTGTACTGCTTTCCTGAAGCGATCACTCATTCCCTCCATATTACTTTGTTCCTCTTCTAGCTCTTCCTCCAGTTGGGAGATTCTAGCTTCCAGACGACGTTTCTCATCCTGGAGGCTAGTCCTGTAAATTTAAATTTGTAAAGCATGTAGTTTTTGGTTTTGAGCAGTTGACCATGTCTTGCAACACACTGGAAGGTGCTGAAGACTCATGGAGAACCTGGAAGTATTCTTGAA
The DNA here is from genome assembly GCF_015237465.2 of Chelonia mydas. Taxonomy (NCBI): domain Eukaryota; kingdom Metazoa; phylum Chordata; order Testudines; family Cheloniidae; genus Chelonia; species Chelonia mydas. The sequence continues at coordinate 19,722,348 of NC_051250.2, read as the reverse complement.
ATGAGTCTTGCGCTGCTATCTTATTTATTTTACTAGAGACCTCACTTGCTCCTCCCTGCTGGCCTTCATATCTATGAGTAACTTATAAGTAGTCCCATTGATTTTAATGAAATTAGCCACATATTTGTAGCTAAGCATATGTGTATGCGTTGGCAAGGTTGGAGCTACAGATCGCTTTTCAGGACAGAAACATTGGCTACTGAGAGGTATTTAGCAAGGCTTTGGTATACTTGAAAATAATTACCAATTCTTACCTCCCAGAAGCAGCACTTGCAAGTTCTTCAGCCAGTTCCTCTTTCTCCAGATCAGCCTGTTTGCGGGCCCTTTCGGCAGCAGCCAGATCCTAGGGGAAACAAACAGCCAGTGTATTAAAGAAATGAAGAGGGTTAAACAAAGTTCAGTCCAACCATGGGGTGAGAGACTGATCACCCATGATGTCTCTTTAAACCCAACCTCTGTCAGACGTTTCTGTCACCAGAATATCAATTTATGATTCTATAGTCATAGACTAATGGAACAAAAATATGCATTATCCAACCCATCCGCAGTTTGTGTTTTATTGTGCTTCCAGATACAAGGATTGTATCCATTTAAAACATGATGAAAGATGTCAGGAGCACAAAATTATTGAAAAGGTCATAGGGGTTGTAACAGCCAGTACATTTTTCTTTTCCATCCTGTGAAAAATATCTTCTTATAGGCTAATGGTTTTAAAGGAAGCTCTTGGCACTCAGCATCTCTAAGCACCGCGGCCCATTTAAACGGAAGTCATGTGCCTAAATTCCTTTGAGGATCTGGGCCTTGGTTTTTACTGAGGTCCACAGAACCTGTTATAAGAGATTCTGACTGTAGCTTTCCCTGCACCACGGCCAATATCACTTCTTTTTTTTTTAATGATTTGGTTCCCTCAGGTACAACTCTGTTTTGTTACCAAAGATCTTGTGCAGCCTGCACTCTAGTACTCTCTAAGAGTCACACTTTACCTCTTGCAGCTGCATAAGTTCTGCTTCCAGGTTCTTGGCTTTTTTCTCATTTTCTCTAGCGGTCGCAAATATCTCTTCTCTTGCGGCACGGGCATCATCAAGCTCTCGCTGGAAGTCCTTCATCTGACCCTGGTTTCAGACGGTTAAAAAGAAAAAGGATGGATTTGTATTTGTCTGTGTTTATCACAGTTTTGTTAAAAAGAAAATTGAACAAAACAAATACTAATTTCCATGTAATTACAAAACTGTCCGTGTGGACCCTTCTGTCACGCACTAACAGTTCCATAATGCACTTTGATCTACTCTGCTTTGAAACAGGACTGGGAACTTTTAGTGCACAGTTACAGCATCCATCCAGATAGTTAGTATGCTGCAGGCTATCGTGCTGTAGATTTATAGTCCAGCTTGCCACACACTAACTCACCATCTAGACAATCCCTTCGTGTGTTTAAGAGTTGTCCTGTCAAGTCTCAATCCTGCCCTCGATCACTGATCATTATATACAGCGTCTTTGAAAACTGGCTACTATTCATGCAGGTGCAAATGTGATAGCTGGTTTTTCAAAAATACACAATGCTACGTCCATGTAGTGGAGAGCCAATTTTGAGTCCTATCGACACATCTGGCCTTTTTTGTTTCACCTCTTTGATGGAACCCTTAGGTTTTCCACAGAGATGCCAATAGCACATCCGTGCTGATCAATTAGTTGTGGCGTCTCTGTCTACTGCAAAACATGATATTTTTCACTCTCTAAGCCAGCTATCTCAAGGTCACTCAAATTACATTAACTAAGCATTTTGGATCTGGGGTCTTGGTTCAAACCCCTCTCTAATATTATATCTGTTATATCTATTTAGCATCGAGGTCACAAATGACATCTAATTTCCACTTGCTGTTATACAAGTCACATCAATGACCCAACAGAAAACTATTTAGTCTCAGGAGCCACAAACCTGTAGTTTACGAAGTTGCTTAATGGCTTCTTCCCGAGCCTTGTTAGCAGAGTCAGCCTGACCTTCCAGATTCTTAATGTCAACTTCTAATTTCTTTTTAGCTGCAGTTGCCAGGCCACGTTGCTTACGCTCATCTTCCAGTTCTGTTTCATACTCATGGAGCTAACCAATAGCAAAGAAGATTTTGTTTAGGATTACTAGTACACTTTAGCACTCTTAGACACAATTTACTTACTCCCGACTTATGTGTACTATGCTGTTCTAGGGGCTTGCCGACAGGTAATAAAAGCTCCAGTAGTTTTACAATACCACTGACTGCTGAAATAAATCCTTGTTTGGCTCAAATACTGGAGTTCGGGGTGGTAAAAGACCAAAGTTTGATTCTGTCCTGAGGGATACATGTGTAGTACAGTTGATGAATGGAATATTTGTGTTGTAGTCACAATATCACCTCTACCAACAGGTTCAGCATTGTTTGTTTTCCCTGCCAGAATTTTTGGATCAGTTCACTGTCATTAATGATTCATCCAGGGAAGCCAGGTATTATATTTGGGACCTATCTTTTACTACTTGCACTAAAAGCCTGGGGAGCATTTTAGCCATTATGTCAGAGTTCATTATTCAGGTGATTTACACTAAATGGAATCTCACTGTTAAATCACTATCTTCTACAGTCAAATTCCTTATACTGAAATACCCACGAGCAATAACACTGCTATAACTGCAGCTTATTTTTTAAGCAAAGCAAAATGGTCTATATAACTTTTATTCAGCTAAGCCGAAGGAAGAAGAATGTTTGGTTCTTATTATCCTGAAGCACTTACTAATAATGGTATAAGCCAGGGGATTTGCAGTTACTTTGAGTAAGCATTTACAGTGTCACTGATAACGAATTATACCTGTTTAAGCAGCTGTCTCCTCTTCTCCTCATTCTGTTCATCTCGAGCTTGCAAGTCTCTTTCAAACTGTCCTTTGAGGGCCTGCATGTTAACCTCCAATCTAAGCTTGGCATCTTCAGTAGCCTGTAGCTCATCTTCCAGCTCTTCTAATTGTGTCTTCATCTCCTCCACTTGTTGTTCCAGGGCACGTTTGGACTTCTCCAAATCATGGACCTTTCATGCAATGAGAAATCAATACAATGTTTTTACTGATTGTAATCAATCTAAAAATACATGTAATGTAATGTGATCATTCTATAGCATGGAAAAAATTGGAATATATGAATTGTGGAGAGAGGATGGATTAAGTTTCAAGAGCACACACAAAAAAGTGGCAAACTAGCATTTTTTGTACCCTTATAAATCTATTTTAAAAGGCAAAATTCAGCTTATTCATAGACTGAGACCCTGGATACCAAATGTTATCCTAGGATTCATTTTTAGTCTAAACACCAACAATTCTGAAAATAAACCCTTAGTGGTAGTGATGTGATCATGCCACTAGAATAAGAGATAGGAAGAAATATCCCCTTTCAAATCAAGTTAACAGGGTTCCTTTTAATTTTTATTTCCTTCTGAAGCTCTTAGCTCAAAGACACAGACACCTGTTAGAGCCATCACACTGCTTTGGATCCTGTCACAACTGAACTCTGCCAAGTCAGCTGTGGACATATCTTTTAGTCACAGTGGTAGCTCCTGGCAAAATCAAATCCAATTAATCAATTCAGATTTGTGAACTGCACAACTTGGAAGCTGCTTACGGGGTTAGCAAATACTTCTCAATCTCTGCTTTAATTTTGTCTTCTCTCAGAAATGAGGCAAATAATCCTCTTCAAGATCAATAACTTGTTGTTGATCAAGACTAAAGAAGGCTTGTAAGCATAATTCATTGCTGAGTCTCTGATAGGACTGGACGCAGATGGAATTGCTCACGGAATTCTGCATAAAACTTCTGACACTGTTGAATGGATTTTATACTGTGAAGAACTTTTCACACTGAAAATGTAGATCTTTGTGTTAACTATTAATTTAAGTGATTATCCCTGAAATAGTTATGGGATATATATTGTGAGACTTACATTCTTGCCTACATCATCCTTGGAGCTAACTAGATCTTCCATTTCCACTTTCAACAATTTGTTGATTCTCTCCAGTTCTTCTTTGGCTTCCAAAGCTTCCTCAAGAGCCCGGGCCAAGGACAAAGCTTTTGTTTCTTTTTCTCTAGCTTCAGCTTCTGCTCTGTCCCTTTCGTCTGCATATTTGGAAGAGATGTTTTTCTCTTCAGCAAGCATCTATAAACCAATAATATAAAAATGCTCAGTTTGAGCACAGTAATCCTATTAATACAGAAAGCCATTAAGTGTAGGGTTTTCTATTGCATTAGTCTTGTTGATTACTAATGACTACAGAGAAAGGTCCCTGTATATGCAGATACAAAATTAATCATGGCGTAAATAATGCAACTTTAATCTTTTTCTATAACTATGTTAATTCCCACTCAACAACTTACTCTCTGCACCCATGACTCCCAGCAGAGTTAGGTTATAACATGAAGGAAGTTGACCATAAGCTCATACCTGATCAAACTTCTTCTGCTTTTTCTCCAGGTTGGAGACCAGCTGGCGTTGGTTGTCCAAGTCCACTATCAGATCATCCAGCTCCTGCTGGAGTCTGTTCTTGGTTTTTTCCAGTTTGTCATAAGAAGCAGCTTTTTCCTCAAACTGCTGCGTGAGCCCTTCAATTTCCTTCTGGAGCTTCTTTTTGCCTTCCTCCATGCTCTCTATTGTGCTGGTATATTCCTGGAGCTTCTTCTTTGAGTCAGAAAGCTGAAATTTGAATTCAAGGAATGAAATAAGTCTGTTCAGCAGAGCCACTCTAAGTCTGCACAACAGTGGGCTGCACCTGACATAGTCCAAGGAACCCACAGGCGTGCACCTAACGCACTCAATATGAGGCTGATGGCAGTCACTCATCTTTAACATCATGAGGCAGCCTACAGAGGCTATAGGCCCATTGCACCAGACTCCATCATGAGGAGAGTGATCTTGCACCAAGGTATCGCCAGTAGTCCTGTGGTCACACTCTCCTCTGCATTAAAGAGGGTGGCTACTGGCTGCCCAGTAGAATTCCACAGGCTGCAGTTGGCCTACAGGTCCTATATTTGGTGCTTCTGGCCTAGTAACAATAGTTCACTGGCTAAGATGTATAGGGATAACTAGAGATCTGTAATCTATGGACCTACTGTAAAGACTGAGCACCAGAGCTAATGTTCTAACTGTGCCACTGTACCTGTACTGTCAATGTCGAAATATGTCGCTCTAGGTTTTGTTTTGCTTCTGCTTCTTCCTCCAACTGATCTTGCAGGCTGTTATTTTCCTCCTCCAGCTGGCGAAGCTTGGTAGCTACATTCAGTTTCTGCCGAGTTTCCTCCTGAAGCAGCTCCTACAGAGATCATCATAGTAGAACATGGTCATTTTTTGTTCTTTTTCAATATGTTTCATACAGGTTATCCCAGTGGGAAGCCTACCTGTGTATCCTGTAGCTGAGCTCCCAAGCTTGCAACATCCTTAGTGAGTTTGATTGTCTTGGTTTCTGCTTCACTGAGCAAACTGGTAACATTTTCCACTTCAACCTAAAGAAAAATCACATTGAATGTTTTCAGTCATTTTGTATAGCTTCAATCTCATCTACCCCAGCTATGTTTGAGATGGGCCCAGACTGGACTCCTGAATCGCAGTTTGTATTTGAATGCCAGGACCAGAACCTGCTCCTGTGCTTCTGGGTCACTTCCAGAATCCAAGAAGAGGCCCGTTTTCCAGTTCAGATGTAATTCAAGACAGCAAAAATCATGTCAGAATGGTGAATATTGCCAAAGTTTTGCGAAGAGAATTTGTGAGATTTCAGTGCTGTGGAACCAATCCACAGCAGGTAGGCTTATGTCTGGGGTGGAGGTTTCTTGGAATTCTGTCACCAGCAACTTTATTGAACCTCCATTTGTCCAGTACTACTGTAGAACAGCTCCATGCAAAGGGTGCCTTGCTTTTGTGTCCCACTCCCTCTGTCACGCTCCCTAGTTGAGTGGAGAGGTCTATACCCAATGGAATGCAACTTGTTATGAAGAAATTGATTTGGAAAAGTTGGTTTTCAAATGCAAATACAGAATAAAACCGTATTCTATTTTTACTACATAACATGCTAAGAAGCCTTTTTTTGCTGCATTTGTGAGTTAACAGTTGTTGGGAATGGGCATTTAGTTAGAAATGAGTAATGGTTTGTACCAGCACCACCATTGTGTGGGACCCAGAATAAGTCAGTCACTCCATATCCAGTTGTCCCACTGAGCCTCTCAGGTCACTGAAGAAGGTATTTCTTACCTGCAACTTATGGACTTTTTCATTGAGTTCCACCCGGACGCGCTCGCCATCGGTGTATTTGGATTGTAGCTCCTGAAGTTGGACTTCCAGCTTCTTTTTTTTGTACTCCACCTCTTGTTTGGCCTGATTTAGTGACCTGATTTCAGAACTCAGGTCAGCATTTTCTTTCTCTAGTGTCTGCTTGGTCTTGTCCAAGTTTACTTTGGCCTGAATGCAGAGGGCAAAGAAAAATACGTTGTGTAAAAGAAATCCACAATGTCTAATAGATAAACCCATTTTCAGGGTCGTGGTTTCAGTTTACCCGTTTAAATTGCTCCAGCTGTTCTGTTAGCTCTTCCACAGCCTGACTATGCTTTTGCCTCATCTCCTGGACCTGGGCTTCATGAGTCCGAGTTTCCTCATCCAGAGCTCTCTTCAGCACTGTGACCTCCTGTTCCCTCTTTGCTCTGGAAAGCAATACACACACGAATGGAACAGCTAGGAGACAATCTAATCACACAGGATACTGTGTTATTGTACAGCTGAGTGATAATAAATAATGGCGGCAGCAGCAGCAGCACGTTTATAGTAGCACTTTAGAAGTATTAGTTAATTAAGTGACTTGTCCAATCCTACGTAGGGCAACACTGTCAGAGCCTGAATAAGAATCCAAGAGTTCCTCGCACTGGGGTTTGTGCATGTTGTTCCCTCCAGATGTGCAGATCTTTACATATCACTAGATATGTGTTATGCTATATTTTACTGAAATAGTGCTTTCTGATTTTATGTCTTTTTATAGTGATTTTTGGCTACATTTGTTTTTCTACCAAATGCTAGGTCTTTATACCTGAGTTCTTGCTGCGTAGCTGTGCTATCCAAGGTATCTTCAAGTTCTGTTTTCAGGGCCTCCAGCTCTTCACCCAGGTCTCTCTTTTGTTTTTCTGCTTTGTTTCTTGCTGCTCTCTCAGAATCCAAGTCTTCCTGGAGATCAGAGATGTGACCTTCCAGCTCACGGATTTTTTTGAGGGCATTATTCTTCTGAGCAATTTCATCTTCAAGCCTGGACAAAAAAAGTATGATGTAAATATAAAAAAAATTTCAAGTGTGTTGAGCTGTTGGGAGCTGGTGGTATGATTTCAATCCAAATAACCTAAATGAATTCATTGTTTTTTAATTTTAATTTTACTAGGAAATGTAATTAATCCACACCAGATAATAGATAAGATAACACAACATCTTATGTTAGTATAGCTTAAACTGTGTATTTAAGGGTAAGGTTTTCTGAGTGACCTAACACTTAGTCTTTTAGAAATCCATAGGAGCTTTTACTATTGACCTCGGTATGAACAGAATTAGGCCAACTCCAAGAGTTTTTGAAAATCCCATCCTAAATATATGTTTGAATGTATGTGCTAGGTTCAGCTTTTAACTCATTGTGCAGACAGTCCTAACCAGATTGGAGAGAGAATGACAGAAGTAGACGTGGTGTCCTCATCTCTTGGATGACATAGACAATTGGGAGGATCACTGGTATCTGCAGAGTAAGACTTTCTCAACTGTTTGACAGGTAAGAAACTGGGCCCCCAATGCAGGAAAGAAATATGGAAGGGAGGGGAGGGGAGACTTGGGAAAATGATTGTTGCACCTGTCTGGAGAGACAGTATCCCAGAGGATATTGAGGTGTGGAAGGACCTTACTGCTCAGTGGGGGCTTGGTGGCCAGTGACATTTCAAGCCCTGATTTCTCATGGCCTGAGGATCCTGCCTCTATTTAAGTCTATCGGAAACCCTCCCCTCCCTCCCCCATTTATTTGAATGATTCACGGTTGGGGCAGACCTGTAGTAATTTGCCGTGTATTTTGTCTATAACCTGCACTTCAAAGTGCAGAGATCAGATTCAGAGCTGAACTTTCCCAAAGTGTGAGCGGGGATTGGTGTGTGCATGTCCAGATCTGCACTTTCAGCTCAGGCCCTTCTGTCTGTAGGAGTTGGATACCTAGCAAGAGCGGCCTGCAGCTCTTCCTCCTTTTTGGCCAGCTGCATCTTTAGTTCGGCAATCTGCGCTTGTAGGTCTGCAATCTGCTCATGCAGATCACTAGCCTCTCCCTCCAGCTTCCTCTTTGTTTTCTCCAGTTCTTGTCTGCTCTTCTCTTCTTTCTTCAGTCGCACTGGAAAAATAAGGATTCTTGTCAGGGTAATGAGTCAGCCCAAGGAATTCTCAAAGTGATCCTGAACATAAGAACGTATACATGGAAAACCAGTGAGGTCACTGTACTTCTCCATTTGCTTATACACAGAATTACAAATCAATTTTCTTTTGTGGTGAAGGACTAGTGACTTGCAACTAGCACACAAACTTTACTTTCTGTCCATCCATAAATTATGAGCTTTCTGCTCCCCAGTATTCTGAAGCACTACTTTTTGCCATATTTTCTTTGTGCTGACTTTGTAACAAAATAGGGACCTCTGTTTTGCTTATGCATTGTTCCCATCCCATAGCTTTTGTAGGTTGGGTTCATTCTCCAAGAACCACAAATGAAATTGTTCATTTCTTTTACCTTTGTCTGCCTTGGATTTTAAAAAAATGGTTTGTAATAAATGAAAGCCTGGGTTTCTCATAAATATTGTAATACGTAGTTCTAACTGGCCCCAGAATATTGAATCTGGCAAATACCATTTGAAATTAAAAGTGAAAAACAAATATACAAAACAATTAAAATTACATTTGTGCCTACTTGGAAAGAGCCCACCAGGACTGTCATTAAAAATAATTTTTACTTGGTAATTACTACAGAATTTCTTGTTCCGGAATTTCAGAAAACCTAGATGGTAAATGTATTATCTCTATTTTTTAAAGGAGTCTTTTAAAAATACAAGTCAAATAAGCAATTGATATAAAACCACCTTTGGTTTACAATACCTTCCAGTTCTGAAATCATTGATTCATGTTTGTTTTTCAGCTTTGTAAGGTTTTTGGCTTTTTCTTCTTCTTCTGCAAGATTTGTTGTTAAATCACTTATTCTCTCTTCAAGGAGTTTTCTTTCCTTAAGAAAAAGAAGTTTCCATTTACAGATAGAACATATATTATTCATGCTTATGAAATGCCAATGTACACACTAAAAAATAAATCAGGTCTTTTTAGATGCCACATTTCCTGACAGTGTCATGTAGCACTTTGATTATAGAGGCAATGGAAAGTGGTGGATGCTTTCTATGAGATGAACTAGACGATTAGATTCTTTATACCCACTCTATGCTAGTAAGCACTTGGGTGCCGATTTAGGAAAGTATTTTAACACATGCGTACTTCAGGTGCATTTCTGAATCATGGCCTTAGGGTTTATGGGTGAAATTCCTCCCGTCCAGAGGACCAGCACAAGGCCTATGCATAATTAAAGCCCTCAAAATAGCAGGTAAGTGGTGCATGAAGTGTTGGCCCTCTGCGTGAGGTGACCCTATATATTTAGCTTGATGCATAAGAAGTTATACCAATTATCCCAGATTGGGAGGAACACGCAGATATCCTTTAGCAAAGTTTATTGCTCAACTGTCTTTTATCTCTTAGTATTCAGTTATTTTAGAAAGTAAGTGGTATAGACATTAATGGAGGTAGCATCAAGACGTAGCAGTAATATAGTTAAACAACAGTTAGATGATTATGTACAATTTTAAAAGTTAAAAGGAATTAGTAAGTTTTGTGCATAGGGGGAGCTGTCTGTTCTTTCTAGGAGCTAAAGGGGAATGTTTCCACTGATCTTGCTTAACTGCTATGGGGATTTTTGCTTGGAAATATTTTTTGCCATTAGAGGACTCAAAAAGCCAACAACATTTAGATTTTTAATAAGATTTAAAATGGTCTAGGATAAACATGGCAACGTTGTCACCAGTCCATTCCAGACACGAAGGGCTTATGGCCTGCTAGCTACGTGACTATGAAGTGCTAAGTTATTGTTACCATTGTAGCTGAAGAGGAGATTTTTTCATCTTACATTGATTTTGCACTAAGTAGAAAACTGGGCCCATGACACTGACCTTGGTCAGCTTGTTGTTCTGATCATCCATTACGAGAATGTCGTCTTCCATTTTCTTTATCTTGGCCTCTGCTGTTACTTTCTCAAGTTGTAGTTTTTGCCTTGCAGCTTCTTCTTCTTCCAGCTGGTCCTCAAGGTCCTTTTTGTTGGGGAAAAAAGTCCCCAAAACATGAACTCTAGAAATGAATGTACTACAGGGCCTATTTCAGGCCTGCCCAAACAGATATAGGCATATTAAAAACTTTTCTAGTTTTAAGAAATGGGTGAACCATAAGGAGGAAGGAAAGATTTAGTAATCTAGCTATTTAGAAAAGAAACTCTTTAAATATTTTAAATAGGGATAGGGGAAGAATGTGCCTGTATATTATAAAGAATTACATGGAGGGGAAAACAGCAGAAAAGCATTCCTACTACTGTGTAGCACAGGGGTTCTCCAACTGGGGGTTGTGACCCCTCAGGGGGCTGCGAGGTTATTACATGGGGGGTCACAAGCTGTCAGCCTCCCCCCAAAACCCCTCTCCGCCTTCAGCATTTACAATAGTGTTAAATGTAAGAAAGGTTTTTTAATTTATAAGGGGGGGCTTCACTAAGAGGCTTGCTGCGTGAAGGGGGTAACCAGTACAAATGTGTGAGAACCACTCGTGCAGCGGATACATATTCCATAAAGCACTATATAGCAGCCACTTTCATAGGATCAGTAGTTGCCAATTTTTTTCAGCGAGGTGCAAGTGCATGACCTGTACATAGGTTACAGTACCAGCATTTGTTGTTGCAACTTTTTCTTCTCTGTTTGTAATTGATGACTGCGGTCCTCCTCCTCTTCAATCCTGGCCTCCATTTCATGCAGGATCTCCTCCAACTCTTGCTTTTTAGCAGCTAGGCGGACTCTCATCTCTTCAGCTTCAGCATATAGCTCGGTCTCGGCCTGAAGCTGTTCCTGAAGGAGATTCTTTTCTTCACATAGCTATGCAGATAAATGGATATGCATTTCAAACTTAGCTCACAAGTTACCCAGTGCTGCTTTCTTTAAGAAATATATGGACAAATGGGAGAGATTGTCCAGAGGAGAGCAACCAGAGTAATAAAAAGTTTAGAAAACCTGACCTATGATGAAAGGTTAAAAAAAGTTTGTTTGTTCACTCTTGAGAAAAGAAGACAAGTGGCGACGTGTTAAGTCAAATATGTTACCGGCTGTTATAAAGAGGACGATGACCTATTTATTGTTCTCCATGTCCACCAAAGGTAGGACAAGAAGTAATCAGTTTAATTTGCAGCAAGAGATATTTAGATTAGATATTAGGAAAAGCTTTCTAATTATAAGGGTAGTTAAACTCTGGAATAGGTTTCCAAGGTAAATTGTGAAATTCTCATCATTGGAGCTTTTTAAGAACAGTTTAGAAAAATGCTTATCAGGGATGGTCTAGGTTTACTTGGTCCTGTCTCAGTGCAGGAGGCTGGACTAGATGATCTTGTAAGCTCCCCTCCAACCCTACATTTCTATGATTCCATGGTTCTCCTAGACTGCCAGTAAATAGAGATTATTACACTGACAGGAGATCTAGGGGTCCAGGCTCTTGAAGTCTGGCAGTGGACTGCAGAGTGCTTTGGTTCAGGTCCATTGACATTAAGAGGATCAGAAGCGTAAGGAGAACAGACCCTTTTGATGTATTTTGTAACATTTAATAAGCTTCTAAAAATAAAATAATTGATAAAGTTTCCAGTAGTGGTCCACAACTGTATGTCACCTGATTATGTTTCAGCTCCAGTTCCTTCAATTCACTCTCTGCTTTTTGTTGCCTTTCCTTTGTTCTCTGTAGCTCCTCATCTTTGGCCTGCATTTCTTCCTCTTGGCGGGTGACTTGTAACAGTGGTTTCACCTGAAAAAACAAGTGTGAATGTTTTAGTGAATGCAATATTTATCAAGGATGCCAGACTGACAGCCCTACGGACGAACTTTTCTATTATGAAGGTAGTGGACAAATACAACACAGCCAGTTGCAGTGCAAGCTTCCTCACACCACTGAGCTTCAGCAACGCTCATGAAAGGCCACTTCTCTGTTAAAAAGGCTATTTCATTCTTTGGGTCATGTCAGTCCTTTGACTCTCCGGTGAGACTTATGAAGCGGGACAATTAGAACAAGATTTGTTGGGGAGTTGTGATGCAGGGCACCTCTTCACTAACTCATTTCAGCTTCTGATATGAAATTAAAGATCTAAACATGCTAATTCTTCTTGTGTGAATCCTTTTCAGGGGCTTATTTTCATCATCTGAATAAAGACCGAATGACCCATACTTTTAACAACATTCCAGAAATATGCTCATGACTTTTCTGACAATGAGCCTAATCTTAAACTCTCTGAAATCAATGTGACTCTTTTACTGATTACAATGGACTTTGGAGCAGGCCCTATAGATCAGTAAAAGTCCTTCCTCCTAACATGACTTGGAATCCTAGACAATCTCTCTCATTTGGAAGGCTGAAGAGAAATTCACTGAATGACAATCACTTACTTTAGTGAACAGTCTCCACCATTGCCAGTTCCTTAGCTTCAGGTAAGCAGAACAGTTTCTCTGAATGACCTTCATTGCTGTTAACTGCTGCTGTCTCTTGGCAAAGGCCCTGTAATTAAATACAAAGCAACTTCCTTCAAATAATTTGAAAATAGTGAGCACAAGTTGTCTGCACAATACATTTCAAAAAAAGCAACACTGGTGAACGAATCTGTGTGAAAGTTTGGGATGTCTGGTGCAAGCTCTCACTTTAAAAGTGTCTCATTATTTGTGGTACCCGTAGGAAAAGTAGTAATTTTGTCTGCCTTTTCAATATTTTATTCTGTTGTTTTTAGGGTGGCTTAATTGTAGAGATGGGATCAAACCACAAAATCCAGATCTGAGTATGGACGTCTCCAGAATCCTGGGTATGCAGGCAGTCAGATCTAAGCTTTTTATTCAGGTCCTCACTCTTTAATCATATCATATTTAAAACTGTTTGCTCAGAAGTCTGAGGGCTTTGATGGCAGGGCCCAAGGGAAGAACCTTTACTGTTAATATTTAAAAAATGGACTTTTACTTCTTAGAGTGCTTAGTTGGGTTCAAATTAATTGGACGTATGGTCAGGTGGCTAAAGTGCCCAGTGCTTCAGGTCCAAGCTCCGTATCAATGGGGTTTAACACTTTGCAAATGGCATCAGCTTTATTATTTGTATTGTGGTAGCATCTAGCATTCCTAGTCATGGACCAGAACGCTGTTGTGTCAAGGGTCATACAAATACAGAACAAAAAAGACAGTACTTACAGTTTACAGTCTAAGTAGTTGAAGTACATCTATTCTATGTAATTGATCTTAGGGGGAAGGAGTATGCCGTCTTATGTAATGTACTGCATCTGACACCTTTGCATTACAGTGGCACCCAAAATGTCACAATAACCATAAACCTCATTTTAAAAAAAAAGCCTCAATTTGCAATGCAGATAACTACACACCATGATATACATTGCCATAGACTTATTGTGTTTCTGACAGTGCAGTCTTACTTTCTTGCCAGGTAGCCTCGACTCTGAGCTTGGAAAGCAATAATGATATCTGTGATTTTCAAGTCTCTTTCCTCTTCCAGATGAGCCAGAACACCAGTTCTGAAGAAGATTTTACTTTGTCCAATCCTGTACAAGTTGGGATCAAGTTCTAATGCTTTGATCTATTGGGAGGGAAACAAGGATATTTTGTTGACACTGTCATTACAGTACAGTCTTAAGTACTTTTCATTGGAATGGTTTTTACACCGTTAGCAGAAAAATTAACCATTTCCATGTAAAATGTATGTTCCTGACTTCATTAATTTTGGTTGAAAACACTCTGCTCACCATCAATATACAAGCCTGTTTCCCATCCATAAATCCTTTAGGAATAGCATTTGAGGCAAGAATTTCATATCTGTAAACGGAAATGGCATAGAAAAGGAAAACTGATTATTTAGCACAGCCGTGATCTTAGTTTCAGCACAGATGAATGTGTATTACAACACTCCAAATCATATGGTACTATAGCAGTGTCCTACCGCTGGCGGAATTCCTGGAAGACAATTCTGTTAGGGAATCCTTGCCGACAGATACGAATCCCTTCCAAGACACCATTGCATCGTAACTGCTCCAGCACCAAATGGGCATCAAGTTTGCCAGCCTATGGAATAAAGATATTTTCAGTTTTAGCATATAAAATAAATGAAGAAGGAAGATAAATGTTTGGAAAGTGTATTACTCGCATAGCATTATAATGGAAGATATGACCTATGAGGAAAGGTTAAAAAAATTGGGCATGTATAGTCTTGAGAAAAGAAGATTGAGGGGAGACCTGATACCAGTTTTCAGACATACTAAGGGCTGTTCTAAAGAGGATGGGGATCGGTTGTTCTCTGAGTCCCTGAAGGTAGGACTAGAAGTAATCGGCTATATCTGTAGCAAGGGAGATTTAGGTAAAATTTTCTAACTACAAGAGTATTTAAGCTCTGGAATAGACTTCCAAGGGAGGTTGCAGAATCCCCATTATGGGAGGTTTTAAGAACAGGTTGGACAAACACCTGTCAGGGATGGTCTAGGTTTACTTGGTCCTGCCTCAGCATAGGGGACTGGGCTTGATGACCTCTCAGGGTCCCTTCCAGCCCTACATTTCTTTCTATACTTCTATATTACTGTCATCTACAACAGTATTTTCCAGGCAGTGGGTCATGGGAAAGCTGTACATGGATTGTGGGCCTGCTGTAGAGGCCTCAAGGGGGCAGGTTGGGAGACCAACCCTGCCCCACACTCACCCCACAGTGGTGGCTCCTGTCCTGGGAGGCTGGGCCTGGGCCTGGGCCTGGCTCCCTGGTCTTGGTGTTGTGATCTGTTGTTGAAATCCAGTGCACCAGTTCACAGTTCCACTCACTCAAATTTGGCCTGGCTGCCCCCCTGTCATGATGGAGAGGTGGCCAGGCCAAATCTGAGTGGTTCTGTGACCCTGTGCACCAGGTTGCAATGCCACTCACACAAATGAGGTCTGGCTTTCCCTCTGTCATGACATTAGGGGCAGCTGGGCCAAACCTGAGTGCTGCTGTGATCCCATGTGCCAGGTAACACCGCTCACTGCCAGGTCCAACACCATGGACAGGAGCTGCCATTGTGGGGCGAGTATGGGGTAGCTTCCTCTCCAACCCATCCCCACTCCTGGAGCCTCCCCTCCACATGAGGCTGGGATAGGATTTCCTTAGTAAAAAGTCTGGGAATTAGTGGAGTCTACAGTATACTGTTAGAGTTACTAGAACATGACAAGAATAATGGGCTCTGTGCCAAGGTTTTGAAACCTGAGCATTTGAAACGTACCCTTTTTTCATGATTTGGAATGATACAACGGACAAAGTTTGGATTTGTATTCCTTAGGGTGGTCATCAGCTTGGTCAGTTGCTCCTTATAGAGTTGCCCAACAGTACGGAACATGCCCTTCTTGGTTTTTGAGGCACTAGGGAGTGAACTTTCAGTCATCTTTGCCATCTGGTCCAGCCCCACTATGCGGTCCACTGAAACATAAAAACAAGTGTGAATGGAACCTCTCGGACAGACCATCTTCAAAGTTCGTTGCTTCTGGCATGATTGCACATAATAAAATCTAGTATAATCTAACCGTATATTGTGGTACTATATAAAAGTTTAGTGGCAATAGTCATAGATATAGAGAAGATTAAATATCTGGTAAGGTCTACTACTTCTGTGTCAATGCTGAAAATACAAGTTCTCAGGGACTGATGACTGAATACATTGCTGTTGAACGCATGGCTATTAATATAGAACACTTAGCCCTTATGTATGGGCTACATTTACATTTAGTCTACAAACATTAATGTCTCCTCACAACACCCCTATATAGAATTACCTAGCAAGTTAGAACTGGGAAAACTCCCCACCACACCTCCTGATTCCGACCCCAGTGTTGCACACACTGGACCACACTCCCTTCTGGGTCATTTCCCCTGATTATCTGAATGTTTGGGGTATCCTCCACGTCCTTTGGAAAAATTAGGGTTCTGCTGTTTATATTACACACATGTTTGTACAGCTCCTTGTGATTCTTTTAGATTAAAAGTGCTATGTAATAGAAGATCATACTGGCAGGGGCCAGTGAAATTACGTCTTCTTAGCAATGCCCATGGGACACTTATTTGAGAGGTGGGAGTGAGAGATGGATTGTACATGATCACTCTTCAGAAGTAACAATAATATAAGCTGCTCAATGTTACATGTTCAATAACAGCTACATGCTGAATCTTCATTTTCATGATCTTTTTGGATGGCATTTTTAAGTAAGTAATTGATTTGATGGAGCTTAAGCCATACACGCTGTCTCTGAGGAGTATAGTTTAAAGATTTAATAAGTTTAGGGAAAAGGAGTTTAATGCCCGGTACCTAACCTTGATAAGGGACAGAAAGCAATCAGAATAGTTCCTAAAGGATCATTGTCAGCTCTTTACACAACGTTACAAGCTTAGAGTTCAGATTCATACCATCTTTCCAAAGATCTGCCACAAATTTGTCTGAAGACTGATTCAGCAGAGAAGTCACATTGTCATTTAGTGGATCCATGTTCTTCGTTAGCCAGGCACTTGCACTGTAGTTAACCTTTAGAAAATATCACTCATGTAAAAATCTGTTGTCAGTCAGGAATTTTGATAGTGAGGGCCCTGAACCTGACTGGGAACTTTGGGCACTACAACACTCCAAATAATAATAATAATAATAATTAATAATGGGAAATGCCCTGTGTAGATAGGATTTGCTCACATGGATTAAGGTTGGTACATGCCCAGCTCTTCAAGGTTAATGCACTCATATTTCAGGGCCCCAATCCTCCTGCCATATCCACATCAGTGGACCCCTACTATCTTTGTGAATTTATTTGGCGAATCCAAAGTAGTGGCATTTTGAGAAACACTCAGCTTTGGGCTAACTCTGCTCAGATTGAAATCAGTGGATTTCACCAGGGATGGACTTCAATGGGAGCAGAATTAGACCAGTTCTGAGAGCTTTCTATATGTTACAGAATGAAAGCACTTTTTATTCCAGCAAACTAAGTCACTCTCAGTACTTTGATTCTATTTCTTGGCAATCTATCACATTTTGGCTGTATATTTCACTGTTTGGACATCAAAGAGGTACAAGTTTTATATAGTGAGAGAGCTTAGTCCTGTCCAGTACCCTTCCTGCATAGTGGATTATGGAGAACTCAGTTTTGTCCTTGAGTTGTTTAGGCTTCTGGAACTTGGCATGACTGCCTTGTTCTTGACATAGTTTCTCTACGAAGGATGTATCTGTAGCTTTGGGGAACCAGCACTCTTCATCCAGGAGAGCCAGGACACCAGGCGGGTTGTTCTGCAACATGAGCAGTAGACACATCAGTCATATGCAATGAAAGAAAACCACCTTCAATTTCCTCTAGGTTATTTATAATCATACTCAGAAACAATTGAGCCAAAAAGTCTAAGGTTACCCAAGTTCCCTGTTGGACTGAGATATAAACATCCCTTATCCAACCTACACAATGTTGTCCCACAGAAAGACATGTAATCTTACTGGTCTTTCAATCAGCTCAATGCAAGGTTGCAGATCAAGGCCAAAGTCAATGAAATTCCATTCAATGCCCTCACGCTGATACTCCTCCTGCTCCAGTATGAACATTGTGTGGTTGAAGAGCTGCTGAAGTTTCTCATTTGTGTAATTGATACACAATTGTTCAAAGGAATTGACCTGAAAATGGGATGAAAGAACTGAACGATTATATTTAAAAATAAATGTACAAGAGAAATTTGAATAGTAAGATAACATTTTGTATCATCTAGTACTTTCATTAGCAATAATTGTTACATTATAAGGGAGTAGATTTTACTACCCTAACCTTGGCTTTACATGAAAATTTACATTAAACTCTTAGACATTAGGTTAACCAGCTATAGTTAAGTTTGTTTTCTCAACTCAATGTAATTCTCAGTAGTTTTATGTAGGTGCCGCTTTATCACTGAAGTAGTATGAGTTTATAATCCACTTACTGCATTCCTTAAATTTCTGAGTACCCAGGCGGCCTCTTTACAAACTTCACAGAACAATATTCAGTGTATTCCCACCCCACACAGGTCTAGTGTGCTGCTTAAGGTCCCAGTGCTCCACTGAGGATGGAGCAGGTTGATCCCTGCATCCATACAGAGCCCATTGGTGCTGCACAGTTGCAGAGTGTCTGCCCACCTGGTTCTCAGTGCAGGATCAGGGTTTAAGACTTTTAGAAAAAGACAGATAATGAGACTAACTAAAACGAAAGAGTGAAATACACGAGTGGGAATGTTCAGATCATCTTGTGCCAAAATAGCACATACCTCAAAAATCTCAAATCCAGCAATATCAAGGATCCCCAGGAAAGAAGCTCCTTGTCTTTTTGTTTTATCCAGAGCTTTGTTCACACGACTAAGAATCCAACGGAACAGACGTTCATATGTTGCTTTGGCTAAAGCCTCTACCGCAAAGTCTGCCTATTAAAGCAGGGCAGGGAAGAAGAAATGAAATGGAAGAACAAATCAAAATCAAACTTTATCTTCCATATAGAACAGTACATGGGGTGCAGGGGATAGGGTTGCCATTTCTCCCCCACACCGATTTTTAAAGAAGAAGGTTAGCGGAGTTAAGGAGATCACAAATTGATACCTGCTCTTTCGTCTGGGCTTTCTGAACAACGTCTCGTCCAACTTTGATCCGTGGTGTTAGAATTGCCCTTGTGAAATCGGTCACATTAATACCACTCAGGTGACACACTTTCTGTGCAGCTACAATAAAGAGAATAAAACTCTATTTCACACTGGATTTTCTCATGGTAGATCAATAAATGTTCATGCTAGCAGTATGACTAGTGATGAACACATTATCCCTCCATTCCATGAAAATATCTTCCTCATGCATACGCAAAAGAGACTCCATAAGTGTCATTCACAACACCAGCAGCATATGTATTGTTCAGCCACCTAGGAACTCAAGATCACCAGATACAATGCATGTTAATTTTGTTAATTTAAAGTGTAGAATCTCTTTTTCAATAGTTGCAGCATCAGTGAAAATCAACAATGAAAATGAGAAGACTGGTACAAATTACATTTACTTAACAGTCTGTCTTGGGGTGTGTTTCCACACTGGCAGTGAAAGGATTAATAGGAGTCAGAGAGCAATTAGCACCCCTGGTTGCACCTGGAGGGTGGGTCAGGCCCAATTAAAGTCAAGACCCAGCAAGGGAGGAGCTGGGTGGTTAGTATAAAGAGAAGAAGCCCAGACTAGAAAGAAGGTCAGGAGGAACACTTGAAAGACAGGGGAGTGGTGAAAGCTGCTATGATGATCCCAGAAAAAGAGTAGGAATTGGACTTCTGGGGAGGAAGCTCTGGGAGGTGTTGCTCATTACAAGAGCTGGAAGGAACGTTGTAGAACCTAGAGAGGGTAAAAGGGGCCTACAGATGGACCAACGTAGAAAACAGTCTAGGGAGGCAGCAAGGGGTCTAAAGGAGCAGAACTTGACTGCTCACTACAGTAGTACTGAGCTGTAGAGGGAGGACCTAGGCACCCCTATCAGTGATTGGAGAAAGGTGGTGTGAACTTCCCTCCCACACACATCCTTGAGGCAAGGGCTATGGAGAGCCTTGAGACAAGGGGAGTGAAGACCACAGGGCTCAGAGTTGGGGGTCAGACACCTGATGTAAGGTCACTGGACAATTGTTTTGTGGGATTCTGTTACCCTGGAAAGGGTTGGACTGAATGTGACCTGGCTGGCGGGCTGAGTGGTGAGAAGAGGCAGAGCCTTGAAGGGCTGAAGCAGCTGTCAGCAGAGGGTACTGGATGAGGAGAGCCTGCTACGCTACATTATGCCATGCTACATTATGCCACACTACGAGGCTCTGTACAAGCAGTGAGTCCACCTTTGACAGTCATTTTATTATGCTATTCATGGTTTTCAATTTAAATTTTGAAGAGATAAAATTATACCAGTGTCATCTGGCATAGAAGCTTGATCAGTATTTCTCTCCTTCTTGAAGATAATATTACCCAGCTGTAGGACACATGAAACAACCTTCAGCATAGCTGTAAAATAAATTAGAGTAAAATGTCAGGAATTCTATCAATAGAAATAATACGTATATAATCAAATATGTTCCCTACAAGAGCTATTTTATAGTGTAGACCATATCTTTAGAGAGTGTCTCTTGTGGGTTCACCTCCCCTTCCGTTCATGATTATCAGGGCCATCTCCCTGCCTTGGTGACTGCAAAGCGCCAGGAGCAACTAAAGCAATTGCTTACCGGGGAAGTCATGTTAGGAAAGCAGGTGGTGTATCTGTAGCTCACTTTGAATACCGTTTAGTAGCTGGAAATAAGAAGAGCAGCCAGCACCATGTCAGGTATTTATGACCACCACTTAGTGCTCTGAGGACTGTTGATGCTTCATGGACCATAGGTTGGGGACTACTGTGCTGCAGTACGTTATTTTATAGTAATTGTCTGTCTTTTGCTCTTAGAAGTAGATTATTTGTTAACTTATCTGTTCCATGGAATTAAAGTTAAGCACGTGTATAAGTCTTGCAAGATTGGGGCCTAAGTATTTAGTATACAAAACATCTGATTAAAATGCAATTCCGAAAGTGTGCATTAACATAACACTGCATTGCCTTAGATGTTAAAATACACTGTCACTTTAGAAACCAGATTGTCTTTCAGGGGTTAATTCTTCTTTTTGCTAGACTCCTAAACTTGTACAAGCAGAGAATGATGCTTCAGCAGGTTCATATTTTGGGGGTCCAGGCATGGGGGATTAAGGGATCAATACAAAGAATTACTATTGATGCCAGTGAAAGGTGCAGGCATCATCTCCTCCTGCATGCCTTGATGGGAGGTGAGACCTGCCACCTTTATTAAAATAGACACTTTTGAATCAATCCTGAGAGGTGCTATGCTGAGTTTAGCACCCTCCATTCCTAATGAAATCAGTGGGAGCTGATGGAGTTCACAGCACCCCACAGGCTCAGTTTTGATGGATGTGGTCTGTAATGAGATCTCCATTGTCCTGGCCACCAGGTGTCACTTCAGGTATGAAGACTAACACTACCCAGGGGGGAGAAGCATACATACAGTGTCATGACAATTAAAACCACAAATCTACTATTAAGATGGTTCTTCTATGTCTGCATCGTGTACATTTTCAAGATAGTTTAGGTGGTTGTTCATTTCCCTCTGCCCTGAACCTGCAGGTAATACTAGTATTAACCGCCCAAGGCAGGCCCAATTACTTCAAATTTAAGTAATAATATTTTGCAACTTTTTTTTTTGGTCATCGTTGTTGGAAAGTGCCTAAAAAGTAGCATTAAATGGTCATTAATAGTGAGCATGTGTGAAGTTCTGTCAGATAGGATGCTTAAAAGTCTGTCCTTTAATAGCCATGTTTTACCTTTCAAGACCCAATTTTTAAAATACTACTGGATGTTGACAACTGTATTGATGGTTTGGCATTCAAATGGGTTCGGAATGCATGTGATGTTCCCTCTCCAAGCAGCTCTCATGGGATTTGTCACTTCTGACACTGATAGAAAAAACCTTTGTAATTTGTCACACAGACAGCAAAAAAAATGTAGAAATTTCAGCTGATCCACATTTAAGATACATATGCACTACATCTCTGTTTGTTCTATGCATTATATTTTGTATATAATCTAATAGTAACTCTTCTCCTCTTATAACTTATTCCATTTTCAGTCATGGAACTCCTGCCAGTTTAATCACATTCTGGGTGGGACTTTCAAGATGTTCAGTTTGACCATTATTTCTGTGGGGACAGAATTAGGCTAATGGTAAGTGTTTTTGAAAACCTCCACCCTAAAACAACATAGCGCTTACATAGCAATTTCTATTTTTGTCAGTCTTTTCAAACATTAAATCAATTAGGCCTCCTTGCATAGCAAATCCAACATTCACCCCAGACATCCTGCTGCATCATCCTTTCCCCTTTCTTTTTGTATGAAAAGTTTAGAGAGCTGAGGTGAGGCTGATAATGACTGTTTGCCAGGGTTCTAGTGGCCTCTCTGATCCCAAACCCCATAGATCACCAGCCAGACTGACACACACAGGAGCTGTCTCCTAGTTTTTTAGGGGTTTTCCTCAAGCATTGGCAGTATGAGCAATTTAATCACCATGCTGTTAGCTGCTGACCAGCGCATGTTATATCATCTCCTACAATGGGTTTCAGAGATTTTATGGGGAGTTAATGCTGTTCCAGTACCACTAACTAATTCTGCTTTGCATGCTATGTGTCCCACAATGAAAAGGAGAGCATGCCATGTAGTATAGCTGTCCTCCAACATCATCCCTTATCCATCTGATTATATCTCCCTTGATCATACAGCGTTGAGTTCTCATGTTGTTATTGCAGATGGAAAAGAGGCAACTGTATGTCTGGGAAGATTTTCTCTATGGGAAAACCCTGGATCCATTTCCATGGAATTTGTGTGGTTTTATTCACCTCCTCAGCATGCAGTAGAAGGGAACATAGTGCCATTAGTTCTTAGAGCACAAGCGCACTTTGGAGGGAGAGAGGTATTACCCCATTCGACAGATGGTGAATCTGAGATAGAGGCTGAATGACTTGCAGAGGGAGTCAAAGGTAGGTTTAGAACTCTGGGATTTCTGGTTCCTAGTCCAGTGACAAGACCATGCATCTCCAGAGAGGCCTGGACTTGAGCCTTGAATAATATTAACTTCCTAATATGAAACTAGATGTTCATTTACATGCAGCTCACATAGTGGCACATCTTGAAGACTCCACTGCTGTAAAAGTGTGCACAGGGATTACAGCAATATTTCTTAGAGCTATAAGCTGATGCTTGTAAAAGTACTTGCTTTACTTGACCTAAAGCTTGCTATCAGTTCTTACCATGCTGCTCCTCTTCATTAAAACCCATAATTGTCATGGCTTCCAAGGTCTCCTGGAACATCTCATCATCTTGCTGACCAGGAATAGGCACGTTGCCATTAGATAAAAAGGTATAGTTGTTGAAACTTTCCAGCAATAAATCCTCTATAAAAGACGGAGAGAAATCTACTTAGAGAAAAGAGAAACACACACCCCCCCCATACGAGAAATCTGAATCCCATTGATTGTTCAGAGTATAAAGTCGTTTTAAATTCTCAAATCTTTGGACCGTTAAGTCCATTCCCTTGATGCAAATCAGACCCCCCCCCCCAAAAAAAAATCAGTTGTTTGACAACTGTGGACTTCCCTGGTGTATGGAATTTTGGGTGGTGTAGAGTTACCATGACCTAATTTTTCAAAACTTATGAGTGAGTCTGGGTGTCTCCACTCACTAGTAGCTTTTAAAAATGTATTCTCACAGCTGCCAGTGAAGTTGGAATGGCTATAGGAAAGAGGGCATTTGTCCTGGCAATTCCTGATTGCTGGAATGATGCTAAAAAAACAGCGTGTACTATATCTCTGAGCAGTGCTGTGCGCTTCCTGACCATCTGGGATCTGATCCATTGTTTCCATAAAGCTTTTTCAAATTTTTAAAAAATCCCACATTTTTACTTGTTTTAGAACTAGGCCTTTTTAGACCTGGGGACTTGCACCTGATCTATTAGTGGACCCTTCCCTATTTGTGCTGGGGTGACCTATGAACTACAAACCACCAGTAACAGATGCACATAAGTTGGGAAATTTCTACAACTCTTAAGTAGGATTGTTTAGAATAGTCAAGGAGCTCATTACTTATAGCAAGGATGGAATGAATGAAATTAGTTTCAGACATTAAGGCCAATTACGGAACTCAGCCCTTCACAACTGCTGCTCAGATAGTCACCTGTCTTAAGCTGAACTTACTTTTCATTTGTTCCCCAGAGCCAGCGATCATATAGTAAAAGATATGAAATGTCCGCTCATCTCTAGCCTGGCGAACAGCACGAGACTTTTCAAGCAAATCTGGGCGTTATGTAGGTTAAAAAAAAAAATCTTACTGGCATATTTCACTCCGTGCATCCTAACACTGCCAATTGCCTTCGTACAACCAGTGGCACATGTTGGATGTTAGCATGTCTAACATCCAACGGTCTGATTCTGCAATCACTTGCTACCATATACAGTGCTTATTGATTATGTCAATTGAAATATTCACAAGAAGTGATACGAATGTTCGGCTGACTGCTTAGTACCATGAGTAGTCCCATTTTATATCTGATCAATGGCACTAAACACGGTAGCATTCGTTACATGTAGGCCTAGGTGTTTACAGAACTGGGCCTAATCTGAATAGTTTACATGATATCTGTCATGTCAGGCTGTGATGTCCTTCTTCCTCAAGAATAACCAGTCCGGGAATCAGATCCTAGCATAAATCTTTCAACATCAACCAGTGTCTTCGCACCTTTCCAGAAGTACTGCTTTCAAGGTCCGTGTAGGAGATATAAAAGTAAAAATAATGATTAACTATTTTAATGAATATCTAATCTGCTAAAATTAGAGTAGGCAACATGTACATATGGCACAGCATCTGCCAATGATGAATTGTGAAGAATAGTGCAGTAATGGTTCTTTTAAGCCCTTGGTTCTACACCAGGGTCTCCTGAAGGAACAGGATCAGACCTTTAGTTCAGGCTGGGGCAAACTTTAAAGCTTTTGGCTTATGAACATCTTCACTGCAATGAAAGAGTCCCTTATCCTAAGCCCCCAGGTCAGCTGACATAGGTCAGCCACAGGTTTTTAACTGCAGTGTAGACATACCCTCAGTCTGCCATTTGAAATGGAGGAGGGGGGAAAAGGATGTGAAGAGTAGGTACGGGACTCTGCAGAATCTGCACCAGAAAAGCTGTTTGCAAATGTCCAGCATTTGGACATAGGTGGTGCACTCCAGTGCCAGAAATATTGGCACGGAACAAATATTTTATGAGCCCCAAGGATAAGTCATGTCTGGCAAGGCTGGGTTAGCAGTACAGATACAGAAAAGGTGATTCCAGAGGAATGGAAATCCTCCCATCAGTTTGGCAGGAGAAGTTTAACAAGGGGTGGGGAATTTGAGATGATTCCAACGCATTCCTGCTGGAGAGCACCTCTTGTCGGTTTAATCCTGATTCCTGCATCTTTCCTATTGTAACTTTGCTGAAGAAAAAGTAAATATCTTATGTATTGGTATTGAGATAGCACCTAGGCACCCCAGTCATGGATTAGGACCTTGTTGTAGTAGACACTGTACAAAAGACAGTCTCCAACAGCATATTATCACTAGTGTTTTCTTTGAGTCCATCTATTTTAGTACTTCATAGATTTATAGATATTAAGGTCAGAAGGGACCATTATGATCATCTAGTCTGACCTCCTGTACAATGCAGGCCATAGAATCTCACCCACCCACTCCTGCAATAAACCTCACCTATGTCTGAGCTACTGAAGTTCTCAAATCATGGTTTAAAGACTTCAAGGAGCAGAGAATCCTCCAGCAAGTGACCTGTGCCCCATGCTACAGAGGAAGGCAAAAAAAACCCCAGGGCCTCTTCCAATCTGCCCTGGAGGAAAATTCCTTCCCAGGCCCAAATATGGCAATCAGCTGAACCCTGAGCATGTGGGCAAGATTCACCACCAGATGCCCAGGAAAGAATTCTCTGTAGTAACTCAGATCCCACCCCATCTAACATCCCCATCACAGGCCATTGGGCCTACTTACCATGAATATTTAAAGATCAATTAATTGCCAAAATCATGTTATGCCATCTCCTCCATAAATTTATCGAGTTTAATCTAATCTTATATGGGCTTCAATGCCTTAGTACCGAAGCATCTCATACACAATGAATTTATCTGCACAGCCTCATGGAGAGGCGAGGAAGTATTAGCCCTCTTTTACAGATGGGGAAAACTAAGCCACAGGAGTTAAGTGACCTGCCCCAGTCACATAGATACAGAGCTGAAACTGAACCCGTATCTCCCAAGTTGGGTCTTAACCACAAGACTTATTACCATAACACATGGTTTATTTGACTGACTCTGATAGTAAAGTATACTCTGATTGGGTGGGATGTTCTGTCAGTATTTTCTGAGATGCTGCGTGGGGGATAGTGTGCTCTGTCCAGATAGCTGAGAAAACAAACTGATTAGTCTGAACAGAAAATGTAAACGTGAGAGTGAGACAAACTGCAAAATTGGTATCAGCATAAATGGAGCTAATTCCCTCCCTGCCCTTTGTTTATATCAGTCTTAGTGATATTTGCCTTTCTTAGGCATGCAAGGAAGTCTGTTTATGTTACTTCCTTTTGCTCCCCCTAGTTAGTTTCCCATAGAGCTCACTGAAAAGGATACAAGTTTCTATGTTTGCTCCAACGATGTAGCCGGTGACATCAAAATTAATGCGGATGAACTTACCCTGTCAACGAGAAGAGGACACGGCTTGGGCTCTTCCTGCATTTTATAGCATATTTTAAGAGGCATGTTACAACATTGTCTGCTCTGTAATAACAGGCCCAATTGCTGCCTCCTGTAGCAAAACCTCCTGGAAGGAGGCTGAAGGGAAGCAAGCCTCTGAGGTTCTCCTTGCAGAGATTTGCCTGTTTCATCTGAGTAGTATGAAAAGGAAGGACCCAGTTCTGGCAGGCTGGGGGCCAGTTCACAAACCCCAGGGATCCTGCAAGTGGCCATGGAATTTATAGTTCCACCTTGATTTCTGAAAGGTCAGCGGAGAGATGGTGTGAATCTCTTCTTTCTCCTCAACACAGATCCCTGGAGCCATAGAAAGATATCTTCGGGTTGGGGGACAGGCAGGGAAATACCATGGCAGTAGCTGATTCTTCAACAAAAGAGGACCCTCCACATGCTGATCAGGGTACAGATATAACCACTACTATCTTGGCTGTCACTGGGAACTGAACCTGGTACCTCACAAGCTAGGTCAGGAGCATGAGCCACGCTAAAGGGCTAACAGAGGATTATACCCAAACAAGCTGAATATTAGTGACCATTAAAATTCTTACTACTTTTATTTACTTTAAAGTTATAGCTAAGCTAATGGTAAAATGCTTTGGGCTTGAGTCGAGTTATTTTATAAGCCTTCCACTGTTGTAGCATTTCTACCTCCTACTAAATTAGTGATTTTTGGTTGCAAATGTTTGTTTTTAACATGTAAATTAATATTCTGAGATCCTGCATCCCCAACTCCTTAATTAAAAATCAGAACAAATTTGTTTTCTTTTAATATCTATTTTCCATGAAAGAATACAGAAGCATCATCTATTTTAAGACTCTTTTAAGAAATAAATGAGACAATCCAAGCCAGTGAAGATCAGAGATCCTGGCTCCATTCGAGACTAAATTATTCAATATGAAAACTGGCCAAATGGGAAGGTTACTGAAAGGAAGTGGGCAGTTTTTGAGAATAAAATAAAGTCTATTTTAAGGCTTGTGCACATTTGAGAAGAGTAGTCTGATTTTCCTGGGATTTTCACCCTCATTTTTATACTGTATTATTGTTACAGGTATTTATTTTGAAAGCCACTTTAGTATCTTATCTTAGTAGTGTATTGCAATAAAAAAAAAACCCTTGAATAGTGTAGCCTGCTTATGAGTGATGTTATATATCCCCCTCTGTGCCCAAACAACTTATAGTCCCTAGTCGCAGTCTTGGCTCTTTAACTCAAGTTTGTGCTTTTAGTTCTGCAAGTGCCGAGTTCGATCCCTAGTGTGATGGCTGCCATCTTGACCATCACACACGCACACAAGGAGGAAAGGCTGGGTTAATGCTGCTCCCACAGAAGTTACTACTTCATCAAGAGCAGACTTAGATAATGTTTGTTTAAAAAAACCCGAACCCCAGCCTGTATCATGTCAAGTTGAAACTTCATGATTTTCCCTTCTCTTCCTTACAGTCATTAATTCACTTGTTAACACTCCTGCTAAATAAGTCATGCCAGAAGAAAACTGACCTTGTTGGCAAAATGTTCTGAAAGCGAATATTAAGCCAAATACCTCTGGCAGAGGCCAGGTGAGTGTACTGCTAAACACTGAGTAGACTATGGCACAGACAACTTTTAGTGTGTTTTGTTCTTTTTCTAACATGCCAAAATAATGATTCAGGGAGAAATCCTATATCACTTCTTTAAGGGGAATAATTATGGAGAATCTCTTTAAAAAAAAAAAAAAAAAAAAAAAAAAAAAAAAACCTCCCCCAATGTTTGAGGGTTTTTAGCCATTATGGGGCACTCAGAGAGCATTTCTACTACTTACAAATCTGGAGGAGTTGTCGTTCTTCACGGTTTTGGCATTGCCAAAAGCTTCAAGAATCGGATTTGCCTGAAGAAGCTGCTTTTCCAGCTCACCCTAAAATTCATGCAGATGCAAGTTAACCTTGAATTAATCAGTTATTTAAATGAAAACAGAAAATGCACATACCTGAGACACTTAGGCTTAAATCAACTTGAGTTTATTTTTGCACTCCTTGTAAATTTATTTTTTCCTCTAGTAATCTTTGTGTTTATATAATGGTGCACTGCAGTCTACTGCTGTTCTGTACACAAAATAAATAAGACCCTTTTCCAGCATTGTTGCTTGTTGAGGATCAAAGTCTGCTTATCTTTTTAGCCTCTTTACTGATTTGCCTTAATGAAAAGGGTCGTTCTGTGTCAAATATGGATATTTTTACTTTATTACCTGCTGAAATACTTAGAACCTGCTGACTTTTTTCCAAGTTAGTGTACTGAGATCTCATGATAGAAAATGATGTAATTAGAAAAAAACTTGCTGAGAATTTTAATGTAATGCTGCACAAAGATATAAAGCAGATTACACCAAGTCTATTAATCACATTACATGCAGGGCTATTTAGGTTGAATATGGAAATGAATTACTTTATTTCAAAACATGACCATGAATTCCCATGCAAATTTACACACACTCTTATATTGCTAATTTTGATTAGTAATTGTGAATTAAGCAAATCATGCAATGAAAGCAAATATGCACTTAATCCTACTTCTAGCACAATGATGCTAACAATTAGTAATTCTGCCTGAGGCGAGTTGCATCTGAATTCCTCCTCCTCATCTATACTAATCATTCATTGTCACATTCTGAATCCATATTAACCTTTATTTCCAGGTGTCCTATTCTTTTATTTTTCTCCTGCTATGTGCCGCTCTTTATACAATGCTCTGTATACCACTTCAAACATAGCTTTTAAAGTAGAAATTTCTTGTAAAAGCTTAATTTTTTTTTAACAATGTAAATTACTCAGTTAACAGTTAATGAAAGCAACTTTTGGACTGAGTCCAGAGGGAATAACTTAGGAAACTACCACTTGCCATGAAACAGAAAAATGTACACTCTGTATACATCTCTGTTTATAAGGCCATC
This sequence comes from Chelonia mydas, assembly GCF_015237465.2. NCBI lineage: Eukaryota > Metazoa > Chordata > Testudines > Cheloniidae > Chelonia > Chelonia mydas. Next base: position 19,692,672 of record NC_051250.2, on the reverse strand, counting down.
CCCGATGCAAGGCTAGCTCCCTCTCGTTCGAAACATCGGTTTTGTGCGATTAGAAAGTTGGCTAACCCTAACACCCTAGCCCCACCCCTTCCCCGAGTCCCCTCCCCGGCTCACTGCATTCCGCCTCCCTCGGTGGCTCACTCTCCCCCACCCTCACTCACTTACCCCCTGCCCCAGTTCAGTGAATGTGGTGTGGGAGGGGGTGAGATCTCTAACTGGGGATATGAGCTCTGGGGTGGGGCCAGAAATAAGAGGTTCAGGGTGCAGGAGGGGGCTCTGAGCTGGGGCAGGGAGTTGGAATGAAGGAGGGAGTGAGGGTTTTGGCTGGGGGTGCAGGCTCTGGGGTTGGGCTGGGGATGAGGGATTTGGGGTGCTGGAAGGAGCTCCAAGCTGGGGGGGGGGTAGAGCCAAGGGATTCAGAGTGGGGGAGGGGGTTGTGCATTGAGGCAGGGATTGGAGTGCAGGAGGGGTTATGGGCTCTGGGCTGGGGGTGTGAACTCTGGAGTGGGGGTGGGGCCAGGGATGAGGGGTTCATGGTGTGGAAGCGGGCTTGGGGCAGGGGTTTGTATGCAGGGTGAGAACTCCAGCTGGGGGTGCAGGCTCTGGGATGGGCTGGGGATGAGGGGTTTGGGGAGGCTCAGGGCTGGGGCAGGGGGTCAGGGCGCAGGCTTTTCTTGGGCGGCTCCCGGTCAGTGGCGCAGCAGAGCTAAGGCATGCTCCCTGCCTGTCCTAGCTCCACGCTGAGCCCCAGAAGCAACCACAGGCACTGCCCCCCAGCTCCCATTGGCCATAGTTCTCCGCCAATGGGAATGTGGAGCTAGTGCTCAGGGCATGGAAGGCGCATGGAGTCCCATGGCCGTCCCTGCCTAGGAGCCGGACCTGCTCGTTGCTTCCAGGGCACAGCATGGTGCCAGGACAGGTAGGGACCAGCCTGCCTTAGCCCTGCAGTACCACTGACTGGACTTTTAACGGCCCAGTCGGCGGTGCTGACTGGAGCCGCCGGGGTCCCGTTTCGACCAGGCATTCCAGTCAAAAACCAGACACCTGGCAACACTATCCAAACACTATCACTGTCATTCATAGATGCCCTGTACTGTGTGACAGGGAAGAGGCCTGACCATAGAAAAGGCAACAGCTCATTAACATCTTGCTAAACTCTTCTGTTTGGACATGGTTGGTGTATAGGTGTAGGAGTCCTGGTTATTCAGCTAAGGGTCTCAACCAGGCTGAACTATGAAAATATCTAGCTAGTAGTTTGGAAGAAGAGGAATAGAAATTAGCTAATTTAAGAGCCCTAGAGGAAAAATAACTGCCTGGAAATAAAACCCTGAGAGGTTCCTTGTGCAAGGCTGCTACCATGCTACACTGGGTTGGGCAATTCTTTCCAATTATACTCTGCCATTATAACAACCCCAGTTGTGCCAAGAGCAGGTTTGATCCTAGGACCTTCTAGAGCAGTGGTTCTCAACCAGGGGTATAGATATAGGTCCGGGGCCCCCTGGGGGGGGTCACAAGCAGGTTTCAGGGGGTCCACCAAGCAGAGCTAGCATTAGACTTGCTGGGACCTGGGGCAGAAAGCCAAAGCCCCACCACACAGGGCTGAAACCGGGGCCTCGAGCCCCACCATCCAGGGCTGAAGCCTAAGCAACTTAGCTTTGTGGGTCCCCCTGTGGCAGGGGGCCCCAGGCAATTGTCCTGCTTGCTACCCACTAATGTGTGCCCTGGCTTTTCTATGCATAAAAACAGCTGTTGTGGCACTGGTGGGCCATGGAGTTTTTATAGCCTGTTGGGGGCGGGATGGGGGCTCAGAAAGAAAATGGTTGAGAACCCATGTTTTAGAGCACTGTAAGCACAGACCTCCACTGCTTGAGTTAAAGAAGCAACCTCATTAATGGAGAGCTATAACAGAGCTTTGGATCAGCCACTAGAGTGGCACAAAGACCTTAACTTTACAGTGTAAGCCCCACTTGGACAGTACAAATCATTGGTTATCTAATCATAGTTCCAAATTTGCAGCTAGTGTAAGCAGGTGTATCTCCACTAACCTCCGTTGTCTACACTAGCAGTTAATTTAGTCCATCATCGATAGAAATTAGATGAGATTTCAAAGCAGCTTGTCAAATGAAATATTAAATACAATCAACAGAGGATATATCAGAGGTTAAACTAACATGATCCTCAATCTTAATCTAAATCTGAGTGGAAATTCACAAGCAACACTGCATCTCAAGAACCACACTAATAAAAGAGCAGAAGACACACTGAAAGCCTTTTGTACTATTACTAATTGTAGGAGCAAGTTGGGAAGCATGCAAAGTTTTGCAGACAGGCATAATTTTCCATGGTTGTAGGAAAATGCAGAATTATAAGCAATATCAAATGGAAAGCATGCAGAGTTACAAATCAATCACACACTGTGATGGATTGGGAATTATTTCACAACAGTCCTAAAAAGTTCAACCTGAAGCACAGAAAGTCTCTGGGTACTTTCATTCAGAAACCATATGGTCAAATTTCAGGCTGATTGGCTCTTTCAGGATCGTGGGAAAATTCATTCAAACTATGAAAATCTGGATACACACACACACGCACACACAGAGAAAACGGTGCCACTTGAAAGACAACCCTCTGTGTCAGACTTCAACTTTTCCTGGAGTTTGACACAGTTAGGGTTAATACATGTGAACATTGGTGCTATTGTTGCTTTTTTCTCATGTGATACAAGAACTACATGTTCCAAGAAAAATCTTAATTTTTTGGGTGCAACAATAGCATGCACATCTACACTCAGTGCCTTTAACACACATCGAACAGTCTAAGTTACTCACGTAAGCAAAAGATGGACCTTGCTGTAGTTGAATAATGTGGTATAAAACAAACATCAGTATTTCCATCACACATACATTTGTGGCTCTTTTGTTTTATTTTTCTACATAAAAATAACCAACAAACAGTTTCTCTATACAAATTAAACTGGGGGAAACAAATGGGAACAATCTGTTATAGACATACCAAGAGTATAACTACAGTGCGCACACGGTTCATTTGAAAAGGAGTTGATTTATAAAAGACCTGATCCAAACTCCATTTGAGACCAGCAGGAGTTTGTCCATGGACTTCAATGGACTTTGGATCAGGCATAAAATTAGTCCCTCAATACAAACCAAAGAATATTTTTTTCAGGATAAATTCCTAAGCCTCCTCTGGGGCACTTAATGCAGCCAGAGATTTTTAGGGTGAATATAAGTGAGTCAGCAGCCCCAGACATGGAAGTCTTCTATTTGCCCATAGAACAGAGAGCAGTTTGGGTTTTCCTCACCATTCTGCCTCGTCCTTACTTGACAGGATTCACTTTCAGAGGTGAGAGTCTCAGGACCAGATCGGTCTAAGGGCCAGTTCAGTGCTTAGCCCTTGAGTCTTCCCAAAAGAGTATCAGTTAGCACCAGCTGCAGTGGCAAAGTGGCTAGCTGGCCATTAGGAATGGCCTTGAAACCATTTGTTTGTTTCCCGTAGGCCACTGAACACTTACACAGTTAGAGCCTGATTTTTCAGAAGTGCTCCACCTCAGGAATACCAGGCCTTTATTCTCAGTTTCTTTTCAGTGAACATAATGCCAGTGAAAGGTGCCGGACTGAAACCCTGGATGCTGGAGTTCTCTATATGTCTGCATAATAGGTATAGGAACAGCAAGGGCAGCACAAGCTTCCCCACGCTTCTTGTGTGCTGTGGATACTTATCTATCAAGGACTGGTAAGACTGTCTCATTCACACAGTCTAAACAAACATCTAATGGTTCAACTTCCAGTCACTACCAGCCTGAGCTAAATTTTAACTGATGACCTGAAAAAGAAAAATGCTTCATATTCTATTACCAGACCCCTGTCTGAGCCAGCCAGACCTGCATGTTGGGCCTAATGCTGCATTCCTGGTACGTGGAAATCTCTTACTGAAGCAGGCCCATTATGTCTGTGATGGAGTGACTATCCCCCACTCACCCTGTAAGGGGTTTAATGGAGGCCAGATGGGCCAATTAAAACAATAAGCAGCTGATTAAGTAAGTAGGCTTAGCTGGGCAGGAATAGGTGGGGCTTATAAAGCCCAGGAGCTGCTGGGGAAAGGTGGACACTTTGAGAAGAGAGGGAGGAATAAGTGGAGATGGTACTCTTCCTGAGAAGAGGGAGGAGTCTGTTAGGAACTGGTAGGCCCAGGAAGAAAAGGGGCATCTTCAGTAGGAAGAAGCCTAGGGTTATGGTAGTGAGGCTATGAAGAGAGAAGGCACAGACTGCTGAGCTGCTGGAACCTGGAAAAGACAATAGGACTGGATTCCCTGACCAGCCACTGGGTGAGGGGCACAGAGGCAGTGAGTGGGTAGACTGCCTAGGACTACTGAGGTGCTAAACCTCCCTGAAGGGGGGAACATGGACATTAACACGGCTGGAGGGCTGAGCCATGAAGAGATCACTGGGGTTCCTGAGGCTGAGAGGAGCTGCAGGCGGACAGCAGAGACTGAGTGATGGTGTGCAAACCACAGATGGGAGGGATCTCAGCCTCCAGTATACCAAGAGGAGGTACCAGTCTGGTGGTAAGTGGTGCACCCTGTGACAGTGTCATAAATTTGAATTGCTACAGCTTTTATAAAATTGATGTTGGGTAAACTTTTCAAAAACCTAAAAATTGGATCAATCTCACTTCATCACACAGGTTTATGAAACATTCCTCCTCTTGTGTGAGGTAGGTGGGTCGGTTGACCTAACCCCTAGTGTAGATGCAGCTAAATCGACATGAATTCCTCCACTGAGCTAGCCTCTGCCTCTTGGGGTGGAGTAGATTCCCTACAGTGAGGGAAGAATCCTTCTGTTGCTATTATGCTACAGAGATGTAGTTGGAATGCTGCAGCTGTGCTGCTGTAATGCTTGTAAGGTAGACATAGCCCTTATCACTCTGAAGATCACTGGGACATAGGCTCCCAAGTGCCTCGCTGCTTTTGATCTTGCTCAAATACTTTTCCCTAGTAGAGCTGAACAATATTATTTAATGGCTTTTCTACTTCTTTTTTTAGTTGCCAAGAGGCAAAGGTAGGGAAAATAGGGAACGTAACTCCCTGTGAAGCTCATGCAGTCCATTCTAGGCTGTAAATAGATGATATCCCCATGGAAAGCTATGAATACTCTCTTCCAGCTCAGTACATTCTGACTTTGTGCCTAAAGGGATGCCAAACAAAGTTGTTGGGTTTTTTCCATAAACATGAAACTGTGATTGTGTACTCTTAATATGTCAACTATTTGGCAAGACATGGAAGTAGCAAACATTTTGATCACTTAATTGACTTGCTGTTAACATAGCTGGCTAAGTACAGTCCTGATAAACTACAAGTTAAACAAAAAAGGAAAGCAGCAAGCTATTGAATATGGAAGAGGTCACTTACAGTGATACTGGTGTCCTTCTTGCCCTTATGCGAGGAAGCAACAAAAGCCAGGTACTGAATGACCTTCTTGGTATTTTCTGTTTTACCTGCACCAGATTCACCTCTGGGGGGAGGGGATTTAAAAGAGAAAAACACAGGTGACTCTTGGGTTCCCTCCATGATGTGATTCGGTATGTAGGGTAAATAGTAAGAGCATGAATACTATACTAATCAAGTTCAGCATTCTACCCCAACCTGCCATCTCTTGCACACCCCACATTCTACCTGAATTCAGGATGCCACGAACGCAGTATGAGGGCCATAGCTTTGTTCTTTTTGCATCTTGACTGGCTATTGGTCCATTTAAGGTGATTCTAAGACCTCATGCATGTTTGAAAGACTGTTCTTCTCACTCTGGGAATATTTGAGCATTTATAAAAGGAAGGAGATAAGTCTGCAAATATTCTGAAGTGGGAAGGTGGGGGACCCAACAGCAAAAGAATCATTTGCACTCCATAGTTTATTTTAATCCAAGAGCTAATTGCTCAGATTTTTTAAAAATCTCAGATAATATGGGAATGATCTGACTCCCCTCAAAGACAGTGGTGAAACTCCCATTGAGCTTGGATCATATAGAGGCCAGGACCTAGCCCAATAAGATTGCTGTGTGCAACTCTCACAGAGGGCTCCTTGATGCGGGGAAACCCCAACTGGTGCAGTTCTAGATGGTAAAGCAACTGTGAATTGGTGCAGTGGGGCTCTATTTCCACACTGACACTCTCAATGGATTTCCAGATCAAGTTTGTTTACAAATAAAATAATGTCCTTCTCCCCCACCTCCCGCAACAACAGCAAAATCAGCCTGGGATGTGGAAGCCAAGCTGGGTTCTTTTGGACTCCCCAGCTTTGCCCGCTAAATTTTTAATACATCTCTATAGCTCTGTTTTCAACACAGCTAAACAGATAAAAGTGAGGGGCACATCTGGCCCTGCAACTGAAACTTAGCCCACTTTACTAAGCATGTATGAGCCAGAAAAGAATCCAGCTCATTCTGCCCAGAGCTCTGCTGGGCTAACTGTCAAAAGCATCAAACATTTATCTTTGGCACTAAAGTAAACACACTTGACTCCGAAATCAGACCATTGGGAGCAGATCTGAGTGAGAGGGTACCATTTTTACATAGTCACTTTTCAGAGTTGAGCTACACTGTGAGCCCAACTATTCCTTCCCTACACCTAATGTTACTCTACCTTGCCTCTTCTAGATTCCTCTTTGGCCCCAGTCTCATTTTAACAAAAGGTAGTCTACACAGCAATCCTGGAGTGTAATGGCAGCTTGTGTAGACCTATCTGAGCTAGCTTTAATCTAGCTAGCTTGGGTACTGCCAGTGAAGATGTGGTGGCATGGGCTACAGTGTGGGCAAGCCTGCCTAGAATCCTGAGTAATTACTTGGCTTCAGCACAGGCAAGCCACCCCGTGCTGCCACGGTCCATACTCCAGTACCTGTGTCAGTACTTCACGAGCTAGGTTAAAACTAGTCTGGATGTATTTACATGAGCTGAGTCATACCCAGCGATTGCAGGTTAGACATAACCTAAGGTGTCCCTTTGCACTCCCCTGGCCATTTGAAAGGGCCTTAAAGTGGGTATGAATATAATTTAAACTCCCTTTAATGCCCCTTCACGCTACCAAACCAGCATCAAGGGATCTTAGGGGCCTGATTCTTATTTAGACTTTGTTTTTTGCATTAAGTGGGTTTACAAAAGCATATACAAACTCCCATTGACATTTAGTCAGGTCCTTTGAAGTTGGACCTATTTCACAGCATCAATTATGGTTCTTTTCCTAATTAGGAAATATAATTTTTTTCTGTACAATTCCCTCCTATGGTAGGTACTCCATGATAAGTGTTCTTGTTTGCAGAAGTTTAACAAGATTAACAGGCTCCTTTTCACAGGACTGGGTTAGTTTGCACAATTTAGAAGACAGATCCCTCCTTGCATGGGCTTCAGAGTTGAAACATTTCCATGTTTTATTGATAAAAAATTAAGTGTCCTGGGAATGATTCCAAGCTAAGCACACCAATTTGAAATCTTCTGCATACAGACTTTTCAAACAAATCTACCTTACAACTTTGCCTTTTGGAAAAATAAAAAACTTTCTTCTAACAAGCCCTGAGCTTTGAACTATTTCATTTAGGAAAGGTTATTTTCAGTTCATCACTACGTGAACTGCATTTCCTCTCTCCCAGGGCAACAGTGCCCATCACTGGGCTTTTTCTTAAATCCCTGGGAGTATTACCATATATGGCATCATTTTACTTGTAATTATACTATGATACAGCAGCTCTCAAGTTACTTAACATTTTGCTCTGTGCTGTCGTCTTAACCCTTTTTTCTTCCAAGCTGGCTGAACACCATCCTGTTTTCTGCACATCAGTTGTGAGGCTTATTTACTTTATTTTGAAGTGGACAATGAAAAGTTTAAATATGCTCCTAAATGTCAAATGCTTTTGCATGCAATAAAAAGATAGGATCAAAGCAGCAGGAAATGGAGTAAAGAGCTATTAGATCAAGTCTGGTTATAAGAGATGCATCCTCCTATCAAGAGACTGTATCTAACATGCTGCACCTGATCTTTGCTAAAAGACCATGGAGATCAACAGGTCTGATGCGCTGCTATCCATTAAGCAAAACAGGTAGCATCTGTAATCTGAAGGGAACATCATAGTTTCAAGGTTTACAGTTGATCCCACTGATTAAACATCACATATGTGTGAAAACTGATATCAAACTATGGAGGGCTAAAATGGCTTGGCCCAGATTCACCCGTTCCCACCACCCTCACCTCCCCAACCATCTAGGTATTTGTAGGGTGCCTTCTGTGTTTTGCTTGTTCGACCTACTGAAATCTTGGTTGCCAGCATCTTGGATGGTGTCCTTTCTGGAACTACTGCCCTGTAGCACAATTTAGCCAAGCACTGGTCCTGCTGACCTGTCATGACATAGTACCCCAAAGAATCACCTTCCAAAACAACTGGTCCTGGGATGCCAAAAATATACTCTATTGCTGTGCCATGCCCTACAGTAGGTAAAGTAGTTGAAAGAAACTCTCTGGTACCTTGTTTTCCTCCTAGCTCTCTCCCCTCCTGGGTCTCTATAATCTTCACTCCCCTTCCCAGCACCTGGTCACTATCTCCCCCACTATAGGTTTCCAGGTGGGGCTTTGTCTGACAAGCATCTTTCAGGGTTTTAGGATTGAACCCTATACAAGGTCTACTCCACAGCAAGGCCCCTGACCTCCCTGGAGGTGCCTGGTCCTCTCTTGTGGTGATCTATAAATCTCAGCATGTATTTCTGGATTGCTCACAAGTGGGAGTATGGGATCCTATCTCCCAAAGTCGGCCACTGCTCTTTGATCCTGGCCCTGAAGAACTAGACAGATTGGTCATGTATCTAAGACATTCTGAAAGCATAAATCCCACTTCTCTATAATAAAGAGGCAGCACAATAATTATAACTGCAAAGGTAGAAACCTCCTCACAGTGCGCAATAAAAACCAAATAACACCTATCTCATGAGTCTGTGGACTACAAATGCAACATTTCATCTACCTACAATGCACATCTCCTACCCCACTTCCTTCCAATGAATTATTCTTGCCAAAGTAAAAACATATTGCTGAGTTTAGAGGCTCTGTCCGTGAAAAGCAACCATTCTTTTCTTTGCTTAGGGGCGCTGAAATTTGTACCCTCTCTAAGCCCTTCTTTACCAGCCTTGTCGGTTAAGGACTCAATAGGGGAATAAAAGCACACTACTGGCCCTGGTTCTCAGCTGCATTCCAGCCTTTCTACACTAGTCCAGCAGCCGGATTGCTCTGCACCCCCATGGCTGAGCATTACACTGGGCCTATACCTCGCTCTCAGAATCTAGCTGAACTGGTGTAACAGCTCTAAGCTACTGGCATGGGTGAATGGGGATGTGGCTAGAGCTCTCTGCATTCTGGATATTCTGGCCATGTGGAAAGCCTCCTGAAGTAAGAGCAATCCCAGGGGCTGCTCTAAATTACACTGGGGGTGCTTGGCATGCTCCACACTCAAGGTACATCTTCACTACCCACCGGCTCAGCGGGTAGTGATCGATCTATCTGTCTCATCTAGATGCAATAAATTGATCCCCGAATCGACGCCTGTACTCCACCTCGGCAGGAGGAGTAAGTGGAGTTGACAGGGGAGCCGCCGCAGTCGACTCGCCACGGTGAGGATGGCCAGGTAACTCGAACCAAGATACTTTGACTTCAGCTACGCAAATAGCATAGTGGAAGTTGCATATCTAAGTTCAAACCCCACCCTAGTGTTGCCCAGGCCTGAGAATCTGAGAGGGGTGAGGGTAATGGAAAACTGTCTTTATTCCATACTAGCAGTGACTCTGGAGAGGCGCCGGATTGGGCCCAGTGAGCCTACCGTGAAGTTTGCTCAGCATGTGTGCATGCTTGAAAGAGTCCAAGCAGCCTCAGTTCAGCAGAAAGCTCTATCCCCTGTTCTGGAGCTACACAAGGCGTCTGTATGGGAGAGAAGCCAGGCAGAGGCATTTGCCTGCACTAGCCGTTGAATTGGCTTTGATGCCTGGTGTATGTCTGTGGTGCCTCTGGGGCTGCTGCCCAGGGGATGGTAAAGAGAGGTCACAGCCCAGCCTCAGCCTCACCAGCTCTTCTGGGGATTAGCTGCCATTTCCTAAACTAGACTGAAGAACAATAGCTTATAATACATAAAAATTAAAGGAAACAAATTTGTAAAATAGTAGATGGCTTGAATTCTCATGGGGACCATTCTAGTGGGCACCCAGTAGGGCTCTCAGTGGTTAAGATCTCAACAATTTTTTTTAAATCTTGTTTTCCCAGGTTCATAACATCTAACACCTTCACTTTTTTTAACTGAATTTTTTCATGTTTTGTCTCTACTTGAACGGTAGGTGTGTCTTAAGTTTGAGCAAACTCCCTTCAGCCAGTTGAGTTCTAGAACAGCAGGAGACAGGAGAAGAATTCTAACCATACTCTTTAGTCAAAATGACTGAACCTGATGCACTCAACTGCATATTGATGTTGGTCCTAGGTGCTTAACTCCCATGGAAATGAGCCCCCTTGAAATTAAAGGGAGTTAGGCACCTACTGGGATTTTCAAAAATGCCACGCCACCCATCTCTATGCTCCTAAATACCTTAAAAAATCTGGCCCATGGTCCTTACCGAGGACTAGTGCCTTTATAGTTTTTCTAAACAAGGGATTGGGAAATCACTTCTCAGCATGCTTATTAGGCAACCGCTATGAAATCCTACTCACTCTCTGTGACATCTGTGTACATTTGTCCCTTCCCATCCACTCTAACCAGTTAACTCAAACTGGAGCTGCTGCTGGGACAATTGGATGAGGGTGATTGTCCAGGAAAGATCTCTTTGAAACAAGCACAGCAAAATCCCCTCCACCCTGCCCCCCCCCCCATAAAAAAAAACCAACAACCCTTTAGCATCAGAAGCAGCTCACAGGTGTGAAAAATACAGTAAATCTTTTTTGTCCCAAGAATTTGCACTAAATTCTACAGATTCTAAACCTTCATTTTCAGATACATAGGATACTATGCTTTCTCAGTATAAAGCTACAACCATTGCAATGTAAACCCATGTGCTACTACCTTTTAAACCCAGCCTTCCACAAAACAATCTTTAGCCAAACAGCAGAAATAGTAACAAGTAGGAACTCCTCCCCTCTCTACCTAATGCCCCTAAATGAAGTGTGGGTACCAATTAGGGTTTGAAACTATTTCTGTCAGAACACTGTTAATTAAAGGCATGGCTTCAATTTAAAAACAAAGAAATTACGCAATAATCCTTCTTTTGGTTGTATACACACACACCTACAGGTGTATATAACTTCTCTGATACAGCATTGTTGTTGGAACTTTATTACCTTTGCACTTCTTGAATTGTTGCACTTCAAAATGTGCAAATTTAAAAGTTGCTTTCACATATTTTTAGCCTTTAATATAGATTTCAATATATAAAATTATCTGATCTACTTAATTTTAGCAGCTAGAAACATTAGTTAACAGTCTAGAAACTCCTCAGCACCACACTTCTTTTCAACAAGTTGACTTAAAAACTTTTAAAGTTGTAAAAGCCAGAACCATTTACACACACTCAGAATCTGGATCTACAACTAACTGATTAAAAAAAGAAACCGTCTGAGTGGGAATACAATAAGGAAGCCTGGTGATCCTGAGGTAACTGAACTGAATGTAGTAAGGAATGGATGTAAAGAAGGTAGCAGTTCAAATTCAGAATAGATTCACTTGCAAGATTCATTTATTTGCTCCACAAACATTTTATCTCACGAACAAAGTGAATTGGGAGGAAGTATAATTCAGGAGTGTGGAGGAAAGCTAGAGAATCCTTGATTGTGCTGTTTTATCGCAACAAACAGCAGTTACTAAGAACAAAATGCAAGCAACAGGAAACAGCTGATGTGATTGCACAAGGATGTGCTCAAAGATTTGAGAGTGAAGTGTTAAGAGATTAGATACAAGTCAGCAGTATCCTAGAGCAGAGCTAAAAAGCAATTTGGGGCTGTAGTCACAGAAGGCACTCACCACTGAGCAGGGAAGGAAGAGTCCTTTTCTATAAGATCCTTCAGGAGTCTGCACCTTAAATAGTGTGTAGCCCATTGTACCTCAGTACCAGAATGATGGATTTGAAGGAGTTCAGAGAACAGAAATGGTTTGGTTGTTGGACTGATGAGGAAAGTTTTAGAGCCCAACATGTAGAACTTGGTTTAAAAACGTGTGGGAACATGACACTGTGTATCCATTTAAAAGCTGTAAATAGTAAAGATGGAGAAGTTATTTAGAGTAGTATGAAGGAATATTACTAGTTGTGATGGGATGAAAATGAGACCTAAATGATAGGCAAGGAAGAGAGGATTTTGGAAGCAGTGTTTTGGATGTCAGAGCCAGCCCGGGCCCACCCTGTACCGGCAAGTACCTCCTTCCCCCTCCTCAGGATAACAGCGGCAGCCGGGGGCTCTGGCAGCGGTTTAAAGGGCCCTGGGCAGTAGCGGCGACTGGAGCCCTGGGCCCTTTAAATCATCCCCAGAGCCCCACCACTGCTTCCCCAGGGCTCTGGTAGCAGGGCTCCGGGGATGGGGCTCCAGCCACCACTACCACCCCAGGCCCTTTAAATCGTCCCTGGAGCCTGCCGTAGCCCTGGGGAAGTGGCGGCAGGGCTCCGGGGATGATTTAAAGGGCCCAGGGCTCGGCCGCGGCTACTGCACCAGGCCCTTTAAATCTCCTCCCCAGCCCCACCGCTGCTACCCCAGGGCTCCGGTAGTGGGGCTCTGGCAGCAATTTAAAGGGCCTGGGGCTCCAGCCGCTGCTGATAACGCACTAGAAGTTACAGTTCTTCAAAAATATTTTAGCTTTCCTAGTGTTTTTGAACTAAATGCAGCTATCAGGAGCTATGCACTGCTTTAAAGCAAAGGCAACGATCTTGCCAGCACACAAGAATTACTCTAAGCATCTGGAAAATCAGCTGCTGTAGTTGTAGAATGGCACAGAGAGCACAAATCAATCTGAGATCCAATAAAGAATCCATTTCCTTTCCATTGGGTTGTGTGAAATCTAACAACTTGATCCAACTTTGTCAGTCAGGATGAAGAAACATTAGATTTGCTGCACATACAGGACATGTACTATGACTTTCAGAAATGCAAGCTTTAACAAAAAGGCATGGCTTATTAAGAGATTTCTCCCATAAAAATGCAGACCTTCAAGAGTTAAAACAGGAAGAGATGAGACACAAATGGAAAAATAAACCTAAAGCACAAGAATGGAAGGAGCAAGTACTCATCATAAATTTAGGCTCTGTTAAAGTGACAAGTCTTGTCCTGGGAAAATGAAGTAAATGGACAGTTTATAGTGCCTCATTAATATTCTAAGCGTTCTAGTTTTTTTTTAAAGACATCCAGGGCCACATTTTCAGCTGCTGTAAATCTGTGTTGCTCTACTGCAGTCTGTGCCAGTTGAGGGTCTGGCCCATAATTTTAGTGTTTCTTAGACATAGCATAAAACTGTTCCAATGAGTAATTCTCCTCACCTTCCAGGGTCTGAGGCACTGTGGGTCAATGCAGCTTGTTCTAAAACCAGGATCGAGGTACATGGTCATAGACTCAAGAGATCACACATTGACTGAGTGACCTCCCACAGAGAGGGTTTGAGTATGACTTCACTGTATGATCTTGACTTCCCTCCAGCTCCTAATATAATCACCATCTTTTGCAACTTATGATGATTTTTATTTATGAACCACATCCCCGTCCCCACTCCCACTGAGACTAACTGGGTGCTACCTAACAAACACAAAATCTAATGCAATAAAAACATTCTCTCTGACATTCAAGCAACTAAAGCCAATTGAGGGGCTGCACCCTGATAAAAGGGAGGAGGAGGAGCAGGTCACAGATATGGAATCAAATCTAAAACACCTGTGCTTAAGTCTTAACATGTTTTGTTAAACAGCGGCAAAGAACAAGCAGAGGGGTTGCAGAGTGCAGTATGTCCACACAGTAAGGCCCACCTTCCAACCAAGGCTCAACCATCAAATCTCTAAAAGCAGGTGCTACCTGAGTGCAGACACTCATCAGGCCAAGGCTCAAAGAGGAGGTTTTGAGAACAGCCAAGCCTTAGACTAATTGGAGCTTTTAAAAACTGTGTCGGCTCCAAGTCACGTTTCTACTCTCTTGGAAGGCAATGTAAAGAATGCAGAGCAGCTATACTATGGTCAGAGTCACTGAGCCCACTGAATTAACACGCTGATGCATTCTGCATAGACTCCAAGCAACCGAGGAGCCCTGCTACTAAAGTTACTGATGATCAAGCCTCAAGGGCTTGTGCTGTTCTTGGGAGTTCTTTTCAGGACAGATCCTGTTATAGCCAACACCAGTAGGGGGCAAAATCAACAAAAAAACATGCACGTTACTCACATATCTCTGTACTGACACCTGACTTGGGACTTTCCATTAAGCTACTACGAGCAAAAAATGGAATGGACACTAGCAAATGTCCATGAGGCTTTGTGTTCCTAAGGGTTTCCTAAACACAGAATTTACCCACCTATGCTCCTCACAAGTCCTTCTGTAAGCTCTGAATTTTCTGAACTTCAGAAGATCATTGAAATTATTAGTGACATGCTTCCTCCTGCAAATACAACTGCTTTATAATTTGATCAATTTAAAAATAGTTAAATGCCTTTCACTGAAGGCAGGATCCGAAGCCCATGGATGATGAAGGGACTCTATCCACTGGCTTCAATGGGCTTTAAGTCAGGCCCTGAACCAAGATAAACATCAGATTCTACTTACGTGCACAGAATGGACTGGTCTTCTCGATCTGTGAATAAAGAGAAAAATCCATTAATTAAACAAGAAAAGTTGCACACTGACAGAGCTATTTGTATTGACCAAGAATTCTTTTGAACAAACAGGACCTGCCTGGACCTCCAAACTCTGATGATACAGTCAGTCAAAAATGTTGGGATCACATCTCGGGCAATCTGTCCTAGTGTTAAACTAAGTGCCCCTAACACCAGGATTCTGTACAAAAAGAACAAAAGGTTAAATATTCAAACACCTTTTTAAAATTTAATTAGAGATGAACTGTAATGATGAGTCCAATGTGCACAGATGATACTCTCTAGAGAGGATCATAGCACTGGAAAAGAAGTTTGTACTACACTTACCAATAAAAGCCTCCTAACGAGATTAAGTGAATGACCCAATAGATAAGCCACTCAAAGCTAAAATGCTAGTAGATCAGTAGCTTTAGAAGCTGAAGCTCTGGCAGTATAGGAACTATAAAAGTTGGGAAGTGCAAATAGCCTAAGTAAAGTGCTCTTTCAGTTCCACTGCAGCTCGAGAGGAGATTTCTACCATGAGCGATGACGACTATGAGGGAGTGGAAAAGCAGCAGAATGAATGGTAAAGGCTCTGGGGAAGGGCCAGGAAAATATGCACGAGACTGAGGAGCATCAGGGAGCAGAGAAGACCATAGAAGGGGTTGAACAGGGAGCACAGAACAGAGTTAAGAGTGATTTTAGGGGTTGGAAGTAACAGTAATGGTCCGGTCTAGGGCAAGAAGGGGACACTGAATTAAATTGAAAAGTATAAGAAAAAATGTCAAGGGTGCTTAGTAGGGCCAGAGGCAAACAGGGTAGTTGGAGAGGGCTTTACTCTACAACAAACCCTGGAAATCACCTATCCAAAGTTAAATTCAAAAGAAACTGTGGCTAGGAGAAACCCCAAAGCAAAGTAAAAAATGAAAGCCACCCCGGTGGCAGTTGTGCCAAGGGAACCACCACAGTATCTGTACTGGACAAACCTGAACTTCAGATTTCACAAATGCAAACTGAAGAACAAACCAGAAGTGATCCCAAAGAAATGCAGTCTAGCATTTCAACAGCTTATCTGGAAAAACCTTATATCAGCCTGATAAGATACAGTAGGAAGTGCTGAGTGTCCCTAGCTCTCAACAATTCAATTGAAGTTGTGTTGTGCTGAGCCCTCTCAAGATGTACTGATGAACTTACAGTTGGACCCTGATCCACCCTAATCGGAATACCAGAAACTCCCGTTGTCTTCAGCTGAAGTTACTGGTACCCCAAGGGGAAAGAATCAGGGCCCAGGGCCTGTCTTTGTCATCTTTCAGTCTCCTACTCTTCTGCAACTGTCTGAAGATCGAACATCACATTTTAGCATTTTGTAGGGTTCCCATCTGCAGTCACCTGCGTTCTAGGATAAACATTCTGCCAACTTGTGAATGGGCATCATGTCATTAAAACAAATACCCATGAAGTCTATTGACCCAAATATGATTGTTGATATGTTTCCAGTCAGGAATATTGGAACAGCTATTCATTCTGACATTTAGAGCCCATAATTCAGGGGAGAGGTAATCATAAATATTCTCTGTGCTGAGTTACTTTTAAAAACTGAAAAATAACGTATAGGATCATGTTAGGCAAAATTCTAGTAACCGTGAATCATGTCAGATGCTGTTGCTAGTCATTGGTGGCAAGAATAATTACACTGAGGGCTCAACTCCCACTAGTCTTCTCTGTGGTAGGCCCCCAAGGAACAAGCCAACTTCCTTGACAGATTTCACATGAGCTCTGGCTGTTGATTCTGAGCAGAATCCTCAAATACACCTCAAATCCCAATTTTGCTAAGAAGTAGGCCAAAGAATATTCATTGATCAGTTTCCACCATGTAGAAGTACAGCTATGGGGTGCATATTTCTCTGCAGTGGAGTCCAACAGAATTGCCTATATTGCCCTCAACATACCCATAACGCTTACAGCTCTGCAGTCAGACAATGGCTTTGATCAAATCTCATTCTTCAGGGCTTCAGCTAGTTGCCCATAAGGGTCAGGTAAGAATTTTTTCCCCATGATACAGGTGTATTCTTTCCCCCTCCTCAACTTCCCCCCCCTTCCTTAGAAATACCTGAGATTGGCCACAGCTGCAGATAGGAACCCTGGGTAGGGCTGACTGGTTCTCTGAGGAAGTACAGAGACTTCTCTTTGTTACTTGCCTGGTTGGTGGGTCTTGCTCACATGCTCAGAATTAAACTGATTACCAGATGTGGGGTCATGAAGGAATTTTCCTCCAGGACAGATTGGCAGGGACTTTTTTTTTTTTTTTTTTTTTTTGGCCTTCCTCTGCAGCATGGGGCTTGAGTCACCCACTAGGACCAGCTGGGCATCTGTCTCGGAATCTATTCCCTGGCATTTGCAGGGTCCTCAAACATTGCTGGCATCTTGGTCTCTCTACCTGTGGCACACGACAGTTCAGTCTCTTGAGGACTGAAGTGCTCTAGTTTAACTAAAGTAATTGGGCTCAATATAGGGGTAACCAGATGAAATATAATGGCCTGTGATATACAAGAAGTCAGACACTAGATGATCTAAAGGCCCCTTCTGGCCTTAAGCTCTATGACTATTATTTTGTAGCGCCCACTGGATCTGCCGCTCCCACTGCCTGGGAACTGCGGCCAATGGGAGATGCGGGGACAGCACCTGAGGGCGGAGGCAGTGCACAGAGCCACCTGCTGCGCCTCCATCTAGGAGCAGCTGGGACAAATTGCCACTTGTGGGGAGCCATCCGAGGTGAGTGGCCCCCAGATCTGGCACCCTGCGCCCCAAGCCAACTCCTGCACCCAAACTCCCTCCCAGAGCCCACGCTCAGCACCCCATCTCGTGCCCCAATCCCCTGCTGGCCCCACACCAACCAGACTATAACCGGCATTTCAATGAAGATTGAAAATGCTGGTTTATAGAGCTTTCCAATTGGTGAAGTGACAGATAAAATAGCTTTTACTGTATATACAGTACTATTCCAATTGTCCACAAAGTCTCTGTATAGAGTTTAACATGTCATTGGTTTAGCATCAACGTAGGCCCCTATAATCAATGGACACTTCCTAATAAACTTAGGGCCAAATCCTAAAGTCTTTTCCCAGTTTCAATTGGTTCCTTATTCAGGCAAAACTCCCATTAAGGTCAATGGGAGTTTTGCTTAAGTAAAGGCTTCAGAATCTGACCTATAGAATTTACAGTAAAAATTTATAAGAGCCAGGTGTGTTCACACTGAGTAGGACCTTTCTCTGTGAGTAGCCACTGATTTTAGGGGGAATGCTTGCAAAGTAACATACTGCTTAGCACAAGTTAGGATCTCTGAATCCGGTCATAAAACAGTAGCTTGCAGAAACAAAACATGATGATGAAATGCTCCAGTGCAACAAAAAGCTATTTTAAAAATGAGCAATTGCTGAGACAAAATTAGTTCTTAATTCAGTTTCTCAAAATCAAGCGGTTTTCCTGCTAACCATAGATTTGTGCTTTAATGCAAGGAAGTTATTTGTCAGATTCTACATCACTAGTTATAAGCAGTCAAATAACAAAATTACAGGAAAAGGTGGATAGCAATTTTTAGATTCCTGAAGGTGTAGCACTCAATATTTTTTAGAGACCTGTGACATTTTGATAGAATCATTTTGACATTGCTAACAGAAACTGGCTTGTTTTAAATATGGGAAATCCTGTTCTCATTTAGGAAGACAAATTATCATGCAATAAAAGTATATTTATAGGACTGTGTACCTAGTGCATGAATCACTGTCTTCAAGACTTCTCTTTAAACACTTCTTTAAACATTTTTTTAATCCTGTGATGGGGTTTCTAGCGTGTAACCTGAACTGTGGGACCGCTAAGCCCTCTGTCTCACCAACGTTGGCTCTGTCTTGCACTGTGATCCTGTTGGCAAGCTACAAACCTCTGGCAGGTATTGTACACAGATATCCACAGTCAGGGACACACCCAACTGAGTTAGATGAATGCTTCTCCCAGCCACTCATGAACCAACAATAGAGAGGCTCCAGACAATTCTCCCCAGCCTTGCACCCCAGAACTATACCATCTTGCTCTAGTCAAAAGCCTGACCAGTGTAAGTTCATTACCCAGTCCGCCTCTCCCCCGATTTGGAGAGGATACACACAAACCTTTGTAAACTGAGCCAAGGACTTCAACCAAAACACACTGTTTTAGATGAAATACAAAACAGATGTATTGACTACAGAAAGATAGATTTTAAGTGATTATAAGTAGTAAGCATAGAGATTAAAGTTGGTTACCTAAGAAATAAATGTAAATTTGCAGTCTGAGTTCTATAATCTAAACATGACTTGAATCAAGTAGTTTCTCACCGTGATAGATGGTACAAACAGGTCACAGATCTTCAGTACACAGGCTCTAACGCCCCTCCAGCCCAGGACAACCCTCCCTAGTTCAAAGTCTTTGTCCTCCAGACATGTTTCCAAGTGTTGAGTTGTGGGGGGAATGAAGCAAGTCATGATGTCACTTCCCCTCTTTTATAGTTTTTTTCCAGCTTGCTGGAAAGATCTATGCTTTTGACACGGGGGTCTTCCCCCATTGGTAAAGCATTCTCCATTGTCTATGTGCTCTCTCTGAGAAGTCTTCTGGGATGGTCACTAGGAAAGTGAATTCCCTTTAATAGGCCATCAGCACATCTGGCTACTCCATTTCTGTACCTGAAAGATTGGTTGTGGGTGTCCCCACCTCATAACATAGTTCAGTAACACACACATGTAGCAAAAGTTCCTAATTTCACATACAACGATAGCACATACAATCCACTAGGACATTAATGTTCAACAGATGAAGTTTTTCAAAATGATACCTCGCAAGGCATACTTTGTACAAAACATATCAATTATATGACAGTGGTAAATATGGGGGTTCCAGGGTGTTGCTTTGAGGTACAGAGTGCTGCACATCCCCTTTAATTATGTATGCTTTGCTACTAGGCTACGAACACTGGGTGCTAATTCATACCATATCTAATTAATCAAAGCTTTCTCTACTATATACATATTGTGACAGGGTTGGGCCAGATGGCTACGGGAGAGTGAGAGAAGATAGATATATTAGCCCCAGGTTAAGTAGGTCCCTTTTCCCTGGGAAAGGTAACAGGGAAGGTTCCAGAACAAACAGGAACTTTGTGGAAACAATTAAGGTAGTCAGGCTGATTAGAACACCTGCAGCCAATCAAGAAGCTGCTAGAATCAATTAAGGCAGGCTAATCAGGGCACCTGGGTTTAAAAAGGCTCTCACTCCAGTTAGTGAGGGGTGCTTAAGGAGCTAGGAGTGAGAGGACGTGCCGCTGGAGGACTGAGGAGTACAAGCGTTAACAGACATCAGGAGGAAGGTCTTGTGGTGAGGACAAAGAAGGTGTTGGGAGGAGGCCATGGGGAAGTAGCCCAGGGAATTGTAGCTGTTGCACAGCTGTTCCAGAAGGCACTCTACACAGCTGCAGTCCACGGGCCCTAGGCTGCAACCCGGGGTAGAGGGCGGGCCCAGGTTCCCCCCAAACCTCCCAACTCCTGATCCAACACAGGAGGTTCCACCAGAGGGGAAGGTCTCTAGGCTGTTCCCTGACCCACATGGTGGATCAGCAGAGACTATAGGGACTGTTCTTACTCTTTTTTTTCCCCCATGCTGGCCAGTGATAAGGTTATCTGATTGTATGGCAGATTTGAGCCATGAAAGTGGCCAAACTGGGGGCTACCGTGAATCTCTGAGGCAAGCAAAATCCACCAATAAGCAGAGGACCCACCAAGGTAGAGAAGGAACTTCATCACAATATATATAAAAATGTGGCAAAATAGGGTGAATTTAGCCTCTTAAGTTTGTACGATTCTAAACTGACTTCCATATCACAAGTCTAGAAATGGTTGTGGTTGATTGTACTTTATCATAAAATGATATTAAGAGTCTGCTCCCATTCCTTCAGTGGTGTAGGATCAGATCCTACAACAATAATAGTCCTTTTCTTCATTGAATACTCATGCTGTAAGTAGCGTACTTTAAAAGCTTTAGTTTGTAGATTGGTACAAACTAAATAGCTACATTTATTTTACTGAGAAGTTGGTTACTAGAAGGTAATATGATAGGGTCCTCTCGAAATGCTCTTGACCAGGGGAGTAGGGAGCCATCTTCATTGGACTAAAACTTCTAAATAGGGCTGAGTTGGTCTTCTTTTAAGTTGGAGATAGAATTTTTGCTAAAAATAGACTTGTGCATAAACCAAAGCATTTGGTATGTATTGATGATCGCATCATAAAGCCATAAATACCCTAAAGAAAACAGAACAGTAACTCCTAGATACAGAGCTTCCAATGGAATTTCTGAGCCCTGGGGACATGAGAAAATACTCGGATGGGATAAGGCAGCCCAAGATTTTCTAACCACTTCTCTTTTCTTATCCATTTCTGCTCTTGTTCTTCTCCCCATTTTGCCTTCTCTCTCAATCCTTTCAACTGCTAAACAGCAGTACTTAATTCCACCTTTTAGTAGTGCCCTGCTCTCAGTAAAGACTGTGTCCCTCACTCACCATTGACCGTTCCCTCTGCTCTCTCAATACTGTAATAATCACGGTTGATAACAGTAGTGTCTGAGGGCCACCAAGAGTGGGCCCCATTGTGCTAGAATAGCAGATTATCCCTTCCACAGAGAGTTTATGGTCTAAATAGACAAGATGGACACAGGCTGGGGGAAGGGGTAGAACACACCAGCTGAGTGAACAGTGTGTGATGGCAGTAAACATCATGTTAGTTCCACAGTTATTTGGGTGGGTAGGTGGAGGGGGTTAGTAAGGAGGAGATAAGCTAAATACACATAGAAAGGAAGGGGGTATGGGGCAACAGAGAAGAAGGTGAAGAGGGTCAAGTAGGTGAAGAGACTGAGGCAGAGAGTTGGAGCAAGCAGCTACTCAGCACAGGGCAGAGACAGTCCGGTCAAAACTGTAGAAAGTTCTCAATGTCCAGAGGCACTTGCTTTGGCTGCTTCTGCATCTGCCAGCCAAAGACTTTGGCTGGGTCCTCTCAATGGTTTTCCGCTAAGACTGCCTGTGGGTGGGGGAGCAGGGTGGGAGAGACACCACCTGGGTCCCAGTGTCCCCAGAGTCTGTGTGGGGTCTTGCACCTGGGGGTGCAGCAGTCCCTGCTTTGACTGCTTCTGCATCTACCAGCTGGAGTCTGGCTGACCCAAGCAGACTGTAACCTCTGGGTGTTCTTTTACTGCCCTGATGGACATCAGCAGAAATGTTCTGAGTTCCCAGCTCTGCTCTGGGTGTAATTTATGTGTCAATCGGAGAGTACAAAGTGAAGCAGAGACCATACAGCAGCTCAGGCTTCTCAGAGGTACACCCCATAAGCTAGCATTGGTGTGTATGTCACCACCTGAGTTGGAATGTTGTGAGAAGAGACTTATTGGCATTGAGGGGAACTTGCACAAGGCACCCATAGAATCCTGTTCACTCACATGCACTGGCCCCCAGGGTTTATCCCCATCTTCCCCTCCTCCCACCTGGCAGCCATACAAAGTCATTAGGCTTTCAGCTCCATCTCATTGACCCATGAATTCTCTGAATCCTGCTAATCCTCTTACTGACAAACTAATCGTGAACATGCATGAACAGAGGTTTCCAAAGATACTTCCAAAGAGGTTTCCAAAGATACAAATACCAATAGATTGCACATCAGCTGTTCTAACAAATGGCAAAAGTTAAGGATGAACGAAGTGAGAAAGCCTGTTAAGAGCCATCCTTTTGTTTGAATTAATGGTCAGACCCCAACATGTCTTGTCCTTCAAATAATGTCTCATTTAGTTTTTAGAATTATCTACTTTGGTTGCTATTTCTGCTGCGGATAGCAAGCAGGGCCGTCTTTAGGCATACGCGGCTGCATAGGGCACCTGAAAATTTGGGACAGTACTTCATGCATCCGATGAAGTGAGCTGTAGCTCACAAAAGCTTATGCTCAAATAAATCTGTTAGTCTCTAAGGTGCCACAAGTACTCCTTTTCTTACTGGGTCTTAGTGTCTACCCTCCCCCCTCTTCCTATCCCTGTTCTGACCCTTCCTGCAGGCTCCCACCACAACTGGCTGCTGCAGCCTGGTGAGTCTTCCTCCAGAGGGGATCTAGTAATTTAAAAGTGAAAAAGCCTGCCAGCCTGCCAGACTTATTAGCACAACAGTGAAACTGTTAAAGAGCCGTTTCAGAGTAACAGCCATGTTAAGTGGTAATGAAGCCATTTAACAGGCTTTTGCCAACCCCCAGGTATATACTGTCAGTTTCTGAATTTACTGACAAAAACAGTGGTGCATTACTATAATATTTACTCAGAACATGTTAGTCTACAGGACCTTGGTTTAAAATTTGCTTTAAAAATATTTAATTAGTGAGTTGGTGAAGATTATAAAATAACATCTCTAAAAAATCCTTGCATAGATTTTTCGATGCACAATCATCTATAGCCTTAAATGCCTGGGTCTTCAGACATATAGTTTTTTAAATAAATCCTTCAAAAGACCACCCTTATCTAAAATACACATTTTAATTACTATAGTTAAAAACAAACTTGCTTCCAAAGTTTTCCTGTCCTTTCTGTCCATCCCTTACTTTTTTCACCCTCCCCCCCGCCTCCCAACCCCACCCAGTGAAGAGAGCCCTTAAAGGGACAACACCCGTTTCCTTCAAGAGAGCTGGACAAAGAGTTTCCCTTTCTTTACTTCTGACTATCTGATGAATTAGTTTTAAGAGAACTCTCCAGCAAAATCAGTACCTAGTAAGATATAAACTCCTTTGTTATGCCTAAAATCTTTGGAAACATATTTTTTAAAAAGAAAAGGAGTACTTGTGGCACCTTAGAGACTAACAAATTTATTTGCGCATAAATAAATGCTACAGCTCACTTCGATGAAATTTCATAAACGTGTCTATTGTTATGGAGATCCCACAAAGTAAATTAGTGTTCCCTTTTTCTAAAAACAATGAAAATTGTTATGAACACAGGAAAAGTCTGTGACTGATTAATTTAAAATAATGTCTTTGTTTCAGTGAGTTAAATATGTAGTAATCTGGAATGATTACTTTATGAAGGTTTAAGAGTACATTTAAAATATAAAACCATCTTAGCAATACTAATTAAGAAAATGTAAAACAGAGAAGAGCTGCACCATGTATCCCATAGTATTCAGCAAGACAGCTGACTCGCCCTTACTACAAAGTTTTTGCAAATAAATCTCTGACAAACCTCAGGGCATATATATAAAAAAAAAAACCAACAACCTGTGACGGACATTTTTTTATTCCAAAATTCAGTACTTTTAATTAGGTTCCTTCTGCATGTCCAGTCTTCACCATCTGGCATGCAGTGGAAAACATGCTTCATTTGCTTTAGAAAGAAATTGCAGGAGAGTGGTTCCTTCCCCCCTGCCCCCTCAATATCATTTGCTTCATTTGGGTTCAGGGATTTGGCTGGAAGAGGGTGAGCAGGGTGGGGGAGGGAAGAGAGTGGGGAGAGAGCAGGGCCTGGGTGGAGTGGGGCGGGGGCCTGGGGCGGAGCAGGAGTGGAGTATGGGAGGGGCTGCAGGCAGAAGAGGTGGGCTGGGGAGCTAGCCTCCCCAAGCAGCAACTTCACCCATCACTCATGACAGTAGGTAAGAGCAAGTTGGCTCCCACGCACCCAGTGCGCACTGCAGTCTCCTTAGGTAGGGGTCATATTCTGCTGCCTCGTCCTCCCCCCCGGGCTGCCATCGGGCATAAGGGCGTAGGGCCCAAAAAATCCTAAGGTCAGCCCTGATAGCGAGAGTACTTATACTCACTGCCCTGTTGTGAGAATACTTATACATGTGCTTAATTTTACTCATGCAAGTAGTTCGACTTGAGGGTACTACGCATGCAAGTACTTAAAATACATATGTGTTTACAGGATCTGGGCCTGTGTTTTTAAAAAAAATCCAAAATATTTCTTCCAGGGCCCAATGGCCTTTTGGTTCATAGCCCTTTGTTCTTGGATTTGACATTAACTCAAATAATCTTGCTATAACCATCCTCGGTATTCCCTTCAGAATTGTGGGGACTTTATTTAAGTCTTAGTCTCCTCCTCCCCCCCTCCCCCCCCAAGCGAATACAGACCCAGTTTTGTGCCCTAAAACAGAGGTCTCCAAACTGTGTGGTGTGCCCCCCTCAGGGGGCGCAGAGGAGTGTGTGTGTGTGTGTGCGCGCGTGCGCGCTGGGGCCTGGGCCAGCCCTTATGGGAGCATCACAGTGCCACCCAGCTCCGCTCCTGGCTCTTGGTCCTGGCTGCCGGCCCCACACCTGGGCCTCCGGCCCCACCCCCCAGTTGTGGCTCCAGCCTCAGCCCCCATCCCCGTCCCCCTGGAGCTGTGGCTTGGCTCTGGGGGGTGGGTGGGTGGGTGTGTATGTGTGCACAAAGACAGGGATAAGGGGAGGGCACAAGGTAAAAAGTTTGGGGACTACTGCCCTAAAATCATCTCCACCCTACCAGTCTTTCTGAAAACCCAAATTGTTTTCTCTAGAAGCTATTGAGCTGTTTTATTGATATGCCTTCAGTCTGCTTGTAACTCTTGTGTGCCCCAAGGTTCTCAATAGACCAGCTAGTTCTGCTTAATCACAAACATGATCTGATGGTTTTTCACAAGGAAGCAGCAAGTTGGCAGCTTTACCATAAAAGGAGAAAACCGACTGAAGCTGTGATCAGACATTGGCTTCTTTACATTTATACTGGCTACACTGCCTAAAGGGGATGTGTCTGATGCAGTCCCATGAAAGTCACAGCAGGAAGATGGCTTTTCATCTGCAGCCCCCTTTCACCATTTAACTTGTATGAATCTAATAAAAACTTTAAAGGTGCAGGTTCTCTCCCTCCCTCTTCCCCCACTTATTAACTAGTTTATTTTCTTTCATTATTTTTAACCCAAGCTTTCCAAGCAATACAGTTTTTAAAATTGTTTATTTCATGGCTTTTTACATCAAAGAAACAAGGTTCCGGAGTTGGCAGGAGGCTGTAATAGATTCTCTTCATCTTTGATTCTTACAGACAGAGCCTTCACATCCATATGCATGCTTTATCCCAATTGTTACTGCTACCCAAGCTGGCTTTGCACATTAGCATTGACCAATACTACTGAACTGACATCCCTCCGTGTTTAAGTCCAATCGCCTTTTGGTGGGGGTGGGGAAGTGATAACCACACTTTTGTGAAGTATGTAGCTATGTATCTGTAAGGCTGTTTTCTATGTACCTCATCTTTAAGTGTAAGGTTAGCTTGATAGTTTGTCTGCAAGGACATTCAATATTACTTAGTTCAACTCGATAGAGACAGTGCTGTCTCAAGGAGATGTTTCATATGTTCTTTCTTTCATTTAGATTAAAGGAAACAAAGTCAAAAGCAGAAAAAAGTTCATGGCTGCTCTCTATGGTGATAACTTGGCATGTTTCTGCCTTATCTGAGCAGAGCCAGAGTGTGTACCATGAATTCGTCTACCTATGCATATAGAGACAAAATGGCTACATTCACTACTAGTGGCAGTGGGGAAATCAGAAAATTGCCTCCCTCCAGTTCCACTGCCAGAAGAGAAGATCTTGCAAGACTGTTTTGAAAATCTGGGCAGAATCTTAACAGCACAGTGCTTCAAGCACTTACTTGTGCTTAGGGGCAGTCAATGAGCACTTGATTCATAGTTCTGAACACTTTTCAAATTCACAAGACTTCTTCTGATATCAAATGGGCAATGAGAGAGATAGAAGGCATTTTGAAAGGTCCCATCAATGGCACAGATCTGGACGCTGTCTGGGGTTCTCTGCTTGGTGTCCCCCTCAGGTTCTCTTCATTTAGCCCTGTAACCTCACTCCCGTTCCTGTTATCTCCTTAGTTGTCCCCCGTAATTATTTGGAATCCTGGACCTGTGGATCCTCCCCTTATGCTGGGGGGAGGTCCTGTAGCAGTGGGCGGGCTTCTGCCCACCCACTTCCTGGATCCCAACAGGAGTACTTACCCACCCCACTTTTACCTGTGTAAATTTTGACTGTTCAACTATTAGCACACTGAACTGTGAAGTGAAGCAATGCTACAGCATCTGGTTCCTGGCCTGCTTTGTGTTCTATCCTGTCAGTACAGTACTTTATTCACCTGAGTGTATTAGTTTTTCCCCTCCATTATAAAGAGCAGGACACTTGAATCTTTGATGCACTGCCACAAATTGCATTAACACTAAGAGCTCACCAAAAGAGCACGGGGGTGCGAGGGGAAGGAAAAGAGGCTGAAGCAGATTGAGTGAATAATGCATTCAGCTCAAGAGGAGCATTTCTTTGTCTGATGCTATGTCTACACTACACAGCTTTTAGTGACAGGGCTGTGTCGGTACAGCCGTGCCCCTAAAAGTTGTGCAGGTAGCTGCTGTTTGTCGGCTCTGTTGCTGACAAAAAGCTTCCACCCCCAACGAGCAGCTCTCCTGCCGACAACGCACTGTTCACACGGGCACTTGTCCAGGCAAAACCTTTGTCATTTGGGCGGGTGGGGATTAAACACCTCTGAAAGACACGGTTGTGTTGTTCAATTCCCCGTGTAGACATAGCCTGAGATGGTAGTGGGTTTTTACCTGCAGTTCTAAAGATGCTTGGGCAGAAGAGTATCCATCTGTGAGGTGGCAGGATAAATAAGGGGGAGTGAGGCAAAGATACCATCACCATTAGATGATAAACATTGCAGAAAACTTGTAAGTAGATTCAGAACCCCTTATCAGAATCACAACTCTTTGCACACTGATACTGCTTCTCATTCAAAGATCTCTAACTCCTCTGTGATCATTAATGAATGGAACCACAACATGTCCCATGAGATATTAAGTATTATTATGCCCATTACATTTATGAGGAAACAGGGGTGCTCAAAGAGAGTGATTGGGCCCTCATCACACTGCCAGTGACAGATGGTGCTAGACTGATTAGTCAAGACTCCCAGTCCCCTACTCTCAGAGGAAGAGCTAATAGATAAGATTTTCAACATCACCTCTGGGATTTAGGTGCTCAACTCCCAGTGAAGTTAATGGGAATTGTGTGTCTATCTCCCAGTCAATATCTCCGTACATTTTCCCCTCGTTTGCACACACATTTGTGTGGGTGTTGGGCAGGTACCCAAATATTTAACGTCAGTTTTCCTTGGCTATGTTTTTGAGCATTAGAACAACTCAAAAACTTATCTCAGACCTCATATTTGATGCCTAAATATGAACCAAACAAAGGGGGAGTGCCACTTAGCGAGGACCAAATGCATAATAGAAGAAGAGTTCTCTGCTTAGGTATTTGGATATGCTTTTTACTTCAGCAGCATTACAAACTCTTGGGGGCAGATCCTCAGCCAGTGATGTTGTCATTGTCATTCTGTTGTCTTCCATGGAGCTATGGCAATTTATACCAGCTGAGGGATTGCCCCCTTATGAAAGCAAAGTCCGTCAGCCAAGGATAAGCGAGTGGATTGCCCTGGGCCATGCTGTCCTGAGGAGGAAATATTAAAGCACAATTCTTCACACTTTATAAACATAAAGATACTCCTGGTTTTTAAAGGACACTGTATGCCTGTTGACTAAGCAAGATACTAAAAATTCACAAGGAAAATATGCAGGGAGTTAGTGCTGCAATGCATGCTTTGCTAACATGATTTTCTGTTTACACTCCAGCTGTAAACATATTTGTTCAAACCCCATATTTGCCGGTGCGTGTCCATACACTTTATATATACATATTCTGTCGCTCACCCGCAACTCCCACCGAAATGCACTTTCACCACTCCAACTGGGGGTAAAGTCTGGTAGAACAAATGGAGATATTTTGAAGTTGGATTCAGATAGGTGTGCAAAGCACAAACAGACAAAAGCACAGTTTTTAAAGTATCAAAAGCAGCTGGGGCTTTTGCTGAAACGGAGAGAATCCAAAATACCATTTACAAATAAATAAATAAAATAAGAAGTGGGGGGGCGTCCTGGGCTTGTGACAAGATCTCATGGGACTGCTCCTCCCATTGAACTGCTGCTGTGTAGGGTTTCAGTGTTACAGACAGTCTAAGTACATCCAGTTAAAGACTCTTAGGCTCTTCTCATGAACTCATCCCCCTTTTTCTCCCTCCCACCCATCCTCTTCCTCTCCGCTGTCAAGAAGGGTAACTTTCAAAGAAGTACATTAATCACATTGCCACAACAGCAGAGATCCCCTCAGAACTGGTGCCAGCAATAGGAGTCAAAAAAGGGCAGGGTCAACACACAAGGAATTCTATTTGCCGTTTTAAAAAACCCACCACAACTCCTAAAACGCCACCCCTCAAACACAACAAGGAACACAGAAACAAACCAAAATCCTCCAAGGTAAAATCTGTGAGACGAGCAGTTGCAATCTCTCAACGGCAAGTGAATTTCAGGAAGACTGAGGAGGGTGGGGAGGTAGCCAGGAAAAGCAAGAGTGAGGATGCTCTGTAAGCCCATGGGCTATTTCACCAGCTCAGGAAAGAACCGAAGCAGGCCCAAGTCTGTTTCAGGTCCTTGCCTCAGGGCACAGTTTTCTGGTTAAAACTGATAAGTAACACCAAAACCAAAGTAATTCCCCTGCCCTACAAGGGCTGTAATCTCCAGAGGCTTTTCCCTTGCCCTTCTCTCCTGGAAAGAGGACACCACTTCCTTAAACCCCTGTTGGATCATATGTCAGCCAGGTAGCCTTTAACCCTCTCCTTTCTGTTTTACCCTGTAACAAGCTTCCTATGGAGCAAAGGCACCATTCCTGTCAGGCGTTAATTTGTGGCCGGTGATGGTGAAGTTGTGAGAGAGGCACTGATGTTTGGCCTTCATCCTTCTCACACACCTCTCTTCTTTCACCTCAGTGCATAACCTGACTGAGTTTCTAGCTCTCGCCACTAGACAGCACTGCTTCCCTAATGTCAAGGGGTAGTTCTGAAACCACACAAATACAGTACGCACTGGATATGGCATCAATTTATACTGCGTGGGTTACTCTACCATGGTTATGCTATTCTGGAAAGAGACTTCCCTGATCTCATTAAGCTAGATTCCAGCATCTGACCCTTGTATGTTTATGCAATAAATTTGAGTGTAAGAGGATTTGATAGGCATGTTTTTATAAGAGTAACTGCTGCTATAATTAGGGGAGGGAGGCACATTGTCTGTTATCTTCTCTCTGCATTATGGTGAAGTGTCAAAACTCCCTGCTTTGCATGTCAGACTGTGACCCTATCTTCCATTCCCACTCAGCTGGAGAAGCCAAAGTGGTTTCTAGATAAGAAAAGCAAATTGTGCATTCATCACATCAGCCACAAAGCTAACAAAGGCTGATACAATATGGCAGCTACTTGATTGTCCAGGATTTAAATAGGATTATATATATTTCTACACACTCTGGCCAATGTTTGAAAGTGTAGATGTGTAAAGTTGGACACCTGAATCCATATTTAGGACCGAAGTAAGTGGTTTGATCTTCAGGAGTACTGAGCACTCACAGTTTCCAGTGAAGTCAGAGGGAGCTGTGAGTGCCCACGTCTTCTGGGGGGAAAATAATAATAATAAAAAAACCCGGCTACTTCCTAAATATGGATTCTGGGACCTCACTTTAGGTCCCCACTATTGGAAACTGTTTGCCTATAGGCAACAGATGTATTTCAACATTAATATCCAACTACATTAAAATACCCTGCTAGGTATTTAAAGTCAGCTGAAGTCTATTATTTATCTACGGTCAGTTAATATAGGCTGCAAGCAGAACCTAACATACTAATTGTAACCCACACACCTTCTGGGTGTAGTGTTCTGTCCCATCTAGTGGCACAGAGATCACTTAGTGAGACAGCGATTAATGAGTTTGCTCTACAGCCTTAGCTAACAGCCCTGTGGCTTTTAGCTCACGTAGTAGAGGTTCATGCACTAAGCTCCAGAGGTCCCAGGTTCAATCCCGACAACTGGAGTCTGTTGATGTTACATAATCACACAACAAAGCCAGTCTTATACAAGAGGAGCACTGCTTTTCATGGAAAAGCAGGAAATTAGCTTCCTTTGTTGTGTCTTGTCTTGTGAATGAAACAATTGCCACCATTTACGATATTCCAGATTATTGGTTAAGGACTGGTAACTTTAATTTTTGATTCCTTATACCTAGCAACTAAGATTATCAATTATATTTCTCAGAGAAAAGGCACAAACATAGCATCAGAACAATACTTGTAGTATTTCATAGAGTTTTGAATAAATTGACTACATAAGAAAATGACACAAATAATACAGGGTGCAAAATGCTTTGCTGAGCTCTGCACAATTTCTCTGAATAGCAATCACATTTTTGTGTACATATGCTTAAGCTTATTACACAAACAATATATTACAAAGAAATCAGTACTTCTCAGTAGCTCAGCTATTGGGCTGCAATACTGCTTTGTAAACATTCCTGGTTTGTTTTCCCAAGTCAAGCAAGCTCAGGGCCCAGTCGGGGAGTTCTTGCTCAGGCAAAATTTGTCGATGAGGACTGCAGGATTGGGCCCTTGAACTTCATTTTTCAATATCTTTCAACATCTAAATGCTCAAACAATCAGGGGACAAAGAGTGCAGTTCATCTGAACCCCAATTTCCTGGACCACATTTGTGGCTGGTTCTGAGACAGTAGACCAATATGTCAACTTACCCTGTACTGGTGCAGTGTTATAAACTGATTGTTTTCTATTCCCCACCACCACCCAAACTGTTGGTTTTTCTTAGACTAAAAGCTTTTACATAAGGCTTTACAGATTTATATCTGAAAACAACAAGATGAAATTCAGTAGCGACAAAATGCAAAGGACTACACTTATGAAGGAGGAATCAACTGCACAGAGACAAAATGGAGAATAACTGGCTAGGTCAGGGGTGAGCAAACTACGGCCCGCGGGCCAGATCCAGCCCATCAGGGGCCACACACCTGAGCCTCTCCCCACGCCCCAACCCCCTGCCCCAGATCCAACTCTGATCCCCCTCCTGCTCTCTAAACCAGAGCACCCTCCTGCACCCCAAACCTCTTATTCCCAGCCCCACCACAGAGCCCGCACCCCCAGCCAGAACCCAAACCCCTTCCCACACCCCTGCCCCAGCCATAATCTCCCCTCCCCCTCCGCACCTCTCGGTCCCAGCCCAGACCACCCTTCTACACCCCAAACTCCTCACCCCCAGCCCCTCCCCAGAGCCCACACCCACTCCCCCACCAACCCCAATTTTGTGAGCATCCATGGCCCTCCATACAATTTCTATTCCCCGATGTGGCCCTCGGGCCAAAAAGTTTGCCCACCACTGGGCTAGGTGGTAGTACTGCTGAAAAGGATCTGGGTGTTCTAGTTGATCACAAACTGCATATGAGTCAATAATGTGATAAAGCTGCAAAAAATAGTCTAATATCACTCTGGGGTGTATTAACAGGAGTGTTATATGTCAGATATGGGAGTTAATTGTTCCACTCTACTCTGTAGTGGGGCGGCCTCAGCTGGAATATTGTGTCCAGTTTTGGGCATCACTCTTTAAGAAAGATGTGAACAAATTGAAGAAAGAGTCCAGAAGAGAGCAACAAAAACAAAGATTTAGAAAATCTGATCTATGAGGAAAGTTTAAAAAAACAGGACTAGAAACTTAAAAGAAAAGAAGACTGAGGGGAGGAGCTGATAACAGTCTTCAAATATGTGAAGGGAGCGGTCCCCAAACTTTTGAGGGTTGCACCCCCCCTAACCTCCATCTGCACCCTGCCGCCCTCCTGGAGATGGGAGCGGGTCCACTTGTGTGTGTGGGGTGGGGCAAGGCTGGGGATGGGTGTGGAGCCGGGAGAGGGCCTGGGCGCGGGAGTGGAGCCGCAGCTGGGCTGTCGTGGGAGCCGGCAGCCGGGCACGCAGCCAGATGTGGCTCCCCTCCCAGCCCTACCCCCAGCCTCGGCCCCGGGCCGAAAACAGAACCGCAGCCAGCAGTTGAGGCTGGGGGCGGGGCCAGGAGTGGAACCGCACTGAGGCTGGGGATGGGGGCAGGTGCTGGGACAGGAGACTAGGAGGGGGCCAGGCGTGGGAGCGGGCCCAGAGCAAATCTGGTGGTGGGGAGGGGATGGGTGGCGTTCCCTCCCTGCCCCCCTGCGGGGCTGTCCTGGGCCCTGCCATACACCCCTAGTCGTTCCTCCATGCCTTCTAGGGGGGCGCGCCCCACAGTTTGGGGACTTCTGTGATAAAGACTGTTATAAGGAAGACAGGGATCAACTGTTCTAACTAAGGATAGTTAAGTAAAGCAATAGGCTTCCCAGGGAGGTTGTGGAATCCCCATAATTGGAGCTTTTTAAGAAGAGGCTAGACAAGCACCCGTCGGGGATGGTCTAGGTTTACTTGGTCCCACTTCAACATGTGGGGGATGGACCTGATAACCTCTTGAGGCCCCATCCAGTCGTTTATTTCTCTGAGTCTATGATAAAACAATGACAGCACGAGTGAGAGGAGGTATGTTACCTCAAAAGTCTCTTCCACATTACTTTTTGGGCCTGATCCTGTTCCCACTGCAGCTCATTCTCTTTATCATTAGAAAGCTGATTGCATTCTTGATGCCGAAGATAGGACCCCAGCTCCAAAATGTGAG
Organism: Chelonia mydas; assembly: GCF_015237465.2. Taxonomy (NCBI): domain Eukaryota; kingdom Metazoa; phylum Chordata; order Testudines; family Cheloniidae; genus Chelonia; species Chelonia mydas. Next base: position 19,659,167 of record NC_051250.2, on the reverse strand, counting down.
AATGCAACCAAATGATAGTCACCAAGAAGTTACTGGATTTCACTTGGCTTCACTTTACTGCAGCACGCACACAGTAACGCTGACCAGGAGTCAGCAAAACTTAGCGGCTAGCCTTGGAATAGTCTCCATGTACAAAGGGAGTTTTTTCCATGCCCGTATTTGCCAAAACTATTTGCTTGACTTTAAACCCTGCCCACATGCCTCCACTCAGACTGGTGAATCGATTGTTTTTCCTTTTTGAGTCACATAATGTTCATGGACCGCAATTCCTGCCAAAGAATTCCTCGGGAAGCTTTAGAAAGCACATGTCTCTTTTCTGTAATTGAAGAGAGCTATAAATCTTCTTCTGACTGTGCTCTTTTCCTAGATGGAATAAACTTTTATAACAATCATATTCTGCTGCTGCTCAGGGATTTCTAAGTTTTATAAACATTGCTTAGCCAGGATATTTTCCAGCCTTACCTTGCAACATACTCCTGTATGCTGTATCTGCAATAGCATAGATATGGGGTGGCATCTCATGCCTCTTCTTCCCTTTGTACATATCAATAATCTTATCTGAATAGATGGGCAGGTATTTGTATGGGTTTACCACAACACAGAAGAGGCCTGAATATGTCTGCAAGGAAAACCGAATAGAGAAGAATAGTGTAACTCAGAATGTTTCAAGAAACATTGAGAAACATGAAGATCAAACATATTTAACACAATATTTTAATAAGTAAATCGCTTTCCTATACAGCCTTTTATACAACACAACGATGATATAGCCATAGAGAAATCAGAACATATACCTGGGTGAAGTAAGAATTTTCAGTTACATATCCACCTAATCATCTCTAACAATAAGAGATAGCTACAAGAATGTTCAAATGTCAAGTTCGATAGAAACATCATACTTTGCATACCACGTGCCATAGTTCTTGACTGCAGTTACTTTGCTGGGGTTGCACAGGGCGAATGGGCAGAACTGGCCACCACCATTCTTAGTGCTTGCATGTACATGGAAATGCCTATGGATCTGTATATGAGCAATTTCAATGAGCTGAAAAACATTACAGTCTCTGTTTAACCAGATAGCAATTCGCTAAATTAAAATCTCAGGATAACTGGGAAAAAACTTGAAACTGACTTTGATTTTTTTTTTTTTAAAGTAGGGTGGTCTGTATATAATGTAGAGCTGGATGAATACTGCAAAGGCTGTTTGCAAAAAATTCATTCTAGTTCCAAATTGCTGCTTGGTCAGACCACATGAATGTCCTTATTACCTGGCTTTGGGGTTTTTGTTAACACAATAGTTTAGGGAATGATTCTTTACATGTGAATAAGGATATTCACGCAAACAGGAACATTGACTATTTGTTGTTCATCATTTGCTTTTCATTATGCTTTTATTTTAAAAGGTTTCAGCTATCCAATCAGTAGCAGAAACAATAGCACATGACATAAGTGACTAATCACGTACCACAAATAATGAATAGCAGGTAGTCAAAGTGAACAGTTTGCAAAGCACTTCACAGGCTGAAATTTGTTTGCATGACTGTGGCTAGCTAGCAGATTTCAGTATCCGCTCTTAAACAATTCACAGGTAAAGAACTATAAACCTGTCTGATCATTTATTCATAATCAAAACTTCATGTTAGATTTAAAAAAGAAAATGAGAAGGAAAAAAGTTGTGTTGTAGAATTGGAACTACAATCATTTACGAATTTAACATCTTCCAATTATTTTAATTTATATTTATATAGATGAATTATTATTGGACAGTTTTTTAATATACCATTTGAGTTATTTCACAGGAGGCTGCTTCTATTTGATCTTTTCCTTCCTGAATCTAAGGAATATGTTTGAGTATAGGTCTAGCTGTACAGTAGCCATCACAAGAACCTCCAAAATGTGACCACGCAAAGGCATCTCTGCAGGCTTGTGTCCTTGAGCAGAGACTTAAAATATGGGCACAGGGATTTCCCTTTCTTGACTATATTAGGAAACAGTACAAGTTTTAAATACAGACTGAACACCGTATATGGTATTAGGCAAACACAGAAATAGCATCCATCAGTTTGCAGTGCTGATCAACAGGTTGGTTACTTGCACTGTGCGGGAGAACTCCTGTGGTCTAATTCTGGTTAGGTCAAAGGATCCCAGTGCTCACACGTCTACTACCTTTGGAAACTCTACTGCTGCATTTGCATGTTCTTATGTGAGATATCAAGGAAAGTATGGTCAAGCTCTTCACTTCCTTCAAGGTCCCTACGCTTAGAACTGATAGGTCACTAGTTACGAACACTGGATTCTCTTTGGCATTGGACTCTTGAAGGGAAGTCCCAACTCCAAACATTCTGAAATGATCCCGTATACTGGAAAGAGAGAAGAGCTCAGAACTAAATGGATAGTGGGGTTTCTTTCAGACTGGGCAAATATTCAGTTAAAAAAAAATCTGTCTCAGACTCCTATAAACCAGTGTTGAAGGACTATATATGTCTAAAACAATTAGAAGTTTTAAATAACAGTTTAAGGTTACATAGTGATTGAAAGATTGATTCCCTTAAGGCTTTTAAAATCAAGGACAGCTGGGCAACTTTATCTTGCATACCTAACATCACTTCCTCCCCCCGAAAAAGCATGTAGACTTCCCATTTAAGAACAGTTCTAACTTGGCTTCAATTCAGCTAGGTACTTAAGAATATACCTGACTTTGAGCATGTGACTTGTCCTACTGGAGTCAGTAGGATAACTCATGTACTTTGAATTAGGCATGTGCTTAAGTACCTTGCTGAATCAGGGCCTTAAAGAGTAAGAAGTTAATAGTGAAGTGGTTATTTAAGCAGGGAGACAATATGAGCTACTGATCCACGCACAGGACTCCGGAATTCTAATCTTAGCTCTGACATAGGCTCTGTCTGATTTGGGGCAAATTACTTGAGATCTTCCTTTCCCAGCTTGTGAAAGCTCAGCTACAATCCCAGGTCATCTACCTGGTGAGGATATTGAGAAGGAGAATTAGTGCATATGAAGCACTCTGTAGGCAAGATTTTATGATAATCTATCATAGGGTTAAAAGATATTTCTGCATGTGTTAAATCAAGCTGCCAGCCCCAACGATACAGTCTGCCCGGACAGTGGGATTCAGAAGCTCAAGTCACCCACATGCCAGGCCACAGAGGGTCTGGAGCTGGCAGGCACAGCCCAGAAAATAGTTTGGGCCATCTAGGGATGGCAGCAGGGCCATGGCACCCTGGATACTTGTTGATTCTAAGTGTATCTAAGTGACTCCTACCAACCACAGGCTGGTTAAAACTCCTCCTCTGAGAAAGGGCAGATGTTACTCCTGCCCCCGCCTCCCTAGGAGGTGAACGCCCCTCTGCCACAGCTGTCCTTGCAGACTCCTGGGAGAGAAGTGAGCCTTTAAAATCTTATGTAAGCGCTAAGGATGTAAACTTTGTGTGTTCCGTTAGTGTTAGAAATATTCCTTCTGCTCTCTCCGTTAAAAACACATCATTTTCCTTTGAGTTCCGGGCAGCTGGGACATTATGGTTTCTCTCTAATCATCTGATTGAGATGCACTTACTGGAATTGGGCAAACTACTTACATCTCTCCTACTTCAAGCCTCAGAAAGACAAATACTAATCTGATACAGCCATGCCTTGGAAACTGAATTTGCTCACCTTGCAATGCCCTAACCTCATAGACAATGTGGAAAGACACAGCCCATAGGTTGTCTTTCCAATGTGAACAATGGGCCTGACCTTCACTATACTGCTCTATGTGAGCAAATCTCCCACCGACATCAATCCCCCAGCCATGGAGTGAGAGCCAAACATTAGAGTGTACATGCTGGGCCAGGTCCACAACAGATAATATTGAGATAACTTCACTGAATACAAAGAAGCTATGCTGATTTACACCACCTGAGACTCCGGCCTCCAGTATGTAGATCAGACAGTGGAATTTTACCCTAAAATTTTACCTGTAGTCAGAGAGTTGTGTTAATATGTCTTTTGTTATATGGTTCTAGGATAAAAACTATTTAAGGAAAGACATGATGAGATAATCTGGTTCTAGTCCAAACATATTTTTTCTATATTTTAATACTTACACCCAATTTTTGCCTTAAAATTCCGACAGTATGTTTCCCGGGATTCATAGTGACATCATTTAGTGTTAATGGGAAATTATCAATCTAATCTAATCTACCTACACCAATGGCCTGTTTCTGCTCCCAGTAGAGTCAATGGAAGTTTTGTCACTTGTTGCTTGAAATATATATGAAATATTTTACCGATATTCATGTTTATCATCATCCTTTGATCTAGGATTGTGTAGGACTTGGTTGTTTAGAAGGCAGATTCTATTTTTTCTGAGCAACATGAAATATGATAGCAAGAGGAAGGACAATTTTAATCCTTATTTCTTTCTTAATTTTCCATGATGCGCTAAAATAGGCTTGGAGTTTTTCCAGAAAATAGCCACTTTAGGAGAGTCTGCTACAGTGAAAGCAGTAAAGGTTCTATCGTCTTCCAGTGCCTCAGCCTGCCCCGTGGAAAACAGAAGCAAATGAGCCATTCTCATTCAAGAAAACTGAGCACTGAGCACTCGTGCTTAGAGTTTATGTCTGGGAAGTGCTCAAATCATATTTTCTTAAATAAGATAATGCCAGCAGGCAATAATAGCAAAGTCAACAGCATCGTTGGCTTAAATGCTAGTTCTGCATGGTCAGATTGTTTTTCCTCTGATAATATCCCCATTTCACATACTTTTAGTAAGCACTAAAAAAAAAGGACATATCTTAACCTTTTCCTCAAAGCTTATTTGCAGGGAGCTTTTATCATGCTTGATCAATTTTGTTATTGAATGTATATTAAAAAGGCAATATAATGTAAATGGACAGGGCAGGTAATTTGAACTTTCTATTCAAGTTATCCTTATCTATAGCAAAATGAGGGGTCCACATTTCATTAGAGATGTTCTTCAGGGAAAAAGATTTTTTAAAAACAACTTAGGTCAAATTCTCCTCTCAGTTATGTCAATGTGTTCCAAAGAAGTCAATGCATGCATTGCATGACTAAAAGTGAGGAGAGAATTCTTCCGATTAGTTAAGGAATGAATGAGAATGAAGCTAGGAGCTCTGTTTAAATGCCTCCCGCTTTTTCTGAACTATAAGCGAGTTCACTAGTATTAAGCGCTTGAGTAAGGATGGGCAGTTTTGTATATCACAGAACAGTAGATGGAAGCTATTGTTCCTTACTGCTGCAAGAAATAGTGAGCCATTGTACTGCAAATTATATTAATTAATTTGTGTGTTAAATTAACACCATCATATTGAAATCTAGTTAAATGAGAAAGTTTAAAGTAGTTTCAGATACTATGCTTGCTCTTGTGTCCCCCATCAATTTTTTCTGATTTTTACAATCACATTTTCCTGTTCGTAAAAATATTTTTCTCTCCTCTTTTGCTACATGTAAGTCCTGTAACAAGGGAAACTGAGTAGCTATGTAAGAGAAAGTGGAACTGACTATTCACAAGTGCTGTCGAATGAGCAAAGTAAATACACAAAAAATGGATAAAATTTCCCCCTCTAGTTTCTTTCACTTAGTTATGTTAGGTGCTGTTTGTAACAGCAGCAAAACATTTTGACAGAAGTGTAATTTCTAAATTGATGGTGTCCCTTCAATGACGCTTTAACAAACAGTTCAATGTATTCCTCTCTCAGATTAGAATCTAATCATAACCTCAAATGCTGGAACTTGCAATAGTGAACTTCTTTCAGAGATCTTGATTTTGCTAGGTTTATCAAGCTCCCAAATGAAAGGCACCAGACTTTACACCTCTTAAAAGGTTTTACCTGATGATTAATAAGTCTCTGTGTAGCACTGCATAACTACCTAATTTTCTGCCTGATTTCCTACCTTCCACTTTAAGGATTTTCATGTTACTAATGAGAAAGTTTTAAAAGAAACAGTAAAATCTGTCAGATCAGCTCCATATTTCCATCCAATCATTGATGACAAATATCACAGCAGCACAATTTACCCATCTTGGGGCATTATACTGCTGCCCAGCACCACAGTATCTGAGTGCCTGCCACATAAAATCGAGAGCAATGGTGAAGTCCCTACTGGATATCATGGAGTCTCTTGTTCTACAATTCAGTAGATGTAGTTATGTTTAATTTATAGGATTTGGTAATGATAAAATACATCTGTGCGGACTGGTGGATGGAAATATCTTGGCTGTACAAGTCCAATGCACAGGAACATCAAGAGAATTCCAAATTGTTTTGATCAGAAATTTGAACAAAAAAGGGAAACATTTTAGACGAAGAATGGAATATACTGAACAAAATTATGGTCCTGATTTATCAGAGCACTTAAGCATACGAGTAGTTCTATTTGATTTCCAGTGGAACTATTCATGTGTTTAAATTTAAGCATGTGCTGAAGTAACTAGCTGAACTGGAGCCTGTGTGCTGATTTATACCCTGGCAACCCACACTAACTTCAAAGGGAATATTGCCTGAGAAAGGACCGCGGGGTTAGGCCCTATAGGTGGGTAGTGTTTTGGTGGTGTTGGTTTTTTTTGGGGCAGGGAGAAGTATGTCTGAAACACTTGACTTGGGAGCTGACTCATGCTTCCATTGAAGTCAATGAGAAAACCCCCCATTGATTTCAACAGGAACAAGATTGGGGCTCCGTTTAATTAGCAGGAGTGTTTTAAGCAAGACATGAGAAGTAATTCTTCTGCTCTACTCTGCACTGATTAGGCCTCAGCTGGAGTATTGTGTCCAATTCTGGATGCAACATTTCAGGAAAGACGTGGACAAATTGGAGAGAGTCCAGAGAAGAGCAACAAAAATGATTAAAGGTCTAGAAAATATGACCTCTGAGGGAAGATTGAAAAAATTGGATTTGTTTAGTCTGGAAAAGAGAAGAGTGAGGGGGGACATAACAGTTTTCAAGTACGTAAAAGAATATTACAAGGAGGAGGGGAAAAATTGTTTTTCTTAACCTCTGAGGACAGGACAAGAAGTAATGGGCTTAAATTTCAGCAAGGGAGGTTTAGGTTGGACATTAGGAAACATTATCTAACTGTCAAGGTGGTTAAGCACTGGAATAAATTGCCTAGAGACGTTGTGGAATCTCCATCATTGGAGATTTTTAATAACAGGTTAGACAAACACCTGTCAGGAATGGTCTAGATAATACTTAGAATCGTAGGACTGGAAGGGACCTCGAGAGGTCATCTAGTCCATTCTCCTGCACTCATGGCAGGACTAAGTATTATAAGTCCTGCCATGAGTTCAGGGGACTGGACTAGATGACCTCTCAAGGTCCCTTCCAGTCCTATGATCCTATGATCAGTACCGGATTTACCATGGCACCGGGCCCACGGGGGCCCCGGCCCACTCTTCTCCGCCCCATCCCATTCTCTCCTGTGGGGGCAGAAGCTTGGTGCTGCCTCCTGGGGCTCCTGCTGCAGCAGGGCAGGCTCTGCCGGCAGCCGAGCTCCTCCCCCACCTCTTCCCCCAGCATGCTGCTTTCCCGCCCCTTCCCCTCTCCCTGCCGCCAATCAGCTGTTTGCTGGCAGGAGGGAGGGGGAAGAGCAGAGCCTCAGCATGCTCGCCGCTCCAGAGAGAGGGAGGAGAAGAGGAGGGGGCAGGGCCTTGGGGAAAGGGCTGGAATCGGGGTACACCCCCTCAAGCCCCCCTGCCGTGAGCACCCCCCACGATCCAAGCCCACACCTTCTGCCCACCCTGACCCCTGCACACACCCCTAGCCCCCTGCCCTGCCTCCTGCACCCCCACACATACCCAGCCCCCCCCCCCCACACCCCATGCCCTGACTCCTGCATCCTCCCACATCCCCACCCCCATCCTGAGCACCAAACGAGAGCTCCTGCACCCCCCGCAAATTCCCACCTACACCCCTCGCACCAAACAGGAGCTGCCCCAGATAAGTGCTCCACACCCCAACCTCCTGCCCCAACCCTGAGCCCCATCCCTCACCCTAGCTCCTGACCAGACCCCGTACCCCAACGGTTTTTTACAATATTTGGAAAGATCATTAAGTGGTCCATCCAGGCCCTCCGTGATTTTCAAGTGGTCTGTGGAAAAATAAGTTAGACTACAAGAACAATCAAGGTACCTCACTTTATTTTCATTTACTTGCTATTACTCATAAGAGGAGGATGAAGAAAAAAAGAATGAAAAACGAGGGCGGGGGGAGATAAGAGAGAATTTTTTTTTCTTGTCTGGGTCCCCAGGAGGGGCCCCAAAAATGAAGCTGAGCACAGGGCCAGGGGGCCCCATTAACACTAAATCCACCACTGGCTGTCACGGCACCTGGGCTGGGGATACTGTGTCAGCTGATCCCCACAGTCTCCAACCTACCTGGGCAGTACAGCAGACATGGCCGTGCCCACTAGCTCCTCTCCACTCCCTAGCCCACCCACCCCTTGTTCCCCCCCTGCCCCCCACCCTTAAGGCTTAGCCCTCTCACTTTTAAAAATGATTGCTTGCCCCTCCTCCCCCCCCAGGCTTTTCTGGCACCCCTGTTGCCAGGTATCCAGTTTTAGCCTGGAAACTCCAGTCGAAAATGGAACCTGGGTGTCCGGTTAGCAGTGCTGACTGGAAACAAAAAGTCCAGTTATAGGAGTAACCACATTAGCCTCTGCTCCTCCCACTCCCAACACCCACCCCACAGGGCTGGAAGAGAACCTGTCCTGCTGCTGCTGGAGGAGGGGCAGCTCAGTGCAGACAGACAAAGAGAATAGGCTAGAACCAGGTATGTACCCGCTCTATGTGGGCAGGCGCGGGGGTCCTGTTTACTCCCTCCCCAGCCCTGCTGCACTTGCAGTTTACCCATGGCCCCTCCCTTGCTCCAGGGACCAACCCTAGCTCCTGCCTCACTGTGCTTTTGCCCCCATCCCCTTTTACAATCATTCCCCAGGGGGGCCCACAAATATGTTTAGTGCTGGGCCCACAAAAAGTTAATCCGGCCCTGCCTATGATTCTATGATTATCTAAGGAAAACCTCCAAAGTCACCACTGTTCTTTCAGAATTAGCAAGTCTTTGGGCCTTCCCCTAAGCTAGTGTGCAACAGAACTACAGAGGCTGTATCTTTAGTTACAATAGGAGAAGTCAAACAGGGGAAAATGTAGAATATACAAAAAAGTCAAATGGGAAAATGGATCAAATGCATTTTACATTGGAAAGCGTCAGGAGGAAAGGCATAATCTACATATGTCATTATTGTTCAGAAACACAGAACCTCTGTACTGGCTAAGGTGTGTCAGTTTCATGACAGGACTCGGTCAACATATCAGTAGGTAACAGCGATGAGCCTGAGTTTACTTACATAAATTAGGCCTGAGAAGTATCTCTCCCTTAGATTGTGCAGCACTGAAGCTTCATTGAGGCAAGTCAGCTCTGCCATGTCCTCCACTTTGGAGAATTTTGGAGGGTTCATCTTCTGGATGTCATCCTTGCTGATTGCAATTTTCTTTCCATTTTCTGCCAGCTCGACAATAACCTCATCTCCTTTCTCTTCCTTGATACTTGCTGCTTCAAATCCTTGCTTTTCTGAGGGGACCCATACCAATCTTTTAGCTGTCCAGTCTGCTTGGGCAAGTGGGCTGTTAAGGAAGTTTTTGTCTATAAAGAGGAACTTCTCATCATCACTTAGCTGAGTTTTCTGGGCCATTTTGACTCAAGAGTCACCTGTTGAGAAAGTAAAACCTTGTTTTAAAAGAAGGCAAATGTGAATTCTGAGTTCCAAATAAAACATGGTTAAATAGTGATCACACAGAAATTACATAGTACTATTAGTGTCATGGACATCACCTAGTAGTTCTGAATCTGTCCATAAAAGATGTTTGGGCAGATTTTCATTAATTTATATATGGCTGCCACCATCACTCAATTACCTTAATCCTGTCAGGGCAGAATGGAGTTCACTAATATCCCTCTAAAACTGTTAATCAGATGGTATTTACAAAATACTATTGACTCTTGCAGGAAATTGTTATTAATTAAAGTCTTATTGGGAAACTGTAAAATCTGACAAGAGCCTAGAAATGTTACAGAAATCTACTGCAATTTATAAACTCATATATACATAGGAAAGCTTGCAACAACATACATGGTTGTATTCTGGATCAGTTTGACTGAAAGATACATTGTAGATAGGAACCACTCATGTCATTGTAGTGCAACAGTGCTTGCCCTTGTGTACCTTCGTGCTTCTCGCACTAAGCATTCTCACTAGAAGGTCACTGCCTCTGGAGTTCACTCCTGCCAATCATTTGGTCCAATAAAAGATATTACCTCACCCACCTTTTTCTAATATCCTGGGACCATCACGGCTACAATACTGCATACAATCTTCTATCTTAGCATTAGCATGGCCATTTTTAGGGTCTTATCCAAAGTTCATTGAAACCAGTGGGAATCATTCCATTGACTTCAATAGTCTTTGGCTCAGGCCTTTACAGAGCAGTCTAAAATTAATCTTTCAGTCCAGGCAGTTCAGGAACTTCAGGTTCCTTAGCATTTAATCTATTTGCTAGGTCTGGCCACTTCTGTTCCTTAAGACTGTATAACTTAGCCCTGGTCTACACTAGGACTTTAGGTCGAATTTAGCAGCGTTAAATCGATGTAAACCTGCACCCATCCACGCGATGAAGCCCTTTTTTTCGACTTAAAGGGCTTTTAAAATCGATTTCCTTACTCCACCCCTGACAAGTGGATTAGCGCTTAAATCGGCCTTGCCGGGTCAAATTTGGGGTACTGTGGACACAATTCGACGGTATTGGCCTCCGGGAGCTATCCCAGAGTGCTCCATTGTGACCGCTCTGGACAGCACTCTCAACTCAGGTGCACTGGCCAGGTAGACAGGAAAAGAACCGCGAACTTTTTAATCTCATTTCCTGTTTGGCCAGCGTGGCAAGCTGCAGGTGACCATGCAGAGCTCAGCAGCAGAGGTGACCATGATGGAGTCCCAGAATCGCAAAAGAGCTCCAGCATGGACTGAACGGGAGGTACGGGATCTGATCGCTGTATGGGGAGAGGAATCCGTGCTATCAGAACTCCGTTCCAGTTTTCGAAATGCCAAAACCTTTGTCAAAATCTCCCAGGGCATGAAGGACAGAGGCCGTAACAGGGACCCGACGCAGTGCCGCCTGAAACTTAAGGAGCTGAGGCAAGCCTACCAGAAAACTAGAGAGGCGAACGGCCGTTCCGGGTCAGAGCCCCAAACATGCCACTTCTATGATGAGCTGCATGCCATTTTAGGGGGTTCAGCCACCACTACCCCAGCCGTGTTGTTTGACTCCTTTAATGGAGATGGAGGCAACACAGAAGCAGGTTTTGGGGATGAAGAAGATGATGATGATGATGAGGTTGTAGATAGCTCACAGCAAGCAAGCGGAGAAACCAGTTTTCCTGACAGCCAGGAACTGTTTCTCACCCTGGACCTGGAGCCAGTACCCCCCGAACCCACCCAAGGCTGTTTCCTGGACCCAGCAGGCGGAGAAGGGACCTCCGGTGAGTGTACCTTTTAAAATACTATACATGGTTTAAAAGCAAGCATGTGAAAGGATTAATTTGCCCTGGCATTCACGGCTCTCCTGGATGTACTCCCAAAGCCTTTGCAAAAGGTTTCTGGGGAGGGCAGCCTTATTGCGTCCTCCATGGTAGGACACTTTACCACTCCAGGCCAGTAACACGTACTTGGGAATCATTGTACAACAAAGCATTGCAGTGTATGTTTGCTGGCATTCAAACAACATCCGTTCTTTATCTCTCTGTGTTATCCTCAGGAGAGTGAGATATCATTCATGGTCACCTGGTTGAAATAGGGTGCTTTTCTTCAGGGGACACTCAGAGGTGCCCGTTCCTGCTGGGCTGTTTGCCTGTGGCTGAACAGAAATGTTCCCCGCTGTTAGCCACGGGGAGGGGAGAGGGTTGAGAGATAGCTACGCGGTGGGGGGAGGCAAAATGCGACCTTGTAACGAAAGCACATGTGCTATGTATGTAATGTTAACAGCAAGGTTTACCCTGAAAGAGTGTAGCCACTGTTTTATAAAATGTGTCTTTTTAAATACCGCTGTCCCTTTTTTTTTCTCCACCAGCTGCATGTGTTTCAATGATCACAGGATCTTCTCCTTCCCAGAGGCTAGTGAAGATTAGAAAGAAAAAAAAACGCACTCGTGATGAAATGTTCTCTGTGCTCTGTCAGTGTGGGAGGACAGCATGAGCTCAGATGAATGCGTGGAGGCAAATAATGTCAGAGTGCAGGAAAGCACAAAATGACCGGGAGGAGAGGTGGCGGGCTGAAGAGAGTAAGTGGCGGGCTGAAGACAGGGCTGAAGCTCAAATGTGGCAGCAGCGTGATGAGAGGAGGCAGGATTCAATGCCTGAGGCTGCTGGAGGATCAAACCAGTATGCTCCAGTGTATGGTTGAGCAGCAGGAAAGGCAGCTGGAGCACAGACTGCCACTACAGCCCCTGTGTAACCAACCGCCCTCCTCCCCAAGTTCCATAGCCTCCTCACCCAGACGCCCAAGAACGGGGCGGGGGGGGGGGGGGGAAGGGAAGGGGGCCTCCGGCCAACCAGCCACTCCACCACAGAGGATTGCCCAAAAAAGAGAAGGCTGGCATTCAATAAATTTTAAAGTTGTAAACTTTTAAAGTGCTGTGTGGCATTTTCCTTCCCTCCTCCACCACCCCTCCTGGGCTACCTGGGTAGTTATCCCCCTGTTTGTGTGATGAATTAATAAAGAATGCATGAATGTGAAGCAACAATGACTTTATTGCCTCTGCAAGTGGTGATCGAAGGGAGGAGGGGAAGGTGATTAGCTTACAGGGAAGTAGAGTGAACCAAGGGGCGGGGGGTTTCATCAAGGAGAAACAAACAGAACTTTCACACCGTAGCCTGTCCAGTCATGAAACTGGTTTTCAAAGCTTCTCTGATGCGTACCGTGCCCTCCTGTGCTCTTCTAACCGCCCTGGTATCTGGCTGCGCGTAACCAGCAGCCAGGCGATTTGCCTCAACCTCCCACCCCGCCATAAACGTCTCCCCCTTACTCTCACAGATATTGTGGAGCGCACAACAAGCAGTAATAACAGTGGGAATATTGGTTTTGCTGAGGTCTAAGCGAGTCAGTAAACTGCGCCAGCGCGCCTTTAAACGTCCAAATGCACATTCTACCACCATTCTGCACTTGCTCAGCCTGTAGTTGAACAGCTCCTGACTACTGTCCAGGCTGCCTGTGTACGGCTTCATGAGCCATGGCATTAAGGGGCAGGCTGGGTCCCCAAGGATAACTATAGGCATTTCAACATCCCCAAGAGTTATTTTCTGGTCTGGGAATAAAGTCCCTTCCTGCAGCTTTTGAAACAGACCAGAATTCCTGAAGATGCGAGCATCATGTACCTTTCCCGGCCATCCCACGTTGATGTTGGTGAAACGTCCCTTGTGATCCACCAGAGCTTGCAGCACTATTGAAAAGTACCCCTTGCGGTTTATGTACTCGCCGGCTTGGTGCTCCGGTGCCAAGATAGGGATATGGGTTCCGTCTATGGCCCCACCACAGTTAGGGAATCCCATTGCTGCAAAGCCATCCACTATGACCTGCACATTTCCCAGGTCACTACCCTTGATATCAGCAGATCTTTGATTGCATGGGCTACTCGCATCACAGCAGCCCCCAAAGTAGATTTGCCCACTCCAAATTGATTCCCAACTGACCGGTAGCTGTCTGCCGTTGCAAGCTTCCACAGGGCTATCACCACTCGCTTCTCAACTGTGAGGGCTGCTCTCATCTTGGTATTCATGCGCTTCAGGGCAGGGGAAAGCAAGTCACAAAGTTCCATGAAAGTGCACTTACGCATGCAAAAGTTTCGCAGCCACTGGGAATCGTCCCAGACCTGCAACACTATGCGGTCCCACCAGTCTGTGCTTGTTTCCCGAGCCCAGAATCGGCGTTCCACAGCATGAACCTGCCCCATTAGCACCATGATGCATGCTTTGAGAGAAATCTGTGTCCATGTCCTGATCACTCATGTGACCGCGCTGACGTCGCCTCCTCACCCGGTATCGCTCTGCCAGGTTCTGGTGCTGCATATACTGCTGGATAATGCGCGTGGTGTTTAATGTGCTCCTAATTGCCAAAGTGAGCTGAGCGACCTCCATGCTCACCTTGGTATGGCGTCCACACAGAAAAAAGGTGCGGAACGATTGTCTGCCGTTGCTCTGACGGAGGGAGGGGCGACTGACAACATGGCTTACAGGGAATTAAAATCAACAAAGGGGGTGGCTTTCCATCAATGAGTATTTCAGGCAGGACTTCATGGAGGGTTCCAATAAGAAATGGTGCACCTAAGTAATTGTTCTTATTGGAACAAGCAGGTTGGTCTGGCCTCTGATTGATACATGGCTAGATTTACCTCGCTGCACCTTCTCTGTGAGTGACTGCAGTGTGACCTAGAGGAATGAGTCCCCTAGACGGGGGAGGGGGGGAAGCAAATGAGTACAAAACAAATCTGGTCTATTTCTTGTTTTGATCCACTCCATCTATCTTTTACATCTTTGGCTGGCAGCAGACGGTGCAGAAGGACTGCAAGCCATCCACATCTCATGGCTGCTCGGCAGAAGATGGTGCAGTAGGACTGCTAGCAATCCGTATCGCCTGCCTGCTCATCATAAGATGGTTCAATAGGACTGACTGCAGGACTAAAGAGAATGACCTGGTCAAGTCACTTCTAATGTAGTCCCTGCACCCATGTCTGCCCAGGCGCTCCTGGCCGACGTGGCCAGGAGCACCTCGGACATGACGATGACAGCTATCTGTCCTACTGCACCGTCTGCTGCCACAAGGCAAGGGGTTGCTGCTGCTGAGTAGCAATGCAGTACCACGTCTGCCAGCACCCAGCACCCACATACGGTGACGGTTACCTGAGCGGGCTCCATGCTTGCTGTGGTATGGCGTCTGCACAGGTAACTCAAGAAAAAAAGGCGCGAAACGATTGTCTGCTGCTGCTTTCACGGAGGGAGGGAGGGAACGGGGGCCTGACGATATGTACCCAGAACCACCCGCGACAATGTTTTAGCTCCATCAGGCATTGGGATCTCAACCCAGAATTCCAATGGGCAGCGGAGACTGTGGGAACTGTGGGATAGCTACCCACAGTGCAACACTCCGGAAGTCAACGCTTGCCTCGGTACTGTGGAAGCACTTCGCCGAGTTAATGCACTTAATGCACTTAGAGCATTTTCTGTGGGGACACACACACTCGAATATATAAAAATGATTTCTAAAAAAACGACTTCTATAAATTCGACCTAATTTCATAGTGTAGATATACCCTCAGTGTTGTGTGTGCTGGGTGGGAGTAGAGAGAGGGGAATGATTGTGGGGAGAGTGAGAAGCAGAGGGGCCAGGCATGCAGTATGAGGCCATGTCTACACTACAAACTTTGGTCGACGCAAGTTACATCTGCATAAAGCCACCACAGTTGTTATATCACTTGTATGTGTCAGATCTGGTTTCTTATGTTGACGCTGGGCATACTCACCAGGAGTGCTGGTGTCAGTGCACAGTGAGGTGCACAATGGGAAAGTATCCTGGTGTGCCACCCACCATCGTCCAGTGCATGGTCTTTTGGGAAGTTTTGGTAATGCAATGCAGGGGTGACTGGGAGCAAAGGGACAATTTTCCAGCATGCAACTGTTTCCATCCCATGTCATCTATATCCCATAATTGTTGCACCTTTTTAAAAAAAATCCCACAAACCCTTGCAGTCCAGCATCTCTAACAGAAGCTGGGAGCCTGCTCAGCTCTTCACTATTGTCATACGCACTGTAAGCACAGGATGCATGATCGTCTGGTATTTACAGAGCCAGGAGAAGAATCAAAGCAATGAGAAACATGATGATTTCTTGGAGAACAGAGTGCTGTGGGACACAATAAGAACCAATTCAAGGTGGTTGTTGGTGTTCACAGAGCAGCTGCAGATGATGGAGTGCAGCTTCTGGGCCCGATAAATGAACCCTGAGTAGTGGGATTGCATCATGATACAGGCTTGGGATGATGAGCAGTGGCTGCAGAACTTTCAGTTGGACAAGGCCACATTTCTAGATCTCTGTGCTGAGTTTGCTCCAGCCCTCCAGTGCAGAGACCAAAATCGAGAGCTGCACTGACAGTGGAGAAGTGAGTGGTGACAGTGCTCTGGCAACTAGCAATGATGGATTGCTATCAGTCAGTGTGAAATTATTTTAGAGTTGGAAAATCCACTTGGGGGGCCATTGTCATGCAAGTGTACAGGGCTGTTAATTGTCTCTGGCCATGCAGATCTGAGTCCCAGCAATATGCAGACCAAAGGTTGATGGATTTGCAGCAATGAGTTCCTGAAATGGGGTGGAATATATCTCTGTTTTGGCACCAGGATACCTTGCCACAAAGTACATCAACAGAAAGGGCTACTTTTCTATGGTTATGCAAGTATGGTGGATCACCAGAAATAATTCACTGACATCAGTGTTGGCTGGTCAAGGAAGTTGCATCACGCTCACATCTTTAAGAACACAGGACTATTCACAAGGCTACAAGCAGGGACTTTCTTTCCCACCTAGCGGATTACCATTGGTGATATTGAAAAACCAATAATGATCCTGGGGGACCGGCCTACCCCTTATTCCCCTGGCTCATCTAGCCATATACCAGTCCCCTCGACAGTACCAAGGAAAGCTTCAAGGAAAGCAGGTGCAGAATGACTGTTGAATGCGCTTTTTCTAGATAGAAGGGATGCTGAATGAAGATTGGATCTGAATGAAAAAACGTCCCAATGGGTACAGCTGCCTGCTGTGTCCTGCATAACATCTGCAAAGCCAAGGGGGGAAGTTGCTGCTGGGGTGGAGTGGCTGTCTGCTGAGTCTGAACAGTTAGACACAAGGGCTAGTAGAAGAGCTCAACCCGGAGCTATACAGCTCAGGGAGGATTTGAAAGAGCACTTTAACAGAGAGTCACAGTAAGGCATTGTGTTACACTGTGCCCTGCTGTTTTGGGGCCAGTTAGGAACTGTGTGGTGCTTGGTGTATATCTTTGAATCTACCACTGTCAATGCACCTATTAATTTTGCAGTGCTTGCTGTATATTTTTGATTATTACACTGTTCGTCACTTATCCTCTGAGTTGTGTCACACTGTACAGTAACAAGTGGGTGCTTTCAGAACTGCTAGGCACCCTGCAGCACATGTTGTGAACTAATAAAGATGAACTATTTTCCAAATAATAGAATTTTATTCAGTAACAAAACCAGTGCAAAGAAAAATCTGTGCAACTGAAAAGCAAATACATTAAAAAAATAATAAATTAATGGAACAGAACTTTACAAGGGGAAAGACATTCATGTCCATTTTACCTACATATACAGCAACTGTGGCTTTCACAGGTCAGGGTATGTGAAGCTGTGGTTGTCTTAATGTCACCCAGGGTGGAGTGGTGGGTAGGGATGGGGACGCTAATGGCAGGTGGAATGTTTGGGGGTGAGTAGGGAGGTGCTGTACTGGAGTTCTCCATGAACTGCAAAGGGAGGTGAGCCTGGGATTGTTGAACCTGTAGGTCCACAAGAGTCTGCAGCACAGAGAAGCCCCATTATGTCCTGGTGCACTTCCCTCTCCTTTTCCTGGTATGGCTCCTGGGTCTTTCTCCTGTCCACTCTTTCCTTCTCCAGGCTGTCTGCAATGTTCCCCCTCCAGACCCTTTGCTTATGGCTGATGCAGCACTGATTTGCAGGATCTCATTGAACGAGTCATCCAGAGTCGTCATCTTTCTCCTCCTTATCTGCCTCAGGTGTTTCGCGGATGTGGAGGGGTAACCCCTCATGTCCGCAATGGCAGCAGCTACAGATAAAAGACGCAGAGGTACCATTGTCGATATAGTCACAAAGGAACACAAAAGTTAAGATTCAGAACTCCCTTCCCTTGCTCCCCTAAAGTTTTAAGCAAAGACCTGCTTATTGACACTTATGCTTTGGAATGCATGTGCATGGCTCCATTCACAGCATCAGGCATATTGAGTCTGGTCACCCAGGGGTGAGGGAAATGAGGAGGGATTTGCTCAGTTGCCTGAAACTATGAGTATAGGGCAATGGCACTGAATACTAGCACCATTTCCACAGGCAGTGGTGATTTTAGCTGACATCTCTCTCCTGAGGGTGACAAAGGCACAGACAGCACAGGGGCTGCTGGTGTCCTGAAGCTGCCCAGGCCCAGATGCGGCTAGCTTGTGTACTGTAAGGGTGCCAGCTGAAGTTATCGCTGACTGCAGTGGGAAAGTCTGCGGAGAAGAAATACGGCCGCCATCCCTTCAGGAGAGGACTGCAGAGTACCTCCATGAAAGTTCCGCTGAGCTCTCTGAGAAGAATTCCAGGGACACCCCTGTGTACATAAACAAATCCCTTCCATTGCCTAATTCTACAGGGGAATGAAAAGCAGGTGACAAGACCACCTCTCTTCGTTTTAACATTAACTCTTCCGGCAGGAGTAAATTAATGAAAGTCAGTAGCTGTGTCCTGTTAAGTTGTGGGTGCCATCTGTACATCATTGTAATGGGAAATACAATTACACTATTACCTGAGATACCTTTCCATGCACTGGGCTCGCCCATGCTCAACTGCTGGGACTGACTGGACTATGGTGGAGTCTAACAGGTCCTGGCTTGCAGCACAGCTGGACTCCGTGGTCGCATTTCCCCCATCCTCTGCCTCTTCCTCCTCCACCTACTCCTCATCCTCGCTGTTCTCACCAACGCCCTGTGACTCGGGCTCCTTGGAGGTATACATGGTGGTCTGCGGGGTGGTGGTGGTGCAATCTCTGCCAAATACGGCATGCAGTTCTTTGTCAGTGGCAGGTCTGTGGCCTGGCACCAGATTGACTGTTCGCCTCTCCCCCGCCTTCTGGTATACCTGATCCAGTTCCTTCACTTTCACATGGCACTGCTGCTGGTCCCTGTCATACCTCTTCTCCTGCATCCACTGTTCAATCTGCTCATAAATGTTCATGTTTCTGCTGCTGGTCTGTAGTTGTGCTTGCACAGCCTCTTCTCTCCACAAGCCAAGGAGATCCAATATCTCCTGTCTACCCCAAACTGGAGCGCGTGAGGCGCATGTAGCTGGTATGGTCAGCTGGGCAGTTGCACACAACAAAGGAGAGCAGCTGGGTGTCTTGCCAAGCTGGGCAATCAGGAAAAGGCATTTCAAAAATTTCCATGACTTTAAGGGGGAGGCTGTCTTCTGGTCTCTGTGACCCCTGAGCAGTGGAGTTCACAATTGTGATCGGATCTTTTACTGTCAGGCATTGTGAGACAGCTGCTGTACGACTGCTAGGGCCCATATAAGTAACACACTTGCACTGCATTGATCTCAGTACATTGACCCTGGCTCAATGTCACTTGAGGAGGCGGTTTTACTGTGTTGCTGTAAGAGGACACTTATGTTGGTGGGAGACAAATTTAAGTGTAGACATATGCAAACTAAGTCAACACAAGGTGG
The DNA here is from genome assembly GCF_015237465.2 of Chelonia mydas. Classification (NCBI taxonomy): domain Eukaryota; kingdom Metazoa; phylum Chordata; order Testudines; family Cheloniidae; genus Chelonia; species Chelonia mydas. The sequence continues at coordinate 19,639,617 of NC_051250.2, read as the reverse complement.
CTTATATTGACCTAACTTTGTAGTGTAGACCAGGTGAATTCCCTCTTTGTTGAAAATATTGATCGATATTAATCATTCTAAACCATGTAAAAATAGACCTAGATAAGGGTGATGGGCACTAAACAAGAAATAATGAGAATATGGGGAGTCAGAGGAGGAAAATATATAAGCTAGGGACAATGCTTATTTAGGCCACTTGTCACTTTGAATTGTGAGCTCTCTGTGGATAATGAGGTCACAAAGTAATGCTTAGCTGGACCTTTTCATAAACTGAACTAGGATGAAGGTATGAGTCAAGTACATGCCCAAGGTCCATGCTGGGTTTGTACTACCAATATTGCTACCCGTGCTGCCTGAATTCAAGCTGGTTTACATAGCCTAGCCATTCACAGCTTTTGCTGTGCAGACATATGTCAGTTAGAAGGGCACCAAGACATTTAGAGGAAGGGGTGTGGTAGTTATTGGGCATGCTCAGTAGCTGTCTCTGAAACAATGCAGAAGGTTTCCATTCAGGGCAAGCAGTCTCACAGGTACCACATATTCACCATCTGAGAGCTAAGCCAATCAGAGCTCAGTGGGGAAAAGATAGGGGGATGTGGTGACACTCCTGGGGACTCAGTAGCTGAACAGTGCAGGACTATGATGTGTCTCCTGTGTTCCAGAGCTTGTGCCATTTTGAATCCAAATTCCTTATCTTACTGGAAGCCAAGGAGACGCCAACTATTGACTCCAGGACAAGAATTGCGACTGGCCATGAGGTTGCTCAGACTACTTTGCTGAAGAGATTAAAGAGTTTGGAGCTGCCATTCTCTTCTGGCTCTGAGAAGCCTAGGTGATACATAGGCACTTCTGATGCCACACTGCAGAGACGGAGAAGTCATCTCTGTGAAAAGACTGGAGGGGAGTGTACATGTGTAGGTGCTAAGGTATTCCTTGCACTGAAACTTACATAACAGCAACCAATTGGTGAAATCTGTATGAGAAAACCCAGTAGAGATACAACAAAATAGCTCTCTAGGAAAAGTTTTCATAAGTATTCCTAATGCTGGTAGCAAATGTCTTTCTATATTAAATGTTATAGTATGAAATTGTATTGCACTTTCTATGCAGTTTTATTATTTGTTAAAGTCCTGAAAAGACTGAGCTCTTCCCTGTGCTTCTGCAGAGAAGTTGACTGAGGTGCAGGAAGAAGAGGAGTGTATTACCATCATACATAATACTGCTCTTCCTAATCAGTTATATTTGCTCAGTCAAGCAGGAAAATTGGTGAAGCGTTATAGGACTGATTTGGCTGAGAGACGCTTTTTAGGGGCAAGATCATTGTCATTTTGGATTACTGTGTCCGAAATCATCTAGGGAAACTGAAAGCTTTGATGACACTAAAATGACATGATCATAGGTTTATCACTTTTATTTCTTTTTTGGAGGTTTTACACAAAAGATCGACGGAAAAAATAATGTGTAATTAGTGTATATAATTCAGATTTTCAGTGCACCGCTTTAAAATGAGTAGCAAAAGCCTGCCATATCCCTGTTTCTTGTTCAATTCAGAGCTCACAGAGATGAGAGACAAATAAGATATCTTGTTATCTAAATATTTTCTGGGTGCATACTGAAATGCCAATGTAATAATTAAATAATTAGCAAAAGAACAAATTCCTAGACTGCATTCCAAAAAAGGATGGAAACAAACGATTGCCAAACACTACTTCAAACCATTTTAATTCCATTGCAGTCAGGGAAGAGCCAGATTAAGAAAAAGGTCAAGAGAAAAAAAGAAAAGAAAGTTAAGAGTTTAGCAGCAGACTCAGACTAACTCTGATATCCATGACTGATGAAGCCAGCTTAATTTACTCTTCCCATACTATTCTGTCCAAGGATAGATATGCACACAAGAAGTGGACAGAAAAAATGTAACAAGCCTGAAACTAGTCTTGGAACAGTAGGCCTCATCTAATGTGGTACTCAAAGAGGGCTGGTATAAGCTGGGATGCTGTACCAGCATCCTGTACCCAACTCTAATGGCACTCAGATAAAGCAGCTGCAGTACAGCTCCTTTCCTCAACTGAAAGTTGTAGCTGCTTTGCTTACTCCCAGCCAGCAGCTTCCTCCAGCACTCTGGTTGATGACCAGATGTCAGCAAGTGGCTGAGCTGGGGATGGCAAGCACAGAGAGTTGTAAGCCGTCTCCCCTAGCCCACCACACTCACTCCAGAGTGGGGTGAAAAGGTGGCTGTTTGGTTTTCTTTCCTGCTCCAACAGGTCAGAAAAGAGGTCCCCAGTCAGGTTCCTTGTGGCTGCACCAAGGAAGACAAGGAGGAGTTAAAGTGATGGTAGCAAAGGCACTAAAGCAGGGAAGAGAATATGTGACTGGTCAGGTTGCCTGGTTCTGCAGGAAGAAGAACTGGGGAAAGAGAGGCAGCAAATCTGAGGAGGAAAAGGCAGGGAGGAAAAATGGGAGAAAGGGAAGAAAACAGCCCAGAGACAAAAGGCAGGTCTTTCCCTGGTGAGAATGAATTGAATATTCACAGTATCCAAACAAAAAGTTTGGAGCGAGTTCAAAGACCAGAGTGCTATGGACCACTACAGTCAACCAGTGAGACTACACCCAGCTAACCAAAACAGTCCTCACCTGGAAGGAGATAAGAGTCACTGTCAACATAATTGCACAACAATTTTCTGTCTGGCAAAGCGGACACACACTTTAGTATCCAAGTGTCACATGGATCTCTGGGAGTAACATGAATATTACACCTTAAAAAAAGACTGGGATTTTTAGAGGAGCTGAAGGGGGTTGGATGAACAAGTCTAATTGAAATTGAGTGGAAATTGGGCACCTAACTTCTTTAGACTCCTTTGGAAATCTCAAACTCCACTAAATGACTTTCCTCTAAATGTCTTGTTTTCCTGACACTAGCATTGTCAGAAGAATGAAAGATGGAAAATTCACCCACTGCATCTTGGCACCAGCTGAACCCACAGAGGGGCATAACAGTTTTAGTCTATTTATTCACATAGATTAAGAAAAAGTTCACATCTCCCTTCCTTACTGTGCCTAAAAACAAGTGTTGACAGAAGTCACAAGCGTTTTACATGCAGCACAGAATGATACACAGAGAAAGAGGTCTATCCCATTGAACTATGTTCTCCTGTCTCTTCCGATACTTTTCATATGTGAGCTGATTATTGCTATTGATTCTGGAAGAGTTTTGGCATGAAGTTAATGACTGCTTTGAGTTGTTACACAAGAGAGCCAAATTCCACTCTGCGTGAGGCTCCCGCTGAAAAGTACCCAGAAGTTTCAGACAGTGCAGAATACATTGATTTCAATGGGAGGTGCATGTATGTATCCAAGAGTAGGATTTGGTCTACAGTCAGGAGCTCTTGTGTAAGGCACCTCATGTTAAACTTTCTCGCTGCACCCTTTACGTGTCAAACTTATAGGAAAGTAGATTACGGATAAACAGGACTCAAATTAACCTACATTTTTCCCTCCTCAAAAGACATTTATTAATCCACCCCCGCACCCCCCTAGGTCCTCCAGGTGGTTTCTTTTCTTCCTCCCATTCATGGGCCCTTGATCTCCCACCCGTGTAAGGCAACCCAGCCCACCCAAGCAGGCAGCCAGTAGTCAGCCATCAGCTGTGTGCTGCCACTTGATTCTCCTATGAGACCCACTGCTCGTTTCAAGCACCCTATGACCCCAAGGCTTGGCCCCATAGATCTTGCCTTAATCCATGGCTGCAATTGGGTGCTAAAACAAATCAAACTTTTATATTTTGTGATACAGCATGGCCAGAGGGCAGCAGGAGAGTGTTAGGAGGGAGCCTTACTCCCTGTAGAGGGAAGAAAGTTTGCTATACATTAATTAAAGCACTTGAAGCCAATTAAAGCACCTGAAGCCAGTCACCTGATAAAAACTCCCTGCTTCAATCAGACAAGGGAAGGAGTTGAAGCAGAGTAGGTTGGTGTTGGAGTAGAGAGCAGTTTGGAGGGAAGCAGAGGAAAGTTTGGAGAAGTGCTGCGGTGGGCTAAGAAGACGAAGACCCTAGGTAAAGGGACACCTGGTTTGTGCAGAGGGAGGGCAGCAAGCCCCACAAGCTGAAGGGCAGGAGAGAGAAGTAGCCCAGGGGAAGGAACCGCTAGTTCAAGTGGTTTACCGCTATCTGTAGGGCCCCTGGGCTGGGACCCGGAATAGAGGGTGGGCCTGGGTCCCTCCCTCTCCACTCCCCTCCTCTAGGACATTAGTGGGGCAGTTAATACCCCAGTTCAGGGTGAGAAATGGTGCCCTGAACCCTCCCCATGAAGAGAAAGCATGAGACCCATCAAAGTAGTGCTGGCAATTTGCCACAATTTGAACATTGGTCTTGCCACAATACTATATGTACAATTATACATAGTGATGTGCTGTAGGGCCCTTGTTAGAAATCCCCACATCAAACAGGAGGGAGAGCTGGGGCAATTGCCCAGGTTGTGATGGAATCTCCCCCATTCTGGCTGCTGCTCAATCAGTCCTGCTAGAGATGACATCTCTGTAGTTCACAAAACATTTTTGAAGTGTGAATTTTTTGCCTTTGGAATGCACCAATCAGCAGTATAAAGGAGTGCAGAATATATATTTGTACACAAACACACGTGAACATGTACCCCTACACTCTTCCTTCTTTCTTCCCAACCCCAGATCATTTCTCCATGGTCTTCATTGCCCTTCTGCACTTCATTTCAAATGATGGAATTTGACCGCTGTGCTTTACAATAAATACACACAGTGTACATTGTTCTTGGAGAAAAGTATAAACATTTCCAGGAAGTGCAATTAATTAAAACTTTGTTGATCAAGTGGTGTTGCCTCCCTGATCCTGGCTAAGAGAGACTCTTTTTTGTTCAAATGGGAAAGCAATTACTCCTCAACCCTCTTTTCTATAGCACATGCCTCCCAGTATAAAAGACTTATCACAGGCTTAGGGGAAATATTTGTTAGATTAGTGGCTGCCCATCACCACTTGCACAATATGACTTCCACAAACAACTCCTGTCCTCATAAGGAGTATCAGAACAGAGAACACAGCAAGTAACCAGCTGTTTGGCCCAAATTCATAATTTCTTGTGCTACGATAACTCCTTAGAAAGATCTTTCTTATCTCTCTCTCTCTTTTTTTTTTTTTTCCTGAGAGGGGAGCTGGGGAGTGGGGAAGTATTTTCACCCCCCAGGCCCTAAACAGATCTGAACATAAAGAATATTCTTAACAGGAATTCCATGGTTCTGAAGCTGCACTTAACAGCCCATGCCTGGCATCAATTAAAGCACTGGCACGGGCATAATAGTTTGTTGTTTTCTGACAGGATGAGGTTTAGGCAGCTATTATTGCACTCAGAATGCAGGTGACACTGATGTCAGTAAAATCAAACATGAGGTGCCATGCTGCTTTGTTGTCAACCCCCCAACATGTGAAATTCACTAGCCTCGATATATCGAATTTTTTGAAGCAATCAGCAGTAGTGTAGTAGGAGTGTGGGACTGGGAACCAGGAACTACTGAATTCTAATATTGGCTCTCAGACTTCTCCTATGAGACACAATCTCTGAATGTCCATTTCCCACCTGAACAAAGAGGATATTAATATGTATGTTAATTAGTTAAGTGTTAATTTATTGATAGCTTTAACTTCAACTTCTCTTGAGCTGGTTTTAAGCGCTAGTATTTTAACTGTTTCATATGGCTCTTTCTTCTAAACTCTCCATTTAATGAAATTGTCAGTACTGAAAAACTTAGCTTCTATTTTTCTTTTAATTACTTTGATTGCTTGGCAGACTTTCCAGTCTCTTATAATTCAAGTTATTACATAACACTGATTGTGTAACTGACAGCTAGTTAAAGATTTCAAAGAAATCAGAATGATTGCTTTATCTCAGGTTATTACATACATTATGAACTGTAGAAAAAAAGTTAATACACCAGTTTCCTGCCAAATTTAACTCCACTGTCTGCAGAAGTGAATTTGCCTCAATATACTCTGGAATATGGATGTTTGTTCACTAGAATATAAGCAGCATGTACTGAGCCATCTTTTAATCAGAGCAGTAAATGACAAGGTCTAGAGAAGCTGTCCCTAATTTCTTATAACATGAACAGGTTTAAAAGAAAAGCCAGCACATACACAACTAACAAATCATAGTAATTTGTAAAGAGCTCTGGATCCACTGCATACATCCATGCATGATGCTACCATATATGGTCATGTTCTTCTCAATACTAACTGTTCCACAAAAATGTAATGATAACAAATTCAAAACAAATACCTTTTAGGGAATAACATGTCCATTGCAAATGTGATAAAAAAAATCATTGTTTACATCCAAGTGAATACAGCCAGAGCAGTAACATGCACTAAATTAAAACTACCACTCCATCCAGCTTTTAGCTTTCCAGTAGTTAATCTTCCAGTTCATTCTTTTGGTTTCAGTGGTTGAGGTTTAAAAGTGATGTTGACTATTAGTAGTTCAGAATATTGACCCTTTACAAAGTACAGTCTTAGGAGCTGATAGCTAATGGAAACTTTTGAATAAGATACAATGTGATTTATTTAAAAAAAAAGTATGAACATTTTTTGCAATAAAAATATTGGTTACAAAATATCTAACAGTGAAATAACAAATCAGGTTTACTGACTTTTCTATCCCAGGTTGGAAGGGTCACATTTTAATTAATTAAAAAAATGATAATATAAAGTCAGTGAGATTTTTTTCTTCTGGGACCAATGATGCTTTCTATACTGCCATCTACTGACTTTTTTCTTTATTCACATCACTTTTATTACAAATTTGAGTTTATTGCTTAGTTTCTTCCTCTCAAGGAAAAAAAAAATCTTCAGACCTACGCATATAAACTTTACTAACAGTGAAGAAATCTGATTTAGCAGTGCCTTCTCTTTATTCTTAACATGCAAATCTACGTTGTTATTTATGTAATAATAAAGGTGGTGCTTTTCTTTCATATTTTAAAAGGTATTTTTTGCTATGCAATTAAACATAAAATTTGCAAAGCTAATTATATTTTAATCAGAAATACATTTACCAGTATATTGTAATCAACTAAATATTAAAACTAAGTTATTTTATATATTAGTATTGAAAACATATAAAGAAAACCTACTGCTAAACTCCTACTGCATCTTTTACTAGAGCATCTTTACTGGATACATATTTAAAGTTAATTAGTGCTTGTGCCTGTCATTGTCTGGAAAAGGTGCCATAGAATTGCCAAGTATTATTATATTACACACATCTACTGTGTATTTCTCTACATCTCTATGTAAACAGATGCAGCTATGGCAGTGATATAAAACAAATTCTGGATTTCTCACACCACTTGGCAATTTTGAGTTTACCATGATCTTTCAGTGAATTTTAAACTGAATGCTCTGTTCGCAACATGCAGATCAGGTGTAAGCCAATCAAGCATGTTTTGTAGGTCTGTCACAATACAGTTTAAGTAAAGCAGCAAGTGTTTGTAGCCTGAAAGTAATTCACAAATAAATTGCTTTTGCAAAGGTACACAATAGCTTAGATTGCTAAAAGTAACTATGTTAGAAACATCTGTTCACTACTAGCTCCCTTCCCCGGCAGCAAAGTCCTCAGTCACTGTAGTACTTACAAATATCCAAGTAGGGAAGCAGAGAGTGAATTGGAGAGTCTGGAACCTGTACAGCTAACAACTGGAACAGTCCAAATCCTCTCTGGCTTTGCAGCCTCCCTATATAGAGGAGGAGAATCTGGTCAATGGGGAGGGGCCCTACAAACCACCTCCTGCTGGAAAATCCTCAGTACCTGGGCTAAAAACGAGAGATCATCAGTCAAGAACCTCGTTCCTGGAGGGGCCCAGTTCAGGGCTGGTGACTCTTCCCCCAAACCTTCCCTTAGTATTAACAAACACAAAAATCCAAACAGAATTATGTCCTGGGTGTCGCCCCTTATTTCCTGACATCCAATTGCACCTTGTGCAATAGCTCTAGGAGGTGCCTGAAATTAACAGGGTTGTTTCTTTTTGCCACTTCCCAGAATGGAACTGGTGTGTTGGACCAAGCAAATGAGACACTTTAACCCCTTCCTGCCTTACACAAACTATCTCCTCATGTATGCCTCCCAGATGGGGGTCCAGCAAGAGGGGAAAGCCAGATCATGGGTTGCTGTAGTTGAGATCCCGTTACAAAAGCCTGTCAGACTATCAGCCTGTTGATGTGGAGCTGAGATGGGTTCAGTATGAGTTGTTTGGGAGCGGGAGGTTATTTCCAACACAGCAGCGGTGTGGGGGTGGAGGTCTTTCTCTGTTGCCTTGTGTTTATGTAACATTTAGAGCCTGGGGCTGTTTTAAGCCTTGTCTGTCTCTGGGGCATAATAAGGTTATTTTTCCCAGCTCCCCACCAATTTTGAAGAAGTTGGTCTTGCTTTTTGCAGCTCAGCCCAGTTCCTGAGAAAGTGTTGTAAATAACTTATCTATATAAAAATACTTCCCTCTGTCCATAAAAGGAAGAATAGGACTGTTAAATGGCTTGGGCAATGGTCCCTACGATGTAGTGGAAAGAACAGGAGGCAGGCACCAGCTGCTGGGGGAGTGGAGGACAAGGTGCTTGGAGCCAGCCTTGGGAGTGAATCTGGTCCTTGTCAATTCCTCTGAAACCTTCAGTCCTCAGCTGCACCCCCCCAACCCCAGTAGCAAACAGTTTTGTTCAGCAAGACCGGTGCATGGGAGACATCCCAAAAAGGGAAAGCTAGGATCCTCCAGGAATTCCCATCAGCATACCGGATATGAAATACTGAAGCTATCCGCACGCTGCAACAGACTAAATATGGTGCACAGAGCTACCCAGAAAGCCAGAACACAGTGCTGGCTGAAATGGCATTTATTGACTTCAAATAGTCCTCTCCGTCCCCTGAAATAACCCCTTCTCCCTTGGGAATGACGGGCATCCTCCGTGAAAGGAGGCTGGGCTGTTCACCTTTGAAATCATTAGGACTAAAAACCAATGTTTCCTAGTATGATGAATAAAGATTAATAGATTCAAAGGCCAGAAGGGACCATTTTGATCATCTAATCTGACCTCCTGTATAACACAGGCAAGAGAACTCCCCCTAGGATAATTCCTTTTGAACTGGAGCATATCCTAAAAAAAAAAAAAAAAAAGTCTAATTTTGATTTAAATATTGCCGGTCATGGAGAATCCACCACAACCCTTGGTAAATTGTTCCAGTGGTTAATTACCCTCACTATTAAAAGTGTACACCTCATTTGCAGTCTGAATATAGCTTGAACTTATAACCATTGGATCGTGTTAAACCTATCTTTGCTAGACTGAAGAGCTCACTAGCAAATATTTGTTCCCGATGTAGGTACTTACAGACTGTGATCAGACCCCTTAACCTTCTCTTTGTTAAACTAAATAGATTGATCACCTTGAATCTATCCTTATCTATCCTAACCCTTTAATCATTTATGTGGATCTTTTCTGAACCCTCTCCAATTTTTCAACATCCTTTTTAAATTGTGAACACCAGAACTGGACACATTATTCCAGCAGTGTTTGGCTCCAGTGCCAAACACAGAGGTAAAATAATCTCTTTACTTCTATTTGAGATTCTTCTGTTTATGCATTCAAATATTGCACTAGCCCTTTTGGGCTACTGTGTTGCTCTAGTACAGGGGCGGGCAAATTTTTTGGCCTGAGGGCCACATCGGGTTTCCAAAATTGAATGGAGGGCCGGTTAGAGGAGGCTGTGTCTGTGCCTCCTATCCCACCCCTCCACTTCTCACCTCCTGATGGCTCCCCCATGGACTCCTGCCCCATCCACCCCGCCCTCCTCCCTGTCCCCTGACCACTCCAGAACCTCCCACCCCTGACTACCCCCTGCCACCCCATCCAAGCCCCTCCTCTCATTCCTGACTGCCCCCCCGGGACCCCTGCCCCATCTAACCCCCGTTCCCCACACTCTGACTGCCCCGACGCCTATCCACATCCCCGACCCCTGATCACAGCCCCCGAACTCCCCTGTCCTCTATCCAACCCCCCTGCTCCCTACCCCCTTACCGCGCTGCCTGGAGCACCGGTGGATGGCAGCACTACAGCCGCGCTGCCCAGAGCACCAGGTCAGGCTGTGGCTCTGCAACTGCGCTGCCCAGCCGCCCAGAGCATTGAGCTGGCAGCACGGCTCACTGAGGCTGCAGGGGACGGGGGACAGCAGAGGAGGGGTTGGGGGCTAGCTTCCCGGGCCAGGAGCTGGGCAGGAGGTTCCCGTAGGCCGGATGTGACCCACAGGCCGTAGTTTGCCCACCTCTGCTCTAGTAACTCATGTTCAACTGATTATCCACCAGCATCCCCCAAATTTCTTTGAGTCATTTCTTCTCAGGATAAAGTCCCCCATCTTGTAAATATGGCCTCCATTCTTTGTTCCTAGAGGTACATAATACATTTACACTGAGCTGTATTAAAAAGCATAGTTTCCTTGCGCCTGGCTTCAGTATTTACTATTGCCCCAATTTTTGTTTCATCTGTAAACTTTTCTAGTGATGATTTTATGTTCTTTTCCAGGTCATTGATAAAAATGTTAACTAGCATAGGGCCAAGAACCAGTCCCTGCGGAGTCCAGTAGAAACACACCCACTCCATGATAATTCTGCATGTAGTTATATTTTGCGTCCTATCAGTTAGCCAGTTTTTAATCCATTCAGTGTGCGCTATGGTGATTTTGTATCATTTTAGTTTTTAATCCAACCATTGTGTGGTACAAGAGACCCAGACTGTTGCTTTGCACCTGACCAGCTGTTGGAGCCTTAGCAGAGCTGGACAAATAAGGGGGGGTGGGGGAGGGGGACGAGTTATATGTGAATAACTTATTTGAAAAACAATCACAAAATTCATGGATGTCAGCAAATTATCTGACCAACTCTGGTCAGCGGGGAAAATTTGAACTTCCAGTGCAGGCAGGCAGGCTCTCCTGCTGTTTGCATTCTTTAGCTGCCGATGTAGGTCCAGATTCTACTCTGCCTTGCACCTTGAGTGATCATTTCCACCTGGGCAAAGTAAGAGCATAACCCCATCCAGGCTCTAGGTTTTTTGCTGCCCCAAGTTCAGAGAGCACAATTGCCCAAGCAAAAGAAAAGAAAAAAGAGTGGCCGGAATGCCGCCCCTGGAGTTGTGCCACCCCAAGCACGTCCTTGCTTTGCTGGTGCCTACAGCTGGTCCTGACCCTACCAAAGTCAGAAAGGTAGCAATGTACACCCACTTTACACAGGTGTAAATGACTATGGCAAATCCAGGCAGAGGAAAATCAATCCCCAAATTAAAGAAAGCTAGGACCTCCTTGATAGTAGGTTATCCGCTAGGTAACTCACCCTGTATCTTGCCATTCCTCTGCTGCTTCTTAGCTATTAAACAGAGAGGTAAAGAAAACCATGGGGCCCTCTGAAAAGTGTCACTGGATTATATAGCATTCATCAAAATTACCTTAAAATGTTCCCTACAAATGTATAGAGCTGTGTCTCAAATATATATGAATTTTAATAGCAGCTTAAAAAGGAGTGGAAATTGTTCCTCCAGTTTGGTGAACTGCTGCATGCACACACACAGGTTGCATGTTTAACAGACTAAATGGTGGTGAGTGATGTATGATGTGATATTAAACTGAACTGGAAAGTTTACAAAAAGCTAGAGGGGGGGTATATATCAGAGTTACAATTGGAAGCCATGCGTGATAGGAACTGCCACAGAGGCCGAGTTGCCAGCAAGCCATATATAAGATAAAATCTAAATAAGAAAATGTCAGTGGAATAGAATATGATCAGAGGCTAACTGTCACCTGTCTCCTGAATACGAGGGCATTTATGAAACATAAATGTTGAGGCAAAATTAGACTTCTACTTTTAAAGCAAGGGATGTTGATATCCAACTTTGTCCTTTTACAATGTCTTTGTGGTTTAAAAAGATTTTTGTCACCCCAGAGGCCCCGAATGTAGGGTTTGCAAAAATATTTTCATGTCTATTTTCTAGAAAAAGTTTAGCTTGTTGAGGAGATTGAATTTAAATATCTGATTGCTGGGTCTGCAGACCAAATATCCTGCTGCTGCCTCAGGGGGGGAAAATTGGAAATGATTAGGTTCTAGGAATAAAAATGAAACGGACTAGTCTATTTTCCACTGTGCAACCTGAATGAAATGCAGAAAAGTAAGAGTATAAATAATGAAACATCAACTAAAGGCTCTAATATGTTGTAATGGCTAAGTTATTGGTGGTTATACAGATTAGGAAACTTATTTTTTTTAAATGACAGTTTACCTGTCACTGAGTCTCTCTTTAACAGATTTTGGGGTAGGATGGTAGTTTGTTAGGACTGGATCCTGCCAGGTGCTAAACAGTCTGCCTCCAAACCAGCAAAACAGTTAAGTATGTGCATAGTCCCAGTGCTTACTGTTGGATCAGGGTCAGAGTTCTCAATACTTTGCAGCATCAAGCCCTTATTGACCAATGAATGCAGACTGGCTGGGTCACACTGATCTAAGGCACTGTCTCTAAGCCACTCAGTGACCAGCTATTAATGGAAGAAGTTCTTTTAAAACATGAATACATGTTTCCAGGTTTTCTTTTTCAAAATGTTACCAGTGAGTGATAGTCACCCATCTGGCAAAGTGATTGTCTGGCTGCAGCCTGGAATAATGGGTGCTAAGGAAGGAACATGTAACTGAACTCGGGAGGTGTGCTGGCATGGATAGGAAAATTCTGTGCAATTAACAGAAGCTAATATCTCTGAAATTACATTGATGCTATGAATCCCATTAATGTAGCTTCCTCTGAATTTAAGGGACAGCAAAGATTTGGATATAAATGTTTCCCTCTTGTGTGTAAATTGTTCTAAAGAACATTCCAGATCTGATAGCTGCATGGAAGTGCTAAGGCTCCTTGTCACCTTAGTTCGTGCTATCACTCTCTGCTAAGTACATAAACCCTGAATTCATTCTCTCTCTCTCTCTCTAGCTAAAACAAAACAAGACAAACAAAAACCCCTAGATCACTCTTGCACATAATATTCACATTAAAAGCATCCTCTTCAAAATAATTTGGAATTGTGCATTTGCTAGTAGCTGGTACTTTTAAAACCAGTTACTTAGCTATTTACTTCTATTTTTTATTTTCTTTTTCTGATTTCTGTAGAAAGAACTTGGTCAGAAAATATCCCAAAGCCATTATACTTCAAGATTAATGTTACACTAGGGTAAATATATTTAACTGCAATTTGTGAAATATGAGATCACTAATATGATCTATTTTTTAGTGCATGGAGGGTTGGGGTTTTTTTTTTTTTTTTTTTTTTTTTTAGGAATCTATACCTTAAGATTTGACTTTTCAAGTACTTAATAAGAGAGCTTAGTTTACCTAAGTATGTTTTTTTTTTTTTATGGAAAACTATGAAATAAACACGTATACTGTGGAGGGAGTTGAACCTTCCCCCCACCACATCAGAATGGGAAATCCCTTATGCACAGCATCCCTCCATGCCTGGATCTTGGTGGATGATCCATCTTTCATTATTATCAACTATTATGGTAAAATGCAAGTAGCAACACTTGTGGCTGGGCTGGTAAATGTTCATGTCAATGTTCCAAGGCTGTGTTATACAAATAAACATCACTAAGAGTGTGTTTTAGCTTTGGTTGCTACAATAATAAACTCGTCATGTTCCAAAGAAAAATCAAGTTCCGTAAATGTAAAAAGATTAAAGTACATATAAATTGAGTATCAGGGGGTAGCTGTATTAATCTGTATCCACAAAAACGAGGAGTCCGGTGGCACCTTAAAGATTAACAGATTTATTTGGGCATAAGCTTTCGTGGGTAAAAAACCCACTTCGTCAGATGCATGGAGTGAAAATTACAGATACAGGCATAAATATCTGTAATTTTCACTCCATGTATCTGAACAAGTGAGGTTTTTTTACCCAAAAAACCTTATGCCCAAGTAAATACAAATTAAGGGTTGGATTAAAAACAAATGCTATGGCAGCTACCGCACCCCCAGATCAGTATGGAACCTCAGCATATTATTGAAGTTGGCTCCATATTACTAAACTTTTGTAAGAAAATAGCCCATCCATTTCCTTTGGTCCTAAAATGGATTTCTGGCTTGAATCCAAATTTAAATCCCCATTCCACAATTTAGTGGAGTATATATGTTTAAAGTAGACCCCAATAGCCTTTCCTTTCCTGCATAAAGAGTACACAATTGTCTTTTTGGTGAGGAACAGGCAAGTACCAGCTTCACTATCGCCTCCATCCATGGGAGCAACATACATCTCCAATAAATTTCCATAAAAGTTAGTATGAACTCCCATTGGAGTCCCCAGGCAGCCAAGGGCAACTTCTGTAGAAGTTGTACTGGGGGGGATGAAAGGCTGCAGAGAAAAGCGCTTGTGTTGCATGGGAATTCTCCTTGTATATCTCATCTAAACCATTGGGTAGGGGAAGGTCCTTCCTGCAGAGGACCTTAACTCCTCACTCCTGACAGGAAGACATGATTGGAATTCTCAGATGATGCTTGTGGACTAAACTGAACCTCGTGTGTACACAAGGGAGTAGAATTTGGTCTTCTGGAGTTCAAACTCAGGCTTTTTAAGGTAGAAGTGCAAGGAGCATGTGATAGGGTGTCCACAGCACACAGCAGCAAAAGGGGTTAATGGAGGCCAGAAAATGGAGGGCCAATTAATCTGGTAGAATGAAGAGGGGAAAGCCCTAATTAAAGAAAAAGGCTAACCTATATAAAGGCAGGAAACTGAGGGAGGGGTTGGAGGAAGTACTCTGTACCAACTCCCTGCATGGAGCGAGTTGGGAGCCAGATAGGGAGGAAACAGCAACAAAGGATCAGACAGTACAGAGATCTTGGCTGCTTGTTATAAGGTCCCTGGCTGGAAGCAAGGGTGGGCCTGGGTTCCCTTACTAGCTACTTGGAAGCGGCAAGGGCGCTGGAGATGCCAGCCAGCAAGTCTAGAAGGACTCCAAATTCCTTGGAAGGAGAGGAGCTTTCTGATCTGGCTGGACGGCCAAACCATGAAGAGGAGACTGCAATTCCTGTAGTGAGAGGGGCTGCATGGCAAGACAGGATGGGGGAAGACATCACTGGAGGGGGAGTACAAGTCTGGCAGCGCTAATTCCCAGGATGGCCAACAGGGAGGTGACTCTGGGGTCAGTGGACCCTGTGAGGATAATATAATTGATATGTTATAAAATCAGGGACGTAGGGCATCTATTTTATTGACAATCCTCTCCTCTTTAAACCTGTAATTATCCTTCATGACTGTGGTTTCACATTACAGGTCACGTTATTATATCCTAGTAAGGTCTTCTGAGTTCTGAAGGAACTCAGATATGAAATTGCAGAACTACTAACTGTGGTATGAAACATATCACTTAAATCAGACTCTGTACCAGATGACTGGATGATATGCCATTATGTGATGCCATTGTTTTTTAAAAAGGCTCCAGAAGCGAACCTGCAATTACAGGCCAGTAAGCCTAACTTAAGTACCAGGCAAACTGATTGAAACTATAGTAAAGAACAGAATTATCAGATGCATAGATGTACATGATTTGTTGGAGAAGAGTTAACTTTTTGGCTTTTTTAAATGGAAATCATGCCTCACCAATCTATTAGAATTCCTAAAGGGGGGGGGTCAACCTATGTGCACAAGGGTGAACCAGTGGATATAGTGTACTTGGACTTTCAGAAGGTCTATGACAAGGTCCCTCACCAAAGGTTTTTAACCAAAGCAAGCAGTCATGGGATGAGAGAGAAGGTCCTCGCATGGATCAGTAAATGGTTAAGACAGGAAACAAAGGCTAGAAATAAATCCTCCATTTTCAGAATGGAGAGAGGTAAAGAGAGGTGTCCCCCAAGAATGTGTACAGGGACCAGTGCTATTCAACACATTCATAAATGATCTGGGAAAAAAGAGTAAACAGTGACGTGGCAAAGATTGTAGATGATACAAAATTACTGAAGACAGTTAAGTCTAAAGTAGACTATGAAGAGTTACAACGAGATCTCATGATCACCACCTGAAAGTGGGTGACTAGGCAACAAAATGATAGATGAAATTCAATGTTGATAAATGCCAAGTAATACACGTAAAATGATGGTATCTAAATTAGCTGATACCACTCAAGAAAGATCTTGGAGTCACTGTGGATAGTTCTCTAAAAGCATCTGCTGAATGTGCAACCGGAGTCAACAAAGCAAACAATGTTAGGAACCATTAAGAAAGGGATAGATAATAAGACTGTAAATATCATAATGCCACTACAGAAATCCATGGTACACCCACACTTTAAATACTGTGTGCAGTTCAGGTAGCGCCATCTCAAAAAAGATGTATTGGAATTGGAAAAGGTAGAGAGAAGGGCAACAAAAATGAAACAGCTTCCCATATGAGGAGAGAGAAGAAAGGCTGGGACTGTTCACTCTGGAAAAAAGATGACTATGGGGGGGATATGATAGAGGTCTATAAAATCATGACTGGTGTGGAGAAAGTAAATAAGGAAATGTTATTTACTTCTCACATAACACAGAAACCAGGGATCACCCAATGAATTAACAGGCCGCAGGTTTGAAACAAACAGAGGTCAACTTGTGGCACTCCTTGCCAGGGGACATTGTGAAGGCCAAAAGTACAACTAGATTTAAAAAAGAATTAGGTAAATTCATGGCGGATAGGTCCATCGATAGTTATTAGCCAAGATGGTCAGGGATGCAACTCACGCTCTGGGTGTCCCTACCCACTGACTGCCAGAAGCTGGGAGTGGACAACAGGGGATGGATCACACTGATTGCCTTTTCTATTCATTCCCTCTGAAGCACCTGGTATTGGCTACTGTCAGAAGACCGAATACTGGGCTAAATATGGATTATTGGGCTGACCCAATATGGCCATTTTTATGTTCTAATCAAAAGAACACTTTTTAATATAAATGCCCACAGGTTCTAATCAGGATCAAGGCACAATTTTGTTGGGAAGTGTACGAACACAAATGAGAAGACAGTCCTCTCCTTGAGAGCTTACTAAATCAAAAGTTACCTGTGCTGCTATTTTACCTTATCTCCCCTCTCTTCACACACACTTAGGGTATGTCCACACAGGAAATGCTACAGCAGCATAGCTGCTGGCACAGACACTCCCTACAACAACGGAAGAGGTTCTTCGTCGCTGTAGTACATCCATCTCTCTGTGAGGTAAGTATCTAGGTCAATGGAAAAATTCTTCCATTGACCTAATGGTGGTTACACTGGAGTGCAGGTTGGCTTAATTACATTGCATAGGGTGTGGAAATTTTTCACAGCCCTCAGTGACATAGTCAAGCCAACCTAACTTTATAGCATAGGTCCGCCTCAGGCTACACCAAGATAAAGGAAAAAAACCGCAGTAAGGATCCAAATCTACAAACTTTACTCGGGCAAACCTCCTATTCATGCCATTGGGAGTTTTATTTAAATACACTTATTAATTCTGTTAAATCAACTTGAGGCCCACTTACACAGACACATGCCTTTCAAACTCAGTTACTTATGTTTGGAAATTTAAGTACCTGGTGAAAATGAATGAATTTTCTGGGAACTGGTGGTTCGCTATGTAGCTGTAGTTTTAACTTCCTCTAATTTTGATTCTTAAGCTGCTTAGGAAAAAAATAGGCATTACAGTCCTCCCATTTGTGTGCTTGATACTAATTCCATACAATTTATAATAACTCCTGCTGGAAAAGAAGACTTGACAATAGTTGTTCAATAGCATGAAGATAAATATAGTTGTGGCTTCCAGGGAAGTAAAGTCAAACATTCCGTCAGGCATTTTAGTTCTGTTTTCATAGTTAATTTTCCACTGATTATCTGTAGGAAGTGGTGAGGCTGCCACTTATCAAATAATGCTTAAAATATTAAGTTTACACCCTTGCAAGTCAAATGCAGCATAAAGTAAAACAGAAAATGAAGTTAGCTTTTATTCACATGTACAGTAATAGTAATTTCACAGGTGCAGAAAAAGTAGTGTAAAGTAATGAGAGTAAAGATTGAGTTAAATAGTGAGTTCTGGAATAGAATAAATACTCCTGAAAATTCTTATTTTTGTAGATGAAAACATTTTGGGCCCCTTCTTGCATAGCAGGAACAGGCCCTGAGCTAACTTTGCTCTTCCAGCAATAAATTATTGTGGGCCTCATCCTACAAAGTCTGATTTATGAGTAGCCTTTACTCATTCAAGAAGTCCCACCAAAGCCAAAGGGACAACTTACGTAAGCAAGAACTATTCATGTGAATAAGGGTTTGCAGGATCCAGTCTTCATTGTTTAAATGAAAAATGGACAAAAAACTGAATTGTCATCTGTTTACACCCTGTAAAATTAGGTGATCTTCAATGCTAGTGCCAGCCATCCTCCCTGGTTCTGGAATTGAATCTGAAAATTAATAAAAGATGTAGTATAAGTATTTATGCATCTGCAGAGTCAGGGGAGACATTTCTATGTAAATGTCATTGTCAACAAAATTTAGTAATCTGAACCTCAGTACACAGAACATTTTAAGACTGGACGAGGCTAGGAAGCTCATCCATGTCAGTTTTTGCATTAGCAGTTATGCACCATAAATTTGGATATACAGCTATAACTTTTTGAATAAGTATTAACAGAATGAGCTTTCGGTCTTCTTACAGTTCTCGGACGCACCTTCAACTCGTACATATTGAATGTACTGGATTTATATATTGGAACATACTGTAAATTACAGTATATAGCAGGACCCCCATCATGATGTATCATGCTCAAAAGTATACCAGAACACTCACAGGACAACATGAAGAACAACATTTCTAACATGAGAAAAAAAAGGTCTGCTCTTCCATTGTTTAGCATATATGACTCATTAAGAGTTCTATTTATACAGAAAGGGAAAACAGATTCCAGAATGCTGAAATATTTGTTTTCTCAAGATGACTTATTTATTCTACTGGACTGATTTTGCTTCTTCATAGTAAGACTTACTGAAGAATTAATCAGACATCTGGTATCTTAAAACAATTGCTTTTTGTGGGCTCCTCAGCTGCGTTTTGCACATCAGCTTCTTCACAATACAAATAGGCTAAAGCTAAAGACTAAAGCTTCCTCTGTGAAAACGTTAAGATATTCTTCTACAGTTATCATTCCTACATAAAGAGGTAGTAATGTCTAACAACTAATACCCCATCCTGTAATTGACTCCTGGCGTGGAGTCTCACTGAAATCAATGAGCTCTGCATAGGAGCTCTGGAGCAGAGTCAATTGCAAGACTGATGACTAAAGTTAGAGTTGTTTAAACTAACCAGCACAACACTGAACGTAAACACTTAGAGATAATACTTCACTGAAAGAGATGCAACTAAAATAGAAACTAGTTACTTATTGAGAAGCCCAGCTTCTGTACTGAGTGTTGCTGCTTTAGCACCCTCTTGTGGCAGAAAGGAAACTAACTGTCACTGCCTCCCATTTTGACACCCCTACATGAGAAATAAATCTATATATAAAAATACAGCCTGTATACAATGCTTTTTATCTGTAGATAATGTAAGAGAATAAAACATTTCAATCTTCAGCAGGATTTTCAGGATTTACAATTAAGGGAAAGTATCAAATCTCAACGAACACATAAGTGAAATAAAACATGGCAGAGTGGCTTATCCAAGGAAAAAAATCATGGAACAACTGTCCCTTTCACTCCCTTGTGCATAAAACACTAAGGGGGAAAATACATTGTATCTAGTCAGAATCAGTAGCAGGTGGGAAGAAAGGCTCAGATCCACAAGTGTTTAGGCCCCAACTTCCACTGATTTCAGTGAAAGTTAGGAGATTAAATGCCTGTGTGGACCTGGCCAAAGTGGCTAGAAACAAACAGGAAAGTAAATACTGTGATATTACAATATAACATGGTACGATCAGTTATGGCCTGATCTAAAGATGACTGAAGTCAGGGGAAAAACTCCCACTGATCTCAGTGGGCTTTGGATCAGGCCCTTAGAGGGAATTGGGTGTTTAGGCCTAAAGGCGTAAATTAAACTTAAAGAAAGATGCCTGAACTAATGAGAACTTTCTACTGGAAATATTTTGATCAGAACATACAAGAAATGTCTTTGCATAAAAATATATATTCATGTGTATGCACCCCCAACCCTTTGAGAGTTTGGGATAAATTTTGCTCCTACTTATTCCAGCGTAAACTTGAAGTAATTCAACAGATGCTACTAGAACTATTCCAGATTTATAGTTGTGTGACAAAGTGGAATTGGGGCCTTTTCCTCAGAAGCAAAATTGGAAAAAGGTTGTGGGTGACATTTTGGCACTGGGAGTTGGGATTTACTGATTCTCAATGCAAAATGAGTAACACCGGTAATGTTCAGCGTCAGCAAATCCTGACTTCTAAAACTACAGGAAAAATTGCACATAACTTTTCCTACTACCTACCAACCAGAATAACTCATCTGTCTCTTGTTAATGAGGTTCAAGCGTTTGTAACATTCTTAAAATTTTCATAGGCAGTGAAAAAAACGTAACTCGAGTGTTTCAGTTGTCCTGGCTACTTGCAGCTATCACTGAAGACAATAGAAACTGCAGCATGCTCAGCAATACTTAAGAACATAAGAAAGGCCATACTGGGTCAGACCAAAGGTCCATCCAGCTCAGTATCCGGTCTCCTGACAGTGGCCAATGCCAGGTTCGCTCCCTCTGGGGCACCTAACAGGTAATGATCTAGTGATCTCTCTCCTGCCATCCATCTCCACCCACTGACAAACAGAGGCTAGGCACACCATTCCTTACCCATCCTGGCTAATAGCCATTAATGGACTTAACCTCCATGAATTTATCCAGTTCTCTTCTAAACCCCGTTATAGTCCTAGCCTTCACAACCTCTTCAGGCAAGGAGTTCCACAGATTGACTGTGCGCTGAGTGAAGAAGAACTTCCTTTTATTTGTTTTAAACCTACTACCCATCAATTTCATTTGGTGGCCCCTAGTTCTTATATTATGGCAACGAGTAAATAACTTTTCCTTATTCACTTTCTCCACACCACTCATGATTTTATAGACCTCTGTCATATCCCCCCTTGGTCTCCTCTTTTCCAAGCTGAAAAGTCCTAGCCTCTTTAATCTCCCCTCACACGGGACCTGTTCCAAACCCCTAATTATTTTAGTTGCCCTTTTCTGAACCTTTTCTAATGCCAGTATATCTTTTTTAAGATGAGGGGACCACATCTGTACGCAGTACTCAAGAAAGGGCGTATCATGGATTTATATAAGGGCAATAAGATATTCTCCCTCTCATTCGCTATCCCTTTTTTAATGATTCCAAACATCTCGTTTTCTTTTTTGACTGCCGCTGCACACTGCGTGGACATCTTCAGAGAACTATCCACGATGACTCCAAGAGCTTTCTCCTGATTAGTTGTCACTAAATTAGCCCCCATCATATTGTATGTATAGTTGGGGTTATTTTTTCCAATGTGCATTACTTTACATTTATCCACATTACATTTCATTTGCCATTTTGTTGCCCAATCACTTAGTTTTGTGAGATCTTTTTGGAGTTCTTCAGTGTCTGCTTTGGTCTTAACTATCTTGAGCAGTTTAGTATCATCTGCAAACTTTGCCACCTCACTGTTTACCCCTTTCTCCAGATCATTTATGAATAAGTTGAATAGGATTGGTCCTAGGACTGACTCTTGGGGAATACCACTAGTTACCTCTCTCCATTCTGAAAATTTACCATTTATTCCTACCCTTTGTTCCCTGTCTTTTAACCAGGTCTCAGTCCATGAAACGATCTTCCCTCTTATCCCATGACAACTTAATTTACATAAGAGCCTTTGGTGAGGGACCTTGTCAAAGGCTTTCTGGAAATCTAAGTGCACTATGTCCACTGGATCTCCCTTGTCCACATGTTTGTTGACCCCCTCAAAGAACTCTAATAGATTAGTAAGACATGATCTCCCTTTACAGGAACCATGTTGACTTTTGCGCAACAATTTATGTTCTTCTATGTTTCAGAGTAGCAGCCGTGTTAGTCTGTATTCACAAAAAGAAAAGGAGTACTTGCAGCACCTTAGACTAACAAATTTATTTGAGCATAAGCTTTCGTGAGCTACAGCTTATGCTCAAATAAATTTGTTAGTCTCTAAGGTGCCACAAGTACTCCTTTTCGTTCTTCTATGTGTCTGACAATTTTATTCTTTACTATTGTTTCAACTAATTTGCTCGGTACTGACTTTAGACTTACCGGACTGGAATTGCCAGGATCATCTCTAGAGCCCTTTTCAAATATTGGCATTATATTAGCTATCTAATACTTAAAATAAGGCTGTATACTTAACTTCACTGTGTGCAATTTTAAAAATGTCTGTTTTCTAGATAACGTTCATTCCCATTTCAGATGAAAATTCTAACTATCAAGACATTTGATGGCAAAAACAAGATCTGTGAACAGTTTTCACATCTGCTTTCCACTGTATTTGGTCTTGGTAAGTCAGAAATGTATGTTTTTCTCCTACCTAGATGTTACAAGGTAATGTGTACGAATACTTCATTTTTAAAAGAGATCCATTAGACACTTTCAGAAGTGAAGGATTCTTGCTTCATAAAATTAGCTATGGTATGTATGAGCAAAGATTTCTTTCATGTACATATAGCTACATCTAGTATTAATGTAGCACTTTGTAGCAGGATATATGCTGCAGCCCTGGATCTTAATATGATTAGCCAACAAGTTTTGAAAATATTAACATAGTTCTATCAAAAACAATCACCACAAGAAAAACTGGAAAAACAAATCTCAACCTTTATGCATTCTTTGCATAGAAGAGGTTATACGCCAAGTGTATTTTATTTTGCATTCTGATATGTTCCACTTTCATGTTCTTGATAACTTCATACATGCGTATAAATCAACTAGAGAAATAACTTAATATGGACTAGGCAAACTTTTGACTATAGAGATCTAGCTTGTGAATTCACTTTTACATGCAAAACACCTATGGATCTATGGCAATGACTGTTCCCAACTGTTAGCATCTTTGTTCTATAAAACCTCCATGTCAAGCTCAAAACAGGGCATGGGAGGTGGGGGGAATAGTGGTCAAGTTCTACTTAACAATACAGATTATCTGGAATGGAGAATTCTCTCTAATAATTGTGCTAAACTACGCCCTTTGAAGCATGAGAACGGATCAGAGCAGAGTCAGTGGTGGGCAGAAGGCACAGTGCTGGCTCTTCTTGTAGGACCTAAAAACTCCTGAGGGAAACCAAGCTGGAAATTAAGACATACACACCCTTTCGATTTCTTTCATTAGGTAGTTTGCTGAGGTTCTGTCCTGGAAACTGCAGTGAAGATCCTTTTGGAAACGTATCATGGGTGTCTCCTTTACTACCATGTAAAAAATGAGCTATAATTCCATACAAGAGAGGGCTGTTAAGAGAAAAAAAAAAAAAGTAGTGTACACAGAATGTAAAGTGCTGAGCATACGAATCCCCCCTTCCCCCTTTTTTTTAATTTCAAAGAACATAAAGAGTCCGGGAACAGGAAAAGGCCATTTAGTCCTCAGTATTGGTTCCCAGAATGTAGCCAGACAGATGTCTTCACTCTTCAGCATAACTATTTCCCAAACACTGGGTTTTTAACTCAAGGTTTATAATTCCTGTCTCAAAATTATTTAGCTTAAAACTGTCACAGCTAATGCTCTTTTTCCTTCTGTTTGTAAACAAATAAACCTAAAACACATTCCTCTAATTTTGTAAAAAGCAATCCTATTTGATCATCTTCCCTCATGCAGGATGTCCTAAATCAGGGTAAGTAAAAAATTATCCTTTGATTCTTTATTCATATTTGTCAAAATTAGTAACTGTTTCTGGATTGGTAATCATTTCATTGGTTTATGAATGTCATGCCAAAGAGCACCACACAAATTCACATGGACATCTCAAAGCACAATTTTACACCTGACTTTGGAGTCAGTTGAAAGATGTATGGAAAATCACAGCGAACAGATCTCTAAAGAGTAGCATCTGAGGCTTGCATTTTGTGGTCCTAATGCGCAGGTTGGAGACTTTCACAAACCAGGTAGAACAGTTCAGCATATGTATTTCAGATGCTAACTGTGTATAAGTTACTACATAAATTGGTAACATGCTTGTACAAAGCAGAATTACACCCTTGGAGCAGGCCAGTTCCTCCGAAGAAAATTTGCACGTTCCCCAAGACTTAAGACTGTAAATAGCATTTACATGGGTCTTAAACAAATATTACAGCAGGCATAGAAAATGTGGCGCACATATTGAATACAGTGCACTGTGATTTCAAAGCTACTTACACTGATCTTCTATTTGGATCTTCCATTATATTCAACTCATGGACAAGGAATTGCCTATCCAATGGTTCTTCAGGTTGACCAGATTCTGAAAAGTAAAATATTTTAAACATTTTCCCAAAGTTCTTAAATAACTAAACTAAAAGTTTGCTAATCTTTGTTTTGTTCGTTTTTTTTTTGTTTAAAAAAAAAAAAAAAAACACAAAAAAAACCCCTCTAGTCTTTGGAACAACATCAGAGTGCACGTTACCTTTAACATATATTCCCACTGTTTAGATATTTTCTATTCCCATGATGGTTCTGAGTCCAATACTACATGGGATTCCTATAATAAATGAAGAACTTTATAGTAGAGGATAATTATTAAAGAAAAGTTTTATATAAAAGAAAAACACTACTGAAGTCATTTTTAAATAAATAATACTTGGATAAGTTATTTTTCCCCACAGGGACACTGTTATAAATATCAAGCTGATACCGCACATAATGGAATCCACAAACTCCTTCCTCTCTCTCCCCTTCAAAAGACCTGTGGACATATCTGTACATTTAAAATATCCTTTTAAGAGAAAGTTGACTCTGAAGGACAATGTCACAATGTGTACAAATATTATATTAGCTCCTTACTCGAACATCTTTCATATTGCTTCACTCAACTATTTTCAATCTAATGATTGCATCTTTCCAGTTTAAATATTATTGCTAAGCACAATTAGAGCATGTTACATGTCTTTTTCATACTACATTTCAAACAGGCAACAGCAGCAATAATACCAATTTCAAATACGTATAAATATGTAGGACAGTTTTATTTTATGAACAGTGCAATTAAATAATATAACTATCATTCTAATATTTGAAATATAATCAATAGCATTAAAGCATAGGTGTAGTTGTTCATACACCGGATTACTCCTTTTTACCCTCAATCCTACGTTTTACTGAGTATCCGCTAACCAAGTCTTGGGTGCAATTAGATAGTGTATTCATAGTACTCCAAGACATAAGACCGTCCTCCACCTCATTTGGAGTGCTAATATAGTTTGGAATCATTTGTTGACACCTGAATTTTCATCCTTCATTTATATTTCCACTTGGCACTTGACTTGATGGGAAATGGAAATATAAATGGGACTGTATGTTTTAAAATACTCATTCTCATTTAAAAAAAAACAAGAGTACTTGTGGCACCTTAGAGACTAACAAATTTATTGGAGCATAAGCTTTTGTGGGCTACAGCCCACTTCATCACATGTGTAGAATGGAACATATAGTAAGAAGAAATTATATATATACACACACACACACACACACACCCCCCATACAGTTTGTATGGCAACTTCCACCTTCTCTGTAAGATGCTAATTAATTAAGATGAGCTATTATCAGCGGAGAAAAAAACTTTTGTAGTGATAATCAAGATGGCCCATTTAGACAGTTGACAAGAAGGTGTGAGGATACTTAATATGGGGAAATAGATTCAATATGTGCAATGACCCAGCCACTCCCAACAATTTCCATCCCACCATCAACCTCAGCCTGGACCAGTCCACACAAGAGATCCACTTCCTGGACACGACTGTGCTAATAAGCAATGGTCACATAAACACCACCCTATACTGGAAACCTACTGACCGCTATACTGACCTACATGCCTCCAGCTTCCATCCAGGACACACCACACGATCCATTGTCTACAGCCAAGCTCTAAGATACAACCGCATTTGCTCCAATCCCTCAGACAGAGACAAACACCTACAAGATCTCTGTCAAGCATTCTTAAAACTATAATACTCACCTGCTGAAGTGAAGAAACAGATTGACAGAGCCAGAAGAGTACCCAGAAGTCACCTACTACAGGACAGGCCCAACAAAGAAAATAACGGAACACCACTAGCTGTCACCTTAAGCCCCCAACTAAAACCTCTCCAGCGCATCATCAAAGATCTACAACCTATCCTGAAAAATGATCCCTCACTCTCACAGATCTTGGGAGACAGACCAGTCCCCGCTTACAGACAACCCCCCAACCTGAAGCAAATACTCTCAAGCAACCACACAACAAAAACATTAACCCAGGAATCTATCCTTGCAACAAAGCCCAATGCCAACTCTGCCCATATATCTATTCAGGGGACACCATCATAGGACCTAATCACATTAGTCACATCATCAGGGGCTCGTTCACCTACACATCTACCAATGTGATATATGCCATCATGTGCCAGAATGCCCCTCTGCCATGTACATTGGCCAACCAGACAGTCTCTACGCAAAAGAATAAATGGACACAAATCTGACATCCGGAATCATAACATTCAAAAACCGGTAGGAGAACACTTCAACCGCTCTGGCCACTCAGTAAAAGACTTAAGGGTGGCAATTTTGCAACAGAAAAGCTTCAAAAACAGACTCCAACGAGAAATTGCTGAGCTTGAACTAATATGCAAACTAGATACCATTAACTTGGGTTTGAATAGAGACTGGGAGTGGCTGGGTCATTACACATATTGAATCTATTTCCCCATGTTCAGTATACTCACACCTTCTTGTCAACTGTCTAAATGGGCAATCTTGATTATCACTACAAAAGTTTTTTCTCCTGCTGATAATAGCTCATCTTAACTAATTAGCCTCTCACAGTTTGTACGGCAACTTCCACCTTCTGTCTGTCTGTCTGTCCCTCTCTCCCTACTATATGTTTCATTCTATGCAACCGATGAAGTGGGCTGTAGCCCCCGAAAGCATATGCTCTAATGAATTTGTTAGTCTCTAAGGTGCCACAAGTACTCCTGTTCTTTTTGCGGACACAGACTAACATGGCTGCTACTCTGATTCCCATTTCAGAAAATATTTGGACATTTCAGTGGTGGCAGTTTGCATTCCATATACTATGTGCGCGTCACATGGGATTGGGCTTAACTGGCAAGAATGTTTCTCCACCTGCTATTGCAGACTGTTAATTTTTTGCCTTAAAAAGCCATCCTCTCCTGTGCATCAGTTGCTACTTCAAAGGATTTACCTTATGGTAAGGAGCCTGGGAAATAGACACTTCTCAGAGACTAATGCCATTATTTAGCCTGATGTCTGAGGGAAAAGAGACACGCCTACACTTTATTTATCTTCACTAACCTTCACAAGACAAGCTGAGGGGAAGGAAGGGAACGGGGGGGGGGGGGGGTGAGAAAGGGAAAGGGTACACACATAACCCTGAAGATTTTCTGACTTATGTCATCATTATGTAATACGACCAGATTTACTGAGCTAATCCACCTATTATACATTAAAATAGAGATTGTAACTAAAGCAGTTGAAGTCAGTAAGCCAACCCGATACCTGCTGTTAGAACAGATGCAGTGTATTTATATTTATTGTATTCCAAGTATTCACGAATTAGCTCATTGATTAGAAGATTTTCATGAGACAGTGGTGGCCGTGGTTCACTTTGGTCATCCAACGCATTAAAAACTTCAGCTCTGATTCTTGCTTTTATTTGTCCCAGTGCACCTCTCTTTTCCAACGTGTCCTTTAGTACTATTAAATACATAAAAAAGAATTTCTATTACTGCATATAGTCATAAACTTATTATTGAATACTAACCCCCAGAATCAGTCATTTTATGTAACTTAATCATTTAAAAAAAGTCAGTTGTCCAAACTATTTGGAATGGCGGTTAAGGATTATTAATTATGAAGAGAAATGCACGGGATCTGAAGCATGGACAAGGCGGCTGGCTTTTTAAGCACTGATCAGAGACCATCTCTGAGCAAAGCTAGATAACATGAAATTAAAAACAATATCAGCCACTGGGAGCTCAAGTATATGAGAGTCCAGCGAAGGGCAACAAAAATGATTAGGGGACTGGAACACACGAGTTATGAGGAGAGGCTGAGGGAGCTGGGATTGTTTAGTCTACAGAAGAGAAGAATGAGGGGGGATTTGACAGCTGCTTTTATCCACCTGAAAGGTGGATCCAAAGAGGATGGATCTAGACTATTCTCAGTGATAGCAGATGACAGGACAAGGAGTAATGGTCTCAAGTTGCAGGGGAGGTTTAGGTTGGATATTAGGAAAAACTTTTTCACTAGGAGGGTGGTGAAACACTGGAATGCGTTACCTAGGGAGGTTGTGGAATCCCCTTCCTTAGACGTTTTTAAGGTCAGGCTTGACAAAGCCCTGGCTGGGATGATTTAGTTGGGATTGGTCCTGCTCTAGGCAGGGGGTTGGACGAGATGGCCTCCAGAGGTCCCTTCCAACTCTGTTATTCTATGATTCTATGAAGGTTCCCATGTTGCTAAAACCAGTAAGAAATTATTTCAAAATTCCTAGTATAGGAAAGACCAGAGTATACTCGCATTGTATCTGATTTGGGTATTACCTATTGGCTGGTCAGCAATACATACTATGTATTGTGCTGCCAACCAAATGTTCAAAAATCATGAGTCAGGGCCCAAAACTAATCATGACGTTGGTAAACAATAATGAATTTTGAGAAATATTTTAATGAGTTCTATTTATTTGCCTTCTGGGGTCACTAGAATCCGTGTTTCCAAACTGTTCTCTGCAACAATGAAGTCTAGATACTACTTTTTCAGCTATTTAAATCACCAAGTGGAAGGCCTTGATTTAAATCAATTTTTATAAACTTTTTGTACTTCCTTTATTTTTCTAAAGAAAGGTGCACTCACTGGTTCATATAAAAATTAAAATGTTGATTTACAACTAAATAGTCTATACACTAGATTTGCTACATCTTTTTGTCACTTAGGAAGGTACACTATAATACATTTATGCGATTATAGCTTACAATTTTCAGATTCTTAATTGTACATTTATAGAATGTTAGAAAATGGTGAATATCTTGCTCATTTACTAGATAACTTTTTGCTCAAGCTGCATTAGATTGGAAACTAGAGTTACACAACAGCATATAAAATTTATTTTTTTATTAAAACCTTAAATGTTTTTGGGTATGTTCTCATCAAAACATGTTTCACATTTTACAACTCAATCATTTATTAAAGAAACAGGTATTAACTGTAATCAGTGACTTAAACTGATTTTGGGTCAGCTTTGGGCAAATTTTCCAATATGCCTAAGTGAAAGCGACTGGAGCTTAAAGTCCTAGTTGCCTAAGTCTCCTGAAAATGAGACCGTTTAAGTTACTTAGGCTGTCCTTCAAATTTAAAACTGTTAGATCTCACCCCTCCCTCCTCATCTCTATTCACAGACTGTAAAAGACAAGTTTTCCTGCTTTTTTTTCAACTCTCAATCAATTTTTCAACCTCGAATGAATTAGTCCAGATGAAGAAAATATATTTTCTGTGCCTGTAATAGAGACTTCTGTGGTCAAAAGCTGGTTTAATACTTCAATAAGCTCTGTTTCAGGTGATTAGCTATGATTTCCACCAGTTCAGTAGCATGGCTGTCTTTAAAACAGCAGCAAACAGCCCTGAAATGTATTATGGTTAGAATGATTGGGTGATTATTAGATCCCCATGTCATAGCTACCTATTCTTTTTCAGCAATTAAGCATCTACCCTCATACTCTGGGTTGAGAATATTGGCAAAGAAATGGGGTAGCATAGGTGCTTGATCCATCTGCTACTTTATGGCCTGCAATTTAACTTTGTTGTTGGCATTTCTTCAATGTCTGAATTCTTTCCAAATTTCTTCATCATCAGCAATACAGTAGCAATCTTTCTGCTGCAATTTGTCCAAGGTTATGAAAATAGGTTTCAGTACACTCAGCATATCTTCTACATTCCTCTTTAGTCCGATGTTGACTACTTTAGGTGTAATAGTTCCATCTATTTTTGCCATTATTTTCTTCATAAAATGTCATCAGAATAGGCCAGTACTTAATAAATAGCTCAAAACAGTCAACCACTGAATTCCATCTTACATCTTAGGGGAGAATTAGCTTGGATCCTCCTGAACTTTTCAGTGAAGCAAATGAGCTTTTCACCCATGTTACACAGTTTACAGGCTCCCTTCCTTATCTTCTAGATTTCTTCTCATCTTTACTACATCTGCATCACTGTCTGTGACCAAGTTATGTACTTCACACTTGAATTTTTGCTGTTTTGTTACCGCTTTTACTGCTGCTACTTTTGAGTATTCTGCTATATGAGCATTTCCTGATGTATTGACTGTTTCTGTAAGATAGACATCACCATCTTCTGTTGCCACACAAACACATATTACTGCATATTGTGTATATTGCTCCACTCATCAAGACTTAGATTAACAAATTTCCTATCAATGCTTTTTGCACACTGTTCAATTTCCTTCTGATACACTGTATGCAGCAACCTTCCAGCAACGTCTGCTCCGCCGGGTGGCATGTAGCCTGGTCATGTTGATGAAATGGTGGGTCTGAACAAGATGGAAGGGCTAATTTGTTGCATAAATGAACTGAGCAATCTTTTCATCTATGGAGTCTTTTATTTGCTGGCCCTGATTTATGAATTTATTCATGGCTTTACTGGAAGAGGAGTCTTTTTGTCGATACAGGTATTTACTGCCTGTATGTTTAGTTACAGCACTACTAGAGGTGCCAGCAGATGACTCTGAAGTTGTAGACATTGCAGATGATGGACCTTCATAACCCCTTATATCTAAAGTGGACCCTGAAACAAAACGGTAAAAAAAGTCACTCGCTCACTATTACTCAGTGCACTGCTTAAAAAAAGATTGTAAATGAAAGTCTTCCTATTGCAGCTGTTTGTACAACTGTCTACAAAACTAGGTTTAGAATAAATCATATTTAAAGGAAAATGATTAAATCAAATACTCTAAATCTATTTAAACCCTTATCTGTAACAGCATATCAAACAGCTTGAAATTTTTTCAAATTCACAAATGCCTAAGGAAATCTTCACATAGGATGTTTGATTATACTGAATGATAAACCATTTCAGAAGTCCAGTGTGACAGGGGAATATAAACACTGCACTAAAAATGAAGGCATTAAAGAGCTACTCTGAGCCCAGATAACCCTGCTCAGGAACACCTGCAGATAATGCTCCAGATGGAGAAGCTTAAAAGGAAGCCAGGCAACTCAGAAAGGGGCCTGACAAGACAGGGAAAGGAAGCTGCCCTGGAAACTTGTGAGAAGGGATGGCGTAGAAGCCTCTTCTTGGTAACGGGGAGCCTACCTGCTGGGCCCTGAGAGACTGAAGGTGCACCTAGTACCTTTTTTTTCTATTACCTTTTTGGTACAGACTCGAAAACGTGATCAATAGAGGGGAGGTAGGAAGTGGCCCCGGGAGGGCAGCTGTAAGACACTCCTGGGTGCCAGACCTCATAGGGCACTGGACCGGCATCTAGTGTGGTGGGAGGGCCTAGGGTTCGTAAAACATTTCCCTTCTGTATTAAAGGCCTGACACCCCCCGACCCTAGCTGATGCTTCCAATAAGTACTAACCATCACATCCAGCAGTAAACAAACATACCAATTATGAATTTCAAAATATTTGTTTTCAAAATAAGTAATCTACCTAAAACACAAGCTTATGACAATCTAAGTTATTTATTAGCACAGTAAGACATGGTAGGCAGCCCATACAAACAGTGCAAAAATAAGTTTACTAACCAGTTGATCCAGATTGTTCAGAAATGTCCACACCTTCAAAGTCATTGCCTTCTGAGTAACATTTTTCATAAGGTTTCATGTTGACAACCAGACCTTGCATCTTTGTTGCATTATTTACATTTGGCAGGTGTTCATTTTTAGCCAGAGGTACAGAAATTTATTGAAAATATTCCCAATTAGTGTATTTTTATGACTTGCAGCCATGGCAACTTTTTTCCTCCAGTTCCCAGGTGTTGAAATCCACCCTAGAGGTTGCATTCTGAAGAATGTTGTCCCTTCTTCAGTGTCCTGCTTTGACACCAATGCTGCTCCTTTTTGGTTAAACACTCTGCTCCTCTTCCCTTGTCACGTAACTCCCCCACCGCCCACCCCCAGAAAACAAAAGAACTAACAATCCAAGACTTTTGCTTATATGACCCATATGTCTTTTGCACTGAAGTATTTTATTTGTTTAGAGACAAAAGGGAGGCCCTTAAACAAACCCGTTATTTTCTCATCTGTGTACAGATGCAAAGAGACAGAGCAAGGCCATTTACGTTAAGTGCCCAAAACTGTCCGGAAGCAAGGGCTGGTAATTACTGGGCAGATCAATTGGGTTTTTTTTCTCCCCTCCTTCCATGAAATGAGTAAGTTTCTGTGGTGGGAGGAGTCTTAAATATTCATAATTTAAGAACTGAGCCAATCATAACATAGGTGTAGAAAAAATCTAAAATAGGATTCAGAGTAGCAGCCGTGTTAGTCTATATTTGCAAAATGAAAAGGAGTACTTGCGGCACCTTAGAAACTAACAAATTTATTTGAGCATAAGCTTTCGTGAGCTACAGCTCAGGAGTATGAGGCAACCCAGGCAAGCTCAGTGGATGATCCTAATAAAATAATAATGGTGTCTCCTGGAGTCAAAGGCTAGGTCCCAATGCCTGTGATGACTTTGCCAGTCTCTTGCACCCAGTTGTATAGCTCCTGGGGCCCCCACCTGATCAAGCCCTTAATACAGTACATGACCTATTGTGCCATATTTACAAAGCTTAACTTCAAACGTTAGATGATTTTTCTCAATGTTCTTTATATTTAGTTGGTGGTGAGCAAGGGGGTTGGACTAGATGACCTCCTGAGGTCTCTTACACCCCTAATCGTCTATGATTCTATATAGGAAAAAGCAGCCTTTAACTCAAAGATTTTTGATGGGGGGGAGGGAGAACTAGATCCATGCCCTTGTTTGTTTCTATATGTATAAAGGAAACATGTGAGGAGCTTTTATCCTATTTTTTTCTCTCCATTATAAATGCAGGCTTGATTGCCCTCTTTTTCCTGCCCAACGCTGGCGTTGGCCTCACTGGTAAGAGAAGGTGTGTTTATAACAAGGGGTAACTACTCTGTGCAAGACAGAGCGGAGAGAAGACAAACTACGGGTAGGGGGCGCAGCAGTGCCTTCATCGCCTAGCTTACCCCGGGGCCTTGTCTACTCTAGGGCTAGGTCGGCCCTTGGGGCTGAGGAAAGCCGATTCAAGCACAGGCGCTGCCCACAGAGCTCCTCCAGTGGCTGTGGACGGCGGGCTGTGTCCACACGTGTGGCAACGCCCACCTCTGGCGCCGCGCTACCGGGGGCAGGGCCTCTAGCCCCACTGTCTGTCGGGGCGAAGCCCCAGTGGGCCAGGCTGGGAGCGAATCTCCGCTTACGAAACCGGGGCCACCCGGAGCTAGCTGAGGAGGCGCCGCTCGACCGCCCTGGGACCTGGCTCCAAGGATTTCCCCAGCAACGCCAGCCAAGCGCACACGCTGCCCCCAGCGGCTCCCACTGCCAGCCTCTCGCCAGAGGCCACCCCGGTGGGTGCAGGGGCTCCCACACAGCGCGGGCGCTCCGGGAACAGCTACTCCCTGCAGGCAGCCATTACCTGCTTTCAAATCGGCAATAGTCGCCATCTTCAAACGGCCACTACTCCGCTGAGGGGCGAGGACTAGGAGGAGAGTGAAAGGCCCCGGCTGAAAACGTCACGGTTAGGGCAACGGGCGCGCTGCGCATGCCTACTGTGCTCACCGGCAACGGGGAGGCGGAGCGAAAATGGCGCTTGTCTCAACGTTCCATCGCTGCGCCCTGAGCCACTCAGGGTGCGTGGCAGCTGGAGCGTTCCGAAGCGTGGGGGGTTTTGAATGGGAGAAAGTGGCTCTCTGGGGCGGGACGGAGAGATATCGTCCACTGAGCCTGGGGTGGAGCTGGTTTCTGGCCTTGAGTTTGGGCAACTGGGAGGAGTGTTTGTTGCGGTGGATTTAGCTCTGTGTGTTTGTGGGTGGGTGGGTGAGTGGGGAAGGGAAGGAAGCCCTTCGCATAAATCCCCAAGTTTTGGCTGCATTATATGAGTTTGTCATTAATCGCTTTGGCTGACAAAGAAATATACAACGATCTATTTCCTTCTGACCTCTTCGGGGGGCGGACCCTCTGCGGGGTTCAGTGGGGGAACTGGAAGGAAAGGAAGCCTAGCTACTTTTTGAGGAAGAGGAGAAAGCTAGGCAAAAGGGAAGGCCCTTTTGGGGTGGAGGAAAGCATATGCAGAGAGGAAAAGTTCTGGAGGTCTTATTTTTAAATAATACACTTGATTATATATGCATCATGTTACTCATGGTGATTATATGCCTTTAGTGACTGACTATTCACTTTGTCTTCTCAAATAAATTGGTTAGTCTCTAAGGTGCCACAAGTACTCCTTTTCTTTTTGCGAATACAGACTAACACGGTTGCAACTCTGGAATTTGTCTTCTCAGTTACCTTTTATTTTTATTTATTTTTATTGTTCTCTACCTGGGGGGTCTGTCCACATACATAGTCTTTGGTGTCTCTGTAAAGCCTGGGTTCTCAAACTTCACTGCAGTATGACTCTCTCCTGACAACAAAAATTACTACATGACCCCAGGAGGGACCAAAGCCTGAGTCTGGCCGAGCCCCCCTGCTTCAGGAGGGGTGGGGCAAAGCTCAAGCCCCACCACCCTGGGCAGGACCGAAGCCCCAGGACTGCCTGGAACCTGAGCCCTGCCACCCAGAACTGAAGCCCCTTTGGCTTTGGCCCCGGGCTTCGACCCTGGGCCCTAGCAAATCTAAGTCAGCCCTGTTGACCCCATTAAAATGGGGTTGGTACTAACTTTGGGTCCTGACCCACAATTTGAGAACTGCTGCTGTAGAGCAGTGATTCTCAACCATGGGTCTGGGGCCCCCTGGGGGGCTGTGAGCAGGTTTCAGGGCAGCCTCCAAGCACGACCAGTGTTTGGCTTTCTACCTTGGGTCCCAGCAAGTCTAAGGCCCACTGCACGGGGTTGAAGCCTGGGGCCCTGAGCAGCTTAGCTTCATGGTGACCCCTGTGGCATGGGACCCTGGGCAATTGCCCTGCTTGCTACCCCTTAATGCTGGCCCTGGCTTTTATATGCAGAAAACCAGTTATTGTGGCATAGGTGCGCTGTGGAGTTTTTAATAGAATGTTTGGGGGGCCTCAGAAAGAAAAAAGTTGAAAACGCCTGCTGTAGAGGGTCTGCCTACTCAGGCCCTGGTCTTATGATTGGATTCAAGGTTGTTAGTAAAATCATATATAAAAATGATGAATATTATTGGAACAAATATAAGTGGGGACTTGCAACTATAGATTATCCCTACCATGGAAACTTTCATTTTGGCCTCCCCCTGCCTTTTTTTTTTGTAATTGTATGGGGTGTCAATATTTTTCCTTATAAACATGGTACTGCTAGGAAGTGGATGATCTTTGCTTTTTAATTGTACCCCTTTATATTCTGTGATAAAAGGATGCTCTCTGTACTTAGGCTCACAATAAAAATGAGATTTTAAAAAACGTAAAAAGGACCTGTGAAAGCGAATGTTGTGAAATGTTGAAATCACTGGGACTCTGTGTGCATGTAGAGTTCTGTTTGGTTCTCCATGCAGGATTGGGGGTGTGTGTGTGTGTGTAAAATGTGAAAGCAACTCAATCAGTATGGATAAATAACCTGGATTTGCTTAGATCTAAATAGATCAGTCTGCTTTTGGTTATGTGGGAACATGACTCCTTTATTTACAGTGTTTATTTTCTAAGTGTGTTGTTAAAGCAAAACATTTGTATTACACAACTGTTTTTGAACCCTAGGGGTAAATCCAAACTGCCAGGGATGATTTAGCAATACCTTGAAAGGGAAGATCTCCACTAGCAGCAGCAAAATCACTTGAACCGTCCCTCTTTAATATGGTGGTAAAATTTCATCAACTTGTTCCTGATAGTTACAAAGAGCACCTTCTCTATCATATTGAATTTATGCCTGATGTAAATAAATGGAGTTGCCCCATGGGTGAAATTGGTCCCTTGTTTAACATGCATAGCAAGTTGGAAATCCTCGCTTTTCCCTTTGTTTGTCTAATACTTCCACCATGTGATGTGCATTTTTATTGATTACCCCTTAATTTCCAGCAGATGCACTGGCACTCTTCTCCTCCCTCCCCTCAGTACTCTCTCCTGGTCTCTCTGCCATTGATTTTTATCATTTTTTAGAAAATCTTAGAATTCAAAATAGAACTTTTTTTTCTGGTACCCCAAAGGCTTTTTAATTTCTGTGTAATTTTGTGGTTTCTTTTGTATGTATTATCTTTCTGCAAAGCAGGTATAACCAGCTGCTGATATACAAGTGTTTTATGAAATCCAAGTTGAAGTCCACACTGGGCTTCCCTGTAGTTCAGGATTTTGCTTTTGTATTTTTGCACTGCTTGAGTACACATTTGACCTTTTCAGTGGTTTGTTTTTTTTTTCTTTTTTCTTTTTTCTTTTTCCCCTTCATGATTTTAGTCTTTGGAATTCTATAATGCCTGTCTCTGAACTCCCCCCCTTCATTATGGCAAAGTGCTCTGTATTTTTGGGGCAATGGTTCATTTTGGTGATGTGGTGTAGCCTATTTTGTTCAAAGTTTCTGTGGTGAATGAAGTGTTTAGAAGTTTAATTTAGAGCCAGATCCAACTCCTGCTAAATCCAGCAGGACTTTCATTTTCTCTTGATGCTTTTACATCTTTTATTGCCACTCATGTTGCAATACTAATCAGCCCCATAGACTTTTAAAATAATATTTAGTATACATTCTCTGTTATATTCCATTATATGTAGATGGGTTGGTTTAGATGCCATCTTCGCTAAAGTTGGTACTCTCTGACCGTGAAATTTCAAGAATGCAAGCGGGTATAATTCTCAACAAATTATTTAACAATGACATAGATTTACACCTACTTGCATTCTTGAAATCCCACTGTGTCAGACTTTACCAATTTAAGCAAGATGGCATCTAAACAGCCCATCCAAATATAATCTGAAAGCTGTATGGAAATACTTAAATTACACAGGAAAAAACAGGTTTCAGAGTAGCAGCCGTGTTAGTCTGTATTCGCAAAAAGAAAAGGAGTACTTGTGGCACCTTAGAGACTAACCAATTTATCTGAGCATAAGCTTTCGTGAGCTACAGCTCACTTCATCGGATGCATTCCGATGAAGTGAGCTGTAGCTCACGAAAGCTTATGCTCAGATAAATTGGTTAGTCTCTAAGGTGCCACAAGTACTCCTTTTATTTTACAGGAAAAAACAATAATTAATTTATCAAGAAACAAAATCAGAATAAGTATAGTACTAAACTAACTTTCCTCAGATGTAGTAATAAAGAATCCAACTGCTGTAGGTTATTTAGCAGTACTGCAAAAAAGAATCCATCTATTTTGTCAAATTAGCTTGAAATTATGAGACCTATCAACCTGAATGCTCTCCCACCAAATACGATAGCACACCTGTTCCAGTTGAGAGGCTGATGGAACAATGTACTGTCAATGTCTGTGGGGTTTTTTTATTAAATGTTTTGGATAAACTTTAGAACAACAAGAATACCATCAACTCTGGTCATTATCATTGGTATAATGACAGCCTGATGGTTCAAGGCAAATGGTCTTCATAAAATACTTTGGATCTTGAGCCTGGGCTTTGAAACTAAGTTTTGTGTAAAAACAATGAGGAGTCCTTGTGGCACCTTAGAGATTAACAAATTTATTTGGGCATAAGCTTTCATGGGCTAAAACCCACTTCATCAGATGCATGGAGTGAAAAATACAGTAAGCAGAATATATATTATAGCACCTGAAAAGATGGGAGTTCCCTTACCAAGTGGGGCATCAGTACCAACGAGCCAATTCAATTAAGGTGGAAGTGGCTTATTCTCAACAGGGGTGAATATCAACGGAGGGAAAATTACTTTTGTAGTGCTAATGAAGCCAGTGCAATCAAGGTGGCCCATTTCCAACAGTTGACAAGAAGGTGTGAGTATTTTTGTAGTGATGTAAATTTTGTGTGGGCATCTTTGCATTTATGTTGTCTGGAGAGAAAGATGAGGAAAAGACAGATTAGGTATTGTCTTTCCACTTCTGACTTCATACTAGGTTTCCCTTCCCTTTGCTTGGAAATGCCTTCCTCCTAGTAAGGCATCTCCCTCTTCGTTGGAAGACCTGTCATGTCCATGAAGCATTCTGGCTATATCACCCTCTTGTCTGTTTGTCCTGCAATGTATTGCCTTATATTGTACCCACATGTGCCTTTTGATTGTAACCTCTTCAGAAGAAGGTCTATTATCTTTTCAGCATATTTTACCTATTTTACAGTGCTATTAAAAATAATAAATTACAAACTCCAGAACCTCAGTGTTTTCAACTTAATCCTTAGTAGTTGTCAGTATTATTAAGGTGTATATCCTTCGTGGGGCAGCCACCACAGAAGACACATCTAAAACCATTGTAGTAGGGGGTCGTAGTACATATACACATTAAGTACTACTCTGTGCCCATTTTTTTGGATATGGGTCATGGTAGACATGGAAGGGTTAAACAACTTCCAACTAGTTTTTAATATCTTAAAGAAAGAACAGGATGCATGAAATCTGATTTAGAAATATTTAATTATACTAAGTCCGTCAAAAGTTAATATTTAAACATTCGATTGTGGTGTGAATGGACCATTCTAGTTTTATTGTGTAAAGTGAATAAAGAACAATTACAAGTATAATGAGCTATGTAAATTCTGCCATTTGACTCTGCTGTGAAGGAGAGCTACATATCCTGGCTTCTACTAGAGTCTGTCAGTAATTCTTCTGCCTTGAACAGCAGTAGGTGTGATAGATCACTGTGTACTGAATGCATACTCTCAGCCCTCCTGAGGTGGAGAGCTTGTGTGTGTGCGTGTGTGGGGGTCCATCTTGACCTTCAAACATGTTGCGTGGGACAGTAGTGTTCCATTGTCTGTCTGTGGTTATACACTACATCTCTATTTCCCCCGAAGGGTTTTGGAGCTATCTAAGGTTTCAGAGTAACAGCCGTGTTAGTCTGTATTCGCAAAAAGAAAAGGAGTACTTGTGGCAATTGGTTAGTCTCTAAGGTGCCACAAGTACTCCTTTTCTTGGAGCTATCTAAGTATAAGACAAGTAAGGGGAAACCAAGATATGGTATGTGGTGCTGTTGGAGAATACAAAGATTTCTGATTAACTCCACTTGTATTACCTGTAGTTAATCTGTGTTTTTACACAATCTTATTTAGCTTAACTATATAAGACATTACAAGGAAAATTAAATGCAGGTTCATTATGGGACCTGCAAAATAAATATTTCCAAATATTTATTGCTTAATCACAGTAGTGTAGTATGTATGCTTATCACCCTTTCCTGCTTAGTGCCATCGCTGCACAGGGATATTTTGCACTACACGTGCTATAGACTGTACACATTATCAGTTGAACACTGATACCGTGCCTAAGAGATACTGTCTGAGCCCTACACCAGCTCTGCATATCAGATGTGTTTCATATAGTTGCTGGCTGTGTAGTGTACATAAGGTAGCGAAGAAAAGTGGCCATATAGTGTGTGCTGTTCTACATGTTATGTACTCAAACATCTTCAGTGTTGCTCATATCTTCTTGCATTCACTATTAAAAACATGTTAACTACAGCACTTGCTTGCACTGAACGTTTGGAAATGTATGTGCATATAGCTGTGTTTTAGGCCAGTATTTGGTCTGTTTTGAAAAAAGTGAGGTATATGAACTACACTGGTTCATGCAGGGCCTGATCTAAATCCTGATCAAGCCCCTAGAAAGACTTCCCCTAACTTCAGTGGGAAGTGGCCTAGGCCCTTAATTTACTCCTCCCAATAGTTCTGTTTCTCTCAACTGAAAATAGGGAGCACCAGCATCCTCTGACCCACTAGCTCAGGGTAGATCATCAGCAAATGCTCTGCAGCCCTCCACTGCACACAGTTAGAGAACTTGTTACACTACACTTATAGTATGTCATCTACACCTGGTAAATGTAATGTGCACCATGGGCCCTATAGCAGTGTAGAGTAGGTTACACTAGGGCAGAGGTGGGCAAACTACAGCCCGCCGGCCACACCAGACCATTTAATCTGGCCCTCAGCTCCTGCCGAGGAGCGGGGTTGGGGGTTTGCCCCACTCCGCATGGCTCCCAGGAAGCAACCGGTGTGACACCCTCCCCCTGCCCCGGCTCCTACGTAGAACGCAGATGCATGGCCAGGTGGCTCTGTGCGTTGCCCTGTCCACAGGCGCTGCCCCCACACCTCCCATTGGCCACTGTTCCTGGAGCTGTGGGGGTGGTGCCTGCAGCTGGGGCAGCGCGCTGAGTCGCCTGGCCATGCCTCAGAGCCGGAGGGGGGGACTTGCTTCCGGGAGCTGCTTGTGGTAAGCACCACCCAAAGCCTGCACCCCTGAGCCTGCCCCCCACCCCATCCCCTGCTACAGCCCTCATCCCAGACCAGAGCCCCCTCTTGTACCCCAAGCCCCTCAGCCCCACCCCAGAGCTCAACCCCCAGCCAGAGCCTCCTCCCCCCGGTGCCCCAACAGCCTGCCCCATCCCTAATCCCCCCCTGCCCTCTAAACCCATTGGTTGCAGCCTGGATCACTCTCCTGCATCCCAAACCTCTCATCCCTAGCCCCACCCCAGAGCATGCACGCAACCCAGAGTCCCCTCCCACACGCCCACCCCAATTTTGTGAGCACTCCTGGCCCCTCATACAACTTCCATACCCCGCTGTTGCCCTCAGGCCAAAACGTTTGCCCCCACCCCTGCACTAGGAGCTGTGCCCCATGGGGAGGGGGTAGTAATGACGTGACACCCCCAATGCCTATCGAGTCAAGGCTGCGTGGATCATTGCACTTCCCGGAGGCATTAAATCGCTTGACGCTGTGGCTGGGCGGCGCCTAGGCAGGGCCGGCGCATGAGAAACCGCACCCTGTGGAACGCGTGCGCACTGCACCAGCGGGCATGGACAGCGGGCTCCGGCAGACAGCCCCAGCATCCCCGTGACCGAGGAGCCAATCAGGGAGCCCGGCAGCGGCTCGCCCGGCCGCCTTTCCCCACTTCCCTGCAGGCGCCGCCGCCGGCTGGGGAGGGAGAACGTGGAGTGGGGGCAGCCCTCGCCGTCGCCGCGCTCCATGGCGATCCAGGGCTTGTGCAGCGCGGGCGGCTCGGAGCCCTTCTGGGTAAGAGCGGCGCGGCGTTTGCGGCTGCGTTTCCCCTGGCGCCGCGTGCTCCGCGGCTCCCGCACGCCGCCTGGCTGGGGACCCCACGGGGAAGCAGGGCTAGGGTCTTCCTGGAAGGGATGCAGACTTTCCCCGGGTCAGGCCCTCTCTGGGAGGGTGCAGCCCCCTCTTCTCCTCCAGGAAGGGAGTGCCGGGAGCGGGGTTGCAGGGCCCCAGAGGGAACAGGTGCAGGGCCCTTGGTCTGAGGAAGGGGTAGTCTCTTCCGCCCATCCCGGGGAAGCGCCAGGGTACCAAGAGCTTGGCTGATGCCTGTTAGTTCTCTCGCCCTGTCAGTAGTTATGTAAAGGGTGGTGGTGGTGGTGGTGGGGCTGATGGGCTGGGAAATGGGTTTGTGACTGATTAGTGTGGAGGCTGTGCCTTTCTTGGTGGTATAGGACTGTCTCCTAAACGTATTTACTCACTGCAAGATCTTGATAATTGCACCCAGGCTAAGCTTAGTTTCAGTTTAGGTACCTCCGAGGTGAAAACGGGCAGCTCTGGCCCCATGAGGGGGTGGCGAGTCGTGCAATTGTATGGTACAGGCTGCTTTACAGGCAGAGCGTGAGAATGCATCACCTACATAAGGCTTATAGACTAACAAGCCCACAACTAAAGAGATTGTGAAGCCCACAGCACATGTTTATTGAGTAACAAACAGAGCTGCCTGTTCTGTGCTATGGCAGTTGTGACACCTGTTAAGAGAAAAAGTGTTTTAATTGTTTTCTGTCTCATCAAGGTTAGATTGTGTATGTTAAGTAAATAAATTAGTATGGGTGGCTCTTTGTTGTGGTCTCTCAAAAGTTAATTAGCAAAGGTGGTTCTATCTTTATTGTTGTGGTTTTTGTGCCCCAAACTCTGATTCTCCTTCTGCTTCTCTGTAAGCTACAATCTTATGTTGAACTGCACTTTGTATCTGGATATTTGAATAGTTAGGACATGGGCTACATTCTGGTTGTCCAAATCATGTACTGGAATGTGGTTTTCTTACACTATGGTTGGTTGCATGGTTCTCTGCTTTGTATTGTTTTTTAAATATTAATATTCTGGTAGCAAGTCAGAATCGGGACTCCATTGTGCTAAATGCCGTACATGGTCGCTGCTCTTAAAGCTGTTGTTAATGAATTTTTCTCTGGTTTTGCTTTCATTTGGTCTCTTTAATAAGACAGGTAAGCTCACTTGCCTTGTCACCTTGAATGTAATGTAAACAAAGCAACTTTGGGTGTGAATAGAGGTTTATGGGAATGTTCCCCTTTATACCTGAGATGAAAAAAAACACTTGCTTTGTGGGTCAAGTGGAGCCCTAATCCTGAATGGGGCTTTCACTTGCTACTGCAAATATGGAATCCTAGTTTCTAGTGACACTTGAACCTGTCCTTTCTATGATTCCAACTTATGTGGTATCTTGTAGACTCGATAAGTATTCAGGGTACTAGCCACAAAACAGAGTGGTGGATACATGTGGTCATTGTAATAACTGTTTCCTGCTTTGGTCAGATAGACCACAGCTTTGAATTCTCACGTTTTCAGTTACTTCAGTCATATGAATAGATATAACTGACATGCTTTTTGTTGAAGGTTTGTAAATAGTTAAGGGTTTACTCGTGCTGAAACTTGTAATTCATTGTGCGTTTGCAAGTTGGGAACTTGCCTTGCTTACTGAAAAACAGTTCTTATGCAAGCTGGAGCAGTTGTTAAACCAACCTGCTTGAAGTGAGGTAGAGTTCCTGGGAAGATACATCGTTCTGAAGTAGTAATCTGTGTTACTCATCAGGTTATAAGGGTAAGATTAATGATTGCTGAAAATGTTACCGGTTTGCATAAAGTGCATTGGATTGTTTGTAGATGAGTTCA
This sequence comes from Chelonia mydas, assembly GCF_015237465.2. Classification (NCBI taxonomy): domain Eukaryota; kingdom Metazoa; phylum Chordata; order Testudines; family Cheloniidae; genus Chelonia; species Chelonia mydas. The sequence continues at coordinate 19,596,186 of NC_051250.2, read as the reverse complement.
GAGGACTTTCTCTGGGCTGACTTGTAGTAGCTATTGAGCGCTTGCTTTATTTCTACTTTTCCTGAAATTTTTGAGAGGTATTAAAATTGTGAGGGGGGCTTGAAAAATCCATTCTCCCCTGGCAGATAGGAGGCTTTCCCTGGCTTTTCCTTTCTGCAAAACATAAGTTTTCATTTTTAAAAAAAGTCTCCAGTCCTTATGGTTGTGAAGGTAACCTCCCAAATGTGAGCCACTTGTGTATAATGCAGTGTGTAGGTATGGGGTATATCTTGATAAATATGAAGACATACCACTTCAGTGCCTTTTCTGCAGCTTTATAGGTTTCCATTGCAGCAGAGAGGGAGCTATGAGAGGGGTTGAGTAGCAGAGACTCAACACCCATGCCCTTGTAGCAGCTAGGAGGCTACTTTTCATATTGGCCTTTGGCTGTTGCCGTGCTTTTTTATTGCTATTGCTCCGGCTATTGGGTGTCTGGTAAAATTTCCAAGCCCAATGCATGGATTTGGTCAGAAAGGGTGGGAAAGAGACTGACGGGTATAAATTGGAGAAGTGAAGTACAATATATAGAGAACGTGGAAAGGAGGCGGTAGAATGGACAATGTAGGAAAATAAAGGAAGAGAGAAGTGGGAATGCAGGGAGAGAATATGAAAGAGGAAAACAGTGAAGGAAAAATATATTGACGATTAAAGCAAAGAGAAGAAGAGAAATATAACAAAAGCAAAATATATTAGTAAGTAGGGATGGTTGAATAGAACTGAAAAAAAATCCATTAATTTCACATATCTGCCAAATAATATTTAGACATATAATAAGCTGATTGGCTACTTCAAGAGAGAATTTGTAAGATAAGTAATTCAACAATACTTATGAAATTTATTTGTTTGTTCTCTAGTGGTGTTTATCTTGCTCAATAGGTGTTCAAAAACTATTCAGCAAATATGTTATCTATGAGTATTGGTGACATTCAACAAATATCTTGTTTTGTTTCTCAGCTATCCAAACATTGTTGCATTAGAAAAAGTTTATTGACAATATTACAGTTAAGCATATACGGAATAAACAGCATGCAACTGTTTTAGTTAAATAGCAGGAGATGTGGTATGGTGGCAAAGCAAGGGAGTAGGTTTGGCGGTGTATATATTTCCCTCCACCTATTATATTTGAGCAAATAGATGTTGGGTACATTTTTAGAGTTTGTTGCCTGATTCAGTTTGAAATAGGCACGTGCATACAGTGTGTGAACTCTTTCTTTTTTCTTTTTCAGGCTTCTAACTACCTGTTGACTTTTCTCGTAACTTAAAATATCACAAATGCAAAATGAATAATTCAGTTATAGAGCTTATTTTCAAGATTGATATGCCTTTGTATCACTTTTTACTAATTAGTTGGGTAACGCGCAATCGCTTTGAGGATTTCAGACTCCCATTGTTCTTGGGTTTGTTCCAAAGCATGAGTACTAGGACAAATTCTTTCTGCTTGATCTAAGCTGTGATCTGGTGGCCTTAATTAAAAAGGTAAAGGTTGTGATCATATTCTTTTTAGAGTTAATTTACAGTCCTTCTAAAATTAATATGGATTGATTAATGAATAATAAATTATGAATAGTCAATTTTTTTTGTGAATAAAGGCAGATTTCTTTATTGCTAAACTCTGCCGTTGGTATGTTTATTTGGTGAGAATTCTGTCCTTATTGTGAAATCCCTGACTTGAAAAATATGTGCAGTCTTTTTGGTATTTTTCAAAAAATACAATTGCCTGTAGGGAAAGGTTGATTCTTAGGGGCTGACCGTTAGAAAGAAGCCTACTGGAATAGAATTTGTAGATCAGATAATTTTAGGAACCCACCCCTCTCCCCCCCCAAAAAAAAATTATAGGTCACATCCTTTCTGTTTGAAAGCTCTGGTAAAACATGAGCCCTGTTTGTGCACTTGTTTGTTGTGAAACAATTTGTCGCATCTTTTCTTCAATTACTTCAGGGGGTGAAAACTGAAATCAGGTTAGGAGACCAAGTGAGTCATGCCCCCTTTACAAATACATTGCTTCACAAAGAAACAAAAGATCTGTAATATATTTTTAAATAACATCTTTGTTCCATAAAATATAAAAAAGAATGCATCTGATGAAGTGAGCTGTAGCTCATGAAAGCTTATGCTCAAATAAATTTGTTAGTCTCTAAGGTGCCACAAGTACTCCTTTTCTTTTTGCGGATACAGACTAACACGGCTGCTATTCTGAAACCTGTAAAAAAGTAGTAGTTTAAAATGTCCTGTCTTTCATACAAACAATTAGTAATAGCGATTCTAATTCTAAAGTATTTCGAACAGTATACGGAAAATCATACTTTTCTGAAATGTAGCCACTTCTTGGGAAGAGGCTGTAAGTCACTAGTGGATGCCACAATGTACTGGAATTTTTGTCCAAGCTGATGGATGCTCTAGAAACATGCAGATAGGTAGATCATTACCATCTTCTTTCTTCCTGAGAATTAGAAATCCGTTGCAGTCTTCCTAACATATCTTTGCACCATCCATTTCTGTGGTGTGGCCACCTGCTTTTTGGATTCTTCTTGTATAGAAGAGCCTTCTTATATAGAAGGACTGTGTGCCCTTAGCTTCGGTTGACTTCAGTGGCTGCTGTAATGGGGTGTCCTCTCCACGCTTGCGGTGAAAGAATTAATGCAGGCCAGGGGGGCCGATTGGCCTATTAGGCGGCAAGCTTGGGAGAATTAAGACTCAGACAGAAGCCTTCATTAGCAGAAGCTCGCATCTGCAGGAACAGTGCGGCCAGGAAGCAGACAACAAATGGGGCTGCTGGGACAGGCTGCAGTTGGTCTCTGGGAAGAGGGAGGAGTGTTTGGATGCTGCACAGATATGTAGCTTGCAGTTGCTCCCTGGGAGGAGGGAGTGCTGAAGCTGGCAGACCCAGAGAAGGAAGGGAGAGCCAGAAGGTTAAGAAAGGGCTCAGGGAAATGCAGAAAAGTATGGGGTGGAACAGACTTGCAGTGGTTCTCAGCCAGAGATCTGGGGCCCCCTGGGGGGCCATGAACATGTTTCAGGGCGTCCTCCAAGCGTGGCTGGCATTAGACTCGCTAGGGCCTGGGGAAGAAAGCCAAAGTCCCACTTCATGGGACTGCAGCCCAGGGCCTCGAGGCCCAGCACCCGAGGCTGAGGCTGAAGCCTGAGCAACTTAGCTTCGCGGTGCCCCCTGTGGTGTGCTGCCCTGGGCAATTGCACTTGTTGTGGCACAGCTTTTTATAGCATATTGGGGGCGTGGGGGAGGGGACCCTCAGAAAGAAAAATGTTGAGAACCATTGGAACCTGCAGTAGAGGGTGGGCCTGGGTTCCCCAACCAGTGACTGGGAAGTGGCAGCAGCGGGGCAGTGCATAGGAAGACTGCCTGAGCCTGTTTGGGGGAAGAGACTCTCCTCCTCCTCTTTCCCCCTCCCCCCCCCTCCCCCCACAGCTGAAGGGGAAACCATGATAGTGACCTAGCCTGTGGGCTGCATAATGAAGAGGCCGAAGCAGCTCCTGGAGTGAGAGGGGACTGCAGACAAAAAGACAGAGGTGGAGGGATGGCTTTGACCTGGTGAGCTATTCCCCAGAATGGCCATGAGGAGGCGCCATAACATGTGATAGAGGGATATTCAGTACCCTTTGCAATAAAGCACATAGAATTCCATTTCATCTCCCTTTTGCACTTGTCTTCGGTATCTATTTTCATAAAATCTCTCCTCATTTCTACCATTGCTACCCACTGACAATAGCGTAAGACCAGGGTAGTCACTTGACAGGTATTTTCACTGCTCTGTTTTGCCTCATGGTAAAAATGTCTGGGCTCTGAATACACTAGTGCTCCCACCATTGTTGCCACCCATGAAGCTGAAATGGTGGTTGTCAAGGTTCCTCCCCCACTCTGAACTCTAGGGTACAGATGTGGGGACCTGCATGAAAACCTCCTAAGCTTACTTTTACCAGCTTAGGTTAAAACTTCCCCAAGGTACAATTAATTCTATCCTTTGTCCTTGGAATAACCACTGTCACCACCAAACTCTAACTGGGTTTACTGGGAAATGTAGTTTGGACACGTTATTCCCCCCAAAATCCTCCCAACCCTTGCACCCCACTTCCTGGGAAAGGTTTGGTAAAAATCCTCACCAATTTGCATAGGTGACCACAGACCCAAACCCTTGGATCTGAGAACAATGAAAAAGCATTCAGTTTTCTTACAAGAAGACTTTTAATAGAAATAGAAGTAGATAGAAGTAAAGGAATCACCCCTGTAAAATCAGGATGGTAGATACCTTACAGGGTAATTAGATTCAAAACATAGAGAATCCCTCTAGGCAAAACCTTAAGTTACAAAAAAGACACACAGACAGAAATAGTCATTCTATTCAGCACAATTTTTTTATCAGCCATTTAAAGGAATCATAATCTAACGCATACTTAGCTAGATTACTTACTAAAAGTTCTAAGACTCCATTCCTGTTCTATCCCCAGCAAAAGCAGCATATAGACAGACACACAGACCCTTTGTTTCTCTCCCTCCTCCCAGCTTTTGAAAGTATCTTGTCTCCTCATTGGTCATTTTGGTCAGGTGCCAGCGAGGTTACCTTTAGCTTCTTAACCCTTTACAGTGAGAGGATTTTTCCTCTGGCCAGGAGGGATTTTAAAGGGGTTTACCCTTCCTTTTATGTTTATGACAGTGGTACAGTAGTGCAACACTGGGAAACATCCCTAAAATACTAGTGTAGAGGCTTTGTAAGTGTCACAGTTATTGAGCAAACTGCACCTCTGATCTCTCTTGCTGTCATTGAATGCATCCCTCATAGGTCTCTATCCTTTATGGTTACATGTACGCAGCATGCAGCAGCCTGTGTCGGGGAGTCTCATAGTGTGGGTCTACAGGCTTGTGGTTCAGTACTAAAAAGAGCTGTGTAGACATTCAGATTCTGAAGCCTACGAAGGGGGACTGAGCTTCAGATCCCAAGCCTTGAACATCTACACAGCTCATGAGCCCTGCAATCCTGAATCTATAGACCCAGGCTCCAAGACTTGCTGTCAGGGTCCCTGCTTGCTGTTTAGACGTATCTTAACTGTCACCTGTCTCCAGATGAAATTACAGATTCTTCCACACTGACTGGGCCCTGGGTTGCAGTCCCGTGGTACTAACTGTGATTACATCAGCAGGTCAGATTTAGGCTAACACCCAGTAGTTCTGTTCCTTCAGACAAGATCCTGGAAGCTAACAGCTTGTCCTGTTGTCTTTCAAGTGTATTGCTGGGGAATCCTTATCTAGATCTATTGTGTTGCTTTTCTTTTTCTTCTTCCCAGAGCCCCCTATTAAGTCAGATCAGTAGTCATACAGGAAATTCTAATAACCCACCATAGTTAGACAGTAACTTTACCTCACTGACCAAAGTCATTTAAAAATATTACATATCGATATTCATATATTAATACATAGTAACTCACAGCAACCATACTGGAAACATGCATATAACATTTTGTAAATATTCAAATACTGCCACTTTAAACTCATACTTCTAAATTCTAGGTTTTATCATTGCTTGACTATATACATACTTTCAGCCTGTTCTTTGTTTGAAAATTGGCTTTCTCGCATTTCTGTTGGTAAACTGGGGCCATGTCTACACTAGCACTTGTGTCGACAAAACGTTTGTCGCTCGGGGTGTGAAAAAATACCCCCTGAGCAACACAGGTTTTGCCGGCATAAGAGCTCTTGTGCTCAGCGCAATGTCGGCGGGATAACTACTGCTGCTCGTTGAGCTGGTTTTATTATGTTGACAGGAGAGCTCTCTCCCACTGTCATAATGCTGCTACATATCAATATGGCTGTGCCACTGTAAGCTTGTAAGTTTAGACATGGCCTCCCTAAATGGCATAACTAAAGCTCTCCCTAACCATTGTTTAACTGCAGCTTAAATGGTATTAACATATAAACTTGACTAAGATAAAAGGATATTTCTGGCTTCTGGGAATCTGAAATCTGACTGTCCCAAGTGAAGTTTGTGGTTCAGTTGTCAGTAAATTACAAGAACTTGAGGGATGATCGTACAGAAAATACTAAAGATTAATAAATTGTAACTGCATTATTTTCCGTGAAAGGCTGAAAGCCTGAATTGATTCTGTCAGGTTTTTAATCTTATCCAGGCAGCCTACATCTTCCTTGAAAATGAAATAATAGTTGCAAAGCTAAAATTAAAAAATTAACATGGAAAGACAGATAATGGTGTATTGGAAAGGAAGAAAAGATAGCCAGAGTTGCAAGAGTAAAGGTGCTTATACATGATTACTAGAGGGACTTAAAGAAATCAGTGCTAGTTGGAAGAAGAATCTAGAAATATACTTTTATATGTGCTTGTATCTCCACATTTGTAACTCTGAAAACTCCCTTGAAAATTGCTTTGAATACATTTGGATAATCATCTTAATGTTAAACAGTTTAGATAGTTTGATGTCTTTTTGTTGGTAAAAGTTATGTTCTTTCCCTCTGAAAGCCACTATTTAAGGACCATGTTAACTAACCTTAAGGAATTTTTTGTCATGTTGGTTTGTCACAACTTTAATCCTATTTAAATGTGGAAAGTAATTTCCTAGTTAAGAAATACTATTTTTCTGGAGAGTAGACAATGTGTGTGTAGTACTGGATAATAAGGTTACACAACATTTTCCATTATGAAGCTGTGTGTTTGATTGCTTTGCCAAACTTCAACTGTGTGTGTTGAAATTTTGCATGGCAGATGTCTGCCTCAGGCTTTTTTAATTTTGTGTAGGTCCCGTCATACATTTGCTTTCAGCTTGATCTGAGCAGCCTCTGAAGGCCTTTCAGGTTAAGATGGAGCATTGTGTGCTGGGAAGCATTCTCTGTAGGGCATGCCTCAATAGTAAAGATGAGAGTAGCTGCAAACTGCTTCGTTCTGTGGAAAATTAGGAGCCTGAGAAGAGTACTGTACTGTCAAGATGCTGATGCAGCCTTTATTTTGGCAATGTTTGCTGCTTTAATAATAGAATTCTGATCTAAATATCTTGGAATTTCTGCACTTTTAGAGGTTTCAGAGTAACAGCCGTGTTAGTCTGTATTCGCAAAAAGAAAAGGAGTACTTGTGGCACCTTAGAGACTAACCAATTTGAGCATAAGCTTTCGTGAGCTACAGCTCACTTCATCGGATGCATACTGTGGAAACTGCAGAAGACATTATATACACAGAGACCATGAAACAATACCTCCTCCCACCCCACTCTCCTGTTGGTAATAGCTTATCTAAAGTGACCATCAAATTGGGCCATTTCCAGCACAAATCCAGGTTTTCTCACCCTCCGCCCCCCCCCCACAAACTCACTCTCCTGCTGGTAATAGCCCATCCAAAGTGACCACTCTCTTCACAATGTGTATGATAATCAAGGTGGGCCATTTCCTGCACAAATCCAGGTTCTCTCACCCCCTCACCCCCCTCCAAAAACCACACACACAAACTCACTCTCCTGCTGGTAATAGAGAACCTGGATTTTATGTAAGGACTACTTAGGTTATTCATAGCCAAAAGTATTTAATCAAAAAAGAGACAAGACAGAAGTTATTTCTAATTCTTCTTCACTTTGGTGGGAACTTCCTGGAAATACAATGTCTCTGAATATGGTGGGTCCTCCGCCACAGTTTGTATTTTGAGAACTTAATCCTGAGGAAGCTCTCCTTCTAGGAGAGCTTTGTGCTGAGTACATCAGAAGCATGAAGCCTGCCAAACAATCACTGGGGCCACTGGATGATCAAAGTGCTAAAGAAGCACTAAAGGAAGAGACAACACCATTGTGAAAGAAGCTAAGTGAATTCTTTGCATCCATCTTCATGGCAGAGGATCTGAGGGAGATACCCACACTTGAGCCGTTGTTCTTAGGAGACAGATCTGAGGAACTGTCCCAGATTGAGGTGTCAATAGAGGAGGTTTTGGAACAAACTGATAAATTGGACAGTAATAAGTCACCAGGATCAGACGGTATTCACCCAAGCATTCTGAAGAAAATCACATATGAAATTGCAGAACTACTAACTGGTATGTAACCTATTGCTTAAATCAACTTCTGTACCAGATGACTGGAGGATAGCTAATGGGAAACCAATTTTTAAAAAAGACTCCAGAGGTGATTCTGGCCATTACAGGCCAGTAAACTTAACTTCAGTACCAGTCAAATTGGTTGAAACTATAGCAAAGAACAGAATGATTAGACACCTAGATGAACATGATATGTTGGGGAAGAGTCAAAACATGGCTTTTGTAAAGGGAAATCATGCCTCACCAATCTACTAGGGGGTCAGCAAACATGTGGGCAAAGTGATCCAGTCGATATAAAATACTTGGACTTCCAGAAAGCCTTTGACAAGGCCCCATACCAAAGGCTCGTAAACAAACTAAGCAGTCCTGGGATAAAAGGGAAGGTCCTCTCATGGATCAGTAACTGGTTAAAAGACAAGAAACAAAGGATTGGAATAAATGGTCAGTTTTCAGAATGGAGAGAGGTGAATAATGGTGTCCCCCAGGTATCTGTGCTGGGACCATAGTGCTATTCAACATATTCCTAAATGATGTGGAAAAAAGGGGTAAATAGTGATGTGGCAAAATCTGCAGATCGTACAAAGTTAGTTAAGATAGTTAACTTCATAGCAGACTGTGAAGAGATACAAAGGAACTCAAAGTGCGTCACTGGGCAACAAAATGGTCAATAAAATTCAAAGTTGATAAACGGCAAGTAAATCTTATTGTAAAACATAATCTAAATTGTATATACAAAATGATGGGATCTAAATGGCTATTAGCACTCAAGAAAGGGATCTTGGAGTCATTGTGGATAGTTGACTGGATGTTTTTCAAGAATATGTAGTAGCAGTCAAAAAAGTTAAGTGTTAAGAACCATTAGGAAGGGGATAGATAATAAGGAAGAAAATATCATAATGCCATAAGAACGGCCATACTGGGTCAGACCAAAGGTGCATCTAGCCCAGTATCCCATCTTTTGACAGTGGCCAATGCCAAGTGCCCCAGAGGGAATGAACAGAACAGGTAATCACTGAGTGATCCATCCCCTGTTGCCCATTCCCAGCTTCTGGCAAATGGAGGTGCCAGGGACACCATCCCTGTCCATCCTGGTTAATAGCCATTGATGGACCTATCCTCCATGAACTTATCTAGATTTTTTTTTTTAACCCTGTTAGTCTTGGCCTTCACAACATCCTCTGGCAAGGAGCCCCACAAGTGGACTGTGCATTGTGTAAAGAAATACTTCCTTTTGTTTGTTTTTAAACCTGCCTATTAATTTAATTTTGGTGACCCCTAGCTCTTGTGTTATGAGGAGTAAATAACACTTCCTTATTTAATTTTTCCACACCAGTTATGATTTTATAGACCTCTATTATATCCCCCCCTCGTCATCTATTTTCCAAGCTGAAAAGTCCCAGTTTTATTAATCTCTCCATATATGGCAGCCATTCCATACGCCAACCTTTTTTCTTGCTCTTTTCTGAACCTTTTCCAATTCCAATACATCTTTTTTGAGGTGGGGCAACCACATCTGCACGTAGTATTCAAGATGTGGGTGTACCATGGATTTATATAGAGGGAATATGATATTTTCTGTCTTATTATCTATCCCTTTCTTAATGATTCCCAACAGTCTGTTTACCTTTTTTTGGCTGCCGCTGCACATTGAATGGCTGTTTTCAGAGAACTATCCACAATGACTCCAAGATCTCTTTCTTGAGTGGTAACTGTCAGTTGAGATCCCATCATTTTATATGTATAGTTGGGATTATGTTTTCCAATGTGCATTTCTTTGCATTTATCAACATTGAATTTCATCTGCCATTTTGTGCCCAATCACTCAGTTTTGCCACAGTAAGTGCACATCTTAAATACTGTGTAAAGTTCTGGTTGCCCCATCTCAAAAACATATTAGAACTGGAAAAGGTACAGAGAAGGACAACAAAAATAATTAAGAGTATGGAACAGCTTCCACATGAGGAGAGACTTAAAAAGGCCACGACTGTTCAGCTTGGAAGAGAGATGACTAAAGGGAGATATGATAGAAGTCTATAAACTTGATTGGTGTGAAGAAAGTGAATAAGGAAGTTATTTACACCTCACACAACATAAGAACCAGGGGTCACCCAATGAAATTAATAGGCAGCAGGTTTAAAACAAGCAAAAGGAAGTATTTCTTAACACAATAGAGTCAACCTGTGGAACTCATTGCCAGGGGATGTTATAAAGGCCAAAAATATAACTGGGTTCAAAAAATAATTAGATATATTGTGAAGGATAGATCCATCAGTGGTTATTAGATAAGATGATCAGGCTTGTAGCCCCACGCTCTGGGTGTCCCTGAGCCTCTAACTGCCAAAAGCTGGGAGTGGATGACAGGGGGTGGATGACAGGGCTATCATTGTCCTGTTCTTTTCCTTCCCGCTGAAGCACCTGGCATTGGCCACTGTCAGAAAACAGGGTACTGATCTAGATAGAGCACTGGTCTGACCAAGTATGGCTACTCTTATGAGTGGGGCTCTAAGAGTGATTAGCTGAAGTTTGCAAAGCTTCATAATAACTCTGTGAGGTAGGTGGGTATTGGTCCCATTCTTCATGTAGGGACACTGGATAAGAGAGAGAGAAGAATTTTCCTGATAAATATTGTCATAAAGGAAAAATAAATGTCTTCAGTTTTTGTCTTATTTAATTAGATTTCATGGTGGATTTAAATTGAAAATATTTGTATCGTAATTTGTAGTAGTAATTTCGTTTAATTAGTTATGTTCAACCCTAGAAAATATTTGTATCGTAATTTGTAGTAGTAATTTCGTTTAATTAGTTATGTTCAACCCTAGAAAATATTTGTATCGTAATTTGTAGTAGTAATTTCGTTTAATTAGTTAAGTTCAACCCTAGAGTTCCAAGATAAGTGAGCTGCTCTTGGTGCATAGCAATAACCTTCTATTACTTATAGAAATAGATAACATGTCTGCCATATCAGATAATAATGTTTGTATAAGCAGCTATTGCACAGTGAAGCGTGGGGACACATTCACAATAGTAGGCTGCCAATGTCAAACTTTCAGGCACAAAAACAGCTGTGGTTTAAAACGGCCATAGCAAATGCTGAATTTAAAATAAATAACTAAATGTCCAAAGCAAATGTGTTCACAGTACGTGAAGTACATTTGGCTTTAGTCTTCGAGATAAAATCAATGTTTGTTGTGGAATGGGGCACCCTAGTTCCGTGAGAGAACCTGATTCAATATGGGGGGCGGGGGACTGACTGACTGTACACCCCTAGCTGTCACCTACCCACCCCTCCCTGGAATCTTTATGGGATGTCATCAAAGAATTACAACCTAATTGGGAGAATTACTCAATGGGGAGCACATCCTGAAAGAAGTCTTTCCCAAACTTCCTCTTTTGGCCTTCAGACAACTTCCCAACTTCACCAAGCTCATAATCAGAAGCAAACTCACCAGAGACCATTACACACCAATACAAAGTGGCGCCAGACACTGCCGCCATAACAGATGCAAAACCTGCAGCCGTATCTCCTCTACTATGACAATCAATACCATCCACAACACTCCTTCCAAGATCCATGGGTGTTACACATGCCTATCAAAACATGTGGTGTACCTCAGCCAGTGCATCAAATGCTCCAACAACTATGTGGGTGAAACTAGACAATCACTACGCTCTCAAATGAACTCACCCAGAAAAATGACAAAAACACCCTATTACCTGTGGGTGAATGTTTTTCACAAAACGATCATTCCATATCTTACCTCTCAGTCCTTGCTTTCAAAGGAAACCTGCATAACACCTTCAAAAGATGAGCCTGGGAGCTTAACTTCATAATTCTGCTAGATACCAACAATTATGGGCTCAGTATAGATACTGGTTTTGTGTCTCATTTCAACAATCTGTAAATTCTTTGTTTTATGACTGCAGAGGTGTTAATTGCCCACTTCATTTTGAATGCATCATGTTTCAGCTCCTTATGTGTAAAACATCTGTTCCACTTTGTGTTTAGCTGTGATACTCTGATTATCTTTCCCAGACCTGAAGAAATCATAGAAATGTAGGACTGGAAGGGACCCGGATAGGTCATCTAGTCCAGTCCCCTGAGGCAGGAATAAGTATTGTCTAGAGTCTATACCACCCATGACAGGTGTCATGGACATACTGGCGGCTGCTTCCAGCAGCTCCCATTGGCCTGGAGCAGCAAACCGTGGCCACTGGGAGCCGCAATAGGCCGAACCTGCGGACGTGGCAGGTAAACAAACTGGGCCGGCCCACCAGGGGCTTTCCCTGCACGAGCGGCGGAACAAGTTTGGGAACCACTGCTCTATGTGATTATCCAGATCAGTTATGAATATATCAAAGAGAATTGGGCCCAGGACAGATGCCTGTGAAACCCCACTCAATATGCCCTTCCAGCTTTACTTTGAACCATTGATAATTACTGAGCACAGTTTTCCAACCAGTTGCACACCCACCTTATACTAGGTTCATCTAGGGTGAATATATTTCCTTAGTTGATTTGAGAAGGTCATGTGAGATGGTATCATAAGGTTAACTAAAGTTGAGCTATACCACGTCTACTACTTCCCCCTGCCTCATCCACAAGGCTTGTTACCCTGTCAAAGAAGATTAAGTGGGTTCGATGTGTAGAGTCGTGCAAATCTGCAGATATCCATGGACCATGTTTGCTGATTGTGGATAGATGTGGATCCAAATTTTATATCTAGAGTCCCGCAAATCTGCAAACAGCCGCTTTATATCTGCAGACCATGTTCGCGGATTGGATGTGGATAAAAATTGTGTGTCCAAGCAGCGTCTATTGACATGATTTGTTCTTGACTGTTGACTTCCATGTTGACAGTTACTTATCACCTTATTTTCTTCTAGGTGCTTACAAATTGATTATTTATTTGCTCCATTATCTTTCCAGGTACCAAGGTTAAGCTGATGGGTCTAGAATTCCCTGGGTTGTCTTCATTCCCCTTTTTATAGATATAATATATAGTACCTGTGTCCTCTTCCAGTCCTCTGGGATCTCCCCTTGTCTTCCATGAGTTCTCAAAGATAATTGCTAATGGCTCAGAGATCTCTTCAGCTGGTTCCTTAAGTATTCTAGGATGTATTTTTGTCAGGCCCTGCTGACTTGAAGACATCTAACTTGTTAAAAATTATGGTACTTGTTCTTTCCCTATTTTAGCCTCAGATCCTACCCCATTTACCTTGATGTTCCCTATGTTAGTCATCTGACCACTGCTAAACTTTTTGGTTGAAAACTGAAACAAAAAAGGCATTTAACTTTTTGGCCATTGCTGTGTTGTCTTTCCCTTCTCAATGAATAATGGGCCTACCCTGTCCTTGGTCTTCCTCTTCTTGTAATGTATTTGTAAAATGTTTTTCTGTTACCTTTTTTGTCCCTAGCTAGGTTAATCTTGTTTTATGCCTTGGCCTTCCTAATTTTGTCCCTGAATGCTTGTGTTCGTTTTTTTTTTTTTAAATATAACCTTCATATAACTTGACCCAGTTTCTACTTTTCTGTTATGACTCTTGAGTTTCAGGTGGTTGAAGATTTCCTGTTTAAGCCAGAATGGTCTCTAACTGTACTTACTATCTTTCCTACTCATTGGGCGCTTGGTGGAGTTTGAAAGCTGGTCTCATATACTAGGACCAACACAGCTACAACAACTCTGCAATAGACTTGTTCGACATGCTGGAAAGATAAAAGGAGTCCTAAGCAAAAATAGCTGTAAATAGTAATGATACCTAGCTCTCCATCAGAATCATCTCAATGTGCTTTATGCAGTAGGTCAGAAACACTATCCCCATTTTATAAATGGAGAAAAGGAGGCACAGGTAGATGAAATTGACTTGCCAAAGGTAACCCAAGAGGCCATTGGCAGAACTGGGAATAAAACCTAGGTATCCAGAGTGCTGGTTCACTTGTGTGTTGTGGTATTGTGGGTTATGAAGGTAGACCAGTATCAAGGCAGAGGAAGAATTAGAGAGTAAAAGAGATGCATATAGATATCTGAATGGAGAGGTATGTGTACCTTTTTATAGACTAATATGTGATAGATGTAGAGAACTCAAGGTGGAAAAAGAATTCACACAGATGTTTTCATGATGGAATAATTATGTCAACTCACGGAGAAACTTCCTGCTCCTGTTCACTTGTTTGGTTTTTTTTTGCTTTTTTCCTTCTTGACTACATAAAATTGGTCTGAACGTAAGCATGGCCATACTGGGTCAGACCAATGGTCCATCCAGCCCAGTATCCTGTCTACTGATGCCAATGCCAGATGCCCCAGAGGGAGTGAACCTAACAGGTAATGATCAAGTGATCTCTCTCCTGCCATCTATCTCCACCCTCTGACAAACAGAGGCTAGGGACACCATTCCTTACCCATCCTGGCTAATAGCCATTAATGGACTTAACCTCCATGAGTTTATCTAGTTCTCTTCTAAACCCTGTTATAGTCCTCACCTTCACAACCTCCGCAGGCAAGGAGTTCCACAGGTTGACTGTGCGCTGAGTGAAGAACAACTTCCTTTTATTTATTTTAAACCTGCTGCCCATTAATTTCATTTGGTGGCCCCTAGTTCTTATATTATGGCAACAAGTAAATAACTTTTCCTTATTCACTTTCTCTACATCACTCATGATTTTATATACCTCTTTCATATCCCCCCCTTAGTCTCCTCTTTTTCCAAGCTGAAAAGTCCTAGCCTCTTTAATCTCCCCTCATATGGGACCCTTTCCAAACCCCTAATCATTTTAGTTGCCCTTTTCTGAACCTTTTCTAATGCCAGTATATCTTTTTTAAGATGTGGGGACCACATCTGTACACAGTATTCAAGAAAGGGCGTACCATGGATTTATATAAGGGCAATAAGATATTCTCCGTATCTTTATATCTACAGGATTATATCCTACAGTCTTCGACCAAGAGACCTACCTGAAAATTTAGTAACTTGATTTTATTAAACTCTGGCTAATGTAAACAACACTGCAGATTTAGATACCACTAGTTTAGTTATTGGAAACAAGAAATCATTATATGGAATGGCTGCTAAAATTGAACACTTTCTTGAGCATACATAACCTGGAGATGTCTAATTTACTTTCTAGATCATTATTTGGCTTCATGTCTAAGTGAAATAGTAGTAGTACATTAATGCATTAGTAATAATGGTCTGGAGAATGAATATTTGGTCTCAATTGGATTGTGAAAGGCGAACGGACTGGAAGAGCTAGTAATTCCACTTAATGAGGGCAATTCCTGCAAAAAGATGCCTCAAGGTTTTGTTTAATTTTAGTAGTAGTAAGATACTACTTACTTTGTCTAATTTGTGTGGTGATTTCTGTGTATGCTAATTTATGCTGGTTTCTTTAGTAATGTTTGATGTAAGAGGAGATAAAGTAATGAGAGAGCACTTTGAGATTGAGTTGATGTCTCTTGTTTTTTGTTTTCAGTTGTCTCAGTGATTTTTGTATCATTTGGGTTCAAACTTGTTTGCAGGTCTGGGTGGGGTGGGGAGTTTCTGCTAAATATCTACGCTAGCGTTTGGTGTTTTGATGTGTGTGGTGAAGTTACTAGTGCAGACTGAGTAACTTTGCCCGCTTTAGTGGTGGCAGGGTTTGCCTTTGTAATGTCTTGCACTGTGCAGCTGATAATTTGTACTGCTTTTAGACAGCTCTCAAGCAGGGTCCCGGGGCTCCCACCCCCCCACAGGGGGCTGCAAGCAGATTGCAGGGAATCTGCCAAAATAAACCAAAGAGCAGGGCCGGTGTTAGACTCGCTGTGGCCCGGGATAGAAAGGTGAAGCTCGAGCCCCACTGCCTGAGGCTGAAGCCGAAACCCGAGCAACTTAGCTTCGAGGGGCCGCGGGCAGTTGCACTTCTTGCCATGCCCTAACACGGGCCCTGGGTTTTAATCTACTAGATGTGCAGAGAAGAAGTTGCTGTGGCGTTGCTGGGTTGTGGAATTTTTATAGCAGAGTGGAGAGCTCAGAAAGAAAAAGGTTGGTTACTGCTGTTACACCATTTACCTCAGCCGACGGTAGAGGCTCAGATGTGCCCATAACTTGGGACCAAGACCAAATACAGGACAGTCTTTATTTAAAAAAAAAAAAGAGAGGGAGGAAGGAGACTGGAAGCTTTAAACAGTGTGGGGCTACCTTTAGCATAAATAATTTTTTATAACCTCATTCTCATGACTCAGTTGTTGGTTTTTACAGTCATGAAAGCCAGTGGCAGGATAAAAGATTAGTGTGGGATGGAAGCAAATTAAGTTTAAATGTGGGGAAGGTTGAGAGCTATATCACTACCACACCTGTCTGAACTGCCTCAGCTGAGAAACCAAAGATTTGAGTGTGCAAAGAAATTGTTACTATATCTCTGTCAATCTAGAGGTAGATTACTCCAGGACGGAAGTGGGGAAAGTGTAGCTTGGTGCCCTTCTTCCATCTGTACTGTTGTAAGTTGAGGAGATCAGTCTTTATGGCCTTCAGTTCAAATGAGCACTTTCAAGATCACTCCAAAAATGCATAAGGAAAAAACATGTCCTGGCATCTCTCTCTCACTGCCGGTGCGCTGTGTGTGTGTGTGTGTGTGTGTTTAAAAAGCCTTGCTAATTCTGGCTTGGGTGAAGGTTATCTAGGCTGCAGTGAGGTTGTTCTGGGCCGTGTCTCAAAAAAGCTTGCCACAAGGGCTGACCTTTTCCTTACTTTTGATGGGCTCATATTATCATCTGTTGGAAAGAGAAAGGGAAAATAATACTGGTCTGGTAATAGATCACTTATACCTTTAAACTACCTCTTCCTTCCTTCTGTCACAAGAAGTTACAAAAACTTGAAGCCCACTGTATAGTCTGACCTCAAGACTTGGTATCTTCACTGTCACTTTAGTTACGACATGAGAAAAGCTAACCCAAAAGACTGTCTTAGATGCAAAGTAATGAAGGCACAACTTATTTCGTATGTCTTTAATTGATCATGGTTTAAAACCAAAGAGTTTCCCAGAATAATTAAAAGAAAGTCCATTTGGTTCTAAAAATACGGGCCTTAAATGACACACGAATGACACATGGCCAAGTGTCTCCTCTAGCTGTACCATCAGGCAGCAGGATGTGGGGCTGTTAAACTGTCCATAGCTGGAGGATAAGTATTTATATTTTGAAAGTTTGTAAGTCTCTTTTGTCACAATTTCCCTGCAATTAAGAACACACAATGGACCAGAGGCTTTTTGATTCCTGGATTACAATGGCTAATTTTAGTGGCATGTAAAATCATGGAAATTGCTCTTTCTGAAACTTTTTAGGCATCTACTTCCCATTTTTTCAGCTTGGCTAAGCAAAAAATGCTGCTTTTTTATTGTTTTGTTTTCTCTGTTTACATTTAATTATTAGTTACTATTTCAGCAGATGCAATATTTTCTGTTACAGGAACTTTTAATCCTTATTTCTTTGGCCCTACATCAGGACCAAAGCAGAGTATGAGGAGTGCTTGATGTCTGGGCTCTCCATGAAAGGAAGTATGCTCTAGTGGTTAAAGCACAAGACTGGGAGTCATGAGATGCATGTTCTATTCTTGGCTGTGCTGCAAACTTGCTATGTTAGCATTATGCAAGTCCGTACTTTGGAGATCCTTTTTCTGGAAGGAGTTCTAGAAGTGTAAACTTACTTCTTCATTTATAATCTTCAAAATGCAATAAGGGAACCCGTAATGGTAGAGTCTGTTATAAATCTCCTGTTCCTTGGAGCACTTGTAGTGAAAGTAAACTGTAATAGACCAGATGGAGGTTTCCGAGTAACAGCCGTGTTAGTCTGTATTCGCAAAAAGAACAGGAGGACTTGTAGCACCTTAGAGACTAATCAATTTATTTGAGCATGAGCTTTCGTGAGCTACAGCTCACTTGCATCCGATGAAGTGAGCTGTAGCTCACGAAAGCTTATGCTCAAATAAATTGGTTAGTCTCTAAGGTGCCACAAGTACTCCTTTTCTTTTTAGACTAGATGGATTATTTTTTCCTATCTCTTGCCATACGCCATTTTATATTTCTGTTGGAGCACAGCTGATATTCATGTTTTCCTTAAGCATTTTAGTTTTGGTTTGAAAGACATTAATGATGAGCCTTGTTTCTGTGTTTAGAGACACTCTGTAGTCCATGTGACAATATTAAAAAACAGTGAAAATAAACAATAGAAGTCTCTAGACTTTGAGTTCAGAGTGACTCAGGAATGTGGAGGTGGATGGGATGAAGGTCATCCCTCAACACCTTCTCTCTGTCTAAGGCCTGGTCTACCCGGGGTGGAGGGGGATCAATCTAAGTTACGCAACTTCAGCTACATACTTAGATCTACTCACCACGGGGTCTTCACTGTGGTGAGTCGACTGCTGCCGCTCCCCTGTTGACTCTGTCTGCGCCTCTCAGGCCAGTGGAGTACAGGAGTTGACGGGAGAGCGCTCTGGGGTCAATTTATCACGTCTAGACTAAATGCGATAAATCAACCCCCGCGGGATTGATCGCTGCCTGCCTATCCGGCGGGTAGTATAGTCCTACCCTGAGGCTCCTGAACAATCGCACCCAACACGCCTATCAGTAATGTTAAGGAGAATCAGCTGGAGGGCTTGCTCATGAGTAACACAGGCCTTGTCTTCGCTGACACAAAGTTGGTTTTACAGTGAGATAACTGTCACAGGTTAGTTACCTTATCACCATAAAATCCTAAATGGAGACTAGGTACTTGTCTGGTTTACTGCAAGGTAGCTAGGTGAAGCCAGCACTGTGCCCCCAACCGTGGCTGACCTCACCTAGTTTTCCCTCTGGGTAAAACTACAGTGCCTTGTCTCCATGTTTCCGGTGTGAGATAGCCGAAGTGCATTAGTTACCATGTGGTAAAAACACATCTATTTTTATTTTTTTGGGTCAGTGAGGACATGGTCTGAAACTCTCATGGTGGCTTAAACTTGAAACCCCATGTGCCATTAGAGAATCAGCCTATTTTTAATTACTTAAAATGAGAAACACTCATGGCAGTCTTGCTTGTGGAAGCTGGGGAGTAAACAGGGAGAAGTCGGTTTATCTAAGCAGGCTGTTACCAGGGTGATGGGCTGTTTGATAATTTGGTGGTGGTGTGACTTTGAAGGCTATCTATTCAAAACACTCTGCGTGTGCGAGCATATGTGGAAGAAGCCATCTGCATATGTCATAGAGAAAAGGGGTACCCTACAAAAAGTCTGACCATCAGATCAGCAGCTAATCAGATGGAGTGTTGGTCCACATGTTTACTGTATGTGATCAGTACTATAGTTCTACATAATTGCATAATTGATCATGAGTAAACAATACAGAATCTTTTGGAGATCTGGGAGAAAACTCTAGTGTTTGGGTGAATAGAATTCTTTTCTGTATGCTTTTAAAAACAAGAATGTTGCAAATTACTCCTAATGCCTGCTTCCATACCCTTCTTATACATAATATGTAGCTATAAAAATGCATTTTTAAACTGTGTATAAGTATCTTAAACAATTCCTCTACTTGTCTAGGTAGAGACTTGAATATCTGTTATAAATAACCTTCTGACTCTTAGTAAGCTGCAGTCAGTCTTTCTTATTGCATATGGTTGGTATAAACAGAGCACCATTCTTCTGTGTAAAAAGGTTAGTCAAAAGATAATGTTGCCTTTAAAGAGTTTTCATTATTCTATTATTCCTTAGAATATTGCAGCAATGAAAATGAACTTGTGTTTTTCAGATACAGAATCTGGTGCCCTGAAGAGTGTGCAGTCTAAGTAACATAACAGATGACTGGCTTTTGTGTCAACAAATGTAAACATTTAAAAGCCTTTTAAAAAACTTTTTAAGAGGATTAACTGATTTACAAATCCTTGCCAAGTTAATATCAGAAACAAACAATCATTACAACAATGTAATGTTTAAAGAGACACACAGGAAAATAGTAATCTGGTCTCTGTTTAACAGGGAGACCATATTGAGAGTCATTACATCACCTATAACATCATTCCTAGTGACATATATATATTTTTTAATTGAGTGAAATCTCTGATTACACTTTTAACAGACCAGGTATGTCTGTCAAATGTTAATATTTAAAAAAAATTTTTTTTTTTTGGCCAGTGAACGTATGTTGTGTGTGTTTTGAATAAAAGGTAACCAAACATGTAAGTATCTATTTGCCCTCTGTTTATTTGGCAGGGTATATAATCACAACCCTGTGTGTGTGGTTGTGGGGTTTGTTTGTTTTTATTTAACCATTCCTCTATGGTTGGACTATTTTTCTTTTTCCAATGAGACTATATCAATAGCTGAGCAGCTACAAGATGAATTCCGCATTTCCTTTTGGGTGACCCCTCCTCCCCGAACAAGTCCCAGGAGAATTACCAAAGGATCACTTGGTAATAAATCCATAATTTGTAATATCTGATTACAGATTTAATAACTAGACATGCCCACCATATATGCATAAAATCCCTTCATCACAATTTCTCCAATATTTGTCCCTATTCAGTGTCTATTTTTTAACCTGACTGGTGTGAGGTACCATTGAAACGGTATCTTTAAATAAAGAATGTTTTGGTTGGGGTTTTTTTGGGTTGTTTTTTTTTTTTTTTGTGCCACAGACTAAGGTTGCTGGTCCTCTTTTTCCAGATCAAACTCCATTCCTCTGGGGAAATTTGCATATGCAGGTCCTCTTCCCTGTGTGTCATATATGCACATCTTTCTTTAAAAAAAAAAAAAAAAAAAAAAAATTGACTACAAAGATTGATGTAAATTATTTTTTGTTTCAGACCTGACCAGACACCATTGCTTCTATTAAAGTTAGCTTTCTGTATGAAAGAGGTTTTTCAAGAAAATTGAGAAACAGAATGTCTAATTTGAAAGTACTGATACCATGGGAGAGTAGGCGAGGGAAAGTTAGTTTTGATCTCTAAATGGGAAAGAAACTTTTCTAACTCTAATCTTGAAAATTCTTTGGTTTGATTTGGTTAAGATCTGGATTATTTGCAATGGGTATCATTGGTGAGAGAAAATAATTTCTCTAGTTCTATTCCAAATCCAGTGTCTCCTTTGCTAAAGGATGTGTATACGTTCCTGGAGGGCGTGATTTTTTTGTTGTTAATCCATGGTAACCTAGCAGTGTTTACACTGTCACAATTTTCTTGTTCAATAAAGACCCAGAGTTTGGTTGGTTTAGCGCACCCCTAATCCACTACCGATTTGAGCGGTCTGTCTTAATAGTACCATACATATTTGGAACAGCTAGTGCACCCAGTTTAATGGGTCTGTACAAAGTATCTGCACTCACCTTTGGTCTTTTCTTATTCCATATAAATTCTAATATCTTCTGTATTCCTGCTAGGGTTTCATCTGGGATGATCACAAGAAAGACTTTGAAACAGGAAAAGTGATCCTTGGCAAAACATTAATTCTTCTCCAGCAAGAAATTGCATCTGTCTCTCAGCACGCCATATCTTTTTTTCATCTGCTGAAGTAGTGGTTTGACATTTAAATCAAAGAGCTCTTCTAGATTAAGATTTGAATTTACTGCTATCTAATAGAACATAAAAAGAAAAGGAGTACTTGTGGCACCTTAGAGACTAACCAATTTATTTGAGCATAAGCTTTCGTGAGCTACAGCTCACTTCATCAGATGCATACTGTGGAAAGTGTAGAAGATCTTTTTATAAACACAAAGCATGAAAAAACACCTCCCCCCACCCCACTCTCTTGCTGGTAATAGCTTATCTAAAGTGATCACTCTCCTTCCAATGTGTATGATAATCAAGTTGGGCCATTTCCAGCACAAATCCAGGTTTTCTTTCTCTTAAATCCAAAAATAAAATACTGACATAGTTTGGGGTCCAATTTACATGCTGCTGTGCTTTTCTGAACCCCAAACCCCTGTACTCTCCCATGAACCACTTGGACATCTTCTCTCACAACCCAAAAGGTACATTCTCCACCTTTGGGACCCTAACCCCCATTGCTAGGGGTAGATTAGCCTCTGATCATTTGAGTTCCATGGGGAGGATTTCCACAGAACCACTAAGGGATCTTCCTCATCTCCTCTTTATTTTCTCCGATCTCCTCCATTGCTCAGACTCCCCCTTATTGTCCTTTTCCTCCCTCTACTTTTTAAAATACAGAAACCAGCTATCAGAGTTGTGATCACCCCAGTTAAACACACTTCATACTAGTTTCTTTATAACATTAACATAGTTACACTTTGCCTGTTTCAGAGTAGCAGCCATGTTAGTCTGTTTGCCTGTTGATTCTTGGTGACTTCCAGGAAGTCCCTTCTAGTTAATCTTTAGGTTACTCCGCAGGTGTCTGAGTTCTCTTGTTCAGCTTCACTTCTGCCATTGCCAGTACAGTCTCTAGAGTCTTTTGTTTTTTTCTTTCTCTTCCTTGTTCCTAGGTTTCATAGTCTGCCTAGAGTTTTTCAGCAGCTTGTCTTTAGTTACTACTGTGCACGTCTGAGATTTGAATTTGTATTCTAAGTGACTGGAGTGTATTTTTTGCTTATTTAAAGCCTCTTACTTTATAATAATGATTTTGGAAGCTGAATGAGAGTTTAAATCCCCATCAGTAGAGGATATTTGCCACCTTGAGTGCAGCTGTAGTTTCCCTCTGCTCTTTTTTCTTTTTAAGTAAGGACAGAATTCATGGGGAAGTTGCAGCTTGTGGTAGTACTCGTCATGCTAGAATGCTCCAGAGTGCCATTCTGGCACTTTTTTGGGGAACCAGAAAGGTGTTTATGTACTTCTGGTAATTTATCTTTACCTTTACCTTGTAGTGTGCCTGGCTGGGCATGTCTGTGGGCGCTCTGGTCAGTGACTTGACCTGTCAGTCTGAAATCATGCATTCTGGCCATTCTTTTTTTAAGGACTTGCGTACTGGCTTGTGGCCTCTTGAGTATGAGCTCTGAATGTTCTCTGGCTTTTTTCATAATTTCTTCTGCTAATCATGACATTTAACAATTACATCTTTGGGTCTATTACAAGGCCAAGGCAGGGGGAGCACCGCTCTGTGTGTTTTCTCTGCTTTTACCTCTTCCTGAGACCTCAGACGTAACAACTCCACAGTTAGTTTTTACATACCAGATCGGATTTCCTCCTTCAGCATTTTCAGGCAGTCCCTTAGTTCTGATGATGATGGATTTTTTTTTTTTCTTGCTCTGTAAAAGCCTTTTTTAATGAAAAATCATGTGTTCAGGTAAGATGAAATGAGACACCAGGTTGCCTTAATTCAAACTATTGTCTTTAGAAATTTGAACTTCTGTCTGGCCTTTTAAGTAAGGCATGCACCAAGGTTTTGCGTGCAAGGTATGATCTGAAAAATGGCATTCTCCGTGCAGTCTGACCTTGCACACGCTGTGTGGAAGAAGCAATTTTGTTTTACATGTGTGTTTGGGAGCTTGATGGAATCAGATCCAGTTGGGCAACTCACAGCCAGTCAGGCTTCTGTTGCCAAGGGCTTTCCGGTTGCAAGACTAAAAACATCAAGATCATGTTTATGTTACGGCATTGAGGTCACTGCACTATAAGGTAACCAGAATTTTTGAAAGATCCTAGTACCATTAGGTGCCCAACTTACTTGGAATGAGGAACTTGTCTTTGTGTGTTAGTACCATGCCTAGAACTGATTCTGGTGCTGCTGGAGGGAGCTGATATAATTGCTTAATACACCGGAAAGATAATAAAGCACTTTAACTGTCAATGCAGTATTTGTTGAATGTGAGCATTTTTAAGTGTCTAATGACAACTGTACAAGAAATTGTGAAGGGGAGGGTGGGATGGGGTGGGGAGGGAAGAGCTATGGTAGTCTATAGTGTGACATACAGAGATTTGTGTAATGCCATCTCCACTAATGCTACTTATGGGATGAATGTCTGCTTCTTACACGTGAGTACTAGTAATGAAACAGCAGAGCCTTTTTAGGCAGCAGATACAGGTTAGCAAATTGTATGGAGTTTTTTCTCTTCTGTGTCTGGAGCCTTTTCTATCAAAACATGATTAAATTCTAATATCTATCCATCTGTAGCCTCTTATAATTAACTTAAATAAGCACTTTAGGGCAAGGACTTTAAGTTTCTAGCATCTTGAGTGATGGGATCCTGATCCCTAAGTGGGACCACTAGGTGATACTGTAATACAAAGCCAATAGCAAACCTTGTGAATGTTCCAGCATGTGGGATAGAAGCTCATCTCTTGGCCATTCAGTCTCCCTGCCCACTTCTTCTCACCATTGCTGCTGCTGCCCCTTGCACACTCGTGCCTCCTTGTCGAGTTTACTTATGGTCTGTAAGCTCTCATTTTAGACCGGGGTGGGCAAACTTTTTGGCCTGAGGGCCCCATTGGGGTTCCAAAACTGTATGGAGGGCCGGGTAGGGAAGGCTGTGCCTCCCCAAACAGTCTGCCCCCTATCTGCTCCCTGACTGCCCCCTCAAACCTCCGACCTATCCAACCCCCCGTGCTCCTTGTCCCCTGACTGCCTCCTCCTAGGACCCCCTGTGCCAGCTGCCCCCCCTGGAACCCCTTCATCCGATCCCTCCCCCAAGCCTCTTTCAGAATGCGGCCCTGTGAACATGGGTGGAGGACTCAGGAGGAGCAGGGGCAGCCGCACAGCCGGAGAGAAGCGGTGGTTTCCCCTTCAAAGTGCCGCTTCTCTCCGGCCGGCTGCGCGGCCACCTGCTGCTCCTCCTGAGTTCTCCGCCCGTGTTCCTGTACGCAGCTCCCGCCTGCTTCCCTGAGGCTGCCTCCCTCCCTGCTCCTGCAGTGTAGCGCGCCCCCCCCCCTCGGTGGAGGGTGTGCTGGTGCTGAGCTGCCCAAGTGGCCGGCCATGGGCCCCTCTGTTGTTTGGGGGGCCTGTGCCAGGGCACCCTGTGTTTACTGGTAAATCCGCCCCTGAGCTGTGCCACCCGGGCAGAGCCAACCATGCCGCTGCACTGCCTGGCAGGAGCTCACAGCCCCCACAGCCCCGCTGCCCAGAGTGCTGACGGCACAGCGAGCTGAGGCTGTTGGGGACGGGGGCCAGTGGTGGAGGGGCTGGGGGCCAGCCTTCCCGGCCGGGAGCTCAAGAGCTGAGTAGGATGGTCCTACAGGCCGGATGTGGCCCACGGGCCGTAGCTTGCCCACCTCTGTTTTAGACACTTGTGTATAATTTTTGAAAGTGTAAATCATACACACACAACAACAAAACACTTAGGCTTTGAGCTAACAAGAAGGAAACTGAATAGGGAATTGAGTAGTGAGGGTGCTGAAAACGCCAGCCTGAGGCCTGGTCTATACATAACAATTACATTGACCTAGCTATATCACTCAGAGATGGGGAGAAATTGTGTCCTGTGCCTGATGTCGTTAGGTCTACCTAACCCCCACTGTAGACACAACTAGATCGCTGGAAGAATTCTTCCAGTATCAACCTAGCTAGTGTGTCTCAGAGAGGTAGATTACCTACATCGATGGAAAAACCACTTCCGTCGACAGAGGAAGTGTCTGAACTGCAGTGGTACAGCTGCAGCAGCGTAGTTGAACTGCTGTAGCCATACCCTGAGACTTAGTGGGGGTGAAGACTAACCAGGGGTGTGTAAAGAAATGTGTAATCAACTTAGATAAATGTATATTAAATCTTGAAGTAGATATTCTGTATTTAATAATGTTATAAGAAAATGTAAAAGGGAACTTTTCTTGTTGACACAGATTTCAAAGGTTGTTTTAAAAAAAAACAAAAAATACCAACCCTGAAAATTGGTTTGAGTCTTATCTACTGTGGATTCTTGGTCTGTGGAGATAACAGGGCAAAACAAACCAGACAGTGTGATTTACTAGCCAGCTTTAGATCTCCCTAGAATGACAGACTAGGGAGGATGGATACTGACTGA
The DNA here is from genome assembly GCF_015237465.2 of Chelonia mydas. Lineage (NCBI taxonomy): Eukaryota > Metazoa > Chordata > Testudines > Cheloniidae > Chelonia > Chelonia mydas. The sequence continues at coordinate 19,570,215 of NC_051250.2, read as the reverse complement.
ACAGAGCTAGCCAACCCATAACTCCAAGGCCACAAAAGCAGATAAGTTAAAATAAGACAACTGTTGTAAGAAATGAAAGGACAGCTGGATTGAATGAGGAGGAGGATAGCGAGGGTTAAAAAAAGATAGATAAGGAGGTACCAATTACATTTTGACTTGCCTTCTAAAATTCTGTCAGTTAAAGGGATTTTGGATTAGGGGGTGTGTGAGGATATTTAGAGTAGAATGTTTTAATAGTTTTAATAATCCTGTGCCTATGGAGACAAGATATAAAGGATATGTGTTTAACAAAGGGAGGGTGAAGCAATGCAGGAACCCCCACCAGATCAGCAAGGATTTGATGATAGAAACAGCCTACCTGTGCCCCAAGACAGAATAATTGATCCTGCTCTTTGTTTGTTTATGCTTTATGCTTAATTAAGGTGATAAGAAAATTTTAGGACAATATGTTAAAGCTTTAAACTAGTTAACTAGTTAAGTTAGTAGTTCGTGCAGACTCTGCTCTTCACTCAACAGGTGTCTGGAGTGGAGTTGTCCAGGAAGCAGGACTAAAGGAAGCTGTTGAACTAACCCACCAACAGGATCAATATTCTTATGACAAAGAGAGCTTTATCCAATGTTCAAGCTTATATGCCTTGCTCTCAAAGCTTTCAGGCTGCTGTGTAACTGTTTCAGATCTTTGACACACTTACTTTCAGTTCAACAATACTATCCTCTTCTGTGCGTTTGTTGGGAAGGATATAAGTATGCTGGTAGAGTGGAGTCTGATGGTAGAGGTCTAATGCTTAAATTGGCATGGTGTTGCATAGGAATATTGCCTTAATTTAAAATGCCCTTTGTTTATATTGTTCGGAATTAAACTTGAGGTATCGTAACTCAGATTTAGCAAGTGTGTGTGTAAATAGATGTTTGTTTATAAAACACTTTATTTCAAGTTTAAACTGACTTTAAACAGTGGTGGCTTGAGATATTTAAATCTCAATCTGTGTTCATCACAAAGATTTATCTAATGTGGAATTTCAGTTTTAAAATGTTTCTCCGTTTAAGGTAGCTCATGAAACATGCACTTATAGCATACCTGGCAGCCTGCACCGCCAGAGCACTAGCTCACTTTCAAGCCTGCTGTGTGCAAGTTTAATTTTTTCCTCTCTGACAATGGAAATTTTGAACGACAGCATATTTTAAGAAGGATTATTGACATGAGAACAGTAGGCATGTGGCTGCTCCTTTAACAGCAACTATTGCATGCCAGGGATGAAGTCAGCCAGCTACAAAGTCAGACATAGTTTTGAATGTTTATTCCCAAAATTAGACATATTTAGGACACAACTTTCCTTAGTTTTTTCTCCCATCGATGAAGAGAACATTTCATAGGGCTTGTCTACACTGGCAAGTTTCTGTGCAGTAAAGCAGCTTTTTGCCCTTAAACTGCAGATGTGTACACGCTGCCAAGCCGCTTTGTGAGCGGAAACTCCTCCGTTGCAGCGCTGCAAAAAAACTATCTTGACGAGAGTGGTAAGGCTATTTGCGCAGAGGCTCCAGCGCTCTATTGCCAGTATAGACACTTGATTGCTTTCTGCACTGTAATTGGTCTCCGGAGCTGTCCCATAATGCCTCAAGTGACCACTCTGCTCATTGTTTGGAACTTGACTGCCCTGGAGACATGCGCTCCTCCCCTTTCAAAGCACCATTTCTGACAGCCATTGAGGGCTGTGCTGATCTGCTCCGGGACACACATACTGGACACAAACCATTAATGTGGACTTCTCTTGCTGTTGAAAACTCTGTGTGTGTGAGGAGAAGAAGGAAAAAAAAAAAGGCTGTGCAGAGAGCCCAGGGAAGGAGGCGGGAGCTGATGTTGGGGTTCCCCCTCCCCCAGGATTGGTTGCTTCCTGTTGCTGTCTGAACTTACAAGACAGCATGTTGACACTCTGTCCCCCTCCACCCACCCACACACACACACACACACTCTCTCACTCTCTCTCTCTCTCCTCCCCCCCCCGCCCCCCTTCAGTTGAAAAGCAGCAAGCCCATGGAACAATGGGATTGGGAAACCTGCATCCTGTGACGCTGTGCCTGTCCCATGAGGCATTGCAAACCCTTCCCAAAGCACCCTGCGGCCAGCTGCACAGTGGGATAGCTACCACAATGCACTGCCGTCTTTGCCGTTGCACAAGGAGCACAGTGGACATGCAACAGCGGTTTAATTCCAGCGGTTTAATAAATGTAGTATAACTTGTGGCACAGAAACTTGCTAGAGTAGACATACCCTTAGTCTTGCTGCCAGCACCACCATCTTATCAGGCTAGGAAAGTTCAGACAGGAATTGTTTTTAAGTGAGTTGGTATTATAAGCATAGGCTTTATGGGGGAATCAACTATCAGAAGGAAGAGTTCAACACTCACTTCTGAGGAAATGCTTAACCCTTACTTTTCCAAACCTTACGCAGTTCCAGGTTTGATTAGTAGTAGTTAGTTTTTTTCAGTGGGTCCATGTGAACGCTGGGTACCTGGTGCCAATTTCATTTCTTGCAAGGGTACTTTTTACTTAAATTGTGTTTTTGTTTTGTTTTTGTTTGTTTTTTGAGGCCTTTTATGCTTGTGGAAGGAGCTATTACTTGGCCTCAAGACCTGTTTTAATCTCCGCCTGCATATTGTGCTCGGTATTAGTACCGACTTGGGACAGTATTTTTTGCAACCATAGAGCTAAAAATGTAACTTCTTTTAAAACAGGTTAAAGAAATTGGTGGTAGATTTATTAAAAATCAATATATAAGAAGTACTTATCTACTATTTTGCAGGGACTTTGACATTTTATTAAAATAATACAATAAAAACAAAACCAGCAGCCATCTCCAGAAAAACTGCTGCAAAATTCAATGCCCGATGCAACCTAAGAAGTGAGGTTCCACACTAGACTTCCTTCTCTTGTGAACAGTGGGTCTCTTCTGCCCCTATTTTTTTCCATGGGACAATAATTTCAATTTGCAAACCACTTCCAACAGCTTCAGTCAGAGCCCTGCAAGCTACAAAATTGCTGTGTTTATGAAGTAGTAATTCAGCACGCATGTGGAGCTCTTTATTTGTTGTGCTAACAAGTACATTTTTTTCACTTGAAAAATAGAAGCATTAAGTGTCATTAAATGGGGTGGGAAAAATAAGAGATGTTAATCTTTGGTGGTACCCGCATGTGACTTGTTTTTGAGTAGCTACTGCCTCATTGCTTTTCTGAATCCAGCAGTAGAAATGCCATTTTCATATTTCACCATTATTACTAACTTTATTTGTCTTTAACTTCAGTTTATTCCACTAAGTTTTCTTTTTCTGCTACACTTTTCCTGACTTTTTTAGAGTCTTGATTTGCACTAAGGATGTGAAACTATGAAACTGACATGGACTGCAGGAGGTATAGATATTTTATGATTGCCTGACTAACCTAAATGGGTTGAATTTAAATCAGCTGCTTGCTTTTTTTTCATCCTCTTCCCCACATTATTAAATTCTCATGCTGTATTGTCCTCGCACCCAAGCCTTTAGCTGGAAGGAAAACTATTGCAGCACTCAGTCACCCGCAAATCACAGTGATGATCTAGTATTAGTGAGGAAACAGACTAGACCGGGGGGGAGCAAACTTTTTGGCCTGAGGGCTGCATCGCGTTTCAGAAATTGTATGGAGAGCTGGTTGGGGGAGGCTGTTCCTCTCCAAACAGCCAGGTGTGGCCCGGCCCCCTCCCCCCCGCTTCTCACCCCCTCTGTTCCCTGATGCCTCTTCCCCCCTAGGACCCCTGCCCTATCTACCCTCCCCTGCTCTGTCCCCTTACTGCCTCCCTCCCCCCTGACCCATCCAACCACCCCTTCTCCCTGACCACCCCCGGAACCTCTGCCCTCATTCAACCCCCCTGTTCCCCACCCTCTGACCGCCCTGGCCCCGACCACCACCCCTGAACTCCCTGCCCTCTATTCAACCCCGCCCCCTTACCGCGCAGCCTGGAGCACCAGTGGCTGGCAGCACGGCTGCACCAGGACAGGCAGCTGTGCCGCCCGGCTGGAGCCAGCCACGCGCTGCGCAGCACAGATCATCGGGTCAGGCCAGGCTCTGTAGCTTCGCTGCTCCAGGAGCTCGCAGGCGCGCCGCCCAGAGCATTGCACCAGTGGCGCAGTGACCTGAGGTTGCGGGGGAGGGGTCGGGGGCTAGCCTCCTGGGCCCGGAGCTCAGGGGCCGGGCAGAACAGTCCCACGGGCTGGATGTGGCCCGTGGGCTGTAGTTTGCCCACTTCTGAACTAGATTTACTGCCTTGGTTGAACTTCCCAAGGACTGAATGTCCTCACTGACATTATGGAGCCTTTCTTTTGCTCAGCTTGTTAAAACTGGCCTCTGGATTAAGGGCTTTCCTGACTTTTGCAGCTGGGAAAAGCCTTCAGGAGTGAAGAAAAAACAAATTAGACATTTGTGAAACAAGGAAATCCCAAAGTGTTAAGATTTCCCCATAATCCAGTCTTTAGGTATTTCTTTGCTTAGTTACACTTGTCTGCCTAGTTCCTCATTTTCCTCTGTGCCTTTTGCCCTGTCATTTTATAAATCTTTTATTTTGCCTGTCTTGTATTTTCTTTCTCAACCAAACTGATTACAGGGGTCTTTTTATAGCCATTTCAGCGTTGGATAATTCTTTGTGGAAATACTTTCATTTTCTCCCTCACTGTGGGCCTGATGTCAATGGGAGTATATGGGCTTTGAATCCAGCCTTGGAAAATGCATTGCTATTACAGCTGGTGACTTCTAGTAGCAGTCTAGCTCTTTCCTGAACCATCTTGCCTTGCCTACGCTTTTCTTGTTTACTCCTTTGCTTGACTCTCACTAACTGTATTTATCTCTAAAGCGGTGTTTCCTTGCGTGATGTTTTGGGGATCACCCAACCAGTAAGGGGTTCTGTCTCTGCCTGCCATGTAACCTTGGGTGCCTTTTACTATACAGCTTTAGTCCAGAGCCCTGACACCACTAGCCTGTCCACAAGCACCAGGTCGCACCCTGGCTTCCACCAGCCCAGGGACTCCTTGCAGGGTGACACTGACAGTCCCTCCTTCAGAGTCTCCCCAAATCCATCCGTCCCCAGGCTGTTAATTACCAGACAATTTGAGCATTTCCCTTCTGGATCATCACTCCCGAAAGCATGAAATCAGCCCCACAGACACCAGCTTACTTTGGTGTGTGCACTCCGTGCAGTTTGCACACCAGAGACTGCTTGGGATATAAATAAAAGGTTTATTTAATAGCAAAATCTGATTCAAAGGTAGAATAGTAAGGAAAATAAACCTCAAGATGCAACCTTAGGCTTTACATCTCTATACTGAAGAAAATCCCTTTTCTAATACAAGTTACCGATTGCCTTGGAATCGGTTTTCCAGCATAATCCCTTATCCCAGAGGAGATGGAGCACTTCAGAGGCAGCCCCCACCAAGTGACTGTTCCTCAATTTCTGGATGAAGACCTCAGATTCAAGCTTGTTTTTTTTAAAGGGCTTTTTTTTTCTTTCTTTCTCTCTCTCTCTGATGGTGACTCATGCTTATTCAGAGTGGGAAATTTTAGCTGTCATGTCTGTCTCTTTCCGCTAACTCTAATGGCCCATCGTTCGTCTACTCCTGGTTTGTACGATGCTAGGTGCTTGGAACTAGTCTCATCTGGTTGGGGAGGCAGCCTGTCCTGCTTGACTGCGCCACAAGTTCTGAGCGCAGTTTTCTATATACACACACGCATTAATAATCACTATGTACACATCTCAGGAGGTCGCGAGGTTATTACGTGGGGGCTGCGAGCTGTCAGCCTCCACCCCAAACCCTGCTTTGCCTCCAGCATTTATAATGGTGTTTATAAATTAAAAACACTTTTTTATATATTTAAGGGGGGTCGCACTCAGAGGCTTGCTATGTGAAAGGGGTCACCAGTACAAAAGTTTGAGAAGTTTTGGTTTAGCTGCTTATTTTTTGGCAGATGCGCCCCTCTGTTCTCTCCTTGGAGTCTCTGGGCTCTGATTGTCATACCTTGAATCCTTTTGCAAGCTATTTTGAGGTACAGCTGTATGAAAGACAAATGAAAATATAAAGGTCAGTTGAACTAAAAATTACATGCATGTTTTCAGAATAACCTCCTGCCACTGTGTACAGCAATAATGCATGGAGCACTTTTTTCTGTCTGGTCAGTGACTTGGCAACAGTACAATGATTGGCTGCTAAGAAACCACTTTCCTGGTATGTTTTGTGGCAGGAGAAATGTCAGATTTGTACAGATTATACCTTCCTCCTTTTTCGCCCCTTCACATCATATGTTTCAGAAATTGTGTTATTGAGGAGATGAAATAGATGTCAATGCCAGTTTTAGATACTTAATCCTTAATTATAGGTTTCAGAGTAACAACTGTGTTAGTCTGTATTCGCAAAAAGAAAAGGAGTACTTGTGGCACCTTAGAGACTAACCAATTTATTTGAGCATAAGCTTTCGTGAGCTACAGCTCACTTCATCGGATGCATACTGTGGAAAATACAGAAAATGTTTGTTTTTATACACACAAACCATGAAAAAATGGCTGTTTATCACTACAAAAGGTTTTCTCTCCTCCACCCCACTCTCCCGCTGGTAATAGCTTATCTAAAGTGATCACTCTCCTTATAATGTGTATGATGATCAAGGTGGGCCATTTCCAGCACAAATCCAGGGTTTAACAAGAACGTCTGAGGAAGGTGGGGGGTTGAGGGGGGGGTTAGGAAAACAAGGGGAAATAGGTTACCTTGCATAATGACTTAGCGACTCCCAGTCTCTATTCAAGCCTAAGTCAATTGTATCCAATTTGCAAATGAATTCCAATTCAGCAGTCTCTCGTTGGAGTCTGGATTTGAAGTTTTTCTGTTGTAATATCGCAACTTTCATGTCTGTAATCGCGTGACCAGAGAGATTGAAGTGTTCTCCGACTGGTTTATGAATGTTATAATTCTTGACATCTGATTTGCGTCCATTTATTCTTTTACGTAGAGACTGTCCAGTTTCACCAATGTACATGGCAGAGGGGCATTGCTGGCACATGATGGCATATATCACATTGGTGGATGTGCAGATGAATGAGCCTCTGATAGTGTGGCTGATGTTATTAGGCCCTGTGATGGCGTCCCCTGAATAGATATGTGGGCACAGTTGGCAACGGGCTTTGTTGCAAGGATAGGTTCCTGGGTTAGTGGTTCTGTTGTGTGGTATGTGGTTGCTGGTGAGTATTCGCTTCAGGTTGGGGGACTGTCTGTAGGCAAGGACTGGCCTGTCTCCCAAGATTTGTGAGAGTGTTGGGTCATCCTTCAGGATAGGTTGTAGATCCTTGATAATGCATTGGAGGGGTTTTAGTTGGGGGCTGAAGGTGATGGCTAGTGGTGTTCTGTTATTTTCTTTGTTAGGCCTGTCCTGTAGTAGGTGACTTCTGGGAACTCTTCTGGCTCTATCAATGTTTCTTCACTTCCGCAGGTGGGTATTGTAGTTGTAAGAATGCTTGATAGAGATCTTGTAGGTGTTTGTCTCTGTCTGAGGGGTTGGAGCAAATGCGGTTGTATCGCAGAGCTTGGCTGTAGACGATGGATTGTGTGGTGTGGTCAGGGTGAAAGCTGGAGGCATGTAGGTAGGAATAGCGATCAGTAGGTTTCCGGTATAGGGCGGTGTTTATGTGACCATCGCTTATTAGCACTGTAGTGTCCAGGAAGTGGATCTCTCGTGTAGACTGGACCAGGCTGAGGTTGATGGTGGGATGGAAATTGTTGAAATCATGGTGGAATTCCTCAAGGGTTTCTTTTCCCTGGGTCCAGATGATGAAGATGTCATCAATATAGCGCAAGTAGAGTAGGGGCGTTAGGGGACGAGAGCTGAGGAAGCGTTGTTCTAAGTCAGCCATAAAAATGTTGGCATACTGTGGGGCCATGCGGGTACCCATAACAGTGCTGCTGATTTGAAGGTATACATTGTCCCCAAATGTAAAATAGTTATGGGTAAGGACAAAGTCCAGCCACCAGGTTAGCCGTGACATTATCGGGGATAGTGTTCTTGATGTCTTGTAGTCCATCTTTGTGTGGAATGTTGGTGTAGAGGGCTTCCAGTTCCATAGTGGCCAGGATGGTGTTATCAGGAAGATCACCGATGGATTGTAGTTTCCTCAGGAAGTCAGTGGTGTCTCGAAGGTAGCTGGGAGTGCTGGTAGCGTAGGGCCTGAGGAGGGAGTCTACATAGCCAGACAATCCTGCTGTCAGGGTGCCAATGCCTCTCCTTCTGCCCCTCCACCCCCACAAACATGATACAGTTCTGTGGTGACCTAGAATCCTATTTTCGACATCTTATTCCTTCACCCGCTTACTTCCCTGGTCCTTCTCGCATGAACAGAGAGCAACAATACCCGAAGTTCAAAGGTGCAAACAATTCGATATTTATTGGGGTGAACTTCCAGCAAGCATGATTCCAGTTTCCTTCCTTAGTATCCTTCTTCCCAGCTCTGACACCACAGAGCCTTACACCTGTGTCCCTGTTCCCATTCCTGCCCTTAGCAAAACATTATTCCAATTTCCTTACCCCCATTCCCTGTTCCCATTTCCCCCTTTAGCAAAACATGATTCCAATTTCCCCACCCCCATTCCCATCACCCACCCACCCCCCCCCCCCTTAAGGTTAACCTGTCCCCCTTATTTTCAGGCTTGACTTGTTTTTTCACCTCCCTTTCCTGGAGGGCCATAATCTGAGTCTTCTAGTAGCTTGTTTGCTGACCAGATGTATTCATTATTTGCAGCTCCTTTGTGCCCATCAGCTAGGTAATTTGTATTTACACACAGAGGCTTACTAGCTTGCTTTTGGATCCAAAGCTGTTAGCAGTTTAGAGAGTGTCTTAAAACGGAAACATTCCACTTCCACTAGAGTTCTGATTACTTTCCACTTTCATCTCCTGCTCCAAAACACAGAGATCTGAAAAAGAAAGCAGAACCTATTGTGGCTCCCTTTTGGAGCCCTATTAGGATTTTAATGAAGTACCATGTTTTATTTGCATTTCTTTTACCCCTTCTCCAATATACACTGCACATGTCCTGGGAAAATGCAAATTCCTTCCATATAGTTTAACCTCCATAACATTATATTAGCCAAATTAATTTTACACAAGGTGTAACTGCCTCCCCCGTGCCCACAGAGTTTTCATGCACACCCACCAAAGCGACAATCTGATCCCCCAGAGCCACCCCAAAGCTGAGTACTCCCATCATTCCTCCCCTTTTCCTTTTCTTTTACCTGTGCACGCACACAAAATTCTCTTTTACCTAACATCCCTTGCACTGTTTTTACTCTTTTTACACAACTGTACCCCAATTACACTTCCATCTTGTACAACTAGACACCACCAGGGGCAGCCAAGTTAAGTTCCAATAGAAACCCCTTCCATCCTTTAGTGATTTTGATTACATTACCCAAAAGTCAAATAATTTTGATCAGATTCTCTCTCTGCCTGCAGCAGTCCCTTATAGACCATTTCTGTGGGAAAAGGGCCCATTTTCCTTCAGAACAGCTGTAAAGGCTTCTGGGGACAGAAGCATAGTGGTGGTAGTAGCCACTTTACCTGAGCCCCTTGGATAATTTAATTACCAAGCTCCCATCCAATGTGACTGCACAGAGTTGCACATACAGTTACATTTATATAACTGGGTTTTATCATTAAACAAAAACTTCCTTCTTGACATCTCACATAAGTATCCAAAGTACCCTCCATTAAAACTTCAGAAAAACAAGAGAGTGGAAAAGCAGGTTGCACTTTGAAACTTTTTTTTTCTTTCTCTCATCTCCCCCAGGACCAAGTCCCAGCTCCAGTCTCTAAAGGTAGTCTGTTAACTCTGCTTTTGACTATAAACCCTTTTGTGCCAAATCATCTTTCACTACCCCTAACTAATTTACAACCCTTCAGCAGCCCTTGCTGAAGCAGCACCAAACTTGAAAGATTACTGGCAGCTTCCCATAATGCTGCCCTTACTTCAAACCTCTCACAAGCAGACCGAAGTGCCTCCTTTCCCCGGAAGGCATTCAGTCCGCATGGGCAGGGACCTTCTTCCACTACCCGTATACCAAGGAGGGTGGGCTCCTCAGCTACCCCCCATCCCTCTGGGTCCCCTAACACTTCCTCCATTTCCTTTTTAATCTCATCCCAGGTTGACCCCTGCGCCTGGTATGGGCCCTGGTTCTTCCTTATCCATTTATCCAAAAAATCCTTTACCCTGGCTTGCCAGAACCTGCAACTACCATCGCGAGAGTTCGCGATACCCCCTCCAAGCAGCTGCGCGGACTGTTGGGGAGGGGGACTTACAGGCTGCCACTCACCTATCCAATGCGATGCATCCGAGTCACCAGCACCAAGATGTTAGGGGGCTTATTCCTTCACCCACTTACTTCCCTGGTCCTTCTCGCATGAACAGAGAGCAACAATACCCGAAGTCGAAAGGTGCAAACAATTCGATGTTTATTGGGGTGAAGGGTGAACTTCCAGCAAGCATGATTCCAGTTTCCTTCCTTAGTATTCTCCTTCCCAGCTCTGACACCACAGAGCCTTACACCTGTGTCCCTGTTCCCATTCCTGCCCTTAGCAAAACATTATTCCAATTTAGTCTGGTTTTGAAGTTTTTCTGTTGTAATATAGCAACTTTCATGTCTGTAATCGAGTGACCAGAGAGATTGAAGTGTTCTCCGACTGGTTTATGAATGTTATAATTCTTGACATCTGATTTGTGTCCATTTATTCTTTTACGTAGAGACTGTCCAGTTTGACCAAAGTACATGGCAGAGGGGCATTGCTGGCACATGATGGCATATATCATATTGGTAGATGTGCAGGTGAACGAGCCTCTGATAGTGTGGCTGATGTTATTAGGCCCTGTGATGGTGTTCCCTGAATAGATACGTGGGCACAGTTGGCAACGGGCTTTGTTGCAAGGATAGGTTCCTGGGTTAGTGGTTCTGTTGTGTGGTACGTGGTTGCTGGTGAGTATTCGCTTCAGGTTGGGGGACTGTCTGTAGGCAAGAACTGGCCTGTCTCCCAAGATTTGTGAGAGTGTTGGGTCATCCTTCAGGATAGGTTGTAGATCCTTGATAATGCGTTGGAGGGGTTTTAGTTGGGGGCTGAAGGTGACGGCTAGTGGCGTTCTGTTATTTTCTTTGTTAGGCCTGTCCTGTAGTAGGTGACTTCTGGGAACTCTTCTGGCTCTATCAATCTGTTTCTTCACTTCCGCAGGTGGGTATTGTAGTTGTAAGAATGCTTGATAGAGATCTTGTAGGTGTTTGTCTCTGTCTGAGGGTTGGAGCAAATGCGGTTGTATCGCCTAATAACATCAGCCACAGTATCAGAGGCTCGTTCACCTGCACATCTACCAATCTGATATGTGCCAGCAATGCCCCTCTGCCATGTACATTGGTCAAACTGGACGGTCTGTACGTAAAAGAATAAATGGACACAAATCAGATGTCAAGATTTATTCATAAACCAGTCGGAGAACACTTCAATCTCTGATCACGCGATTACAGACATGAAAGTTGCTATATTACAACAAAAAAACTTCAAAACCAGACTCCAGCGAGAGACTGTTGAATCGGAATTCATTTGCAAATTGGATACAATTAACTTAGGCTTGAATAGAGACTGGGAGTGGCTAAGTCATTATGCAAGGTAACCTATTTCCCCTTGTTTTTTCCAACCCTTCTCCCCCCCCCCCCCAACGTTCTTGTTAAACCCTGGATTTGTGCTGGAAATGGCCCACCTTGATAATCATACACATTGTAAGGAGAGTGATCACTTTAGATAAGCTATTACCAGCAGGAGAGTGGGGTGGGAGGAGGAATTTTTTCATGTTTTGTGTATAAAAAGATCTACACTTTCCACAGTATGCATCCGATGAAGTGAGCTGTAGCTCACGAAAGCTTACGCTCAAATAAATTGGTTAGTCTTTAAGGTGCCACAAGTACTCCTTTTCTTTTTACATAATGAAAGTGGTAGGTTTTATTTTTCCCCCACTGGGAAAATGGTTTGTATAACTGATCACGTCTGAGGTGGTTGTTCATAAAATCAGGTACTGCTGTAACTGTCTCAACTGTTGTAAGGTCTGTAAATTGCTATCCAGTTTAATGAGAGATACTGTATTCTCTTGACTATTGTATGGGGAGCAGCAAAACTGAAATCTTTAAAGCAGGAAACAGTTGTGTGGTGGCAAAGCATGACTAAGCTGAAAATCCCAATGGTATGCAGTGTTGTTGTAGCCATGTTGGTCCCAGGATATTAGAAAGACAAGGTGGGTGAGGTCATATCTTTTATTGGACCAACTTCTGTTTGTGAGAGAAACTTTTGAGCCACAGAGACCTGAAGAGCTGTGTGTGGCTTGAAAGCTTCTCTCTCACCAACACAGATTGGTCCAATAAAAGATGGGGTCATTCAGGGATAAGGAAATATATAAGCATGCTAGCTCAATGACTTTCACGTATAGCAACTGCATTCTCATTATAGCTTTTGCAGAATCATCAAAGGAGTTGTTTGACCCGGTGGTGCAGGGAGATCTCTTAACACAAATACACACACTGGAAACATAATTAGGGATTCGGGTTTTCCAGTTTTGAGATTTTACTTATTGTCAAAACAACGGGGAGTTCCTGTGGCACCTTAGGCTGTAACTCCTCATTGTTTTTGCTCATACAGACTAACATGGCTACCATTCTGATACTTATTGTCAGTGCCTGTTCTTTTCACTACTTCCTAGGAAAATCTGTGTGTTTATGTATTTGCATTGAGTATGTATTTGATCAGAAACCTGTTATTTCACTGCTAACAAGATATAATTTTTTTTTTAAAAAGCCTCATTTTGTTACTTGTGTTCTATAGTCCTGCTGTGTGACAGCCAAACATATCACTTTTTATGTGTAACCAAAAACTGAACTCTGAATAAAGCAAAATCTTGCAGGCTGTGACTTGTAGCAGATAACTGAAAAGGGTAAAAATGTTGAATGACTCTCAAATGAGCATTGCTTCCTTCTGCTCTCTCTCTTCAGCTCCATGCTTAGGTTGTTGGTTTTGTTAAACACTAGTTCCTGAAGAATTAGGATAATTGTTTTTGGTTTAAACTGGAATGCCTCTATACTTTATAGGGTGTTTTTTTTTTCCCCCCCCCCCCTGTAGAACACTTCCTGGAGGAATTGAAAGTTCATAAAACAGCAATATATTGTATGACACGGCACTTAAAATGATAGAGATTAGAACCCTGTAAACCTGATACCTAGCTAGTCTAAAAAAGATGAACTAAAAATATTTCCGAGGTTACATCAGCCTCTGATTTCCTTCTGCCATTGGATAGGGAAGAATTTCAAGGTGGTAGTGTGGGCTGTTGACTAGAGGCCTGGGATTCAGGAGGGCTGAATTCTGTTCACAGCTTTGCCAGTAGATTGCTTGGTGGCTTTGGGCAGGTCACTCCACCTCCCTGTGCCTCAGTTTCCCCATACTCTACAAAGGAGGTAAAGTGCTTTGAAATCTACAGATAAAATGCTATATGAGTTGTTGAATGAGACTATAGTTACTGACTTTCTACACAATGCTGTAAAATGTGAAGTCAACGGAAAACAAAGAATTTTTTCTCTAAACTGTTAATTACAATAATCTTGTATTAATTAAAAAAACAAAAACGGATATGTGAAATATTGACCTTAAAACTCTAGCTGGCAGGTGTCTTTAACTGTAGCGTACTCTGTTTTACTTTTGGCACAGCATTTTTGTCCTGCTGTATCATTCTGTATGTGAAAAAATTTAATTTTCAAAACAGGAAGTAACTGGTCTCTTCAAATATTTGAAGAGAAACTATCTGCTGCTGAATTACATGCTATTTTCAGTTTTATAATGCTACTGTAGCTATTTACTTTACTATCCCAATACTTGATTTTGTTCATAATTATATTTTCATCTTGGTAGTGATAATCATGTATGATTTCCTGCATTGTAGTCTCCTTTTCCTTAATTCAAACTAATGAGTTCTCCTGGAATAGGATTTCCTTTGATAAGGAGTATGTGTCACTTTGTATATAGCTTTGTGGCCAGTAATGAAAATGGTGATCAGACTTCAATTACTGTGATGGTCAGTATTCTTTTGGCTTCTGTACAGGATATCTTTAGATTAGAGACTGTTTATGCACCATGTTCAGAGCATAAGAAAAGTAACAATCAAAGTGCACAACAGAACTTCTAGCACACTGTAGCAGTCACGTAGTGTCCACCTGGGACGTTACTATGTGGCAAGTTAGCGCACTGTCGATTTAACACCTTGGCTTGTGTCCCATGTGGACAAACTCTTAGATACATAAAGTCTGATCCTTCTCCTGTTTAGAAGTTGTCAGCTTCATACAGGGAGCAGGAATCCGGCTAAAAGGGAAAGTATCTTCCCTCTTAGTTGTACAGATTATCTTGGAGAATTCTCAAGGATCGAGAGAATTTTCATGCTATTTAGTGATGCCCCGTGAAGCTGGCTTTACAGCAGCACTTTCAAGATTTCTTATTTAATCTTGGATTTTTAATCTTTACATATGTTTTTCACACAAATATTAAGTAACATTTCTGAAACAGGTGTAATGGGGACAGGAAACTGCTGCATTTTTCTACGGAGATATTTCTAAAATAACTAGTTAGTGAAGCTAAAGGTCTCAGTATGCCAGTTGAGTAAGAAGATTGCTGTGGTAGCTGTTGTGAAACCAGCACAGAGAACAATTACCTGTTTGTTTTTTTTTGATAGCGGTTTCTTGAGCAATGTGAGGTGAAGAAAAACTTTAAATATTCTCTCGTCCTGAGCCATTTGATCTTAATCTTTAATCCAGATTTAGTTTAACAGTCCAGTAAGAATAAGACTCCTCAGGCACAAGTGAGTGGTGAGGTGTGTGGGTTTTTTTTTTGAAGTGGTGAATTTTGCTTTTTCATTCACTACTTATGTATTTTGTTTCCTCAGGATTGGAACCTGACCTGGCACACAGAAAATCCAGATTTCACTAAGTGCTTTCAGAATACTGTCCTTGTCTGGGTGCCTTGCATTTACCTGTGGTTTTGCTTCCCAATATACTTCCTGTACCTCCGTCATCATGACAGGGGCTATATCCAAATGTCTCATCTCAACAAAGCCAAAACAGTAAGTGTCTTTCACTTCAGAGTCTGTGCCATGTATTTTGGTTTTATTTTCAGGTTTGTACCAAATTGACTTTTTGTTTTTTAAATTGTTTAACTCCATGAAATGTTTGTACTGGGATGGGGTCCATGAATACAATTCACCTGAATTTGGTTTCCAAGTTTTATGCTGTCATGTCAATGGGCTGCCTGAGAATAAGTATGTCAAGTGTGTTTTTTTTAAAAAAAAAAAGGCGCTTATCCTTCAAGGTCCTTGAGTGTGCGCGGATACGTGTTACTGGCCCTTGGATACAGCCTCCACAGAGTGTTCCATGCCCTGAAGTTGGGAAGTACCGCATTTCGTTGGCCACCTTGATCCTGAAGTTTCAACCCTTGAAATATAAGGATTTTATTAAACTAATCAGGTTTTTGACCATAAAGCATATATAATAGTATATCTTTTTAGAAAAAAGAAAAGGAGGACTTGTGGCACCTTAGAGACTAACAAATTTATTTGAGCATAAGCTTTCGTGAGCTACAGCTCACTTCATCGGATGCATTCAGTGGAAAATACAGTGGGGAGATTTATATACGTGAAACAATGGGTGTTACCATACACACTGTAAGGAGAGTGATCACTTAAGGTGAGCTATTACCAGCAGGAGAGCGGAGGGGGGAAAGACCTTTTGTAGTGATGATCAAGGTGGGCCATTTCCAGCAGTTGAGAAACGGTGGGGGAATAAACATGGGGAAATAGTTTTACTTTGTGTAATGACCCATCCACTCCGAGTCTCTATTCAAGTCTAAGTTAATTGTATCCAGTTTGCAAATTAATTCCAATTCAGCAGTCTCTTGTTGGAGTCTGTTTTTGAAGTTTTTTTTTTTTGAAGAATTGCAAATTTTAGGTCTGTAATCGAGTGACCAAAGAGATTGAAGTGTTCTCCAACTGGTTTTTGAATGTTATAATTCTTGACGTCTGATTTGTGTCCATTTATTCTTTTACGTAGAGACTGTCCAGTTTCACCAATGTACATGGTAGAGGGGCATTGCTGGCACATGATGGCATATAAAAGATTGGTAGATGTTCTCTATGTATATAAATCTCCCCACTGTATTTTCCACTGAATGCATCCAATGAAGTGAACTGTAGCTCACGAAAGCTTATGCTCAAATAAATTTGTTAGTCTCTAAGGTGCCACAAGTACTCCTTTTCTTTTTGCGAATACAGACTAACACGGCTGCTACTCTGAAGCCTATCTTTTTAGAGTAATTCTATTCATCCTGTTCCATTTCTCTCACCCAACTGGCATTTAACAATCTTTTAACAGAGTTTGTTTCTCTGTAAAACAAACAAGAGCCTTTGAGAGGAGCTGTGGTACCTTTTAATAGGTATTTTGGGGGATTTCTGCCCCGCTTGTAAACCTACAGTTTTTAAAGAGTTTCTTCCCAGCCTAAGTTGAGATATACTCCAATCTTTGCTTCGTAAAACGTTAGCGTGTGATATGACATTTAGAATAAATCTAAACTATATAACACAGTAATCTAAAATTCTTTTTTTTAATCGGGAACCTACAGAGAAGATTCTTTTTACCTCATGTACCGCGTAAGTTGTGTATCAAGAGCCTTTGAGAGGAGCTGTGGTACCTTTTAATAGGTATTTTGGGGGATTTCTGCCCCGCTTGTAAACCTACAGTTTTTAAAGAGTTTCTTCCCAGCCTAAGTTGAGATATACTCCAATCTTTGCTTCGTAAAACGTTAGCGTGTGATATGACATTTAGAATAAATCTAAACTATATAACACAGTAATCTAAAATTCTTTTTTTTAATCGGGAACCTACAGAGAAGATTCTTTTTACCTCATGTACCGCGTAAGTTGTGTATAGTTGGACTAATTTTAATTGCATAATAGGGCCACACACATAGGGCAATTGCATTTGACTGTGTATGTATTAATTTGTTGTACCAAAAGACATTTTGTTACACTTGATAAGAGTTCACTTTCAATATTTATTCATACTTTTATGTTCCAGGCCTTGGGCTTACTATTGTGGATAATCTGCTGGGCAGACCTTTTCTACTCTTTCTGGGAAAGAAGTCAAAATATTTTCCGACCGCCAGTTTTTATCATTAACCCTACAGTTTTGGGCATAACAATGGTAAGTATAAATCATTCTACTCCGATTCCTTCTGTGATGCGAAATCATGACCACTAATTGGTCTTTCTCAACTGTACATGTTGCCTTTTTCTGCAGCTGCTTAGCATTTTCATTCCATTAGGTACAATCACCATTTGCAGATTTCACTTGATACTGAACGGAAATGCTGATTTTTGATTTATGTAAAGCAGACTTTGCGCTGAAAACTGCGTATCAGCATGTTGAGAAGCATACAGACTAGCTCTAGACATTTACACTTTTTCTGAGGTTAGAGGTGCCATTTGCTCATGCACATGCTTGAGAACTTGATTTAATCCGGGGGCAAGTAACTCTAAATAGAAGTTCTTAAAACCATAAAATATAGTCAAGAGAGTTGCCAACGTTACTTAACTTTAAAAACAAAACTTCAAATTGTTATGAATATTTGTAATAGACCATTGAGTTCTCTGGGTCTGACTGAACTACATGTGGTGTTCATGCTCAAACTCTTGATGCTGTGATAGAAAGTGTTAAAAGTAAGTTTTCTGTGCACTGGGTGCTAGATGTTCAGGACTAGGAAGCTGGGAAGTGCAGGTACTATCCTGTTAGCTTTTCTTAAAAGCTGATTGCATTTTGTTTCTTCAGGAAAAAAATCAACTTGCTCCTTACTAAAGAGAGGTTTTTTTCTTTTTCTTCAGCCCAGGTTAGGAATAATACAAATTTAAAACTCAGTTAAAACAACACACTTGAAAAGAATAATCCAGGCCCATACCTGGCCATAATATAATGCCAGGTTAATGATGCGACTAAAATGGGAAGCCTTGGACCCATTGTAAACATGCTTTATGCCACACGAGGGATACATGAGTTTCCTGAAGTGTACAAAAATTCCTCTAAACAGTGTGGAAATGGAAAAAAACAACATACATCACATTGGTTAGTGTAACTTTATTTTAACAAGTATGAAAGAGATGATTATTTAAAGATGAACTCTTGCTAAGACAGCTTTCAAGCGCTTAGCCCTGGGAAATCCCTTGGAAAGGGTAAAATATCTTCATAATTAGACATGGTTGTATATGTAGATTTGTGACTTTTTTTCCCCCCTTTGGACGCTTTGAACATATTTTTGTCTGGTGCTCTGCTTGTAGGTACTATTAATCACTTTTCCTCTCTCTGTATTGTGTTTTTTAAACTGACACCCTTTGGAGTAGGAACTAGCTTTGTTATGTTTGTAAAGGGCCGAAGACACTGAGACATAGTTGGAACTTCTGAGTGATACTCGAATAGAAACACTAAACCATGGTCTTGGATAGACATGCTTCTGCTTCATATATTGTGCTTGCTTTGTGTATCGTTTTATTTCTTAACCTTCATGAACATAACCTGCTTATGCTATCTTTTTATCTGTCTGTAGTTGCTTGCCACATTTTTAATACAATATGAGCGAATGAAAGGAGTCCAGTCTTCAGGTGTAATGTTGATTTTCTGGTTCACTGCACTGCTGTGTGCCACAATAATTTTCAGGTCCAAAATACTGCACGCCTTAAACCTGGTAAGTGATTACTTTTCAATTAAGGTGAGTTAAGTGCTGCAATAGCAGTGGCTACTTGTTTAATGATTTAATCTGTAGTGCCCATCATTGCTTCTTAAGACACTGAGCAAGTTTATGATCCATTAAGTGTACTTTCATTCCTGAGCTTTTAAGCGCCATTAAGTTATGCTTGTTTTACTTTTTTTTAGTTTTCCATGTTTGAAACTAATCAGAGGTTTGATGGGCTTATAAATGTTGGCAAGGCAGTTTAAAGCAAAACATTTTTACTGGAACTTCTAGAAACATTCAAAACCTATTTGAATGGAATGAAGTGGTACGGTTACATCTGAAACAATGCAGGCTAAAGTTTAGTTCTTTTTCCTGTTTATACAGAGGATTTCCTGAAGCACTTGCTTTGATGGTAGCTCTGTTTCATGTGCCCATTTGGTCAGTGTTCTCTTGTATAGTTAGAATATTTTAGATCTTGCTGTGGTTGGGTAATAAAGAAGTTACCCTTGGCTAATTCATTAAATTATTGTGCTGGCTGAAAATGGAATGTAATTTTCTTGAAAAAGTTCCTCAACTTTGAGGTTTTTGGAAAAATTTGACCAGCTCCTATTAAATTGGTATTGGGTTTAGTAGTGGCCCTGTGCTTTCTTGAGCCGAAGTTGTCTTTACTTTCTTTGGGAGCACTGGATTGAGCTGTGCTGTGCATAAGCATAGGAAGAGGAAGCTGTGGTGACTGAACACAACATGGTGTAGTGGACTAATTTTTAATCCCAGCTCTGACACGTACTTCCTCTGTGGGCTTGGTCAAATCATGTACTGCTATGCTATGAAACGCCTTGTGATTTGATCCTGGCTTTAAACTGGAGTGAATTGCACTGGTGCCAGTCATGGCTTAAACACCACATCTGTACTAGGTGATTGTACGTTCGCTACTCCAGTGGCTGAAAACTCTAGTGCAGACAAGGCCTTAAAAGAAAAAGAGAATGAGAAACTCAGGAATTCTGTTTGTGGTGTCCTCAGATGAACCTGGTGCAAAAAAGTTCCACAAAGATAAAGCTGTTCTCCTGTAATGTTTTGCATAGAAGTGGAGAGACAAGGTGGATGAGGTAATAGCTTTTATTGGCCCACCTTCTGTTGGTGAGGGAGGCAAGCTTTTGAGCTTTACACAGGTCATCTGAAGAAGAGCTCTGTATAAGCTCAAAAGCTTGTCTCTCCTTCTCTCTCCCTTTCACCGCCCCTCCCCCCCCCCCAACAGAAGTTGGGCCTCACCCACCGTGTCCCTCTAATATTCTGGGAGCGACATGGCCGTAACAACAGTGCATTGCGTAGAGATGGCCAGACGTTCTATTTTATCCAGGCGAGTCCTAGAATGTTGTCAGTGATGCATTTAGCCTAGAATGCCCAATACTCTCCTAAGGAATGCTTGCTGCTTTGTGGCTCCGTTTGACCAGCAGCACAGAACCCACCTTTTGCTTGGTTGACAAGAATATGTACTTCCTCTGATGCTTAGATGCTTATTTCCAAATAAAAGTATTTGCTACATGGTCACTTGTTGTACATTAAGCAGTTGCTTTACATCTTCTAACCAGAATATCAAATCTTTTTTTAGGGTGCTGAAGTTGATGTATTTCGTTACGTTACCTTCTACAGCTACTTCGTCCTGGTGCTAATACAGCTTATACTGTCCTGCTTCCCAGAAAGACCGCCTCTGTTTTCTGAAACAGTTAATGATCCTGTAAGTGTTCAGTAATGTTTTTGCACAGGAGTAGACTGGAATATAGTGTCCTACCTGTAATACTGTTTACAGTGAGTCATTGGGCCTGATTCTGGACAATGTTGAATAATTCAATTCCCATTGAATTAAACTGCAGTAGAATGACAGGTTTCAGAGTAACAGCCGTGTTAGTCTGTATTCGTAAAAAGAAAAGGAGTACTTGTGGCACCTTAGAGACTAACCAGTTTATTTGAGCATGAGCTTTCGTGAGTTACAGCTCACTTCATCGGATGCATAGCATATCCAGTTTCCACGATATGCTATGCATCCGATGAAGTGAGCTGTAGCTCACGAAAGCTCATGCTCAAATAAACTGGTTAGTCTCTAAGGTGCCACAAGTACTCCTTTTCTTTTTACTGCAGTAGAAGGCACTTGCTGTACTTTTTTTAATTCTAATTGCTTTTTGTTACTTGAACAGTTTCACATATGTTTAACTCTGAGTCTAACTCTACATGTCAGCTACTCAAAATGGATTTTCAATGATAAAAGTGCATTTTCTTCCTTTTGCTGCCCTGGTTTTGGCAACACTTTATGCGGTGACGCTAAAGATCTAGGCCTACTTGGCAGAGGGAGGAGGTAGGCTAACAGCGTGGCTCCAGCTTCTGGAGACTGCTGTGGGTTGTAAAGTGGAAATATTACGGACCTCTTCTGTGTATGGAAGTGCTACAGTCCTTGAGCTAGTAATGGCTGATGTAGTACGTCTGAAATTGGCGAAAGAAGGAATTGATATCACAGCTTACTGTTTTAGCTGCAAATTACAGCAGTTGCTATCTTTAAAAGTTGCCATTTACCAAGTTACCAGTTACATTTAAAATAAAAAGTATTTGTGGTATCTCAGATATCACCCTTGGCAAGTGCTGACTTCATATGCATAACTTGTTGGGCGACATAATGCTGCTGATCCTTTGAGGTCTCCTAAGCAGATCAGCAGTCCAGGTCTTTTGGTCAATGTGACCACTCCAGAAAAAGAGATCGGGGTAAAGTAATACAGGTGGATTAAATGTCTGTTGCCATTAGGTTTTGTAAAAGGCTGAAATTGTAGATTTAGATGTGAGCACCAATTGTGCCCAACAGAAGGACTAAATGTCGTCATTTTGTTCTCTTGTCAACTTGAATATCTGACAGACTGTGCCTTGGAAATGTTTTCTTCTCTGCTTTGGTCACAGTTGTCGTGTACAAAAGCTTTTGTCATAATCCAAGCGCTTTAAGAATGTACATGGTAATTAGTGCGCAATAGGTATTAAACAAAACATAAGACTATTCTTTTTGAAATACTGTAACGCATTGTGCATATACGTAAATCATTTATCTTTTTATGATATTTGTTCCTAAATCCCCAGCATTTATTGAAGGGGAAAGGTTTGTATGTCTGTTTGTATGTCTATTGAATAATTGACAATACTGGGGGCTGCCAGGGTCTCTCCCCCCCCGACCCCCCCCCCCGTGGTGGCTGGGGGTGGCAGAGGTCCCCCTGAGTGCGCACTCCCCCCCACCCGCAGCCAACTGCCTCAGGCAGTGGGGGAACCTTACAGCTCCCTGTCACTGCGGGAAGCGGCAGGACCCTGCAGCTCCCAGCCACCAGAGCTGAAGTCACGGAGGTCTTTGGAAGTCTCAGATTCCGTGACTTCTGCGACCTCCGTGACAAAACCGTAGTCTTACTTATAAGTAGACTGTAGAGATACACAGAGAAAATCTAATACTTTCCATATGCCTTCTTGAGTCAGTTTAAAACTGCTTTTTTCCAGGAAGGCAGAGTGCTTCAATTGCTTGCAAGTAGCATTGTTTTTGATCTGGCAAAGTGCTAGAAGTGTTTAATACTTGAACTGTCGAGTTCCTTTTCCCTCCCCCAAATGCTGTCTATTTCATACATAAATATGGTATTTTTATGTTTCTCTCTGTCTGCTTCTTAACGGTATTAATTTTTTCTCAACTTCAATAGTTCATTTTTCCCCCTCCCCCGCATAGGTCAGATGCTCAGTCATTTGTAAGGGGGAAGAAATGCAGATCTGTTTCATGCTGCTTTGTTGTAACATTTTTAGAATGCAGTTTAATGGAGAAGTTGAGTGAAACAAACATGAGACAAATATTAATCCTAAAAAAATTCAACTCTTGTATTTTTCATGTTGTCTCTGTAATGGTGACAGATGACTTTGTAGGTGAAAGTGCATGAGCTGCTCTAATTTTATAATACACTGTGTTATGGTTATTGGTTACATGTGTCAGAGGAGTGGCCAACTGCGTTCTTGATATGCTGATGCTTTTGAGGGGGAACAATAGAGGGAGGGGAGTGTAATTTCCTCTGGAATTTTGCACTGAATCCACAGTATTGCCTTTGAAATTCTTTCAAGATTTCTTTTTAACTTAATGCAACTACTGATATTTTTTTAAACTAGTTAAGGCTAATGTTACACTTGATATAAACGGATAGAAAACCCAAACTAGGAATCCAGTGCTGACTTTGTGATGAGTCAGAGGGTGGAGACCAGCATAACTTCAATTGAGATATTTCTATTTGGAATTTGCATATGTGATGTACAAGAAAACTTTCTTCATGGGTAACTTAATTTTCTTTGACCAATTGCCCTCTTTCATTCCTCAGGCTTGGGCTTTTTTGGGGTGAAAACCATGTTCTAATGTGGTTCTCATTCTAAGAAGCCAGTTTTCACAGACTTAATGAAAGTCTACTAGCTACTTGGGGGTGGGGGGAGGAATATATGAAAGATCAGAATAGTTGACTTAAAAATGGCCATGCACCAATGACTGCCTTAGTTTGAAAGCAGTTTCAGACCACATCACCAAAATCACCATCACAAGTGGCACACTGAGCAATATCCTTGCAGATAGTCTCAGCAGAGAAGCCAGAAGTTCAATAGGCACAGAGACTAAACTAGCCACTTGCCCTGAGAGGGCTGAGAGACTTCAGGATTATATGCTGCTGGCCAGTGCTGTATGCCTTGTTTTAAAAGTCCTACAGTCTTTAGGACAATCAGTTTTGGCACCTTTTGCAAGCACTGCAACTGCTTAAACATACATTTTCTCCTTGTTTCAATTAAATTTGCCAAATTTTTAAAGTAGGCTTTTAAAAATGGAATTGTGGTGCTTAGATGCCTCAATCATTCCATTGTAGGTTTTCCCCATAGCTCCACTCCATCACCAGACTATCTTCTGCTAGTTACTAAGAAATAACATAGAAGGTTTTGCTTGGTTGTCGAGAGCAGGGGTTCTCAACCTTTTTCTTTCTGAGGGTCCCCCCCCCAACATGCTATAAAAATTCCACAACCCACATGTGCTACAGCTACTATTTTTCTTCTTATAAAAGCCAGGCCTAGCATTAAGGAGTAGCAAGCAGGGCAATTGCCTGGGACCCCATGCTACAGGGGCCCTGTGAAGCTAAGTTGCTCAGGCTTCAGCACCGGGTGGCAGGGCATCAGGCCTTGCGATTCAGCCTCATGCGGTGAGGCTTTGGTTTTCTGTCCTGGGCCCCAGCAAGTCTAATGTCAGCCCTGCTTCTTGGCCCCCCTGAAACATGCATGTGGCCCCACAAGGGGGCCCCGGACCCATGGTTGAGAACCACTGGTCTAGAGGTATGTGTGTTGTGAAGTTCATGTAACTTGATATTGTCTGAGTTTATTTTGCATTGATCTGCATCACTGAAATAGAGTAAAGCTATTGTGCTCCATTCTAGTAAACCATTGGCATCCTTGATGCTGTGCTGTATCCTGTGAAGAATAACCTGCTTGAGGAAGGATGTGTAGGTTAAGAAAGGGAGACTTAGTCCTGCTGAGGAATTGTTATAATAAAGTTGTAAATTTCATAAGGATAAAAGTAGTATTTGTTAATTGTTTCAATAGGTTTTATTTACATGGCTGACATCTTTCTCTCTCCTTTCCTTTAGAATCCCTGCCCAGAGTCTAGTGCATCCTTCCTTTCCAAAATTACATTCTGGTGGATTACTGGGTAAGAGAATAAGTCATTGTATAATGCAGCAATCAAATGTCAACTTATTTTCCTTTCAGAAGATACTCAAGGCTCTCCTAACCTGTAGAGATTTTTACAATTGTTCAATAGACACTTAACTACAAGAAACTGATAGGTGGATCATTACTTTTATTTTCTAATAACAGGTCTCTCCAATCTCTTGAATTCTGCTGATGTTGCATATGTAGCCTCATAAACATATATCATTAAATGATGCATTTTAACGTTTGATGAATAGGAGTGGTGGAGCGGAAACAAACTTGCATCATTTTGACTGTTGGAAGATTCCTTTTTTCAAAGCCAATACACTGATCTATTTTTTAAAAAATAATCTTGGTTATCTGTAGTTTCATTTTATTTATCTTCAACTGTGCTTCCTTTATTGTGATCAAATCCGCTATCTCAAGCTGTCTGATGCCATTATTTGGATGGGAGAGCACTAAGAAATATGTAAACACCTTAAAGCATTATAGGTGATTAAGCAGGTGGTAACTTCTTTCTTAATCAGAATTTGGCCAGTGTCTCAGCGTGGTCTTAGGTAAAGGTAAAATGAAGGCTAATAAAAATTCTATCGTTCAGTTTATAAAATGAGTTTTAATTGCGTTGCTAAATTCCAAGTGGGATAATTTCATTCTGCTTCCTAAATTCTCCCTGCAGTTTCATTTAAGCACTATATTACTACTCATCCTAATTTTTCTGTGCATTGTTAAATAAATTACTGCATCTCGCTTTGAGGCTGGCTGCATTTTGGGGTTGGGTGAACATTTCTCTGTGTTACGAAATTAGATATACAGTGTATAACTTGCTTTGGCGCTCTCTAAAGAATGCTACTGCTGATGATGATCCTTTCCAATATAGGCTGATGATTCAGGGATATCGGCAACCATTGGAAGCTAAAGACTTGTGGTCATTAAACAAAGAGGACACATCTGAGGAGGTAGTGCAAGGTTTGGCTAGGTACTGGGCGAAGGAGTGTGCAAATACAAAGAAGTAAGTTCAGTTATGCTAACAGTTATTAATACAAAGTGGTAGCTAATAGAATATAGTAAACTTGGATGGTGTTAGTCAAGATCCATTTTATAAAGAAACTTTTTCTTGAATTCCATTTATGTCAAGAAAACTGAATATGAAGGGGAAACTATTTTTTATTTTATTTATATGTAAAATACATGAGTGAAAGTAAAATAAGCTGCTAACACTGAGACATACTAGTGAAATGCAACTGATCACACATTATGCTAGTGTGTGCTTTTATCCAGTCAGTTAATTCCATTTGCTATGGAAATATTTTTATGAACATGTTCCAGAAGTCCTTGACAAAGTATCATAAAGCACCTAATGAATCCACTTGCCCATTAATGCCTCAAGGATAATAGTGGCTAAAATCTGAGATTATTTGGTTCTTACCCAGACAAATTTCCATAAGCTCATTAGACGTTTCCTTGAATAAGGATCTCAAGATTTGCCCTTAAGTGCTTAGACACTGAGGAGCAACCTTGTGAGTATATGTGTGAGAGAAGAAGGTTTTTTGTTTCTTTTAAATTTAGATTTTTTCACCTTGCAGATGGACTACAACCTTTGCAGTATTCTATTTTGTATCATTTTCAACCAATGTTCATATTGTCTACAAATTTTTCTCATGCTTAGTCATCACGGCATACTGAAGTCACTGTTCAGTGAAGGAAAAACTCTTTAAGTTCATACGTTATTCTCAATTTAGTTAGGTATATAGTAGGGGTGCTGGAACAGTTTGTATGGTGGGGGTGCTGAGAGCAATTGAACCAAACTATAAACAATGGAAACCACTTCAAGCCAGGGGGTGCGAGAGCACCCCTGGTTCCAGCACCTATGGTAGATAGTATACACAGAAACATAGTTTTACCTGCAGCCTGTTCTCAAATACTGGGAAATATGGTTTGGCATACATCAGATGCATTAACTTAACTATGGTTTCATTCTACTCATTAGGGATGATTTAGCATCATTCTTTCTTAGGTTGTAAACTCTTAAGAGCAGGAACTGTGTCTACTAATTCCATTCGTACAGTGTCTAGCACAGTGGGACCTTAATCTTGACTAGGATCTATGGCTTCTACAGTAATATAAACAATAAACTCATGTATGAGTTTGCAACTCACATATAATTGTACACCTAACTGAGTATTCCATAGCTATAGGGTGTGGTTTTTAGGAACATTTGTTCCAAGGAAAAAAAATCCGCTTCTGAAGTGCTGCTCAGTTAACCGAAGGCTAGTAGCTTCTGATAAACAGATCCCTCCATAATGTTGTGAAACACTGGGTTACCAGTCCCAAAAGTGGCTGGTAAACTACCATCTCTGATGCAGGGACACTTGGAGCTACAGACAGGAATGATGACAAATATCATGACGACTGCAAATCCCTGTGGTGGCGAGTATCTAAGGCTATGTCTACGCTCATGGTGACGTGTAGAGTACATGCACTACATGCATAGTTACACGCTGCAGTGGAAAGGCTCCAGCTGCGGTGAGCTGCCAGAGTGTTTCCCTGCTTACCTCCCTGCTGCTGGAGCCTTTCCCTGCTGTCTCCCCTGCCAGAGCCTTTCCCTACTGCTGGAGTTGTTCACTGCAGTGAGAGAGGCTCCAGCAAGAGGACACTGCACTGCTAAAAATTAAAATGTTAGACGTGGGAGGCATGGCTTGGGCAAGTAGAGAGTCTGGGTAGGGTATATACCCTGGGATTCAGCCGTGTAGGGCACTCTACTGTACCGTACCCATCTAAGTGCACCTCACCGACTACATTGCTATTTAAACTTGCACTAGCTGGGCTTGCAGTGTTTGCACTCTGGACATCACAGTAAGTGTAGACATATCCTAAGCTAGTTTTTCTTGGCCACTGGAGTAGACTTCTCATTTTAAGACTCTGCATTCTTTTGTTCAATTTTACAGAAGTCACCTTCATTCATTTTAAATAGTTGTCAGTGCGATTCAATAGAATGTCCTAATGATTTAAAGAAATGTTTCTTTATTATTATTAATTATTATTATTGTAGGCAACCCATAAAAATGGTGTATTCACCCAAAAAGCAAATGAAATCAAGCAACTCAGATGGCGATGTGACAGAAGAAGTTGAAGCTTTGATTGTAAAACCATCTCAAAGGAATTCTGCACCTTCTTTGTTGAAGGTGTTGTATAAAACCTTTGGACCATACTTCCTCATGAGCTTCCTGTTTAAAGCCTGTCATGATCTTATGATGTTTTCTGGCCCGGAAATCTTAAAGTAAGACTTCCTTTAATGCTTTGTTCAGTTTCTCTGTTTACCAAGTACCTAGGTAGATCTCTTTGATTCCTTCTTGCTATTATCAGGCTACTCTACCTTTAGCTGCGACAGCTGACAAGTTGCTTCCTTTTGCACTAGAGTTTCCATGCAAATGACTTTGCTTCACTGGTTTCCAATATGGGATCTAGCATTCCAATTCCCTTCTGATACTCTGAGAGTGACCTTTCTGACAATGGAAGTTCAGATGCAGGAGGAATGCAGCTTCATCTAAGCTAATGTTAATCTATGACAGTTCATGGGATCACAGAGAAAGTCTAAAGGCTCCTGAAGCAAAAAGTAACCCTTAAAATCTGTAGCTGAAGCCATGGAAGGGTGAGGGGGAAAGGTGTGCTGGTATAATAAAAGGGAAGAAGTGGAACGCTAAGTGGAAATGATGTACCTTTAGTTTGGATGGTGATGAAACAATCCTGTGGCAGTAGCTCTGAGTCAGTGCAGAGCCTATGCAATATATTGTGCTCATTATCTTTTTTGAGATAGCCATGCACCTTACTAGTGATCACTTCTGTCAGTGCATCCAAGAAGACCTATATTAGAAGTTTCCAAGAAGGTTTGGTAATTGAATCTCCCAGATTATAGCTTGGGACACTTGGGAATGGGTGGTGGGATAGGAAGGTGGTGTGTGATGGGGGAATTTGGGGGACGTCTCAGTTACAAAGTCTGGGTAAAAATCTTGTGACTTGACTGAGGCCACACCCTAGTGTTCGCTATTGGCCAGTTTGGTGCAGTTGTTGGGATATCATGTCTGGAATAATCTAGTCATTGTCTGGAAATTTGATAAGCTCTGACACTGTGTATTAACCTCGCCAAATCCTCTCTTCGCAGGTTGTTAATTAATTTTGTGAACAATAAAGATGCCCCAAATTGGCAAGGCTATCTGTACACAGGGCTTCTGTTTGCATGTGCCTGTCTGCAGACTCTGATCCTCCACCAGTACTTCCATATTTGCTTTGTTACGGGAATGAGGCTTAAAACAGCTGTCATTGGTGCAGTCTATCGCAAGGTATGCATGTTTTTAAACGTTACATCTTCACCAGAGTAACGGCACCTCTGAAAATTGGGTCGGGGGAGCTGCAATAAAATCTTAATGATGAATTTGAGTAAATTACATAATTTTAATGAGTTGGAACGCTTTGCACAGGCTAGTATCTAATGGTAAACAGAATGTAAGAGACCTCCTTCAGCCCACAGCTGTAAATTAAAGATACTTTCAGTTAAGAAGCTGCTTTTATTGATCATGTAAAACAAAACCCCAGCCTGTTTCACATCTTACCTTGGAATGGGAACTAAACTTCCATCTGCACAGAAATGGGACAGAGGTCAGTATAATGAGAGGATTATTAGCAACCAAGCAGGCACCAGTATGCACAGTCTCAGCCTGAAACAACCTGGAGCTATTTAAAAAAGCTTTAGACTAGCTGCTCTGCAGGAGGTGAGGCAGGAAAGCATATGACAAGAAACCAGCACTCAACCCCTGACACTAAAACCAAACAAACCCCAAACAGAAACAGTTTGCTCATATGTTTAACCCTGATTAAAGCTGCGTATTCAGTATACAGTGCTTTTTAGACATGCAGGGGAAAAAATTAGTACTGTACGCGAGAGAAGCATTGCCTGTGACCACAAATTAAACTCCAGGAAAAACTGTTCATGTTGTAGTATTTAATAAAGGCAAATAGAAGCTGTTTTGCCAACTATATTCAATGTCTTCCTTTTTATCTACACACAGGCGTTGGTTATCACAAATTCTGCAAGAAAGACCTCTACTGTTGGGGAAATTGTAAATCTAATGTCTGTGGATGCTCAGAGGTTCATGGACTTGACTACCTATATAAACATGATTTGGTCTGCACCTCTGCAAGTTATATTAGCATTGTATTTATTATGGCAGGTAATTATGTCATGCTTCTTGTTTTCCTGTTTAATTATGGTAGGTGAAAGCAACTAGTGGCCAGGTGTTTTCCTCTGAAGTTCAAGACTATAGATAGGTAATGTCAGACCATTGGAGGGTGTAGAGCAGGAGAGAGTGAGAATGTGCTACTGCATGGAGAACCACTTAGTGCTATATGCTGCCACTGTGAAGGAAGAGAGGAGGCAGAGGGCTCTCAATTGCAAATCTAGCCCAAGCCTCCTCAAGTACCATGCTGGGACAAAGGCTTCTCTTACCCATTCCCTGTGTAGAAAGTGAGTGTCCTGTCAACAGCCCTTCCTTCACTCAGCAATCTTGAGCCCCAGTAGCTGGCCAGCTTGGCAACCCTTTCATGTGCCGTGTGAATTTAGGCGTCCTGTGCTTCCAGAGCACCCAGTTAACTGTTGGGACTCTGCTTACCCTGTGTCACTTGGTGGAGAAGTGGGCAGATGAAGGATCTCTTCATTTGATTCATCATCCCAACACCCATCATGCTGGGATAATGCCTGCTGTTTCTAGTCCAGGCACTTATCAGAAGTGCAGCCCCAGTTCTGCTTACAGCCAGGAAGTTAAGGCAGGATCTTAGAAACTCATCCCCCTATATTCTACCTTGAAAGAATAGCCCCAACAAAAAATTGAGAGGCATATGGGGAAGGACCTTGCATTTTAGCTTTGAAGAAGCAAAGATCATAATTATCTGCATATGTCCTTAGTCAAAAAAGGAGGGAGGAAAGGGATAGAAAAATACAGAAAAATTATATGTACACATGGGGTTTATGCTATGTAGAATGCTTTGATATAAGATCTTTAAAGGTGTATTCTAACATTTTCTAAATAACTAGTGTGTGTATATTTTTTCCTCTTAGAATTTAGGTCCTTCTGTCCTAGCAGGTGTGGCAGTCATGATTCTTTTGGTTCCAGTAAATGCTGTTATGGCAATGAAGACAAAAACATATCAGGTATGACACTTCATGTTTGTATGTGTATATGCTTTAAGACATGTTACTATTTTACTATTCTATGTGACCCGTTCGATTCTTGAAAGCTTACTATTCAAATTCTTGTTCTGCTTGCCAGGGTGTCTTTTATAATGGGCATGCGCTGCCTGACAGTAGCCTTCCCACCAGTGACTAGCAAAGCTAATGCATAAAACACTTCCGAAGTAAAAATGCACCGATGTCATGCAATGTTATGTTGCAGTGGGGGTTTTTTTGTTTTTTTGTTTTTTTTGAAGTCACATATAAAATGCAGTAACTTCCGATACAGTGGTAAGGTACCGTTATCCAACTCAACGGAATGCCTGAGATGATGGATTAAACACTTAACAGCACACATTTTAACTGGCCTTCAGCTGACTGTTCTAAGAAATGAAGTGAGAACTTGGTTCAATATGTAGTAAACGGTAGTCCATTTTATGTGTGAAATATTTACATTTCCAGGATGATGCTTATAAACAGTTTTCTCTTTGTCACTGTGTGGGTCTGTTCTGGTTTTTTTCTGTCCATAGATGGCTTTCATTTTCAGTGTTAGCAGTCCCTTTACTTCTAAAACCACACTCACACCCAGAAGTCACTTC
This sequence comes from Chelonia mydas, assembly GCF_015237465.2. Classification (NCBI taxonomy): domain Eukaryota; kingdom Metazoa; phylum Chordata; order Testudines; family Cheloniidae; genus Chelonia; species Chelonia mydas. The sequence goes on along the minus strand of NC_051250.2, from coordinate 19,538,825 downwards.
CCCTACTGATAAACACATTTTGTTACAAAACCGATTGCTTGACAACAGGGGAGCTGGAACAGTTTGTATAGTGTGTTGCTGAGAGCCATCGAACCAAACTGTAAACCCTGTATATAACGGAAATCACTTCAAGCCAGGGGGTGCAATAGCACCCCTAGTGCCAGCACCTCTGCTTGACAGCTTTGTTGTATGGACTCTGACACAGATTTCTGTGATAGGCAATTAAACTTGTTAGAAGAGGATTTTTAAGATACTGCCCCCTGTGGTGAGATTAATTTGATATAATTATTTTGATATAACAGAGTGTTTGGATCAAGTGTGTTACTGAATTTGGGTTACCTACAAGCATCCCAAAGTTAAGTTTAACAGCATTCCAGTAGACTACTCTTCTTATGTTAATGTCAATCCATTAACAAACCTTAGAATACTTCTTGACACTCAGTTTTGGTTTTCAAACTAATCAGGACAAAGAACACAAATCCATTTAAATATGGTCATTTTTTTTCTGTGAACTATAGTTTGAAAATTTAAGCCCAGAATACAAAATAGCTGAGATTTCCCAGGTATCAGTCTGGTTACTGTGGGTAAATGTTGACCCTTAATGGAGATCATTGCATTGAATCATATGACCCTGCTGCCACCCAAATAAAGTGAAACTCCTTTGAATTTTGCACTTGCATAGTGCATTCATCCAAGCCTCTTCAAGTGCCACATTTCACTGATGAAGCTTCCCAACGTTCCTTTGAGGAATAGTAGGTAGGTATTTTCCCCGTTGTAAGTTGTCCTTTATGATGAAGGTAGTACCTGCATAATGTACTTATAAATAAGACACAGTTGTGATATGTGACTGGCCCAAGGTGACATAGTGTGAGCAGGTGGCGGAGCTGAGATTAGAACTCAGTATTCCTGACTGTTTTATGCTGAATCACATTCCATCCATGCCTAGAACTGTACATCTTTTCAAAGGTTCTTTTCCTTAATTTGGAAAGGCCTCTAGGAGGAAGGAGGCTTCTGAAGTGAACATATAAATGGTGTAGTGGGGGGAAAAATGCTCAAAGTTAAGTAACAAGAAGGGAAGGTAGTTTTGTTTCCGCTGCTGATTGGAAGACATATCACCTGTTGGCTCATAGCCAACAGGAGTCTGAACAGAATGAAAAGTGTGTGGGGTGGCCGAGGGTTAGATACAAATCGTACATCAGTGAAGCTCAAGGGTATAATGGAGTTACTTTTTAAAACTGCATTTTGTACATAAAGTCAGACTTTTTAAGGCCAGTAGAGACCATTGAGTTCCTGAATTCTACAAAGATACCTACAGCTTTATTTTTGTGAAATTGTTTTTTGCCTTTCCCCAAAACCACCCCTAATTAGTTAAAATGTTTGTTTAATTCTGCAATTCTGTGTTTGGTGGTAAGGTGGCACTTTTGTTGTTCACTTGCATTTGTCAGTGGTCTTTCCCCATAATAATTAGGTATACTTCAACATAAAATATACAGTTAAGAAATTTGTATGGGCTAAATTGGTTTATTCAAATGGCTTTGTAGACATGCCAAGTATTGTGCTATGCTAATGACTTGTTTCTTTGTAATGGGATTTTAGGTAGCCCATATGAAGAGTAAAGACAACAGAATTAAGCTGATGAATGAAATTCTCAATGGAATTAAAGTGCTGAAACTTTATGCTTGGGAATTAGCCTTCAAAGAAAAAGTATTGGGGATCAGACAGGAAGAGCTGAAAGTGCTTAAAAAGTCTGCTTACCTTGCAGCAGCAGCTACGTTCACTTGGGTGTGCGCTCCTTTTTTGGTAAGTAAATCAGGTTTGAAGTTGTGCTTTTCTGGGTGGTAGAAGCCCAAAGAAATAGTGAGAGCAAAGTCCTGCTTTCCTATTAGTTACTGTACTGGTCTTTCACTATTCAGAGAACTCAGTCTTGTAAACAGAACTCTATCCACAGCAACATGCAGTTCAACAGTCAGCTTTTCAGCACTTTCAGAAAAGGTATTTCTCTACACTTTTGTCTTTTTTTTAATATTAACAATCTCCTCCAAGTTAAACGTTTCCTGATAGGCAGTGACTTGGTTCATTCTTGGGCTTTCATATTCACCAGTACTACAAATGTTGTTGAAACTTAAAAGGAGTAAATAGTAATAATAGTAATTTGGTCACAAACCAGAACAAAATGCCCTCCAGGAGGAGGTTATTATATATAGATTATCTAGGTAGCGCCTCTTAGGACCTCCCTTTACATTAACATTTATACTTCGTAATTTTTCTGGAAAAAAATTATATTATAGAAGTGCATGCTACACAGATTCCCAGGTGAGAGCCTTGATCAAAATGAATATTCTGCATCTCCAACCACACCACATATTAGTCCTACATAGATGTGTGTGGATGCCTCTTTTTTCCCACCCACTCTGGTAAAGCTGATTTGGCCGGAGAGAGCTGTTCTGTAGCCTGGGATCATTCTAACTTTTAAAAAGGTTTTGTTCCAAATTTAAATATTGTCTCTGACTATTTGTGACTAGTTTGAATTTGCACGGAAGTGGAAGAGAGGAAACAAATAGTATTAAAATTTCTTGTGGCCCTGATGGAACAAAGGGCAGTTGCTCTCATCTGGCAGAAGCAAACAAACCATGCCTACATTAGGGTAAAATATGTATGTTCCATTTGAAGGTGTTTAAGTGTTCTTTCCACTCATGGATTCCTTCCCTCTAAGTGCTGTTCATGTTTACATGACATTATAGGTATGATAAAAGGCAGAAGAAGCAGCATCCTGCATGGGAGAAGTCAGAAGCATTCTTTAGTGAATGTTTTTCTAAAAGAAGGCTGAGATGGCTATTTTTAAAAGTTGATTTACTAGGTTCCTAAATACAGCTCCGTAGAGGGACTTTCCTTATTTCAATTTATCTCTGTTGAAGCCAAGAAGATTAATTTCCGTACCCAACTACATAAACGTCAGTGTGTTATGAGTGTTTGTCAATGGGCCTGTTTGCATAGAAGTTAAAGGGAGTGGTGTCACTAGGCTTCTACAAGAGCAGGATTGGACTCTGAAGGAGGGGATATTTTATAACTTTCTCTTTGCCCGGTTTTTATCAGTCAGGATACCAACTTATGAAGAACTATAGGATTTTCAAATTGGTTCATTTCTTTCCCACACACCCTTTTTTTTTTTTGCCCTGCTTTGTTGCTCTTCTATCCAGGGATCTTTATAAAATTGTTCAGTATCAGTTTCATGAAACTGGTCACTTCATTGTATCTTTTTATGGCAGTGTGTGCTTATAACAGTGTATTTTAGCATAGATTCCAGTAACATAGGAGTGGGCAAACATTCTGCCTTTAAAGTTATTGTTTGGACCCTTCTTTGTTTTTAGTTCTCTCTACAGGAGGGCTTTTTTCTCTGTGGTAATCTGTCTGAATAAACGAACATATAAACAAGCTACCTTACCATGCACAGTTGAGTCAGCAGGCATAAGAAAAACAGTACAGGCCTTCATAGCAGTTAAATAGGTTTTTACATAAGTTTTTAAATAGACCTCATGCAGAATTAAAACCAGTCTATTCACTGTGCATTAGGTAAATAAAGTGGGGTTTAGTCTTTCTAACTAAATGTAACATTGTTGGCACTTTGATGTCTCAAACTGGATAGCAGGTGATGATTTTGCTGGGAAAGCGTTATTGAGTCCTGCTGATGTATTGAGGTACATGATTTATTATACTGCCTTGGTATAAGGCATGTGGGAGTGGCTGTCAGGGAGAAGAGGAGCTAAAAGGTGAGCTGAGCAGTCTTAAGGGAGGAATTTTCGGAGCAGCCATACTTGGCTTTGTGCCGGTCTTTGTTATCTTACTGTTTTCTTTGTCAGTACATAATGCCTTAGCCACACTATATGTTTAAATGTGGTTGATGACATAGTCAAGCATATAGTTTCTTTAAGTACACACACGGATGCTGGAACAATTGGTATAGTGGGGGTGCTGAGAGCCATTGAACCAAATGGCAAACTCTGTATATGATGGAAACTACTTCAAGCCAGAGGGTGTGGCAGCACCCTTAGCACCCCTAGTTCCAGCACCTACGTGTGCAGTGATTCTCTTCCTGAACTGGGTGGGATACCGTAGAGTTTTATTTTCTAGTATGCTTAAGAACGCATTTTTTAAATGATTCTTCTACCCCCAGTTATGGAAGCTATGCTTGTGAAAACCAGGCTTGTTGGTAGCCATCTACAAAATGTAGTGTGGGCAAGATCTAAATCTTGTTAGTTACATTAGCTGTGCGCCCACCTTCAGAGCTGTTCAGAAGTGTGGTAGAGTGCAGTGATTGTAACTAGCAGAGGGAAAAGGGGAGATTAGAAGGCAGAGAAAGCAAAAAATAAACACGCAACCTGGTACACCTGAGTTAATCAGCATACTTTTTTCTCCTTTTCCTCGTCTCATCTTTGTTCTGTAAAGAGAGAGACACTTTCTCAGTTTTCCAAGAGAAGCCAGCAGCTGTTGAATAACAAAACAGTTAATACCCAATACTTGTTTTGCAAAGGCTTATTCTGATTATTTTCTTGTTCTTAAGAATGAGTTTTTGTTTAATTGCCTTTCAGTGTGTAAATATGGCTCTAGTTATAAGAGAAGACATTGTATTTGAATTTAAAAATGTGAGAGAAAAGAATACAAACCGTGATTATTCTGTCTTTGTTTTTAGGTTGCTTTATCCACCTTTGCTGTTTATGTACTGGTAGATAAGAACAATGTCTTGGATGCTCAGAAAGCTTTTGTTTCCTTAGCCTTATTCAACATCCTCAGGTTCCCACTGAATATTCTTCCTATGGTCATCAGCAGCATGGTACAAGTAAGATTTTAATATTAGTGACTGGTTAACTCGAAGTGATATATCTATATATAGTGGCTTTTTTGAGGTCTGTGAATGCTTTAAAGCCTTACAGTCCTATGTGCATATAGAAGTCTCTACCCACCACTGAAATGCAGTCACCTTAAAAGGTAAAGGTTTTGGGTCTCTTATTTTCCTGTGCGTTTTGGCTTGATCTACACTTGAAAGTTACATTGACATAGCTATGTTGGCATAGCTCTCCTGACCAACATAACCCCCGGTGGAGGCATAGCTACGTTGATGGAAGTGCTTCCATCAAGGTAGCCAATGTTGTTCAAAGAGGGGATGTTACTACACTGACAGAAAAACTCCTTCCCAGGTGTAGGCTGCATCTGTACTGGAGGCTATGCCAGCGTAGCTGTGTTAACATAGGCATGTTGGTATAACCTCTGTAGCATAGGTGTACCCTTTGTACAGTGCCTAGCACAATCAGAACCCAATCCTAGTTGTGCCCTCTGGGTGTTACTGCAGTACAAATAAACGCATGTCTGTTTTTTCCAGTCTGAGGAGGGGGTGGGTGAAGTGGCTTGTGGTGGCTATAGTAGGAGGAATATATTGGATTTAACATATAGTTAAAAAAGCAAAATGAAACCGTATTTTTTATAAGCTGTGTGTAAAATAGTTTTTCAATTGTTTCATGTCTAGGCAAGTGTTTCCTTAAAGCGTCTCAGGTTATTTCTCTCGCATGAAGAGTTAGAGCCAGATAGCATAATCAGAGGTTCTATCAAAGATGGTAAGTCCTTATTTTGTATAGTTTTTATTTGCTCGTAGTTTGTGCTAATTTCCAGTGCTATGAACTACAAGTACTGGAGCCCAATAGAGCATGTTTTGGGAGGGTTCTGAAGTGTCTTTGTGGGCCTTTTAAAATAATTTTTTGCAATTTGTGGGAGTTATGTATCTGGCAAGAGAGATCTGTGGGTTTTTCAATTCAATTTTTTGTGCAATTTCTACGAGTTTTTTTTTCTTTTCTTCCTTCTTGTCCGTAGTATAAAATACTCATGTCCAGTGTCAGTAAGAAACAAGGAGGGTTATTGTAAAATAACTTACTAAATTAACCAGCTTTAAATGGACACAGTGGGCACCTTGCAGAAAAGTAATTTTCATTTAGCAGTCGGTGTAGGTCAGAAGATGGCAAAAGCATTCCTATATAGAAAACCCCTAGTCACTTTTGTGGAGAGCATCTAAACTCCACTGAGAAAGAGTAAGTGTCTCCCCCAGCATAGTGACACATACCTCTCTTCATTTATGGAATTGCATGTAGTCATCCAACTCTGCTTAAATACACACAATACTACTACACTCCTCCCGTCTCCCATTCTATGCAGGGACAGTTATTCATTATGTTTGTACAGTATCTAGCACGGCAGGGCCCTACCTGGTGGTGATCTTTAGGTGCTGCTGCAATATAAATTTATGTCTCTGTGGATTTGTCATAGAACTGTAGGGTTTTGTAGAATCTTAATACCCCATGTTGTAAAATGCGCTGCTCTTATAGCTGGTTTAAACCCTGATAAGTGATTCCCTAGCCATCCTTTCTATAAAGGTAATACAATATTCTCTCATTCATGTTTTCTCTCTCTCTATGGATGTATTCAGGTGGGTTCTCCATTACTAAATCCACTTAGCATGAAACTCTGCTGACAGGAAAACCATGACCCTTATTGTCTGCCTTCTTCCTTTTTTCAGTTGAATCACATGTCCGAATAGAATCCAGCTTCCTCAACTGGATTCTTTGTTGGCTTTACAGTGCTAAAAGGAATAAATAGTAACATCTCAATTTTTTTTCTGCTGTGCTAGGATTGGTGGATATGAAAGTGTGTCCCTCTAAAGCAGTCGTGTCCAACCTTTTTACACCCAAGATCGCTTTTTGAATTTAAGGGCAACCCAGGATCTACCCCACCCTTCCCTGAGCCCCTGCCCGACTCACTCCACACACACCCTCCCCGTCGCTCGCTCTCCCCCACCTTCACTCACTTTCACCAGGCTGGGGCCAAGGGGTATGCTTTGTGAGAGGGGGCTCCAGGCTGAGCCTGGCGTAGGGGTTTGGGTGCAAGCTCTGTGAGGGAGTTTGGGTACAGGAGGGGGCTCCGAGCTGGGGCAGAGTGTTGGGATAGGGTGGGGGTGCGGGGTGTTGGCTTGGGCGGGGGGGCAGTTCATGGCTGGGGCAAGGGGTTGGGGCGGAGGAGGTGGTATGGGGTTCTGGCTCTGGGAGAGGGCTCAGGGCTGGGGCAGGGGATTGGGGTGCAGGAGGGGGTTTGAGGTGCTGGCTCTGGGAGGGGGGTGGGGGTTGGGATGCAGCCTCTCGCTGAGCAGCACTTACCTCAGGCCCCTTAGCTCCCATTGGCCACAGTTCCCTGTTCCCTGCCAATGGGAGCTGCAGAGGGCGGTGCTTGCAGGCAGAAGCAGCATGCTAAGATGCCACGAGGCTGCGGTGGCCGCTTCCGGGAGCAGCGTCGGGCCAGGGCAGATAGGGAACCTGCCTTAGTTGCACCGCCGTAGATTGCGATCAACTGGGAGAGTCCCCAGGATCGACCAGTCGGTGACCACTGCTCTAAAGTCTGAAAAGTAAATGTGCAATGTGGCATTGTAGGAACAGAAAAATTGCTCCGTTTAAAAGTTAGGGCTGCTTTTTCTAATGTCAGTTTTGTTAACTCAGCCTTTAGTGCTTCCTTTGAATTGTATATCCGAATAGAATCCAGCTTCCTCAACTGGATTCTTTGTTGGCTTTACAGTGCTAAAAGGAGTAAATAGTAAAATCTAATTTCTTGGAAAAGGAAGCAGCTTGACACCCTGTGTGTATTCAAAGTCCTGTCAGTTGAGTATCAAGGTAGTATTTTGATATTCTTGCTTTTCTTGCCATACCTGTACTATGGCCAGCAAATGATTGTAACTTGAAAACCCTAGCCCTGTTTGTAGAATCAGTCAAAAATGGAGCGTGAGCTATTAACGAAAACAGAGTGCTGGAGTTCTGTTCCTAAAATAGCATTGGACCTGCCTCTCTGTGTGTGTGTGTGTGTGTGTGTGTGTCTGGATTTACTTCCCATGGCACAGTGCAGTGTACATCATACAACTGTTTCCTTATTGGCCTGCATCTAAACATAATTTTTTTTTCATTATTTGCTAGCTGAAGGAAGCATTATTGTGAAGAATGCAACATTTAGTTGGTCAAGAAATGATCCTCCCTCACTGAACGAGTAAGAATTGGTATCCTAATTAGTTCTGGCTTATAATTGCACTAAATCTTTATCACTTTAATTGTTTCTGTAGAGCTTGAAGTGTGTGCATCACTGCACAATAAATAAGCTCTGCTAAAAGGGTAACTCTGTGCTCCAAAGAGTTTACAACCTTGAAGGAACAGCAATACAAACCCATTTCACTTAGACATAGATAGGATGTTTCATGCTTTATAAGGTGTGTGGGTTTGGAGTGGGGGTTGGGGCGGGCGCGAGGAGAGAGAGACTGTTGAATGGGAATGGAGCTTTTGCATCCTCTAATTAATTAGGAGTCTCTTTCAAGCATACAGGTTGGTATGAAAGAAGACCAAGTTATTAGTGGGGTAAGGAGTCAAAAGGAATAGCCAGGAGAAAATCTGGTGTAGAGTATGTGCAGGGCTAGGGTAGAGGAAGAGAATAAGAGAAGATGGAGGTAGGAGCAGAGTTCTCCGGAGGCTCAAAATGATGAGAATGGTTTGTAATTAGTACAAGCTGCACAACTAACCAGCCCTTCTTGTTTTATGACTTCAACCATGGGGCTCCTTACACCTATATCCGCTTCCCTGCCATGCTTCCACCCTATCCTCCAAGTCTCCCCCTTAAACATTTTATCTATAGCCCTCTTCTTTCGAGTACTGGGGATGGGTAGGAGAGGAACTTTACAAAATCCTCAGGATGCACACTGTGCTAACCAATGCACCTGCAGGATGTTACTGCTGGAAGCCTTCCCTTCTCCCTATCCTCTCCCTTAATTACCCTTGTTCTTTATCATATATTTTCTAGGACACAGACATTGTCTGGTGTTTATAAAACACCATGCATATTTATAGTGCTGTATAGACAATATGAGGCAAAGCTGGTGCAGAGAGTTTCAAGAAAGGGTGAGAGTATCAGACTGGTCGGCAAGAAGGATGGTCTTGGCAGCTGCTTTTTGGAGGACTGATCACATACTGAGACTATATGATTGTTTATGTATAAGCAGAGCTGGGCACATTCTGCATATAGAAGGTTGAATTCTCAGACTCACGTTCTTGTTAAAGAATCAATGAACTGTTGCAATTGTCAGCAGCTATAGAGCGGGTGTTCTGATTGTATCTGGTGTTTCTCTGTATTTGATACTACAGTAAAATGCTCACCATTATTTGTGTGTGGTATTGTACCAAGGGAGGCTGAACTGTGTGTGATTTATTTCAGCATTAGTTTCACTGTCCCTGAAGGCTCCCTGATTGCCATTGTTGGACAGGTTGGCTGTGGAAAGTCTTCATTGTTGTCTGCCCTTCTAGGAGAGATGGACAAGAGGGAAGGATATGTGGCTGTCAAGGTAGGAATGTCTGGATAACAGTTCTATTTGTGGGCACTTCTGAAGTGATGATACTTCCATAGCTTGGGGGGGGAGCCTCTCAAATTAACAAGTTTTTTTTATGGGTGTGGGGGGAGGAATTGTGCTTGTGCTGCATTATGATGTACATAGAGGCCTGAAAGTGTGCATAGTATTTAACATTTTGTTTTTATCATAGAAATATCAGGAATATAAAACCTTGTTCCTGTTTTTGCAGGGGGTCTTTGTGGAGGACCTAGAGAAATGATTTGGAAGCACACTCAGCCCTAAACTGAAAGGGAGAGGGCAGGGCTGAATCTCTTACAAAGACCTTTTTTTTCAGCTGTAAATTTGTTCTTAATACAGATTTCAGTTGAAAAATCCAAAGTTCTTAAATTATCTGAAAAAAATCACTTCCCCTCTTAATTTTTTTTGACTTTCATTTCCTTTGTGCCTATGATATAGTCTTATTAATTCTGTCATCCTTTGAATCTTCCTGGAAAAACAAAGTGGACAAGACATGAATTCTCATGTTGCAACCCCCATTCCCCTCTCTCCCCTTCTCCCCTTTTTTTAACAAAATATATTCAATACAAGCCATCTTTTTCCTTACAGCCTGTTGTATGTGATGGGGAGAAATACTCCAATCTTTCATTTAATAATTCAGCAGTGACACATGCATTTCTGAAGCATTCTTAGTCGAGATATATGAGCCTGACTGTCTTTTTAGTAGGGCTGTCGATTAATTGCAGTTAACTCACATGATTAACTCAAAAAAAATTAAGCACGATTAATCGCAGTTTTAATCACACAGTTAAACAATAGAATACCAATTGAAATTTATTAAATATTTTGGATGTTCTTCTACATTTTCATATATATTGTATTCTGTGTTGTAATTGAAATCAAAGTGTATATTTTTGATTACAAATATTTGCACTGTAAAATGATAAACAAAAGAAATAGTATTTTTCAATTCATAGAATCACAGGCGATTAGGGTTGGAAGAGACCTCTGGAGGTCTAGTCCAACCCCTGCTCAAAGCAGGACTAACCCCAACTAAATCAAAATTCATCTCGTACAAGTAGTGTAGTGCAATCTCTGTCGTGGAAGTGCAATTTACAAATGTAGATTTTGTTCATTACATAACTGCAACAATGTAAACTAAAAACTAAAACAATGTAAAACTTCAGAGCCTATAAGTCCACTCAGTCCTCCTCCTTGTTCAGCCAATTGCTAAGACAAACAAGTTTGTTTACATTTACAGGACATAATGCTGCCCTCTCCTTATTTACAGTGTCACCAGAAAGTGAGAACAGGCATTTGCAAGGCACTTTTGTAGCCAGCGTTGCAAGGTATTTACATGCCAGATATGCTAAACATTTGTATTCCCCTTCATGCTCTGGCCACCATTCCAGAAGAAATACTTCCATGCTGATGATGATCATTTTAAAAAAAAAAATGAATTAATTTAAATTTGAAACTGAACTCCTTGGGGAGAATTGTATGTCCTCTGCTTTACCCACATTCTGCCATATATTTCATGTTATAGCAGACTCGGATGATGACCCAGCACATATTGTTTATGTTAAGAACACTTTCACTGCAGATTTGACAAAATGCAAAGAAGGTACCAGTGTGAGATTTCTAAAGACAGCTACAGCACTTGACCTAAGGTTTAAGAAGTTGAAGGGCTGTCAAAATCTGAGAGGGATGAGGTGTGGAGCATGCTTTCAGAAGCCTTAAAAGAGGAATGCGGAAACTACAGAACCCGAACCACCAAAAAAGAAAATCAACCTTCTGCTGGTGGCATCTGACTCAGATAATGAAAATTAACATGCGTCGGTCTGCACTGCTTTGGATAGTCATCAAGCAGAACCTGTCATCAGCATAGACGCATGTTCTCTGGAATGGTGGTTGAAGCGTGAAGGGACATACGAATCTTCAGAGCATCTGGCACATAAATATCTTGCGACACCAGGTACAAAAGTGCCATTAGAACACCGGTTCTCGCTTTCAGGTGACATTGTAAATATGAAGCGGGCAGCATTATCTCCTGCAAATGTAAACAAACTTGTTTGTTCTGAGTGACTGGCTGAACAAGAAGTAGGACTGAGTGGACTTGCAAGGTCGAAAATTTTACATTGTTTTATTTTTGAATGCAGTTTTTTTACATAATTCTACATGTCTATGTTCAACTCTCAGGTTCGAGATTGCACCGTAGTACTTGTATGAGGTGAACTGAAATACTATTTTGTTTTTTTTACAGTGCAAATACTTGTAATCCAAAAATAAAGTGAGCGCTGTACACTCTGTAGTCTGTGTTATAAGTGAAAATTACAAAACATCCAAAAATATTTAAATCAATGGTATTCTATTATTGTTTAACCATGATTTTTTTAAAAAAAATTACTTGTTTTTTTTATTTTGATTTTTTTAAATCACGCCACAGCCCTACTTTTTAGCACTCTCTATTTCTATAGAGCACGTGTGTTTGGATGGAGAATTCAGCAAGGTGGATGTTGGGGGGGAAGCGTGTTCCATTTGAAGACCATACCCTAAAACATACTTGTAACATGATTACATGGAAGAGAGGGCATGGATAACCAAAGCTGCCACAGCCGCATGCTCTTTTAGCAGGCTAGCTCTCCTTAGCTAGCCTATCTATTTGCCTGCACTGGGAAGCACACTCCTAGCTGCACTATAAAACATACACTATCACTGTTTGCCCAATTGTACGATGGGCCTCATACATATCTTACAAGGGTGTTGAGTGTAGATTATTGTTTGCATGGTGCTTTGAGTATGTCTAAGATGTTTAAACAGAGTGAAATCTGAATAGCTGACTTTTGTTTCTTATAGGGCTCAGTTGCCTATGTTCCTCAACAAGCCTGGATACAGAATGCAGCTCTGAAGGACAATATTATCTTTGGGAGGGAGATGAAAGAGAGCCACTATAAACGTGTAATTGAGGCTTGTGCACTTCTACCTGACATAGAGATTCTTCCTTCAGGAGACAGAACAGAAATAGGGGAAAAGGTATTGAGATACACCCCTGCATCCTAATGGATGCAGTCATTGGAGTTAAAGACACATACTTTCCATTCTAACTCCCTGTTTAGAATTGTACAGAACTTGAAAACCTTTTGGGCAGAAATCTTCCAGACCAGGTCTCCACCTGAAGGTGGGTTTCGGGTTTTTGGTTTGTTTTTTTTTTCCTCTCTCAAGGTTGAGCAAAAGTGGTGCTTTTAGAATGCTAGGAGAGCTGGGGAAGAGAGCCTGTCCCCATTAATAGATTGATGTAGTTACAAGGATTTTCATTATTATTATTATTAAGCAGTCCAAGAGCTGAACCTTGACTAACAGTATGGAAATCACCCTCGTTGCTGCATGTTCCTGTGAAAACTGGTTCTGATTTTCAGAGTACTGACCCTTAGCACAAATTTAATTAAGTGTTGAAAAATGTGTAAACATATGTTAACAGGGACGGAGGCCACCTGTGCAATTGGCCTGGAGTGACCATAGTTGTGGACTTGCTAAGAAAGACAGCTTGACGTTTCACTGGGCAGACTCTTTCCAGCAGCTGTCTCATTGGCCCCAAAGGCCCCTGGTGCCCGTACAAATCCACTTTCCAACCAAACTAAGCTAAGCGCTCATCCAAGTACAGCCACCCCTCACCTGAAAGGAGCAGGCAGCTAGGTGAATTGGGCTGTTTGTCAATGCGGAAACAGGAGGAGAGCCCTTGAAAAGCCCTTACCTAAGCCCCTGCACACCACGCAAAGCATACAGCAGTGGAGGGAAGGCGCCTGCATGCTTTGTAAGGTGTACAGAAGGCGCTCCCACACTGGTGCATCCTGGGAGTATGCAGTGTCTAAGGAGAGTGCATAGAACTCACAGTGTGGGCTGACCAAATAGTTCCAGATTATGGAGTGTAGGTGGTCTCTTGCTAATTTTGCAAGATAGCAGAGCCAGAGTGCCAGACCACAGAGGAGAGGATTTTTAAACAGGAATTCTGCACTTCTGTCTCTGAATAAGGCCCTTGCAAAACCTAGGGCTAGTCGTGCTTTGGCTTGCTCTCATGATAACAACAGAACTGAGTTTGCAAATGGGTTATTTTTCAGAGTATATTTATTAAGCATTCCATTTTTCACTTGTAATATGAAATAGTTCCTATACAATCAAGAACTCCTCTTTTCATCATGGAAACTAAATGCTCGTTTATCAGTACAGCACTGAAGTGGCTTCCCATCTTAGTAAGAAAACTAACTACAATCATGTTTAAAATGCTTTCCGAGCTCTGGGCAAAATGTAGGAGGTGCATTCCATTCACAAAACTCCCACTTTAATTCATGGAACTCCTGTGAATGTAACGAGTTACAGGACATGCAGTAGAGATGATTGTATTACAGTGGTGTCAAAAGTCCCTATCTAGAACTTCCTCCCTCTTGTGGGAGGTATTCTAGAAACATATAGATAGATATGGTCCCTGCCACTCTATGGTGTTTCATGTGTTTAGAGGCCTGGACAGACGTTAATTAATGTCTAGATTTTCCAGACATATCAGAAAAGGAGGTATTAGCCCACGATTTTAAACACTATTAAGCTACTGAAATAATGTCTAATATTTGGTATGTTTATCGTGAAGCTGAAGCTCCTCTAATGCCTTCACAGAAGCCTTCTATGACTTTTACCTTCCTTCACAAACTGAAACAATGTATTTTACTATAAAACCTAACAGCACTTTATTACCTTCCTCTCCAGGGTGTGAATCTCTCTGGAGGACAGAAGCAGAGAGTCAGCCTTGCTCGGGCAGTTTACTGTAACACCGATGTCTATTTATTTGATGATCCTTTATCTGCTGTTGATGCCCATGTTGGGAAGCATATTTTTGACAAAGTTATTGGACCAAAGGGAATCCTGAAAAACAAAGTAGGTATTTTTAAATGATACTTTGGATCGGGGTGACTTTTCTGTGGAATGATTCTTTCTGTGATTTTTAAGCTTGGTTCAAAAGGTTCCAAGAACTAGAAAGCTCCTTTCAAACAACTTCATCCATTTTACTTCCCAGTTATCATCATTTTTATTCCTCAGTTCTATTTCCAATTGGATCTGACTTGTTACATGATCTTGTGAAAGTCACATGAAACCTCTGGACCTTGCTTTACTCATTTGTAAAATGAAGAGGTGTGAAGATGTAGGCCCAGATATTTAAAAGTATTTAGGTGCTACTCAGTTCAGCATTGCAATGCCTAAGCCTTACTTTCAAAAGTGACTTAGGTGCTTATATGCCTAAGTCCCAGTGACTTTCAGTGAAACTTAGGTGCCTAAGTCACTTTTGAAAATGAGAAACATGCTCCTATGTCAGATGTTGCAATACTGAGCAGAGCAATAGCTTTAAAAATCTGGGCTTAGTGTTTATTAAGTGCTTTGAGCCTCTCTGATGAAAGATACAGTAGCATCCATGCAAAGTATTATGAGAGAGTTCAGTGACTCCAAAGGCCTAAGATGTAGGTCAGCTGGAGAAAACAACAATTAAAAAACGAGAACTAATTTTTTCTAAAAATTACCATGTGCCTGTTGCGTGTGTCGTTATGCACATAATTAAAATCTGATGTGCGTCACTTACTGCAAGAATTTAACACTTAGTTACTGTTTAGAGAGAGCCTTGTACTCAAAATATATATAATATAATATATTTTTAAATCTAGACTCGGATTTTGGTAACCCATGGGGTCAGTTATCTCCCTCTCATGGATACAATTATAGTGATGACTGATGGTAAAATATCTGAGATGGGATCTTACCAAGAGCTGCTAAAGCAAGACGGGGCCTTTGCTGAGTTTCTTCGTACATATGCTAACGCTGACCAGGATGTGGAGGATGGAGGTAAGTTTACAAAGAAACTCCACTGAGCTAAAATGATGTGCTGCTTGCTAGTGGGTTTGTGGTAGCATACTTCCTCAAGTGCCTTTCCTTCCCCATGGTAGATCAAAATAGGCAGGGATCCTTGTTTCATGAAGGTATCCATGATTGGCTGGTAGAATTGAAAACCGGGTATTCAATATTCAGCATAACAGGTGAGGTCTGTTGGGCTGTAGAATAATCTCCTGTGGAAGCCCAATCGTTAATCCTTTCAGATTGTCCAATACAGCTCTGAAGTCAGTCTAAGGCTGGGCACCTCTTTATTTCTAAAAGTCGTGGAATCTCTGACTTCTTATCCACACGGCTGGTGAGTCCCTCACGTAAATAGGACCTTACTTAATCTGAGAGCAGGAAAGAGCAGCTGTTTCTTTTCCCAGTGCTTCTTGTTACAACACAGCTGCTTCCACACTTAGAGAACGTGGGGAATCTTTCTACTATTGCACCTTGTCTGCAAATCTCGGAAGAAGGATCTAAGCCTCCCAGTCTGATTTCTTACAAGACCTGCTCAGATTGTTTTCTGGCTCTGTTCCCTGCGTTAATGCTCAAATACAAGCAGTGTATTTAGTGTGCTCGGCTGGTGTTCTACTGATATTCCCTCTGTGTGCACATAGGACGTGTTCTTTGGCATGCACCTTCTGCTGATGCTCACAAATGGCAGGTTTTGCAGGAAGTGGATTGCTCCTGCTGATTTTTGCGTAATTCACTCTGTCACCTGGAGTCCTGCATGGGTGCTTGGTGCTCTAATCCTCATCCTGCCTGAACATTACCAGTAGAACATGAGCAGTGCACTGAACCACAGAACATGAACGAAGCTGTCAGAGAAGCAGTAGAGCTGTACTGACTTGCTGCCTATTCTCTCAGCCAGGAGAGAAGTGAGTAGTTTTCTGCCCTCTACCATGGGCCAGGAGAGGGAAGTGCAGTGCTTGCATCCCCTTTCTGGCAATGGGAGAGGTGAGTGGGAAGGGAATGACAGGTGAAGAGAGGCTGACAAAGAGAGTGACTAGGGAACAGGGTGGAGAGTGAGATCAGGTGAGAGGGTCTGTAAGGTAGGAAGCAGAGTTGCCCTATTTAGGCCCTGTCCTTCCCAGCCCATAGAAAGCTATGACAGTGTCCCTCTGATTATTTTTGGTTTCAGAGTAGCAGCCGTGTTAGTCTGTATTCGCAAAAAGAAAAGGAGTACTTGTGGCACCTTAGAGACTAACCAATTTATTTGAGCATAAGCTTTCGTGAGCTACAGCTCACTTCATCGGATG
This sequence comes from Chelonia mydas, assembly GCF_015237465.2. Taxonomy (NCBI): domain Eukaryota; kingdom Metazoa; phylum Chordata; order Testudines; family Cheloniidae; genus Chelonia; species Chelonia mydas. The sequence continues at coordinate 19,522,247 of NC_051250.2, read as the reverse complement.
CATCCGATGAAGTGAGCTGTAGCTCACGAAAGCTTATGCTCAAATAAATTGGTTAGTCTCTAAGGTGCCACAAGTACTCCTCTGATTATTGGAGAAAGCAGAGCAGAATGTGCCTCCTTGGTGAGAGCATGTATTAATGTGTGTTGTAGAAGAGCTGAGCTTGTCTTCTGAATGTGCTTGTTGAATCTGCTCCATTTAGGTTTGCCAGGTGTCCGGTTTTTGATTGGAACGTCCGGTCAGTACCACTCAGTCAGTGCCACTGACCGAGCTGTTAAGTCTGGTTGGCAGGGCTGGCAGCCTCCTTACCTGGCTTCGCGCGCCTCCCAGAAGTGGTGACGTGTCCTTCTGGTTCCCAGGCAGAGGAATGGCCTGTGGAGTTCTGCACGCTGCCCCTGCCCTGTGTGCCAGCTCTGCAGCTCCCCTTGACTGGGGGGTGGCACCTGTGGGCAGAGACAGCACACGCTGCGCAGAGCCACCTGGCCATCCCTAGGCCTAGGAGCAGAGGGATGTCGCCGCTTCCAGGGAAGCCCCCCCCTCCCCCCCCGAGTCAAGTGCTGCCCAGAGCCCACACCCCACAACTGTCCCATACCCTAACTCCTTGCCCCAGCCCTGAGCCCCCTCCTGCACCAAAACTCCCTCCCAGAGCTTGCATCCCACACTCTCCTTCCACATTCCAACTCCTTGCCCCAGCCCTGAGCCCCCTCCCACACCCTGAACCCCTCATTTCTTGCCCCAGCCCTGAGCCCCCTCCCACACCCTGAACCCCTCAGCTCCATCCCCCAGCCTAGAGCCCCTTCCTGCACTCCAAGTCCCTCATCCCCAGCCCCATCCCAGAGCCCGCACCCCAACCCCCTGCACCAGCTCAGAGCCCCCTCCTGCATCTTGAACCCCTCATTTCTGGCTCCACCGCAGAGCCCGCAACCGGAGCCCTCACCCCCCTCCTCTGCCCCAGCCCACTGAAAATGAATGAGTGAGTGAGGGTGGGGGAGAGCGAGTGACAGAAGGAGTGGGGATGGAGTGAGCAGGGTGTGGGGCCTCAGAGAAGGGGCAGGACCTTGAAGGAGTGGGACAGGGGCGTGGCAAGTGTGTTCACTTTTGTGCGATTAGAAAGTTGGCAACCCTAGCTCCACTGGACCTTTTGTAGGCACTGGCATTCTGGGGGAGGTATGATCCTCTGGCTAACGCGCTGAGCCGAGACTGTGAAGATCTGTCTTCTGTCCCTGTCACAGTACGATTTTGGGCACGTCACTTAATCTCTGTCTCAGTTCCCATTCTCTCATGCTGGGAGAGCTGTGGGGCAAAGTAAAGATTGTGAGGTTCTCACCTACCACTGGGACAAGTGCCACAGAGAAGCCTTTACAATAGAAGAAATATGATTAACTTGCACACTGTATAGAATTAAAGAAATAATACTTTAGGTTTGTAAGCAGCTAGATGTACTCTTATTTAAAGGATAGCTGATACAGACTTCAATGTATGAGCAGACTTCAAAGAGAAGGATTAATCTGTCTTTTTCTTTTGTAGTCTCAATAAAATTTAATACTTTGCAATTTGAACAGGTATTTCCTGTAAGTTGCCGGTTCTAGCTTTTGTCAGCTCACCTAGGCAGTTTTTTTTTTCTTTTTTGAAGGCTTTGTACATGTAAACGTGCTTGACAAGTATGCCCTTGCTTTTGTTGGAAAGTCTTTTCCCACTGGTGTGTTGGGTATCTTCTTTTGGAAAGAAATCCAGTATTTTTAGTATGCTGCACTGATTTGCCATCACTGCATGTAATTCTTCTTAATTACTATGACCCAGATGCACATGGGGCACCCTTTGTGGTGTTTGCTAGTGCAATGTATTATCATAGTGTTTGATCACTATTTGTCCTTTAGTTTTGGGCAAATCTCTTTATCTCTGCTTTAATTTTTCCCTGTCCGTAAAATGGAGGTATTGCTCTCTCTACCTAGTTCACATGGACTAATGTAAATTAACGGGGCCATATAAATGAGAAGTCTTCATTTCTAAAGTCAAATTACTGTGTATCTCTATCTATAGTCACATAGGCAGACTGTATAGGTCTATGGAAACTAACAAAAAGGAGTCACCACTATATAAATAAGTGGCCTAAACTCCCCAGGCCTTAGTACTTGTCTGCCACCTCCAAAGCTCAGTTTGGCTGCCTGTCCTCCCATGTTGTCTTAATGTTGTCTCAGCCTTACACAGCTTTCCGTCCACCCTCCCATAGTTTCTTTCCAATTTACCGTTTCCTGCTTCTCTGTTGGTGCAGTAATTGGGCTACCCATTAGTCTAACCTCTTCACCTGTTCCTTCCACCCAACTTGACTTAGAATAGCATAAATGTCTCATGCTTTCATCTCAACATATTTATGAGGGGCTCCAGCATTAACTCTGAATTTTTCTTTCTAAGCCTGCAACTAATTTTCAAAGGTTGGGGGCAGGGCGGGGCAGCTGTTTTAGTAAACTTTCATAGCAAGTAATCATTTTATTTTTTTTAAATCCCACTCTTTTTACCATTCTCTTCTTGCTTCCATTAATATACAGCTGCAAAGAAAGGAGAAGGTTTGTCTGAGTCTTATTTTATAGCCTTTAACTGTTTCATCACATTCTTCCCCCTTTCTCCCTCTCCCTCCCTCCCCCTTCCCTCCCAATCCTGAACACAGATCCAAAGACAGGAGAAGACAAAGAAGGTTTGTGTTGGTTTGCTCAGGTGCTTTTCTGCATGTAGATAGTGGAAATAGTTGACTGTGCTATAAAAGATGTGCATGGTTTTGGAAAAGTCAGTGTATACTTTTAAACTCGAAATATTCATTACAATACCCCCTTCCAGATGTTAATGGCCCCTCTTAGTCCATTTCACAATAAGGAAGATTGGTATGTTTCTAGATCTGGTGAGAGTAAACACTGTAAAAAGTCTTAAACTTTTACTGTTAGGTTTTTTAACTTTATTTCAGTGCAGCCTAATCTTTTGGCAGGGTGGGAAAATAAATATGAAAGATGGAAATCCTTATTGAATATCCCATTGACAGGGTGAGATGGGTCTTGTCTCTTAAACATCAAACCTGTCAGGAAGACAGAAATTGAGGGCCCAATCTTGCAAATGCTTATGCATGTGAGTAATCACATGGAATTAAACGAGACCACTAACATGCATGAGAGTTTGCAGGATTGGTGCGTTAATGATTCCTTCATTTCCTTTCTCTAATGCCTGTTTAGTGTTCTAACTATACAACCTTATGATTTGAAAAAGAATTCTTCAGTGGGACTAAGACATGAAATAAGGATAGTTGTTAGTGAGTTTGCATCCTCACTGGTATGGTGCCAGATTAATTATACTTCTGAGAGCTTTCCTTGTTTCTCAAATACTGTATTCAACATGCGCAGAAATATTTATCGTGTACAAAATTAAATCTGACTTTGAAGAGCTGTTTGGGAACTGTGGGCTTTTTTAAAGTGGAAGAAGGGTTGCCATTAAATTCAGTGTTTGCAATTGAAAGGAATTTTGAATGCTTGAAGTTCTCCTAAAGAAATACTGTCTGGGTAAAACCCAAAAACCTAAATATATTTTCTCACTTTTAATAACTTCATTTGTAAATTTCTTAGTTTTAATATTGTGAAGTTTTCATTTATGCTGTTTTATTCACTGTTTGCACTTCACTCATCATGGACAATGAAACAGCACCGATCAGTTTAGCTTTTTGACTCTCTGGCATTAGCACGATGTGTCAGTGTTTCATTTGCAAACGCAGTAGAGAATGCCATAAGTCAAACAGCTGCGATTCAGTGGAGTTGGCTGTTTGTTGTTCAGAAAAATAGTTCATGGAAACAGTTAACATTTTCATTTTTAACAAAACAAACGTTTTTAGGTCTAAATAATTGTCTCCCTGTTAAATGCTTTTTTCCCCTAATAGATACGAACTGAGTATTTTTGGCTGTATTCAGCCTCTTTAAGAATGTTTGTGTGCAGAATTCCTTCTGGGTTAAACACTGAACAGCCCTGCATACATGGAAACATTATTGCCCAGACTAAGAGAAGGTACTTCTTTAAGGGAAAAAAGTTGTTTGATTTGTGTGTGGAAAACGGTGAAATATAAATGTCAGGAGCTGATAGCCACACTAGACACTGTTTCATAGAGTTTCATTAAAGAATCCCAAAGAAAGCTTTGAAATTAATTCTTGTTTATCTTTACTGTTTCACAAGCTACATAAACTTCAAATTTGAGTTGGTTTTCTAAGAGTTTCGGGTTAACTTGCCTAAATGCAATACTGCCTCTTCTTAATAGAATGGATATATATAGATGTATTAAGGGGGAACTTAACACCTATTTTTTGCTTAATGTTAGATTTATAGAAAGGCCTTTCTAGTTACTCAGCCTCAGTAGCATGTACTTGATTAATCCTGTTGGAAAATTTGTTGCCTGCTATGTAGTGTGTGTGGTGTTTTAGGGTGCTGAAGGAAAGCCAGCATTCTCCAAGTTATTCTGAACGTATCTTCTACCTCTGCACTAAAAATCCAGAAAAAGCTTTTGTGTTATTTCTGGTTTGCTCTAAAATAAAAATAACTGTTTGCCTTTTTATGAATAGTCAAGGCACGAATTCTTGAAGAGTAGAAAAAGCTTAGAGCATCCTCTGAATTAGCCCTAGCATGTACTGTACTATGAAGTTGATAAAAAGAAAAGGAGTACTTGTGGCACCTTAGAGACTAACCAGTTTATTTGAGCATGAGCTTTCGTGAGCTACAGCTCACTTCATCGGATGCAACGATGCTCACGAAAGCTCATGCTCAAATAAACTGGTTAGTCTCTAAGGTGCCACAAGTACTCCTTTTCTTTTTACGAATACAGACTAACACGGCTGTTACTCTGAAACCTATGAAGTTGATGTGTGCTTTAGTGTCAAACACTTCTCTTAACTCTATTTCAAACTATTAAAATTAGTGTGCATTGAGTAGGGAAAGGAGCATAATGTTCTGTTGTCTTTGCATTTGCTCATAAGATTAAGATTCAAACTAGTGCTAAAAAGTGTGATTGTTAAAACCTATTAGAAGTAATTATCATATGGAGTATTAATTGCTTAATTGTGTTCTCCCCTTTGGGTGCAATTTTGGTGTGAAATATTTGACTGGGTTTTGACTATGACTTCTCTAGCTGTGGCCACCTTTGTTCATTTTTGCTTTTCCTACAGATGCAAACAGCCCAACTGTGAAAGAAGGAAAGCATATGGAAAATGGTGTTCTCGCAAATGAAGCAACAGGAAAACCGATACGTAGGTGTGTAGTTGTTTCAAAGTAGAGTAGGTCAAAGTGCACTAGGGAACTGTTAGTGCGCGGCACACTAGTATGTTGTACATTTACAGCCCAGTGTTCTGTGCACTTTCTCTTCACCTAGACAAGCCCTTAGTCTTTTCCTTCTGCTTTATGCTGGACAGTTTGCAGCCTACTCTTACTGTGCAAAGTACAGTATTTCTGCTCTTCATGAGAATGAGTTTCCTTAAATGATTAAAAGTCTTAAATGTCTTTTGACCTGAGCAAAGACTTGGAAAATAAAGTCTCTCTCCTTCATGCTTCCCAAAGAGAACATCTAAGGTTGTTTTGTCGTTCCGTAGTGTAAGCCTTGTGCTAAGGAAGTTCACGTGCCAGCAAATCCATTGAAAGCCATTGAATATCCCATGAAAATCTGAGCCTGTTCCATGCATTGGTTTGCATTTTGTAGGGAAGCTTCAGTTCAGGATACCCACAAGTCATTCCATTTCTCCTTTAAACATCATAGAGATGAATATGCCCATTTCTGGAAGTAATTTGACTGCAAATTTTGAAGGCTGATGAGTATTGTATTCAATGTATTTAATTTTCCAATCCTGCTGATGATGGGAATACTCTTGAATCCGTGCATCTGCACAATACAATGGCAGGATACAGAAAGGCTGATTATTTATTTTAAACCAAGGAGTTAAAGGATTGCTCAAGCAAGAACCCCTCTCTGGCTTGTTAGTCCATCATTTTGTACTTATTCTGAAGCATTTGTCTTCAGGTGGTAAGGAAGTGCAATCAGGTAGCGAAGAGTGGGTTATTGCTGAACACTCTCTCATGCATTCTCCTGCTAGGGAGGTTTCTGTCTGGCTCAGCGAAGCACAGAGTAAGTTTGTATCCAGACTTGTAGATCTAGGTCATTGAAATCCATTTGCCAAGTAAACAACTGGTCCCTGTTATGGCTTGTTTTAAAATGTTTTTTCAGACAACTCAGTAACTCATCAACTTACAGTGGAGAAACAGGGAAGTCTTTGAACCAGACTAGTACAACAGAGCTTCAGAAGGCACCAGCAGAAAAGAATGCTTGGAGACTTACGGAGGCTGACACAGCAAAGACTGGGAGGGTGAGATTTAATTATTTCTTTTCATTTCCAAATTTAGTTGATCAAAAATCCCTATGATTTAGGAGACAATAGCATTCAAATGTACGTGCTGGAACTAGCGGTGCTTGGGGTGCGGCAGCACCCCCTGGCTTGAAGTGGTTTCCATTATATACAGCAGGGATCTCAAACATGCTGCCCATGGGCCGCATATGGCCCATGGGATTCTTCCCTGCAGCCCGCCAAGCTCCCCGCAGCCCCCCCCGCCTCAGTCCCCTCCCCAGCGCGCCGCCTCCCTCCAGGCCAGGAGTGGGCAAACTACGGCCCCGGGCCAGATCTGGCCCCACAGGGCTTTGGATTTGCCAACCCCGTGATGCTGAGGGCCCCGCGCTGCTCCGGGAAGCGGCAGGCACTGATTCCCTGTGACCACGGGGGGGAGAGGGAGCAGAGAACTCTGTGAGCTGTTCTTGCCCGTGGTTACCTCCCCTGAAGCTCCCATTGGCCAGGAACGGGGAACTGTGGCCAATGGGAACTTCAGGGGAGGTATCCACAGGCAAGAACAACTCCCGGAGTTCTCTGCTCTCCCCCTCCCCCTGGGGCTGCAGGGACAGGGTGCCTGCCGCTTCCTGGAGTGGAGCGGCACGGGGCCGGGGCCAGGGCAGGGAGGGAGCCTACCCTGGCCCCGGTGCGCACCCTTGCCACCCCAGAGCCACTCAAGGTGTAAGCGGTGCTGGGCCAGAACCCGAACCCCTCCTGCACCCCGCACCCCAACCCCCTGCCCTGAGCCCCTTGCCACACTCCAACCCCCTGCCACACTCTGCACTCCCTCCTGCACCCCAAGCCCCTGCCCTGAGCCCCCTGCTGCACCCAGCAGGCAGGGGCGGGGATGGAGCGGGGGTGATGCGGCCCTTGGGCCAACGTACGAGTCCTCATGTGGCCCTCCTGGTGATTGGAATTTGAGACCCCTGATATACAGGGTTTACAGTTTGGTTCAGTGCCTCACAGTACTCCCACTACACAGATTGTTGCAGCATCTCTGCAAAGAGCAAGTAACTAGTTTTGGGAAGGAGGTGAACACATTTTTTTAATTGACTTCATTGTAACTTCATTGATTGTTTCTATGCTATTAAACCCGTGTCCCAGGTTTGTTTGTAGGCCCAGAAAGGGCAGAGAGGGAGGAAATGAGAGCTTCGCTTAAACTGGTGTGGCTGGCACCATTACCTGGCAAGCTGGAAAAAATGAGGTGAAAATTTCAGCTGCTAATTATAACTCTATTGCGGTCACTTCTTGGAAAGAGGCTACAAGGTTGTGACCAGCTCTGTGACCCGAGCCATGCTCTAGAGGGATTGGAATTGACAACTGGATGAAAACCAAGTTTCCACTGTCAGATCCAAGTGCTGAATCCCAGCACACGGAGGGTTTTTATAAGAGATCTGTAAGCTAGTGCTTTGAGGGGAAAATACTTCTTTGCTGCGGCATAGATGACAACTATTTCATTTGAATCTTTCTCTAAATGTAGCTTATAAAAAGTCCAATCCATACATATTGGGAAGTAACCTTGGGCTCAGTTTTTCCTTTGGTTGTAGTACCCCCATTTGCCTATGGTTGGATCCTCCGGTTAAAAGGTGGGAGGATTTTATGGCTAAATCCCAGAAACAGAAATTCTATTCCTGGCTCTGCCATAGATCTCCTGTGTGAGCTTGTGGAAGTCGCTTAATCTCTGTGTTGCTTTCTCCGTGTGTTAAGGCAGCAGTGCCTACCAACATCCCAGGGCAGTTGTGGGTCACTGAGCTAACCTTTGCAAGGCATTCTGTTAGAATGTGGCACTGGTGCTGCCAGGCATTATCTTTCTGGGACAGGACTCGTAGGTATTTTGTGGCCCGCCATAAAGATGTAAACTGTGTAACCAGTATGTTGACTTCACCATCCTGTAGGTGGTGTTTACATATATGGGTGTTTTAGGCCTTACCCTTCCTGTGTAAAGTGACCTTTATTTTTTTCCTCTTGCATCTTTAGGTAAAGGCGACAGTGTACTGGGAATATATGAAAGCCATTGGACTCTTTGTCTCTTTTCTGAGCATCTTCCTTTTTATGTGTAACCATATAGCCGCCCTGGCTTCCAACTACTGGCTAAGTTTATGGACAGACGATCCCATTATTAATGGGACTCAGCAGCACACGCACGTCCGGCTAGGAGTGTATGGAGCACTGGGAATGTCTCAAGGTTTGCCTGGAATTATCTGTTAAGCTATTTTAAAACTAACTGACTGGTTCAAAATATTAAGCCAAATGTTAAAAAGATCAGTGACTTGGTGTGTCCAGCATTGCACACAGGCTTCCTCAGGAGTCTTTTGCTGCCATGAATTTTATTTTGCTTTTTATGGGAAGGTTTAACTAATGGCAATAAACTATTCAGTTAGTGAATTTAGTTTTCTTTTAATGTAAGAAACAAAGCTAGAATGCATATGGTTATGGGATCTGGAACCTTTAGCCTCTGGGTGGCTGGTTCAAATCCATACCAGGTCTGTGATGACTGAAAGTTACCGCCATCCGATGGCTCTTTGACTGTATGAAATGAATTGAGTCTGTACAGTTCCCAGTGGTCAGGAGCTGCCACACCTTTTGATCTTCTTTGGCAGCCTTACTGATAGTTCTAGAGCAGCAGCTAAGGATTGCCAGAGCCATGTGGACTACTAAACTATCCTCTCACTGCTACACGAGTCCTGCCACCTCAGGATTCAGACACGCTGACAGAGTATCCAAGAGAAGCTTGCACAATTGCTGCCTGTTAGGTCTGTTCTGTGCATAAATAGGCTTTGTCTGACCTGAAATTAAGCACACGATATCCCACTTATCTTCAGAATTGCCGCATCCAGTCTTGCAACAAGAAATAAACAGCTTTTTAAAGTGGAGCAGAGTGTAAGCAGGCCACATGTGCAAATACTCTGAAATCACATGTTGAAAGGCAAACACTTCCTTCAGATGAGCTTATCTGTTTCACTGAAGAGTCTTTTACTGCTCAGTCGAACTAGTTCAGATCACCATCTGCCTTCTTCCGTGAGGATTGATTGATTTGAATGTGTGTTGACTAAATTTACTATGGTTTAGATTTCATTGATTACAAACAAAGAATAAACATAATTAGGAAAAACGTTTCTGCTCAGGGAGGGAAAAAAAGTTGTCAACTTGGTTTTCTTTTTCAGGTATTGCTGTTTTTGGCTACTCAATGGCTGTGTCAATAGGGGGGATATTTGCCTCACGACACCTACACGTTGGCCTGCTTCACAGTGTCCTTAGGTCTCCAATGAGTTTTTTTGAACGAACACCCAGTGGGAACTTAGTGAACCGGTTCTCTAAAGAGATGGACACTATAGACTCTGTGATTCCTCAGATAATCAAAATGTTCATGGGCTCACTGTTTAACGTCATCGGGGCCTGCATCATCATTCTCTTGGCCACACCAATAGCTGCCATCATCATTCCGCCGCTGGGACTTGTCTACTTCTTTGTGCAGGTAGGGAACGTCGGCCATTGAACTCTCTCGCCAGCGTGTGTCTCTCCTCTCCTTTTGTTACTTAGGTTTTAGATTTTAATGTGTCTTGAGTCCATGTTTGACTGACCATTTTCGGATACTATCTGAAGTGCACTGTGCATTGGCAGGCCCGTCAGCTTGCTGGATTTCCAGTAGCTGAGCATTCTCTACTTTGCCTGTCTGAATAGGACACTGGAAAGAAACTCCTATAATTCAAACAATGAGTGTGTGCTTCAGAGAGGCACAGCTGTAGAAAGTGCAGGTATAGTCAGAAAAGTGAGCCTAAAACAGGAAGATAGGATTGATAGCAGCCTTTTTACTCTCCCGTCTTGCTCCCTGTGTTTGTCATTCCTGCTTACTTTAGTTGGAACCCCCCCTCCCCCCCCCCCCCCCCCCCAAAAAAAAAAAATCACTTCACTGCTTTACTCTGGTGATCCCTGCAGAGCCAATACAGCCATGGGAAAGGGAATTGGCTTCTCTTTTGGCTCCTGTATCAGTGGGTTTGTTCGCCAAGTTCCAGTTGTGGAATTTTTTTTTCCTGGTGGTGGTGCCTGAGACAAACAGAACTCAGCTTGACTCTCAGATCCCAGACTGAGCTTGCAGGACCGGCATTTGAGGGGAAAATAAATCTTCCTGGTGTGAGAAAATGTGATCTTGGGCCATTTGGAGATCACAAACACGGGCCCCCACAATGCTATTTTTACCATGCTTCTTAAAAACGCAGTCAACTAGATAATCATATGGTCTCTTCTGGTTTTAAAATCCATGAATCAGTGCATTTTCATAGAAGCAAATTGGATTTCTCTAAGTGATGTGTAGTACTCTTATCCAGAGTAAAAAGGGTGAGAGTTGGCTCCCTTGATTCCCTGTAGCTGAAGTTGTGTCCAGGCTGTGCTGCACCTTTGAACTCAGTGTTCTACTCAACTTGATTTCCAGAGATTTTATGTGGCCACCTCTCGCCAGCTGAAACGTCTTGAATCTGTCAGCCGCTCTCCAGTGTATTCTCACTTTAACGAGACTCTCCTGGGTGTCAGTGTCATTCGAGCCTTTGAGGAGCAGACGCGTTTCAAACAGCAGAGTGACTTAAAAGTGGATGAAAATCAGAAAGCGTACTTTCCCAGCATTGTTGCAAACAGGTAGATGGGCGTGAGTGTTGGGTCAGCACATAGACAGCAGCGGCATAGCGAGGGTGCAGTTGTGCAGTCCTCGCTCCATTACTCAGGTACAACCCATTGATTTCAGAGGAAGTTTGGCTCCTCCCTTCACTTTCTCTGCACATTGTTCATTTAGTTGAACTGCGGCTGTGTTGGGTACCTGAGACCCAACATGTTCAAGGTTAAAACAGGAATTTCTGCCCCTAAGAGTTAGTTTCATGTGCTTCCGCGCCCCATGTTTCTGGAAATGATCGGATAGCTCCAAATGTGTCAGTTCCCATGTCACTGGCAAAGAAGGGGATGAGTAGATGTAAATGCCTCAGTGTAACCATATATTTTTTAAAAAAATATATGAATTTAAGCATGTTCACCCTGAATTTTTGTTTGTTTAATCAGATATTTCTGGAAAATGGAATCACTTGTCTGTGTCTTGCAGGTGGCTGGCTGTCCGGCTGGAATGTGTGGGGAACTGTATAGTCCTCTTTGCGGCACTGTTTGCAGTGATTGCTCGCAACAGCCTCAGCCCTGGATTAGTTGGACTGTCAGTGTCCTATTCATTGCAGGTAATATACTTCAGGAAATCTTTCTGCACTTTAAGACCACATCCACCCGGTATCAGGATATAAATCTGTAATGGAATTAGAGTTGAGAATTGATCTGTCGTCTATAGTCATAAATAGGCTTTGTCAGTACGAACTGAATCCCCAAATACTTCATGAAACTAAACAAGTCCTGGAGAGAGAACTGATTTGTGGAGCATGTGATGGGGAAAATGTTTACAGATGAGATTTGAAAAGAGATTTAGAGTCCAGGTGGGATGGAGCTTTCTTATGTGGGAGGGGCTGAAAGGAGAAACCTTTTGAAATAATGAAACAAAATTGTGATGTGAGACACTGACTCCAGCAGGACAAATGGAGAGCTGGTATTGGGGTCACACTAGTGGCCAAGTTCTGCTCTATACTTATACAGCTCCCATTGCACATGTGTATCTGAGGGTAGAACTTGGTCCCAGTTGTATTTCATAATTGTAGAAGGTGGCGAGTTGTTCTCATCCCATCCCAGGTAAAGCCAAGTGCTGTGTTGTGCGTTTAATGAGCAGATGGCACTTCGGGTTTTCATCTCAGTATTGCATGCTAAATGTTCTTTTCTATGCTGATGTCCATTTGTATTGTAAACGCTCCATTTAGGAATTTTCTGCAGGTTACAACATACTTAAACTGGCTGGTTCGCATGTCATCTGAGATGGAAACTAACATTGTCGCTGTGGAAAGAGTCAAAGAATACTCTGAAATGGAGAAAGAGGTACATTGTGGCTAGTAGGTTGTATAATTATGTCTAAAGATCTTCCCTGCTATTAACCAATGCTTCAGGCTTGCATTGTACGGTCATTGCCTTTCTAATGGGACAGAAGGGGGACTTTCTTTCAAATCAGTCAATCTGCCTCCTAACTGGCTAGACGACAGTATTGGTTTCTGAACAGAAGAATTTACTCTAAGATGTTTCTTGCCATTTTGCTAGTGGGCTGAATATGCTGCATTCATGGAATCTCAGCCCTTACTGACAAGGGAATCCAGAGATACTTGTACTTGGAATTTGCTTTTTAAGAGCTAGTTGTTTTCTTCATCCTTAATGCTGAGAGTTCCCCCTAGTGGCAGAATGTTAACTTTGCAGGTATTTTTCTTCACTTCTAGCATTTGTTTTCTCTATCACTATATGCACTTTTATGCATTTGTAGGAAGCCTTCGTCTTCTGTCTAGTCCATACTAAATTAACAAATGGAGCTATGCAAAATTCTTTTTCAGTCTGATGATGACTCATGTAAACTTCTTTTGGTCATGTGTGTTTCTCCTCTTAACCTTCTTCCCCCACATTATTTATTTTGGGCAATGTGTTCATAGGAAGCCCAAACCCTCAAATCAAAACCCAGCCCAGTCTGAGTTATGTCTGGGGTGGGGTACAAATCAGAGAGTTCCTCCTCACTCCTTTCCACTTGTGGTTCCTCCAAACCAAAAACTTTTGGAAAATTTCCTGATTTTAAGAATGTTTGTTTTTAATTGGCTCTAGTAATGAACCCACTGGGATCTCTGCTTTAATATAACTGCTGATTAGGGTGAAAACCCTGCTCTGTTTACACACCCACTGAAGTCTGAGTCAGAACTCATTCATTACCACCATGCAAAGTGTTCAGTTTCCTCTGTCTCAGGCAAGCTTCTTCTAGTTCTAAACCTGGCTCTCTGGGTTGGCACAACAGTGTGTAACTGTTGCATGACCAGTTTTCAGAGTGGTAGCCCTGTTAGTCTGTATCAGCAGAAAGAATGAGGAGTACTTGGCTTGAGCCCCCGAAAGTTTATGCTCAAATAAATTTTAGTCTCTAAGGTGCCCCAAGTACTCCTCATTCTTTCTGTTGCATGACGAGTGTGTCATAATATTTGCTGTCTGCTGTTCTCACATCAGCAATTGTAGAGAGACTTATCCCGGTAGGTGAGGCTTGTTTTAGTCAAGACACACATTTTTCATAACTTTAGAGTCGAATCTTGCCCTTGATTATACCTTGTAACCTCATTGTCTTCAATGCAGCCAAATTTGCCCCTTTGATTTTCCAGAACAGCCCTTTTTGAAAATGACTTATTCAACCCCTGCTGGAGCTATTTCTTCGTTTGCTCAGTCAGATGGGTCAAAAAGGGTAATAGATCTATTAATGATCTAGCTGAATGGGTGGGCAATTGTTCTTTCAGGCTCCATGGTGTATTGAGCAAACTGCTCCACCAAACAACTGGCCTCATGAAGGCAAAGTGGAGTTCAGAGGCTATGGCTTACGTTACCGGGAGGACTTGGATTTAGTTCTGAAAAACATAAATGTTACTATAAACGGAGGAGAGAAGGTAAGTAACATGGCTCGCTGTTTATACCCACACTGCGTTTTATAGGCTATCATATGCGTATAGCACTTCAGCTGACAATGGGATTTGAGCCCTGAGACTTTCAGCACTAAAAGGATGAGGTTCTACCATTGTAGCTAAAAGAATGAGTCCTTCAGTGGCTGGTCTTTATAAGACAGTAAGAGCCCACTACAGCTGCCAGCTAAAGTGGGACAAGACCCCTGTTGTGGGTTGCACATGCTCACTGTTTTCCTGGGCGTGTGCTCTTTTGGTATAGAAATACAAACGACTGTACTGGAGAATGTGACCTTAACCAGTTGCCCTTTTTATTCAACACAAGCAAAATGAAATGGCAAATTGATGAAGTTTAAATTGCACTTACTGCTAAAAACCTAAGTCATGTGTCATGTACCACATTTTACTGACTTGTGCATCCTTTTTTTCTGTAGGTTAGTATGTATTTTATTTAAAAATAAATACAAGGCAGTTTATATTAGTATGCAAGCACAAATCCAAAAAAAGGCACATGTTTATGTAACTTCCTAATCAGACATGCAACTATTACGTTAATGAGCACAATTGTAGCCTAAATTCAGGTGGAAAAACAAGATCAAAACCTCTAGTTCCACAACTGTAACTAGAAAACTCATACAAAAGAAAGGAACAGGTGTGATCTGAACTTTGTCAGCACTTCTCTACTTCACATTTTCACCACAATTCCATTTTCCTGTCCAGAAAAGTCCCAGAGCTTTTCCTGGTGCACTGAAATTTCGATGTGCTGTTTGAAGGATATTTTCATTTTCTGTATATATGCACCATCAGTTGCTTGTGCCAACTGAGTTCTCCATTTTCTTAACATAGTTGCTTTGTACTGGGTAAATGTATGGATTACATCTGAAATTGTGTCCACTTCAGGAGATTCTCGGTGGCACTTTGACTTTATCCTTTCCCCCAGAATTACTAAATGATAACTTCTTTCTGTGTGCCTTCTAATAGGTGGGAATAGTTGGAAGAACAGGTGCTGGAAAATCCTCCCTTACTCTGGGTTTATTTCGAATCAATGAATCGGCAGAGGGAGAGATTATTATTGATGGAGTTAATGTGGCAAAAATAGGGCTCCATGACCTGCGGTTCAAAATCACCATTATTCCCCAGGTAGGTGCAAAGTTCCTGCCAATACCATAATTGATTTCTTAAGGCTATTGAGGCTTTAATCAACTGGATGCATATTTTATAAATACCTTATTAGTGTCTGATTCAACACCCAGTGGAGTCGATGGGACTCTTTCCATTGACTTCAGTTGACTTTGGATCAGACTTTTGTGCTGGCTTAGGCATGTTTCCTTTTCTTTATGTAACAAGTCAAACTTGGATCTGAATTGGTTTGCTGGCATGGAGGCAGGATCCAGGGCCTTCTGAAATTATGAACTCATTTAGTTAACGCCTTGTAATAGATTTTCAATAGTCACATAGGTCCTGATGCTGCAAATTGCTCAGCATGAGTGTGGAGGTCTGACCAGGTAGTGCAGCTGGCATGATGTGGGCATTAGTAGGTTTAGAACCCTCTAGCTCTTCTGGACCAATAGAGGGCATATATAGACTGCATATTACAGGGTGGAGACTTCTCACTAGAATTACACGAGGACACAATAAATTTCACTCTGTTTTGACAATAACTTGGCAGATCAAGTCTGGTCTCCGCGGTTCACTTCTGTTTAGGAACAGTAAGAAACAACATTAATCATATGGAGCTATGCCACAGGGCACTCCAGTTTGGAGGGTTTAGGATCATGTTATTGTTTTGGGCTTGATGTCTGCTTATCAAATTGCCACATGACTGAGTCAGTTCCGCACCCTAGGCTTGGTGGTCAAATGTCTTTGAATTCAGTTTTTAAAACTATTGTGTTAATAAGTTACTAGCTTTTAGTGTACACGCTTTTATGCCTATTTATAGTAATGCAAGAAGGAACTGGATTTAAATAATTGCAAAAGGTTTTCTGCAATTCATCTGTCTAGGATCTGGGTAATAGGTTTGAGGTCGGGGATTATATTGCTTTTGCCCTTTTTTGATCATTCCATATTAGATTTCAGCTTTGCTATCACTAATTGCCATAAGAGGAAATGGAATAAGTAGATTGTAGACACCATGCATTTACTGATGCAGCCAGTTTGGACTTTGAATCTTGTGGGAGTGTATTTTGAAGTTTGTTTTTCACATGCCATTTTATTTGAAAAAAATGTTTTGGCATTTAAATTGAAGCTGTTTCTATATATTCTTTGGTATTGCAACTAGTCTGAGGTTCTTTCTGCAGATGCATTTTCCAAGCAAGAAACAAGTCACTTTATTTAAAAATAATTGAACTCAAAAGATCTTTTGTTATAATTAATTATATTCCTTGGGTTGCTTACAAAATACACCATTTCCTTTGCCATTTAAATGAAATCTCTTGAACATTTGCCATATTTCTTTGTATGTAGTAGTGTTGAGTGCATGTTATTTTCTGACTAGGATCCAGTATTATTTTCTGGCTCTCTGCGTATGAATCTTGACCCTTTTGACAAATACTCTGATGAAGAAATTTGGACATCTTTGGAATTGGCTCACTTGAAAAATTTTGTTTCGTCTCTTCCTGATAAACTTAATCATGAGTGTTCTGAAGGTGGAGAGAATATAAGGTACAGTAAAATTTTTCAGTGAAAATTTACTGTTAAAGCTAAAACTTTTGACAGCATATGAGAAACATATGCTTGTATGTTCCTCCCACTTTATTTCAGGCTGCAGGTTCAATTTTACTACTTGTGACGTGATTGGTGCAGTACAAACATGAGAGATCCCTGACCCATGGACCTTAAAATACATCTCAGACATCAAAACAGACCTAAAAATATAAATGAACATTGTAGTTTTTATTCACTGCATAAGACCGGATTATCTTGTGTTGGGGAAACAGAGAAATTTTAATGTGAAATTGCCAAAGAGACAATTAGGTGTTTTTTTAAAAAACATTTTAAGCTTTAAGCCATGTAAGTGAAAGTACATACTTAAGAAATAGTAAGTTAAATATATTAATTTATATTTATTGGCTTGGGCAATTTTGGGAAATTTTTGGTTAACTTCAGGCTTCTGTAGTGCTTATAATTTGGAGAGAAAATCGTACCTAACGAATGCAGGTTTCATACTGCAGCTGTAATATAACTGCAGTACTAATCTTAAATACATTTAATCTACTGATTGTAAAGTGGCCACCAAACCAGTTCAAAATACAAAACTATGGAGAACTTTGCCACAGTCTGCACTGTTTAAATAGTATAGTCTGGTGTACTTACACATTACAAATTGTTTCCATGTACCTTTTTAAAAACGAAAGTTCTTCAGAAATTAAAGCATTAAGAAGCTGTAGTAAGACACCCTCCGTTTATAGAGAAGAAATAACAGAACTTGAAGTTAATTCCATATCTAAAGCTTGCTAGACTCTCGGCACCTAAAATTCACAGAAGATTGTACAGGTAACAAAGTTAGGATGTGAAACAAAATACAAGTTTCTTCTTACAGTTAACTTTTTTGTTTTTTTACAAAGTGTCGGACAGCGTCAGCTGGTGTGCCTCGCTCGGGCTCTACTTCGAAAGTCCAAAATCTTGGTTTTAGATGAAGCCACTGCTGCTGTTGATCTTGAAACTGATGACCTTATACAGTCAACAATAAGGACTCAATTCGAAGACTGCACTGTTTTAACTATAGCACATCGTCTAAACACTATTATGGACTATGAAAGGTAAAGTGATGCAACTTTTGCAAAGGGAGAATGGTCTTTAGTGTCCAAATCTTACATGAATAGGAATTGATGTTAACCAAAAATGGACACCAATCAACTTTTAAAAATATTTTTTCCTTACGTTTGTTAGATCTGTTATCAGCTGAAATTCGTGAGTGTGTGTGTGTCTGTATTGCTAGTGTAAGCATGCTGAGGGTCAAGTTCTGTCCTGGGTTATGGTTGTGCAACCCCATTGTCCACAGCATGCTTGCACAGATGTGGCTGAGGGCAGCACTTGTTCTTACAATTGAAACGTAGATTTATAATGTTCCCTCTTTCTCTGAGTGGGGGGTAGGAATCAAAACTTGATAAGCCCCTGACTCAGGTGTTCTACTCTTCCACTTTTTCTGTGACCCCTGTAATTGGACTGGGAAGCCACACTATGGATGGGACAAAGCAGGAGAAGTGGGCATTATATCCCCACCAAACTTGCAGGTGTTCACCACCTCTATTAACACTCACTCAGTACTAATTCAGGCATTCCAGCCATTCATGCAGCGGAAGCTCCCCCACATTTGGTCGATGCTCCCTCTTGGGGGTACTAGCAGTATTTTTCTCCCAGCTCTCAGCAAGTTGGGGGTAGCATTTTGACTCTGAACGCTGGGTTTCCTGACTTCTTAGAGCTTGCTTTCACAGCCTTAATGTTACAGTAACACTGTTGCTTTGCTTAGGCAGTCTAAGCACAGAGTAAATCGGTGTATCTGCGGTAGGATTAGTGAGATCGGGGACAAATTTCACCTTTTGTGAAAGCTCTTGCAAATAACCATGGGAAAATAATGCAGGCTGAGATGCTATGCTAAGATGGCTAAAATTCCAAATAAATCAGTATTTTGACCATTTTTTCTTTTCTTGTTTTAGAGTTATAGTCCTTGATAAAGGTGAAATTGTGGAATGTGATTCCCCAGCCAATCTACTTCAGAAGAAAGGCATTTTCTATAGTATGGCCAAAGATTCGGGTTTGGTATAATACAAGAACTTAGCTTGTATGTGTGGGGAAAAAGGGGTGGAAATTGACTATACACATTGAGAGGATTTTGAGAATTCTGACTTCCTTTGTTCTGCTACTCAAACCAAACGCTTCAACCTCAGACCCGGAAAAATCTAAGTTTAGTATGAAGAAGATAAAAGTAACATAAATGCAAGTCTTTTTTCCTTAAGGATTTATTTTGCAAGGAGAAGAAGTTCTGAATGTACTGTGCTAAAGACCCAACTTAGACCTGTTCGATAGATTTGAGGCAAAAGATTAAACTGCAGTCCAAAAAATGTATGTTAGGATTTTTCTTGCTTTCAGAAGACTTTCTTTTGAGTTGCTTATGTTCTGAAGGTCCTTTTGTTTGAAAAATCTTTGTAAAATACTACCTATTTGTTCAGTTGAGATTTACCATTTTAAGAACCATTTGGCGTGGGACGCACTCAAGACATTTTATGGAATAGCAATATGGCTCAGTGTTTTTATTCCTTATGAAATACTGTCATGTATCCGGTCTTGTCTTGGCACTTATTGTATGTGGTCAGTGCTTTTATGCATCACGTTAAAGTTTTCATATGTGTTTATACTTTATAGCAGCAAGTTTGCAGAAATATGTCCATCTCATTGATGTGAAAAAGCACAATCATCGTCAAAAGTCACTATAACATCAAACTCTTGCTTGAATGCAAAAATGAATGTATTTCAATATTAAGTACCCAATTCTGTACTCTCTGTTCACTCAATGATTCTTTCTTATGCGAAAAGTACCAATGGGGGAAGGGTTACTCTTATGAGTAAGGATTTACCTGAGTGAAGGCTTCAGAGTCAGTTATATTATAATTTGGTTGTTGTATTACTGGTCATTGCATTTCACTGTCTCATTTAATACAGAAGCCGTGCCACATCCAGGACTGTTAGCCCTATGGAAACGGAGAAACCTTCTCTAGAGGCTGCTGCTGCTAATAACTGTTGTGCAAAATGCTCTTACTGTTCCAAAAAATATACATATTTTTACTAATCAAAATGCGTGGGTTCCAGAGTAGCTTGACAGAGCTTAATTCACAATAGAGTCTAGCTCCAACTTAAGTGTGTTCTGTTTTTTTTGTTTTTTACTTAGTAGGAAAAAGAAAAGTTCCATACAGTCTTATTTTATAGAAAGATTGCAGAATTACTGTAGTTTGAGTTCAGATGGATCCAAATATCTACCACTCTGGAAATGTGGACTATTGGAAGTTATGTTGCCGACCTTAAAACTAGACAAGTGTCTTCCCTTAGAATAAAAGCTATTTATTTTTTTGTAATTTATGATTCTTTAAAATTGAGTACGCTGAAAATTTCTTTGGTATTTTTTGTAATGACTATAATGGAAATAGGAATATTTGCAAAGAACTTGGAGTAAATTTTCTTTGGTTGAAAATGATTGTCCCGGTTTTTATACTCCTTTCGTAATTTTTTAATGACAAAAGTGTTTGCGCCATTATTGACAAAGGGCTTAAGGCCTGGAAAGCTGTGGGTGCATCGGAGGTTGATGTTCATGCCTTGAAAACTAAGCCTCTAAAATGTCATCACCAGTTAAAGAATTAATAGATGGGAATAATCAGCCTTGTTCTGAGGCCTGTTTTGAGAGGAATGTGGGGAAGTGTGCGCTTTGGATGAGCAGATCATAGTACTCCGATTACATGGTAACTCTGTTACTATGGCAGTACTACAATGTGAAATAAGTGGAGAGAGCTTCTCAGAGGTGGCACGTAAAAAAGATTGGCTCCCCAATGTGGGTGCTTTGCAGTGCCCAAGATGTCCAACTGATGATTGCTGCTCTTTTCAGGTGGTGCTATCACTTCATAGCTGTTCCATTAAAATAACATTTGCAAATAAAGGTGGGTCTTCTGGTTACCAAGGGTGACTTTTAGACTAAGGGATGTGGTCATTGATCACCAGGGGTAGTTTCCAAGGCCTTTCCTGGATTTTTTACCAGACCTCCCTGCTCTACAGCCAGGGAGCTGTTCTCCTGCATGGTCTGTTGGTGAATTATGCTCTGAACACACTGGGCCAGACATGAGTGGTGTTGCCACCCCATATGCCAGGTCACTACAATACTCGCTCAAATTTGGCCCGGCTTGCCCATCTGTCATGAGGAGGAATGGCCGGGCCAAACCTGAGTAGAGCCTACATCTCAACAGTATCTAATGATGTCACACACTTTAAGACTTAGTTACCTATTGGTGTGTCTCGTACACACCTGATGTTACTTATGACTAGAAAGGAGTGTCATAAATGTTGAATCATGCAGCACTGCTTAAAAATAACTACATCCCATGACATGTCTAACTTTCTCGTTTCCCTTTTTTGGGTTTGCTGAATGTGTTTTTGTGTTGCTCATGCAAGCATGGCCTGGGTGAAAGATACATTTTCCCACTTCACCGCCTCTTTCTTTTGATGGTGGTTGGTCAGCGGGCACAGTCCTGGCATAAGGGTGTGAATTAGAACAGTACTGTTTGTACTGTTTGTTCTGTTCCCTTGATTCCGAACACCCACTGCTAACTTTTGTTCCTGTGTAACGCATACCGTGTTTGGTCTCCTCCTGTGGGGCTGCTGCCTTGTAAAAGTCTCATCACATCTCAACTCTGTTCTCTCTTGGCAGCATATAAATTTCACTACAGCCACTTCTGTTTGTTGCTTGGAACCTGTGCCAAGACCTGTTTGCTCCATGGAGGAAGAGACAATCCTATATACACTACTAAAAAGGCCCAACCTTGTTGTAAAGCCATTAATGCTAACTTCTTTGGAGGGGGGAAGGTTCTCCATTTCTAGGGGGGATTTTTCCAATTGGTGTGCATTTTGATGGAGCTGGGAGCTCTGAATAACCCCCCTTTCTCTGCGGAGCAGAGGGAACCATGTTTTGAGGCACACGAGTCGCCATATCAAGAGAAGTGCAGGATCTAGAGGATGAGTTGCCACGTGAACCAGGAGTGTCAGTCAGTACTGTGCAGTGATAAGACAAACCAAAAACTGAATAAAACAAAAGTTAATATCTTGGAAGTTGGGATCCAAACCTACAAGAAAAACTCAATAAAAAGACCGGTAGATGTTTCTGCACTGGCTGCTCCAAGAGTGAGACAACCCACGCAGAAGTAATGTTTACAGTATAACCTTTTGTTTTGAATTTGCGTCTCCCAAATTCACAGCACCTGTGGAGTGTAGTAATAATAATAATAAAAAATATCCAGCTCCATGCTGCCCTGTCAAACCCCTTATCTTGCTGCTTAACTCCTTGACTTCTCTCACACACAACTGCAGCAGAACATGGTGGCATCTTCTGCAGAGCTGGGATTGCGACACAACATGTGTGGGGCAGCCCTTGAGGCATCTTATTCTATGTACCATTCATGAATTCTGCTGCATTCAAGTATCCTCCTTAGCTTACACACTCTCATTATAGCATGTTAGTTGCTCTTACCTGTGTTCCACAACCTCAAAGCAATATTACACACCATGACCTATAAAGTCCTATCATCATATTGCTTGCACCCTGGGTGCAAACTACTGTTTGTTCACTGCTTTAACAGCTGAGATCAAATGGGGGTGCTCCTGATTTGAAAGTGGGAGCAGGAGTCTTGTCCTCTGGAACTGGCTTCTCGTGCAGCTCCAAGGAGCTTGCATCAGTTCTTTGGGGCACATTTAAGATATTTGCTAGAAGGGATTGACGGGGTAATGTGTCAGGTGGGAGGCTTTCAGGTTGTATTCTAAACATCGCTTGTTGGAATGGAACAATCTGTTTAGTGCAAGCTCTTGGAACATATTTCTAACTAATTTCATAGAATTTAAAGCCACAAAGGACCAGCAGTTCATCTACTCTGACTTCTTGTAATATCACAAACTACCCATGCTAGCTGTCCATTCACCTTTAGGATTCCTACCAAACCATCTCCAATGCATCTGTGAAATTTGTAGTTTCACATGCAGTTGATTTTTAAAAAAAAAAAAAAAAAAAAAAAAAAAATGAAAGGAATGCAGTTCGTGTTCTATGAACTAAGTACCAATGGCCTATTAAATGAAAGTTTGTAGTAAGAAAACTATCTACCTTTCAGATGCACAGCGATATGTAAATATATAGGAATAATGTGAGATAGGGTCATGTTAATGCAGGCCTTTGCTCTGGCTATTTTTAGAGTTCTTAACTACTAACAAGTAAACCACAGATGAAAGCTTGAAATAAGATTAACTCTGAAAAACAATCCTTCCGGATCTTGTCTGCACACAAATCCAAAAGCATTTTGCATGTAGTGGATGGCAATTACTTTTCATTATGATGGCTTTGTGGCTTAAATGATTCAGAAAAAATGTGGGTAAGTTAGTTTTGTTTGTATTTAGTGTTACCAAATCTTGGAATTAATTTTTCAAGTTACTTCAGGCTTTCAACATGGGTTAAGAGTCTGACAAAGTCCTGTTACAGTTTTTTTTGTACTGAATCCTTGTTACTGTATCAGAATAACATGCATTGCTAATAGAAATCTTACACATAGTGAGGGTTGACTTTTACTTCATCTATTCTGTATAAAGCTCATTCTAATCCATATTTCAAAGTTACTTAAAGGTGGAATGACTTGCCCTGTTTTCCTTTGTATGTAATCCTTTTGTGTACTTTTGAGTAGAGAAAGCAAAGCAGTCTACACTGCCCTGTGGTCTGTCCTATAGGGGTGTGAATAGAAGTGTGTGCCCAAGTGCTATGCTGTAACTGTGGGTGTGAACTAAAAGGTTCCTAGTTCAGTGTCCTCTTCAGACAGAATTACATTTATGTGAACCTTTTAGTCTGTGCCCTCAGCGTCCACATGGGGAAGTTACTTGGGTTTGCACTGCAATTCACGCCCCCATAGTCCGAACTACAGGGTAGTGTAGACATAGCCTTAGATTGTAAGCTTCTGCCATGGGATGAAGTGCATTGGGACAGAAGGGGGGGAAATTGTATTTGTCTGTGCGAGGCACAGGGGAGTCCGCAGCTCTTGTGGCTGCTCCCATGTTGCTGGCTCCCACTGGTCTTGCACACTTTCTAACTATGCCATACATGTTCTCCTTCGAAGGTGTCCCATAGTGAGATGTTTCCTGCTTTTGGGTGGACACCTTCCTATGGCATTTGCCCATTAGATTGGCCTTTTACTACTTTCATGTTTCAGTGGCCTGTCAACATGGGACAATGTAAAAAATGAAAGGCCATGCTGTTGTACCCAGTGGCCTAACTGGGTTGGGGGAATGTAGTTGTTCAGTGCTAGTAGGATGCCAGCCACTACCATTTTAAGAGTCACTGAAGTCATTTTGACTGATCCTTGCCCTAAGAGGTTAGATAGATGACATCAAGACCTGTTTGCTGTACTTCCTAAAATACATGCAAGTATTTTGTGTATGCCTTCAGAGTGGTCCTGGCTGCTCTGAGGGGATGTTCCATATAGAACTTGGCTGGAACATTCCCTTTCCACACAGAAGTATAAACAAACTTGGGCTCTGATGGGCCAGTGGTGAAAGCTAATTCCAGAGACCCATGAATACCTTCGTCCCCCCATTGCGGTGAGAACACCCAGCCCCCATTCCAGGAACTGTTGGCAAGTGGGTGTCTGCAGATCTCTATTCTCAGGATGGAGTGATGAGAAAAGAGGTAGTCTCTAGTTCAGCTTTGAAGTGATCCTCTTCTTTGTTTAGTTCCCATGACCAAACAGCAGCCCAGGTGAAGTGGATTACTGCAGAGCAGAAGCAGCCAGCTGATGAAGCAGAGATTCCCCAGAAAAGCCAAAGGGTTCAGTTGGGTCTGTTTTCACTCTTGCAGATCCTGTGTAAAGTATTCAGTGCTCAGTACCTGAAGACCTCACTCTTCATGGCCCTATACAATGTGCTCTTGTTTTGCAGTCTGTATTTGAGGATGTAATTCATGCAGGTCAGTAGGCCACGAAAGAAATTCTGTTTTAAGAAAAAGGAAGTAAAAAGGCTTTACTTTGAGACTGAGTCAAGTTCTCAAACTTGGAGACGCTGATCTCACTTCTTTTTTGTGCAGGTGAGTGTCAGGTTACAAGGAGCCAGTCCCCACTCTGTGAGGAATTGGGGCCATATCTGTACAACTGATGAAAGCTGATTGATATTGTGAAATTGTATTATGAAAAAAGTTGAGGTATGAGTCTGTCTCTCTCTCTCTCTCAAAATGTGGATTCATATATAATATATGTGAATCCACCATTGTTGATAGGACCTGTAGCATGTATACCCCAGATAAATACCACCCCAAAAATTGTACTTAAAAACTCAGTATCTTCTCCAGACTATATTAAGCATAGTGCTTTGAGCGCAACTCGTATTTTCTTATGGTTGGATCGTTCTTCATAAAAGTCATGTCCCAGGTATAGAACATGAGTCAATTAATCCCTGGAAGAATTTCATTGGTCAGGTTGATTATGGTATACTTTGGTCTCACCTGTCGTTCCTGTCAGAAAAACTCATATTTCAGAAATAAGCTGAACAGGTTGAATTCTAGTTGCAGATCAATACTTGGACAGCTCTGCTAAGCTTAATGCAGCCATTTAGCACAGGATTTAAATGGTCCTATAACTGAGACTGGAATTAATCCTCATTCTCTGAGTAGTAACCTATAGCCAGTAGAAACCCACAGCCAGCTGAAAGATCAACCTCTATTTTAAACCCCCTACCTAGCAGCCCCTAAAAACTCAATTCCCCTGGAGGCAGGATGAACATATCTGCACGCAAATCAGGCCACCACCAATAGAGTCAGCATCTTGAAAAAGGACACTGATTGTCCTCACCTGCTGGAGCATCTATATTGCCACAGCTCTGATCGGAGGCCTGGACCAAGAAGGTACCACAAGAATTCATCAGTTTCTGCACATCAGAGGAGATTGGATTTATAGTCTCCGCAGAAGGTGAAGTCTGTCTTGCTGCTTTTATGATGACCAAGGACTGCAGGAAAATAACTTGAGGTAAAGTTTAAAAAACAAAGCAGCAACTCTAAATGCATTCTTCATACCTCAGTCTAATGCTTTTGTGCACAGGCTACATAGCTATCCATTGGATATCCATGGGTCCTTCATTACCCTGAAGGAGGAAGGAAGTGTCAGCTAGCTATGCCTCTGCCAATTGTTCATTCCTGACCCCCTTTACGCACTTCATTAACCAGACCAAGAGCACAGTGAGCTAAGAGGGCAAAGGCCAAGCTATTACCTCCTGCCGCTGAATTTCTTTCTTTGTGAACACATTGCTCTCGCGGTGTTTGGAGTGCACGTCTATAGCACGTATATTAGATACAGAGACAACCTTCGTTACCCTATTGTTTGAGTCCCTCATGCACTTCGCTGCTGTTCACCAAAAGTTTTGTACGTAAACGGTGGGTGCTCGCAATGCTACGAGTCCCTGTCTTCTTTTTATTTTTTTTGTTTCTATAATGTAACCTGCTGGCACAATTTTTTCCCCTCCTCAAGTCATTTGTCTCCCTGAAGTGTCTGGCTGAATTTTTCTTGCAAGATGAATTGTTACTGGATGTGGTGGATAAAGGCTTTGATGTGGACAGCGGTCATCAGAGTTAAATAGGAGGGAAGCTGCTCTGTTTAACTGATCTCAGTAGCCCCAGTCCAGCAAAGCACTTACGCTCCTGCTTAACTTTAAACCTAACGACTTCGAGCATGTGAGTAGTTCTACTGAACTTAAGCACATGCTTTGGCGCTTTGTATCCAAATCTTTGAAAACCTATTTCAGCAGCAAAAAGATTTGGGGACAAATATCTGAGGAAACAACTGGATGGCACAAAAGGGTGTCTGAAATCTGTGCAGTTGACATGGATGGATGTGGGATCTTTCAAAAGACACCTTAAAACGGGGTGATGTCTACTTTTGCACAACTGTAGGATTTTTTGAAAGAATATGCTTTCAGCCTAGCGCCCTCGTTAAAAACAAACCAACTTTCCCTGCCTTGGTTTTGAGCTGATGTTCTGCTGGGCTGCCCTCGTTCACCCCAAATCTGGTCGTATACTTACTTAGTGCCCAGTCTGGTTTCCACCTGGCAATCAATAGGCATTTTTACTTTGAGGTAATAGTTTGTAAGGTACTTTGGGATCCTGTGGGGGTAAAAGACATTGTACATTAATGTAAAAGCCTATTGTTACTGTAAAAACCCTGTTCTCCATGCTGTGCTTTTATTTTCACCTTGGACTGTTTTCATTTAAACAGGTGAGAGTGCTATAGAAGATGGGACATTCTCTTGGTCTTTGTTGGATTCTCCGTGTCTCAGAAGGTACTTCCGTGCTGTCACTTAAGGGGAGATCTCTCCATTAGTTACAGGCAAAGAGCAGCTACTAGCAATCATGGAAGTTATGCACCTACCTGTAAATGATTTTCAGCCCAGCCAATGGTCAGGCAGAAGTCAGACTTCCTTGGTAAGATTAAGAATAATAACTAGGACCCTACAAAATTCACAGTCCATTTTGGTCAATTTCATGGTCACAGGATTTTTAAAATGATACATGTCATTATTTTGGATATTTAAATCTGAAATTTCATGGGTGTTGTAATTGTAGGGAGTCCTGACCCAAAAAGGAGTTGTGGGGGATCACAAGTTTGTTGTAGGGTGGGGGGGTTGTGGTACTGCTATCCTTCTGTGCTGCTGCTGGCAGGGCCCTGTCTTCGGAGCTGGGCCCCCGGACAACAGCCACCGCTCTCCAGCCACCCAGCTCTGAAGGCAGTGCAGAAGTAAGGGTGGCAATACTGTGATCCTCCCCCGCAAAATAACCTTGCGACCCTCCCCCCTCCACTGCAACTTCCTTTTGGGTCAGGACCCCCAATTTGAGAAACACTAGTTTCCCCCGTGAAATCTGTGTAGTACAGTAACTCCTTGCTTAACGTTGTAGTTATGTTCCTGAAAAATGCGACTTTAAGTGAAACGATGTTAAGCAAATCCAATTTCCCCATAAGAGTTGCTTGCTGCTAAATGATGAACTAGCAATTGGCTGAGCCCTCAAGGGTTAAAACATCCTTGTTAATGTAGCCTCACACTCTACAATGCAGCATGAATGGAGGGAGGGGAGACAGCATGGCAGACAGAGACACACCCTGTATGTGAGAGAGAGAGAGATGCGCATTGCTCCTTTAAGTATGCTGACCCCACTCTTAAGTACATTGCCTTTTTAAGTAGATCAGCGATCTCCCTCTGTCCTAAGCCCTGTCCTGTGTCCCCCCTGCTCTATGGAGATGGGGTAAGCAGAGTGCAGGAGTAGGGGGGAGGGAGACACCCTGATATTAGGCCCTCCTCCCAACCCACACACACCCACACCCACACACAGCAAGCAGGAAGCTTCCGGGAGCAGCTCCAAGGCAGAGGGCAGGAGCAGCACATGGCAGTGTGGGGAGGGACAGCTGAACTGCCAGCAGTTGATAGCCTGCTGGGCAGCTGCTGCACAGGGAACTTAGGGGGGCTGCCGGTCCACCCTGGTTCCAAGCCCCACCAGCTAGCTCCACCGGGCCGCTCTTTTTGCAAGCAGTGGACAAAGCAGGTGGCTGCCAAATGTTATAAGGGAGCACTGCGCAACTTTAAACGAGCATGTTCCCTAATTGATCAGCAACATAACGAAACAACGTTAACCGGGACAACTTGAAGTGAGTTACTGTGTAGGGTGAAAGCAGACAAAAGACCAGATTTTATGGGGGGAGACCAGATTTCACCATCCGTGACGCGTTTTTCATGGCCGTGAATTTGGTAGGGCCCTAATAACTGACCGCAGCCTCTGTTCCAAACCACTCTGCCTCACTTTTACTAGCACTGGAGAAGAGAAAGGGGTCTAATTCAGGAGACAAGTAAAAGAATAATAAACTGAGTGCAGGCTGAAGGGATCTGGGCTGCTGCTGCTAAGTCAAATTAAATCTTCCTTGAATATCATCTGTTTTCTTAGTAGTAATAATTAATAATAGCAAGTTCTTAGTGCCTTTTATATATCAGTGGATCTCAAAATGCTTTACAAAGGTCAGTATTTTACAGATGAGGAAACTGAGGTACAGGGAGGTGAAAGATTTGCTCAGGCCGGGACAGAGCCAGGAATATAAACCAGGTTTCCTGAATCCTAATCCAGTATTTTAGCAGGTAGGCAAACCTGCCTCCAATTTAACTGGGTATGGCTAGCTTGCTACAAAACCCTAAAACACAAAGTGGAATTTTTCCCCCCAGGTGTAGAAATATTTTATTGTTTAATGGGAAATGTTGCTTGGAAATTGTTAGCATTTGTTGAGTGGCATGTATTTTATGAAAGAATTTGAACCTATGGTTTTGACAAATTGTTGAGCTAGATTATTTCTTGACACCACTCCTCTGCCAGTGGGGGGGAAAAGGGACTAAATTTCAGTTGAAATGCAATGTCAGTAACTATGCGCTGTATCAGTCTTACAAATAAAAAGTTTGACAAAGCCACCAAAATTAATTTCCTTAGTCTTGTAACAAAAAGTATAATCCTATCTTCTTACTAGAATCTACATATTCATGAATATACTTCCCTGAATTTCCTGTTTCAATATATTCCTTGTTGCTGTATTTTTGATTGAAGAGACTATACCTATTTCATTCTTGCTAGAAGTGAGAATAATATATCATCTTAATTTCTTCACTGGGATTAAAGAAAATGACCCTGAAAAGCTACTTTGTAATCAGAGGAAATGTAACAATTCAGCCGTATCTCCAGAGCAATAAATATTCAGTACAATAATAGTTCAAGCTGAAATGGTAAATTGAGGTTGTGCTCACAAAGTATAGTGATAGTAACGCTGCAAGGATCTGAAAGAGTTTTATTAACTTGTAAGGAAGATAATTAGTCTAAAATGTCATTGTTTGTTAAATGTTAAGCAAAAATAAGCAATGCATGGAATCCAGATTTGTGTGCTCCTGTTAATTAGGCTGTTCTGGGGTTCAGCACAGGAATACACTTTACTTAACCTTTTTATTTCTTTTAAATAAACATTCCATTTGGTAATTCCTGCGTCACTGAAGCTGTTCTAGTTAGTGCACAGCACAGAAATCTGTTCTGAAGCTGGAAAACAACTGAAAAAAGAATAACTCAATCTCTAGGTCTCTCTCCGGTATTTGCCTGAGACATCTTTCTTCGGAAAAGGACATGAACATCACCCAACAACCCTGTCCTCTTAAACTTTCCTTTCTGCTTTTTCACCCAACCTTCAAGCCATAATCAAATTTCAGTAGTACATAAACTGCTTTATACACTTGGTTTAACTTTTGTATGCAATAGATTTAAGTTCCTTATTTATGCCTAGGTAGTGGCGGGGGAGGGTGGGGGTTGTTCACATTATCAGTAGGGTCATAAAATCAGGCACTTGTATTTATTTTAAAAATGGTGTTTCATCACCATGATCAACCCCTTCTCCAAAGTCCCTTCTTTTTCTTTCTTTTCCTCGACTCTTGAGACCTAGTAGTATTTGGTCCTGCTGCATTGGCCAAACCAGTTAGAATATCTGTTCTGCTTTCAAAAGCCTGGTTGCCTCTGTGAGTCACTGGGCTACAAACCTGCACAGATTAAAAAATTACACAGTTGTGAAAGATTCGTTTTTATTTCATATGGGAGAGTGTTAGGTGAGCAGCTTAAGGACATTTTTAAAATGACTAACATTCATTAAAATCTGCATGGGATTGAAAACACTTGTGTCGTCATTTGTTACCAATAAAAATGCTATTCATTGTCCATTAGAACATTACCTGTCTAGTATGATTTCTTTGGCATTCCTAGAAATATCCACAGCACTCCCATAAATGTTGCGATGTGTATTTTACCATTATTTATATTCTAAACAGAGCCGATTGGAAAGCTCAGTTATTTTGCCATAAATGCGTAAGATGTGAGTCCATATTTTTTATGCCTACTCTAGAATTCTAATGGGCTCATCTGATTAATTGGACATAACTGAGTTTTTGGTATTTCATTTTGAAAACTAAGCCAATTAATTTGGAGCTGCATAAAACATTATACAGTGTTCATCGCTCCCTCGAGAGAGTGACGACAAACTTGGTAACTAACATTCAGTTGCAACCATAATTTAATATGCTCCAATGACTGAACGTGAAAACAGGACTCTTTCTCCATAGCCACCATCTCAGCTATAGCCTGTGATATACACAGGCATAAATGTATTATTTTCCAAATACACCAAGGCAGTTTCCCTTCACATATCCAGTGTAGTTTGGGGCTCAGTTTCAAATAAGATTTGGTTACGTATCAGGCATTTTCTAGCCAAACCGATGTAGCCGAATTAAGAACAGATCTGTTCTCTCAGATGATGCTGGTAGTATGGTGTCTTCCTTGGGTGACAATCAGACAAGGCCTGATTCTTCAACCAGTCTGTAGAACAGTCCCTTCTGAGCTATTAATTTCTCTGGAGAATCAAATTCAGCAACCTGACCGTTTTCCAAGACACAAATCCTGTGAATATTAAAAAAGCAATGTAAGCACTAGGATACACAACAATCACACTGAACTCAAACAATATCTAAGCTACCATTTTTCGAGCATGCCTCAGTTCCACCCCTATGCCCCCCAGGGTTGTTTCTTGGAACCATTTGCAGGATAGTGGGCTTCTGAAGAGAGCTACTACTGATGGGATACTCCCTTGGAGAGACTAGGAATGGAGTAAATCTGGACTTTAATTCTTTGGTTTAACTCCAAACCACCGAGTTGTAACCAAGCAGGGGAGAGGAGCTCCAGCGAGGAGACATTCAGCAGTTATGATTTATCTGTGAGTGGGCAAAAAAGGGCTATGCAGAGCATGAAATGGACACGGATCTCACTTTCCCTCTGATTAACCCGTGGTTAATGGCAAGAAGGCCCATCCTAAACAGAGCCTTGAATGAGGTAAACAAAAAATAGACAGAAATGAGACCTAAGTGGCTCCAAGGAGATGTCACTCTCTAAAATGCTACGGGGTCTGTCCAGTTTATAAAGCCTGCCTCTGTCTTTCTCTAGCCTTGTGAAAATGAATGTGAACAACTATGCCAGTGAAAGGTTACCTGTCGTAATCTAGGATGGTGTTTATACGGTGAGCTATTGTTAACACAGTCCACTCTTTGAACTGAGTCCTTATGGTCGATTGAATCTGAAGATCAGTTTCCAGATCCACCGCTGCAGTGGCCTCATCTAGTACCAGGATTTGGGCTTTCCGCAGGAGTGCTCTGGCCAGACAAACGAGCTGCTTCTGACCAACGCTGAAAGCAAGAAGGGCAGATGGTGAACTAACAGGCTGTTTTTCCTCGGGTTTAATCATAGAAGATTAGGGTTGGAAGAGACTTCAGGAGGTCATCTAGTGCAACCCCCTGTGCAAAGCAATGATGAGTCTGAAAACAGCATAGCAGCTGCTGGCTGCCTTTCTCCAGTCAGGCAGGCGCCGGGAATGTTCGGAGTGCACCTGGTCTGGTTCTGGGGCGAAGACCGAGGGGCCACACGTGCAACGCTTGGTGCTGGTAGCGCCGCAGATAGCAGCATGAAGCGAGCCAAAGAAATGAGGGGATTATTTGTATTGCAGTAGCATCCAGGAGCCCACGGTGCTAGGTGTTGTACAAACATGGAACAGACTGCCCCCCAACCCCAAGAGAGTTTACAATCTAAGCAGTTCCACAGTGCTAAGGATTT
Source organism: Chelonia mydas (assembly GCF_015237465.2). Classification (NCBI taxonomy): domain Eukaryota; kingdom Metazoa; phylum Chordata; order Testudines; family Cheloniidae; genus Chelonia; species Chelonia mydas. Next base: position 19,489,893 of record NC_051250.2, on the reverse strand, counting down.
ATACTGCTACAGCAAGTTTGCTCTGTGCTGACTATTGCTTTGTTTTACTAAATTAGATTTTTCTGTTTACATTTATTAATTTAGGAACTTTTACTAATTGTGCACCCTCCGACCCTCAGACACCATGTGCACTGCCTTTCTCTTTCTGCATTTATGGTACCTCAGGTTTTCCCCTCGCTCAGAGCACTCATGGTTCAATTGATCAGGCAGATCCAATACGAAGTTCTTGAGCTGAATCAGTTCCAAAACTGTCCAAATGGCTTCATCCGAGTGCTGGTTAAAAGGATCGAGGTTCATTCGTAGAGAACCAGCAAACAAAACTGGATCCTGAGTGTAGAGACAGCATAAAAGATTCCTGAAATGATTGTTACAAAACAACATAGCTCCTTAACTTCCTTCCACTGCAGGAATCCCAGGGCAAAATGCTAGAGCCAGTGTTATGTGGAAGATCTCAGTGTGGTTACAGTGGTTACTTTTACCTTTTAAAAGCAATGAATTTACCTCTCTGTGACCTGTTTAAGCCTTCCTGCGTGTCATGGACATAAATGGAAATACCCTACAGAATTGATAAATGCCTTTAGAAATTAACTTCATACCTGGGGGATAATAGTTATTTTGGCTCTAAGATCCTGGAGGCCTATTTGGGCAATATTCACTCCATCAATTAAGATCTTGCCTTCTGCAGCTTCCATTAATCTCAAAAGACCCATGGCAAGAGTTGATTTCCCAGCACCTGTTCTTCCAGCTATGCCAATCTAAAAAAATACAATGAAGGTTAGAATCAGAGAATATCAGGGTTAGAAGGGACCTCAGGAGGCCATCTAATCCAACCCCCTGCTCAAAGCAGGACCAATCCCCAACTAAACCAGGGCTTTGTCAAGCCTGACCTTAAAAATATCTAAGGAAGGAGATTCCACCACGTCCCTAGGTAACGCATTCCAGTGTTTCACCACCCTCCTAGTGAAAAAGTTTTTCCTAATATCCAACCTAAACCTCCCCCACTGCAACTTGAGACCATTACTCCTTGTTCTGTCATCTGCTACCACTGAGAACAGTCTAGATCCATCCTCTTTGGAACCCCCTTCAGGTAGTTGAAAGCAGCTATCAAATCCCCCCTCATTCTTCTCTTCCGCAGACTAAACAATCCCAGTTCCCTCAGCCTCTCCTGATAAGTCATGTGTTCCAGTCCCCTAATCATTTTTGTTGCCCTCCGCTGGACTCTTTCCAGTTTTTTCCACATCCTTCTTGTAGTGTGGAGCCCAAAACTGGACACAGTACTCCCAGATGAGGCCTCACCAATGTCGAATAGAGGGGAACCATCACGTCCCTCGATCTGCTGGCAATGCCCCTATTTATACATCCCAAAATGCCATTGGCCTTCTTGGCAACAACAGCACACTGTTGACTCTCATCCAGCTTCTCGTCCACTGTAACGCCTAGGTCCTTTTCTGCAGAACTGCTGCCAAGCCATTCGGTCCCTAGTCTATAGAGGTTCATGGGATTCTTCTGTCCTAAGTGCAGGACTCTGCACTTGTCCTTGTTGAACCTCATCAGATTTCTTTTGGCCCAATCCTCTAATTTGTCTAGTTTGTCCCTCTGTATCCTATCCCTACCCTCCAGCATAACTACCTCTCCTCCCAGTTTAGTGTCATCTGCAAACTTGCTGAGGGTGCAATCCACATCATCCTCCAGATCATTAATGAAGATATTGAACAAAACCGGTCCGAGGACCGACCCTTGGGGCACTCCATTTGATACTGGCTGCCAACTCGACATGGAGCCATTGATCACTACCCATTGAGCCCGACAATGTAGCCAGCTTTCTATCCACCTTATAGTCCATTCATCCAGCCCATACTTCTTTAACTTGCTGGCAAGAATACTGTGAGAGACCGTGTCAAAAGCTTTGCTAAAGTCAAGGAACAACACGTCCACTGCTTTCCCCTCATCCACAGAGCCAGTTATCTCATCAGAGAAGGCAATTAGATTAGTCAGGCATGACTTGCCCTTGGTGAATCCATGCTGACTGTTCCTGATCACTTTCCTCTCCTGTAAGTGCTTCAGAATTGATTGCTTGAGGACCTGCTCCATGATTTTTCCAGGGACTGAGGTGAGGCTGACTGGCCTGCAGTTCCCAGGATCCTCCTCCTTCCCTTTTTTTAAAGATGGGCACTACATTAGCCTTTTTCCAGTCATCTGGGACCTCCCCTGATCGCCATGAGTTTTCAAAGATAATGGCCAAGGTTTAGGATGTACGTTTTACACCATTTGGCTCATAGCCATAGATAAATTTTAGGACCATGGAATTGCCAGGTAACAAACTACTGGTTAAATTTGTCCAGCCTTTGACCATATCAGTCAGAGAAAAACACCTCATTAAGCACTTATTCCTTCAGTTCCATGCCTTGGATACAGTCGTGGTGCTGACACGTGGACTTATAACTTTTCTTTGCATTTTTCAACTACAAGCTATTCTCCCTTTATCTGCTGCTCTCCTTGGGCCTCTTTGAAAGCCATCCAATATCTTTCATCAGATTACAAAGTAAAGACACTATTCCTTTGCTTAATGGTGGAGAAGACAAGTGGATCTGTGTCTAACAGCCTATCCTATGTAGATCCTGGATGCAATATCTGCCAGTCTTTTCTGTTCCAGGCCAGGGATTTAATTCCTTTTCAATGCAGCCTCATGGAATAGCTGTTGAGGACTGGCATGAATTGGCATCACTTTTGGTTACAGTTTGGGGGTACACATGATCAGCCATGTGGATTCCAGCATAAATTTAACACATAGTCATTAGGACCAGGACACGTGACTTGAAGGGATCTGACCGTTTCTCCAAGAACCTTTGGCGTCACACTGTCAAAATATTCATCTAACATTCTTACAGTTGGGTAACAACCCATAGGGAACTTTCCAATTGTTTTTTATTGGAGAGGGAAATCATTAAAAGCCTTAGATGGAGAAAAAAACCGAATAGCTGCCAAATATAAAGGAGCTTTGATGTTATACTAGATTAAAATAAACATCAAATTCCTTTAGAGCTGCTCTGCCAACTTCATATAAAATAACAGGATCTGACTCACCAGAATTCCTAACACACAACATCAAAACTGAAAACTAAGCCATATATTAAGAAGGGGTTCCTCAGTGCGCTAGGAGACTATGAAGGCCAAATGTCCTGTGTGTTCAAGCCTTAAACTCTTTGAGACGGGTTGTTTTCAGTTTTGTAGCAGTTGCTATTGTAAAGCACTGTTCACACTTGCAGCTCCAAAGAAATAAATGGCCTTGCTTACCTTCTCTTGCCCATTTATTTTTATATTGATGTTTTTCAGTGCGAACTCTAAATTTGGCCTGTACTGCACACCATAGTTTCTAAATTCAATTGCTGCTTCAGTTGGCCAAGCCTGACTTGCAGAATTACTACCCAGAGTCCAGGGAGCCTGTGTAAAAGAGAAACAACCAGCACCTTCGTAAGCTGTTTTAAGACTTCAAGTAATATGGCTATAATCAAAATGGAAAACTTCTCAAAGCATGCGTGTAAACATTCTTTCTGGATCTCTCTTTACAAGCTTCTTTAGAGGCAGCATTTATTCTTCATAAAGGAATTGCTGAGGTTAAAATTAGATTCTTTATGCAAAAATCCAGATTACTTTATTAACTGAAGTTTAGGTATCAGCATTTGTATGCACATCAGATTAATTACATGATCAGGAAACCATACTGACCGTTCTAACTATACTCAGATTAATAGATCCTCACAAGTGTCCCTTTGTGAAAATCTGCTCTGACACACTCAGTTCAATCTGTGGTGATATGATAAACATGAAGAGATAGTACCTGTTCATTTTTAATGACTGTTGAGATTCTCAGTCATTAAAAGGCCAGCAACTGTCAACACTTATAACATCAGATCTGAGTTGCCACAATTAGCCCCTATTCTAAGCATGGAGAAAACCTTACAGTGTATTCCATGGATGTGATAACTTAACAAATTATACTTTTTTTAAAATGCCAACTACAGCTTCACTGGTTTAAGGAAATAAATTAAGCAGAGGTTATAAAGAACACCTAGTTATTTTAAAGTAACCTAACCGGGTCTCTGGGAATTAAAATGGGAAGGTGTTGATCCTTCAAATAGAAAAATTGCTGATCTGGTTTGTGACAAATTCCAGTTCCAAAGGGTGAGAACAATGGTTGGTTAGTTACCTCTTTTGGAGTTTTTGAATACTCTCTCACTCTCTCCACGGAAACAATGTTGTTTTCTATTTCTGTCCAGGAGCGCACCATCCAGTTCAAAATGCCCGTTATCTACAAAACGAAAGAGGACTGGCTAGAAATGAAATACAGACTTTGACCCTGTTCTTACAAAGTACTTGGCACTTTGTAGGATCAGGCCCAGTGTTTGCACAGGGGACCTCCCTGGATAAGCTATTAAGAGTGTCTACAAATTTGTTTTGCAAGACAAAATAAAATAAAATAAATCCTGATGACACCAGGCCTTTCTGGAAAAGGGAACATGAAATTTTGCCAGGCCACGTTGGAGGAGCTTTGTCAGCTCGCCCTGAGGCTACCTCCATGCCAATTTACCAAGAATTAGATGTTACTGCCTGTCTGTCTTCCAGCTCTTAAAAGTAAGATGAAAACAGTTCAAGATAATCTGCAACTAGTCACATGAACATGGAAAATAGACACTGAAGAAAACCATTTGGCTGTTAAACTACAGTGACCATTTAAGCTTAAATTCAAATGAACAAGATGGATGTTGCATGTATTTGAGACTTGTTCTCTGTAAGGTCCTATAGTCTATAAATAATAGTGACAGGGTTACTGAGACTAAAAAAATAAGGGAGTCTATTAAAAACTAGCTTAATGTCTGGAAAGGAATAGAAATATTTCCAAGCTTTTTTTCAAAAGTCAATGGAAGCATCTTGTTTAAAAATAATAAAAATTCCCTTCCCGTATTTGCAACTCAAACGTTGCACAATTGTGCTGGTACTTGAGAGTTTGCTATTGCCTAGGAAATCTTAAGAATAGGAGGCTGGTTAATCTATTCTCATTGTCCAAGCTGAGAAATGTCCAACATAAACGGCACAACTAGTGGAAAGGAAATTAGGATCTTTAAAATTCTTCCAGTTTTAATTCTCTAGAGCCTGATGCTAGCAATCTATGTGCTAATCAAATGACTGAGGGCTGCAGGATTGGATCCTTACAGAGTTATTTGTGATAGAGGTAAGGATTTTAAAAAATGATTTGTAACCTGACTCCCTTCTGATGAGATAGCAAAATCATGCACTGCTGCTTTGCATTACCTGAAGAGCACCCGAAATGGAAAAGCCAACAATCCCTGGACTAAGATGTGTTTTGCTAATCACAGCAAACAGGGCTGCAAACAACACGATACCATTACCTAGAAACTCTAGGTTTGTTGCAAGCCACCTGCAAGCAAAGAGGAGAGGATTTAGCCCACCTCCATTCTCTTTACGTTCTCGTTTCCTCTCAATTTCATATACCATCTGCAACTATTTTTGTAAAATGGTTTTGGAGCCTTCTCTGGAAAGGGTGTTAAATAAGGTCATTATGATCATGGGGTTGGCTTTTTCCCATAACCACTAGCAAGCCTCTAGAGTTGACAGCCGTGCTGGTCTGCAAATGGCCCATGCTCTGTGCCACAGCTTTTCCACTGGAGCCTGCATCTATCCTTTCCACCAGCTGAGCAGCTTTGGTTCAGAGCCTGGAATTGTTGCTCTGAGCCTGGCACCAGCCACGAATGGCTCATCCCTTGGCGGTGGTTCTGATGTAAGCTGGGTCTGAAGGAGTTCCCCCCGACATCTAGTGATGCACTAGGGGTGGGGGGGAGACTTCAAGATCAGAGCTTGTTTGCATAGACATGCCTGCTCTGCCTCAGTGCCCAGCATGATGGAGCTGCTTGGCCAAAGTGATCAATTTTGGCTGGTTTGGGTTACAGATCACTCTAGTATTCAAATGCAGGGATAATGAAATGTTGTTATCCATATTGCATGAGTAAAGGGCAGCAGAACTGTGCTTAGCATGCCCTGATTGAGGGGATCACCCTAAACGAACCTCTCTTGCTAAGCAGGGGGTAGGATGCCAAATTCCAGTGATGAGTGGATGAGGACAAGTGTTCCTAACTGGTAGCGTGGACACTGCCTAAAGAGTCATAGACACTTTTTGACCTTCCCCTCTCCAGCGTTTAATGACAGAGCTGCTTAGACTCAATTAAGAGGCCTTGTTTCCAGGTGGTGATTCCTAAAGCTTGTCCTCACTGCTGAGCAAGTGTAAGGCTAAGCCCTGGATCTTGTGTGGGAACAAGTAAAGGCAGCACAGAAACTGCCCTGGCAGAGAGGTTCCCTGCTACCTGCTGAAATCACTGAGAGCTGGGTGAAGTGGTGGAACCTCAGAATGTGACATTGCAGAAGCTCAGCAGCACCGAGATGGCGGACAGTGGGAGTGGCGGCAGAGAGAGAGAGGTAGCAGTGGGAGGCGACTAGCAGCAGCAAAGAGTGGTGAACCCCACCCCCTCATGAATGCACCTCTGAACTCTGGGTCTTTGCTAACCAAGGACCATCAACTGTGAGTGGGGTGCCAGGGAGGGAAAGGGGAGTGGTGTGTTAAGGGACATTTGTTCATTGGACTTTGTGACATTATCTGATTAAAATATGACCATGAAAATCACGGTTGCTACCACTGTTATATAATTGCATAGAATCTTATACCAAGTATGACACGTGGCCAGATAGGGTTAAGCAGCTTGCAGGATAAATGGCCCAAAGTCAACCATTAGAGACGTGTTAAAAAAGTATGTGAAAGGTAAATAGGGCCACTCCATGCTAGATAAGCTAGAACTTTGAAATGCAAACCTGTATTGTTAGAGAATTGGAGGTGATACTAAATGTATGTGTGTACTTAAGTCTTGTAGCACGTTAGCCATGTAAACAGACAGTTCCTGTCTGTCACTATAGCTATTGATTCAGAGATCAAAAGGACATTTAAATGAACTGTAAACATAGTAACATCACTGTATTCATCTCTCTTTGAAATGTATATCAAATCATCTGTTAATCTGTGTAGCTAATTACCGGCAATGTTTAAGAAACAGGTCTACTTCAAAATCCCCATGATTGCCTATTGTTCGCTGAAGGACTCTGACCTGTCAAAGAAGGCCTGAAACGGTATAAAGATGCCTTGGATCCCAATCCTTTGGATCTCAGATCTGCTTGATGTTTCATGCAGGGGAAGTTTAAGCCCAAAATTGAGATCTCCAGTCCTAATCTGGAATCACCCTGAATATGAACATTGGACTATAACCTATGGAATATTTCTGAAAGAACTCTTTAACTACAAAGCTCACCATCTCTGCTATGAATTTGATCTCAAGAACGGTACTCATGTTTGTATGTATACTGATCTTTTAACCATACTCTTTTTTTTTCTTAATAAATTTTAGTTTAGTTAATAAGAATTGGCTGTAAGCGTGTATTTGGGTAAGACCTGAAATATTCATTAACCTGGGAGGTAATGTGTCTGATCATTTGGGATTGGTAGAACCTTTTTATACGATTTAAGATTTTCAGTAATCCAAATCAAACGTGATGTGGTATCTGGGTGGAGGCCTAAGGCTGTGGTGTTGGCTTCTGGGTAACCAACGAGGTATCATAGAAGATGTTTTGTGCTGGGTTGGTGAATCTAAGCATTGGAAATCCACCAGCTTTGGGGATTGTCTGCCCCATTCTTTGCCATTCATCCTAATTGAGTGACCTCAGTTGGCTCCCCTGGGACTCCGGTCACAGATTTTCACACCACAAGGGGAGAAACTGAGGCAAAGGATGCTGCCCAACACACTGTGGGGGGAGTGTTTGCATGTGGTCACATGCTTTTGTATTGAGGTTGTGGTGTTTTCCCAAATTTAAGGTTGGACCCTCTTTTCCCTTTTAATCAAAGTTGTATTTTGTTGTACACAGACTCAGTGCTGGTGTGACAGGGTGACAACTCACGGCTGTGGCACCTCCTGCTGGTTGTCCCGGGAATTAGCTCTTTTCAGCCAGGAGCGCCCTCTGCTGGTTGGTGTCTCACCTGCCGCTGGCCCTGTGCCCCTCCCGGACCCCGGTGCCCTTCTAGATTAGGGTTCTGCCCCCTAGCAGTACCCCCTCAGTCTGGGTATCCCCTCCCTGAGAACCCCCCCCCCAACCCCCTATCCCTCCCTTGTCTCAGTGGCTACTGTAAGTCATCATCTAGCCCCCGCTCCCTGGTACAGACTGCAGTCAGTACCACTCATCATCGGCAAGGGGGGTCGAACCAGCTGCCTCTGTCTAGGTCTGGGCTGCTCCTCTGCAGCCTTAGTACACTTTCATGGGCCTTTCCTTTGGCCTGCAGCCTGGGACTCTGCTAGGCTGGAGCTCCCCAGCTCCTTCTGCCCTTCCCCAGCACTAGGTACCCCCCCTTAGCTTCCCAGGCAGCCAGGTCCTCCTCTCTCCATGTAGCTAGAGAGAGTCTCCCTCAGCTCCTGGCTAATAGCCTTCTCATAGGGCCAGCTGTGGCCTGACTGGGGCATGGCTCCACCTGTGGCTACTTCCCCCAATCTGCTTAGCTTTCCTCCAGCTACAGCCCTCTCTTCTGGCTGTTTTAAGCCCTTCGAAGCATGGTGGGGTGATCACCCTGCCACAGCTGGCGAGAGGGGAAGTACTGCCACTTAGAGGCACCAAGGGGGAGTGGTGTTTAGCTTTCCCAGATTACTGAGTGGGGACTCAAGCCGGTTCTATTGTCTTTTGTTAAGAGAAACCCTGTGATACTGAACCCAGCCCTTGTTGCTGTCGACTCCACCTGGCAGAAACGTTGCACTAATCTCTAGCTTCATGAGAATAACATGATTGTGTTCCCTACATTTGCAGCTCCATACCTGTCAGCGACGATCCCAGGGAAGCATGTTCTCTGGTTCTCATCCACTCTGGAATCATTCTGTAAAATAAACCTCGGTTGCTCCTTGTAAGCACGAATCACGCTGCTCCCTTGGAACGTCTCTGAAATGTGGGAATAGATGGGCGAGCGACTCGCAGCTTCCAGGCGTCTCAGCTGGCAGGAGGTGGCAACGTAGAAGTTCTGGGACAGAGGGAAATGGAAAGGATATGTGATTACCAGTATGTTTCCCCCAGTAGGCTAATTCATCAGGCGAACTGATCATGTTCAGAAAATTAGAAATGATGCAAAAATACAGCAGTGCACATTAACCTGATGTTATAAAATCTAATGTGCGGGTAGCATGTGTTTATTGGGTGAGATAACGTGCCTTTAAGAGGCACGGCGTAGAACTTGTAGCCTGGGAGACTTGGGTATAAGGAGGCCTTTGTGTCCTTGGGGGCACTGTCTAAGTTCTGGCAGCCTCTCCAGGTTGCCCTATGGGTTGCACCATTACCTGGAATCTCTACAGTGCTGCATGCTGCAATCCCATCCCCCTAGCATGCCCCCTATGCCAGGATTTGTGAAAGAGTCCTCGGAGAGCAGCTGTAGGGCTGTGCTCCACATACCTGCATTGGGGGAATCTCTGGGTCCTAAAAGCCCTGGTTCTGGCTGTTTTAAGCGGGAGCAGGGGGTCAGGATCTCACCCATCATTTCTATACTTCCTCCATTTTAAAATCTCTCCTGATCTCTTAAACTTTGCCTCTAGTTCAAGACTGTAGATTGGTTCTCCTAAGCTGTAGGTTGCTATTCACCCAGTGCAACAGGCTATGCCCGAGAGCAGGGTGTCTTGCTGCAAACTGAGTGTACCAAGTCAAGCAGAGCTCTCCAGAAAGAATAGTCTGTTGAAGTGCTGCATGGCGCTGTGAGGGGCCAGATTATTTCCTGCCCCATTTCATTATGTCCTGTGTAACTGGTACACCGATAGCAGAATTCCATGGTGTGAATGGAACTGCAGAGTGGTACTGACTGCTTCAATCCCATCCTTCCCTGCTCAGGTGGGATTTCATGATGAATCCCTTGTTGTTTACCTGCCTTAGTCATTAAAGTAGCAAAGCAGACTGATCTTAATTTTCTGTAACAAGTAAAAGTACTCAAGATTTTTGATATTCCCCTGACGAACCCCCTCCTCTGCCCCCAGTCCTCCCTGGCAAAGTTATGACATTTCAGAGAACCAGACTGGGAGAATAAATGGGTGAATTGAAAAGCAGCTGCCTCTCTGGCACACCTTTTATGTTAAAGGTGGCACAGGAAGACTGAAGAAGAGGAAAAACACTTTGGGCCTTAGTCTGATCTCCTTTACCCACTGATGTCAATCAGGAATCTCCACAGATGTTCCACCTAAAACCATCATGATATCTCAGGCATTCTAGTAAGGCTTTGGAGACAGATACTGAGAGCCTGGATTCTGTGGGAAGACTCTCTTCCTAAGATTAGTCACCGGTGGTTTTGGTTCTGGCATGAAATCAGAGGTGAAAAAACACTGACTGAAAATTTCAGCCCCTCAGAACAGTCTTGGTCTGGTTCAGGTTAGTCTAAACAATGGGAGCAGGTTCCTGTAGGAAAGGGTGTAGGTGGCTTAGATCAGCCATGTGTCTCAAAATCCTACCTGGAACACGGCATACAGCACTGTCACTGGCATTATTGCCACCACCGCTATTGGTGTGGCCACTATAACAACTATGTAGATCTCCAGTAAACTGAACAAGAATCCCAGCAGGGACTTTAGTTTATCGGGGATAATGGAATCAATGGCATCGGTTTCTTTGGAGAATCGGTTCAGCAAGTTTCCGATGGGTGTCTGCTCAAAGAACATCATCGGGGATCTGGCAACGTTCTCCAGTAACTGCTGAAAGAGCTTGTGTGATGCAATCACTCCTCCTAGCAGGACGGCTGCAGTTGATCCGAATTTGCCAATGGCTGCAATGGAAGGGAAGGGAAATCACGCAACCTGGACTCTGATTTCTCAGCTGAAAGCACGTTAAGGGAAGTTTTTCTTGAATGTGACTTTGGTGCTGGTGAAAGGTGCTGGTCTATTATTATTGCTATTTTTTTATTTATATTGAGTTGGTGTCTTGGAGCCCCAGTCATGAACCAGGAGCTCATTGTGATTGGCAGTGTGCAAACACAGAACAAACAGACAATCCCTGCACCAAGGGGTTTACAGTCTAACAGTCACTCCAGAGCCCAAGGGCTTGTATCTGCAGAATAGCCATAGAATGGGCATCAGCACGTGTAAATTTGATTGAACAGTTAGTTCTGTCTCCTACCAAACAGCCCTGAAGATAGAAGCCCTATGTTCTCCAGTGAATGGTGCACATAACTGGGATTATGCTGAATTAAATTAACTCTTGAGTTGGGTAGACTCCCATGTATCCAGTTACAGATTCACTATTACAGCAGGAACAGTGCTATAGTTAAGGTTGCCTAACAGCTTCTATTCTAATCCCCTGTTTTAACTAGTTCAAAACTTTCATCACTTGGGCTTACATTTTTCAGATTTTGTTTCTGCCCTAAACTGATTTTTTGTTGTTGAAAGTTTCAGCAAAACATTTTAGCTATTTTTGATTAGGAGAAGAATTAAACAATGTACACATTTCAAATAATACAAATTTTTGCAGCCTTTTTCTAACAGCTTTTTAGATCCAAAAGGCCTAGGGCTGTAAAAAGATTAAATCTGGCCCTCATTGAGAAATGAAATTTTAATTTGGCTAAGTTATGATTTGAGTGAAGAGAGGATGGGAAGGGGGTAAGAGGAAGAGAGGGGAGGGGAGATAAAGGGGGAGTAGTGAATGAAATTGGGAGAGATGGAAAGGTGAAACTGACATCATAGTCTCCCCCAACATGTGAATTTTTCATGGGTACCAGATCATACAGCTCTGACAAAGAGGGGCAGGCTGGCTAAAGATGGGGGAACCACCCATCATGCTCAGTTGCAATGCACACTAGAGAGAAGAACTCAGTGCACACACAAGCAAGCCAGAGTTTTATGCAGTGACACTGGGAATATTGTTCAGATACCGTAACCAAAAAAAAAAACCCACCAAAAAAATCAGCTCACATTGTGCAAATGTGTGTCAGAATCTGTTTTTTTAGGTTCTGTGCCAAGCCTTTTCATTTGTTGCCAAAAGCCCAGCAGACTAGCACCTCTAGGACATGCCAAAGTTTGTATGATGGGAAAATTTCCTGGGAATGGGAAAGAAGGAGGCAAATGATATACAGAAGAATTAGGTGACCGGGTCAAGCAAACCTTGAAGGACTCCAAGAACACCGAAGACTCCAACTCGCAGCTCTGTGTGCTGCTGCGTTCTGTTATGAACAGGGTCATCTGCCCACATGCTGAGCCAGTAACCACGACAAAATGAGGCAGCTTGCTGACACATGAACAAGAGCACAATGTACAAACAGATCAGAGGCCCTGTGGTCCTCAGGTAGTCCAGATAAACGGAAATATTGACCTGGAGTGAAGCAATCAAAAAGAAGGAGGGAAGGAAGAGTCAGGCTTATTAAGTGGTCTGTTCCTAAGCGAAGGAATGCTGTATGGTGTATGTTCTCTGTTACGCATCGCATACCATGACAGCCTCATTAATCTTTGTCCTATCAATGCAGGATGAATAATTTGAAGCCATGCTGACCAAGCTCAAGGCTTTAACCAAGGTATGCAAACAATGTACAAATGCTTAGAAAGTATCATTATTTGCAGTAACGAATGTTACTGTCTCTTTGAGCCATATTATGATCCACTTTATTCCCACTGGTGAGTGATTACTTGACAAGACCCATTAACTACTCATGTGAGTAACTGATCACCAGCAGGAGTGCAGGGATTGCCATCTGGCCCTTAAGGTGAAAGCAACATCTTTTGAATGTGCTTCCCTCGGACACGACTCTCCTTAAACACAACTCCATCCCCCTTTGGTACTTAGACCTCCCATTTGCCTCTGTTCTCTGTAACTGGGTTTAAACCTTTGACCCTGACTATTCTTTCCCCTCCCACATCTCCTAAGTCTCCTCCTCATCATCGCCCCCCATGGCCCGCGTATACCATGCTCTGGACTCCATTTCTGCTGAAATCTTCATCCATGCCTGCATCCTCTCACCTGGGTTTTGACCTCTACAAGACCCATCTCTACCTTCACCCGCAGCCATGGAAGAGCAACATCATCACTTCTAACCATACATTTCAGGACATGGTTCAGCTGCCCTCCATGAACCTTATCCGACCTTAGGAGTCTCCTGTCACTTGCCTCACCACTTCCCCCCGGTTGACTCAAAAGACTTTCCCTCTGCAGCACAAGCCACTTGAAACAGCCTTGTATCTCTCCACCCATCATAATGGAAAGACTTTCCTTCTCATCTCTACAATTTTCTCTCCCTCTCTTGCTGTTTTATTCTAATTTTCTAGATACATTTTAGCGCTGTAAAGCATTTTTGGGGATACGGTTTGTATGAAAGATGCTACACAAAATAGAATTGAATAGGATCAGACCTTCAACTGGTGCAAATTGGTGTCACTCTGACTTGCATGGTGTTATGCTGATTTACACCAGATAAGGATCTTAAGATAAGTTCCTGTTGCAGTGACCAGGTTTATTGTACATTTCATTACTCTAACAAGGAATTGCTGCAGTTACCCTGCTGGTTTGAACTTTCTCCCCTTCTGTTAATCTTCCTGCATCTTTTGGGGCTGCAGCAGCTGTGCAGTCTTGATTTATGGCTTTGGCTCCATCTCTCATAATAGAAGATCTGTCAATTTATAAAAGCAAAACAAAACACCATTATTTTTTATCCCATACCATGAAGTTTTTAAGCCTTACTTAGAGGGCTGTGGTTTCTGTGGTTCACGGAATTACTCAGAGCATTCCTTGCATTCAGGGCACACCTCCAGCAGTATGAATCTGGAACAGATTGGTGATGAACAAAACTTCTTAGCATCCAACTGTGGATTGGATTAAATGTTTGGTCTCGGTCCGTTTCCCAGTGGACAGATGTTCACATTCCCCAAACTCGCAGCTATTGTGGAGTCTCAGCAGAGAGGCCAAGGATTAAATGGGTACAGAGACTGAAATACTCTCTCACGCAAGGAGGTGGCACACTGCATACAGAGAAGCTTGCAGTGCTACTGCCAGTGCTTTTACTGTTCTGAGGATAATCCACAAGACTTCAGCCTTTAATGCTGTCAATCCAGCACCATCCAAAAGCAATGAAGATTTAGTTAACTATGTGATGCACCACATAAGTGAGGGCTAATGACCTTGACGAATCAAATATTTCAGCAAACTTTACTAATAACAAGTATCAGGGGGTAGCCGTGTTAGTCTGTAAGTCTATCTTCAACTTATCCTAGAAAATGATCCCTCACTCTATCTTTACTAATAACAGTTCACTTGTTAATGGGGTCTGAACCTGCCTCCTATGGGAGCTGTCTGTCAGTTACTGTGATTGACAGCCCACTATGGCTTCAGTCAAAAATGTGTACTCCTTGTTTACCTTGCCATCTCTTACCTCCCTTTAACAGCTGCTAGTTGATCTGTGGTTTTAAAATTGGAGGAGTGACTCTATCAACCTCATGGTATGGAAGTGCCCATCATCTGAACTCTGGGGAGGAAACTTACAGCTCCCCTTGGGAAGTATAGAGAAAATATTATTAAAAGTGCTCAGTTGGTGGTGCCTGTTCACAGCCATGCATTCCATCCATGTGCACATCCTACTCATTTACAGCCTGGTCCAAACTCCACTGAACTCAGAAGGAATATTTCCATTGACTTGAAGGGGCTTTGGAGCAGGCGCTTGCTTTGGTGTCTGAGGCACGTCTACACTCACCTGCACAGTTTTCCTGGGGACACAGCATTTCTGGCAGCGATGATGTCCTTGGTGCTTCCTGCGGCTGTGGAATAAATATTCTTGTAATATCTTACATCCTCCTTTGTTCTGTTTAGCCTCTGAGAGAACGAGGGGGTCATTGGAAAGAACTCCTGATAAACGTAAGTGCAAAGCTGCAGTGATGGTGCAGGCATTGAATAAGTGTGTGTTAATAGCATTATCCTTGCCTAATAAGATGGTAGCATTCATGCATTGTGCATAATTAGCCCCATTTAGTGGGATGCATCGCAGTATGGGATCTCATAGGAAAATGCCTGAGATTTCATGAATAGGAAAAAGCTAATGTTTATTGATTGGCTCTTCCTGATCTGCTCTTTCATTTGCTCTTCCCCTGTGTGAACAGTAGTGGATCCCCACTGAGACAACTTTCATTAATCAGAAAACACATGAGTCATGAAACTGAAAAGAGAGTTATTCAGTTGGTGTACCTTGTAAATCACAGCCCTCTTTCTCTTCTGCATTGTTATATGAATGGAGAAAGTCTGCAAAAGCCCCGTTTCTCTGTAAAAGTTCTTGGTAGGAGCCAGTTTCGGAAATCTCTCCATCCACCATCAGAACAATATTGTCCACTTGGGGCAAAATGTTGATTGCATGAGTCACCAGAACACGAGTCTACTTTAAATAAATAAATATCAGTTATAATTGCTCCAGCCTTCTGCTGCCCTGCGCAGCCTCTCTTGTCTACTGAAGGGACTGCACAGGTGAGCACCTCTGGCAGTGCGATTGATCTAGTCAGTTTCACCACTGATGTTATCACCAAGGCTGAACCGCTCAACTTGGATGACATTCCTCGGATTCTGTGTCAGATTTATTATCACTGACTTGAATATCTTAGAGCCAAATTCATCCCTTCTGCAACTCCATTAACTTCAGTGAAGTTACACCTGGTATGAAGTTGCCCTTTGATTTGAAATTCCAAGGATATTTCCACACAACTGTATGTGGGAAGAAAGTCAGTAAAGATTTTTTTTCAAAATAAGTCTCGAACATGTCTCTATTTCTAATATATAATCAAACTCTTTGCGAGTGCTGACTAAGTATAAAGTCAGTTCTATGTGTGTCTTTCTGAATTTCAATCTCATAATTACACTGACAGGCTGATAGATCTAATTGTGAATACAAATTTGACATTTGTAAGCACTGATTGCTTGTTTTAATATAGCTTTTTACTGAACTCTTACACTAACTGGACTAATAATCAGCACTTCCAGAATCCATTCTACTTACACATTAATGTTGGACTTTAATCTTGGTTTTGTCAGAATGCTCTTCTCCATATTTGTCCAATTAAAAAAGAGTGCCAACCAACAAAGCGCAGGCACTTAGAACTTGCATACTAACGAAAGGTTTCAGAGTCGCAGCCGTGTTAGTCTGTATTCGCAAAAAGAAAAGGAGTACTTGTGGCACCTTAGAGACTAACTAATTTATTTGAGCATAAGCATCTGATGAAGTGAGCTGTAGCTCACGAAAGCTTATGCTCAAATAAATTGGTTAGTCTCTAAGGTGCCCCAAGTACTCCTTTTCTTTATACTAATGAAACAAAGTCCATGCCACAGCATAGACTGCAAAACTACCATACAACCGACCAGTCCTCCACTCTACTGCACTGAGAGGTGATATTCAGATTGTTTCTGACAAGAATAAGGACTGCAAAGCAGAAAGAGAAGAGAAACACTTAGAATAGATATTAGGACAAAGTCTTTAATGCACAAGCAATCGGGCTGTGGGAGTGGTCAAGGTGCCATCGCTGTAGATATTCAACAAGGGCATAGAGCAGACAGATATGATCTAGTGATTATTCCTACCAAATGCAGGCATTGAAAGAGACTGGATGACCAAAACCATTTTTTTTCATTTATTATTGATGGTGGGGGATATTAATTTATTTACATACCCTGTCCTTCAGTAAGCCATTGGGTCCAATGACGTGTTCAAAAATATGCTGTCCAACCTGGGCATCCACGGCTGAAAGGGGGTCATCCAGCAGGTAAACTGCTGCCTTCTTGTACACTGCCCGAGCTAGGCTCACTCTTTGTTTCTGCCCTCCAGATATGTTTATCCCCTGTTGAAATACAATGATGTATTTCATATGCTCCGGTATGTGTTTTGACCCTTTTCACTATCTTACACTGAGACTTAACAAGTTTAATGGCCCTTTCTACATTTCCTGTATGAAGTGCTGTCATTACTAAAGGCAGAATCAGTCAGCCCTGTGTGATCAATAACTGCAGCCATGCGGGAGGGGACCCTATAACAGCTTGGAGTTATTGATTTTGGCCCAAGTTTTCAACCATTTCTCCAAGTTTGGGGTGCCTCAATTTTCAGGTGGCCAGTCTCACACCTTTAAATTAGAGCCTGGTTTTTCAGCAAGTGCTGAGCACCTGCCCTCTCCCTCAAGCTGGGCACCCACAGTCACTAGGCACGCATGGAAAGCTTGGCGGGAGATAGTAACTGGTCAAATACCTTCTCTCCTATTTCACTTTTACTTCCTGCAGGGAAGCTCTCCAGGTCTGGCTGCAGTGCACAAGCATCAATCACGCTGTTATACCAGCTTTCGTGCATCTCTTCTCCGAAGATGATATTCTCTTCCACGGAAGCATTTTGTATCCAATCTTGCTGGGGGACATAAGCTACTGTGCCCTATAAAATGGAAATGGGTGAAATCACTAATGCATTTCTCTCTTTCATAAGCAAAAAAATATATATGTTCGATAGAGCAGAAATACGGTGTTTTACGATCACCTCCCTAGATTTACCTTATTGCCATTGTGTAATGTAAAAATATGAGAGCCCAAGGACTAACAATAAGTGGCTCTTACAGCGTGCTATTTCCCCATAGATCTCAAAGCACTTTGCAAAGTAAGGGAAGTGTCATTAGCCCCATTTTACAGATGGGAAAACTGAGACACAGAAAGGTGAAATGACTCACCCAAGCTGTCACAGAAGGTCAGTGCCAGAGCAGAGAATAGAACCCAGCCCCCCTAGTCCCAGGTCATTGACTAAGTCACTGGAGGAAATTGGGAGGCAAACTTGCAGCCAGCCCAGGGCTCCTTGCTCAGCTGCCCCTCCTCCCTCAAAGTTTGGCAGAAGATGGATTTTCACCAAATATCTGTGACTCCATGTGCAACCTTGTCAGCATGGTAACTGCTCATATGTGCTAACTGGAAGCAAACACTCAGGGGGAGCTTTACCTTAATAGCCACGTAGCCATCCAACTTCTGCAGCTCACCAAGTAACGCGTACAGCAGGGAAGACTTTCCAGCTCCCACCTGGCCAACCACAGCAAGTAGGCAGCCTTGGGGAATGGTTAGATTTATCCTGCAAAGAGACCGCCCAGCATGTCCCCAGGTTAGTACCTTTTCAGATGCAGCATTTCCAAGGGAAACTAGCCACATTTTTGCTATTGTCTCTTAAAGAGAGAAGAAAAAATTTGCTTCCTTTTCCTTCTGTCAGTTGTCAGGCCCCTGTTATACAGGACAATCAAACTACCTCCTTCTTCCACACTAACTTTCCATCCCTTTCTACTGACAGCTCAAAACTCACCCTGTCAAAGCTGTCTCTGGCCAGGACACCACTGTCCCATTCTGCTCACTGCTGCTTTTTATCATCTAGAGATGGGCTCTTCTAAACAAAACCTCAGATCTAACCCCTGTCTGAGGCGATTTGAGATCTAGATCTTAATGTTAAAACAGGCCCACCTATTTGTGATTGGTCTAAGCCAACGTTGTCGTCGTCGTCGTCATGTTCCCATTATGCCTCTGGCGTTTAGGGCAGTGAGGAAGCTCCTCCACTCCTGTCTGTCTCTGGCAAGTCTTTCAATGGTTCCCCAGCTGTGCCCCAGGTTTTTCAGCTCGGCCAAAGTACTGGATCTTAATATCCTTGCACTTTGGCATGCTCAAAATCAGGATTCAGATCCAAATTTGTGACTTGAGCCCATCTCAGCTACTATCAGCTTCTTACATCCCCCTCTTCCACTGCATACGCTTAACTCTTTGTTATTACATTTTATAATATTATCCATTTCTGGAACTGCTGTGCAGTGTGAGGTCAGTGTAAGCTGATATGGAATGGCATAAAATGGATTTCACTGTAAAGGAAAGACACATTTCTGTTCCAGTTTTCAAAGGAAGCTGTCTTATTAAAGAGACAAGGTGGGTGAGGAAATATTTTATTGGACCAACTTCTGTTGGTGAGAGAGAGAAACTTCTGAGCCACACAAAGTTCTTCGTTGGGTCTGGAAAAGGTACTCAGAGTGTCGCAGCTAAATGCCAGGTGGAACAGATTGTTTAGCATGCTGTCTTAAGACACCTGAAGCTCATCTTTGGACAAGTGGGTGTTTGGACAGATAATTGCCAGTCTGATGCACCCATGTGCCTAGTTGAGAATCCAGCTATAGAGCTGGGACATCCTACTAGTGTGTCCACATTTGGACTGGACACAGGTATAATAAATGTCCTGCACGACTTGATTTTGCAATTTAATCTGAACTATGTTTAGAAAAACAAAATGTAGGAAATTTAGATCAGAAATCCCTCTAACTATCCTGTACTGGCCTCGCTGGATTCACTCTGCAGGGCTGTTGATCAGCACGGATGATGATCACTGCATCGCTGGAAATATTTATTTGAAATAAAAGCCTGTACCTTTTAATGCAAGGAGAGCTTCCTCTGCACCAACTGAATGTTCCATTCCTTACAGTGATACCATCCTGTACTAACAGATAAAGAGACATGAAAGGCATATATGCGTATGTAGAGATGGGTACATATATGTACCTGTTTCTATTTGCAGATGAAAAAAGTCAATATTCTCAACAGCTTAAAAAGATAAATGCAGTTCCATTATCACCAAACTGAGTGCACATAGTAGACTGCATATACACTAGCAACTAGAGTGGGATCACCAAACCAACAGATAAAGTGCATATCAGCCAGTGGCTAGATTTGTCCTAGTGACTTAAAGACGAGATTCTGTTGGTCTGGTCCTCAGCTGGCTAACTATCCTGATTCACACTAGCCAAGGATGTGGCATGCAGGCCCCTCACCAATTCCTTGAGTTATTCAGTGACCCTTAAAGGGCTGCATTCTAAGAAGTTAATTATTATAATTAAGACTATTTTAATGTTAACGCTATCAAATCTTCTCTTGAGAAATACACATGGAGGATAAAAATTGTGTCTGTCAAATGATCAACATACAGGAGAGAGAACCGAATGAAACTAGTGGCTCTAATGGCAATGCAGCCACATTTTACACGGCGCACACTCCCTGTGCTGTGTGTAATTAATGCTAGTGGAAGCTGAGTGCTATGCGTTCCTCACGGAGGGCAATCACCCTAGGTCAATGCTTACAGTGGTCCGAGGTAACTGTGCTCATGTTGTTTGGATCCAGCTCTTCAAGACTAAGAAAGGCAGCTAAACGGCTTAAGGAAACCTTGGCCTGAAATTAAAAACACACAAATCAGCCAATGGATGTAAAATAGTAAATGGTCATGGAGTGGGGTGGCCACCCACTACTGCCATGAAGGGCTTGAAATCAGCCCTGGGAGAGGGCTGAGGCTGCAAGAGGGCTGCTGCTAGGAAAAGCAGTAAGACTTGGCTGATTGGGGAACCAGCCGCAGACACGGCCACACCCCAATCAGGGTCCAGCTGGCCCTTATAAGAGGGCAGTGGGCCAGGAGCAAACAGAGTCTTTCTCTCTCTCGATGTGGAGAGGGATGGGCCTGGCTGCTAGGAGCTAAACCAAGACTGGAGCAGGGCTGGGGGAAGGCCAGAGGAGCTGGGGAGCTTCAGCCTGGAAACCCCCCAGGCTGCAGGCCTTGTTAAAGGCCAAAGAAAGGTACTGCAGTTGCAGAGGGCAGCCCAAGGGTAGGCAGAGGCAGCAGGTCCAAACCCCCTTGCCAGTGAGGAGTGGCATTTACACTGCCGTCTGGCCCAGGGAACGGGGGCTAGTTGATGAATGGCAGTGGCCAGAGACTGAGGTGAGGTGGGGATAGAGGGTGGGGGTTCCCCTGGGAGGGGAGACCCAGATCTGTGGGGGTACTGCCGGGGGCAGCACCCCAGTCTGAAAGGGGCACCGGGGTCCAGGAGGGACTCGGGCCCCGCGGCAAGCGGGACACCGGCCTGCAGAGGGCGCTCTGGAGGCTGGAAACGCTAATTCCCTGAACAACCAGCAGGAGCCGCTGCAGGGGTGAGGCGCCGCCCTGCTACAGGTTACAATTCAAGTGAATGCCCAGCTCAGGTCATTTCCATGGCAACAGTATTGTCTGGGTGATTGCAGTTTATTTGTGGAAAATTAAATTGACAGATGAGCGTTCTTGGTGCTTTAGGCAGCAATGGGCGTTGGTGCCCTTCCCCCATACCAATTGCCTTTGTTCCATCCAGCTCCGCAATACTCTGTCCTTCCATGTCCTTTCTTCTTCTGGAAGGGAGCCCCTCCTTCTGTTTGGAGGTCTGCATTTGGCCATCGTTTCCCAAATATGCCCCAGAATCCTTTTTCACTGGCTCTAATGCTCTTTCAATGAGGTGCAATGACAGTCTTCTTGGGGGGCAGGAGGGAGGCCCAGCTTCCCCACTTCTGCTAGAAGCAGCAGATGTTCCCCCTCATCTCCCTGGCTTGGTTGAGCAGTGCTCGCTCACAACTTCCCCTCTTCTCATGGGCTAGTGTTGAGAACTCTCCCCCATCTATCTGTCTGCTTTAATCACCCACTCAGGATAATGGAGCCTGGAGCACACCCGAGATCTAGTGGTGCCTTCTGCATAGGAATGAGCAGAAATAAGAAAACATTTCTGGAGCAGGAGTTTGGAGCCCACCCTCTTCCCCGCTGGAGAAGAGTGGATTGGAATTGGCCCATTGCTGAGTCTGGCCATCACAATGCTATTTTGTCAGACACTTAAATGTGGCATCCTGGGAGATATGGTCCCGTCTTGCTATATGGGATAGGTGGCAGCCTACTTAACCTTTCCCTAAGACTGCCCCTGATCTTAATACATCCTTATTGTTCCATGTGAATGAATATAAATCCAAATCAGTTACATTACATTACATTATGACAGCCCAAACACCATGAAAAAACTGCTCTTGCTAACCCCCTCAATACACTATGAAACATTGACTGCACAGCACTACCCAGAAGGCTCCATGCATTTGGATGGCTGCATGCCCTCATGCTCCACTCCCCAATTCCCATGCCGTTCCCCACATGACCTAAGGTAGGAGTGTGCTGCTCCTTAAGAAATCCTCACCTCGGAACAGTGATGTGCAAAGGAAAGTAACAACCAAGCAAATGAGAACGTAGCCTGCAACTAACCTGTATAGCAGCATTTATGGAATACGGCAGGAAAGAGTGAGCAGTGTTGAGAATGTTGATCAGCGTCAAAGAAACAAAGGCTTTCTGAGCATCTAGGACGTGCTGCTCGTCCACCAGGGTGTAGACCGCAAACATGACAAATGCAATCTGCAAGGGAGCAAAGGGAAAGCAAACTAGTATTCACAGACAGGCAAAGCAGTGCTCAGATGGTGCATCGTTCTCCCAGGACTCATTTTTGTAAAACCCCAGTGGCATCAGCCACACCCATTTACGTTGTTCTGTGAGTTCTAGAAGCAAAGTTTTTATAATCTGGTGACAGTGAAGGCAATCTGATTATGTGCTATTTATTGTGCTTTTGAGATTGTTGCAGCACTGCAAATACAGTGAGATAGTGACATGAACATTCCCCTCCAGAGAGAAGGCTATCACAGATAGTGTATGTTGCTGGGCTGGGACAGCAGCACATGCAACAGTGCATTATAAAAAAATACTGAGGCCCTGATCCTGCAGTGAGCTCCATGTGGGTGGACCCCTGGACTTTCACATAGCCCCAGGGCCTCGTAGGCCCTGTATGGATGTAGGGATCTGCCTGCAGGGAACCCATTGCAGAATCAGGCGAATAGACTATACATTTCTCTGGACAGGCATCTGTCTATTGGATTTGTCTATCAAGCGCCATGCACAGCTATGGTGCTGAGGGAATAACAGGCTGTGTGCTGTGAAGGAGAGTGAACTGCTCACCAGGAATGTAGATGAGTGGAAGGAAGACAGAGACAGCGAGAAGAGGATCTGAGAACTTTTTAAAGCTTGAAGCTCTTGCTTTCGGATACAGAGTACTTTCTCCATAAAGGCTTTCTCCCAGCCATAGAGTTTGATGATCTTAATGTCACTGAGGATGGCATTGGTGAGTCTCGCTCGGTTATCTTTATGGTTCATCTGGTCTTCCTAAAATAAAGGCCCATTGAGGCTGTCATTAAGAATGCTGAAAATGTCTCTGTTCCATCTTTGTGAACACCACTTTGAACCTGGCTGTAAATTCGGAATGGATCTCTGGGCAATTAAGTAACATGTGGGCCCTTTGCTTGTAGTTGGATATTTACTTTTGGAGCTTCAGGCAAGTTAATTGTTTAGTAGTAGCAGAAAAACATTAAAATTTTGGTCTACGAACCTGCAAAATACAATCCTATTAGAGAGCTCTATAAGCAATCTTCAGAGGCTTTGAATGTCTGGGATCCTTTCAAACAGGAACGATCAGCATGGATAACAAACACTGAGCGATCACTTAGTCACATCTCAGAGCAATGCATTCTGTTACAGTATACCTACATGTAATCACCTCTGTTTTGTTCCTTATCCTTGGGCTCCATGGGGCCCTGACTTGGGTGAGAATGATGGGATTTAATCTGTGATGCTAGACCTTGAATCCCAGAAATTCACATGCCAACAACATTTTGCATTTTTAGGAGGCAAAAAAGTACCTGAAAGTGACTTCTCTTCTTGGTGATCACAAAATTCAGAGGCAAAAGAATTAGAAATACAGCAATTGCAGTCAAGGCAGATGGTCCCAGGAGCTGCCAGGAGAAAAGAGGTGAGATTGCCATAGAAACTCAAGAAACATTGGTGAAATATTTGTAGAGATGCTAGTTTTCCTGGTCACCTTGTTCTTTGCCTGTTTTCCCACTTGAGGCTTGTGTCTAACACCCCTTTGGGTAATCCTAGAACTTTCCTCCTCCTCTGCCTTCAGGAGTATTTTGATTAAGACACTGTGACCAATTCATCCTTCTGCCGCCTCCACCTTCCAGGAGAATTCTAGAGTGATCATGGTCCTTACTCAACTGTTCTGATGCAAAACACCTGAGTACTGAATTCACAGAGGCAAATCCTCCTCTCACATACCCCGCGGTAAGCCCATTGAAGCCAATGGGTGGAGATTTGGCCCAGTGATTTTATTTTCATAGACTGTCTCATAGGTGGTAATGTTTTTTATTTTGCTGAATTATATTTATTTCCCTGAAGGAACAAAGTCATGTCTGTGAGAGATCCAGGAACATGCTTGAGAACAACACTTCATTGCTAATTCCTCTAGCACAGGGGTGGGCAAACTCTGGCCTACGGGCCGGATCCAGCCCGCATGCCTTTTTAAGCTGGCCCCGAGCCATACCAAGCGGTTGCAGCCCCGCTTTGAACGGTGCGGGGTCGGGGGCCGAGCCCACAACACGCGGCTCGGCCCTACTTTGGGGCACTGGGTCGGGAGCCACACCCCTGAGCCTCTCCCCATGCCCCAACCCCCTGCCCCAGCCCTGATCCCCCTCCTGCTCTTTAAACCCCTCGATCCCAGCCCAGAGCACCCTCCTGCACCCCAAACCTCTCATCCCCAGCCCCACCCCAGAGCCCACACCCCCAGCCAGAACCTAAACCTCTTCCCGCACCCATGCCCCAGCCCTGATCCCCCTCCTGCCCTCTGAACCCCTCGGTCCCAGAACAGTATCACAATGATCTCTCTCATCAAATTGCCTCACTGTCTCACTGACTTCATGAGAATCAGCCTTTAGGATAAAGTGTAGGAAAGTTCACGTTGCAGGTCATACTCATTGCTATGTTTTAAGGCTGTGCCAGATAACTGAACACCAGAACCCTGAAAGTCAGAGAGCTGAAAACAGTTATAGTATTTGTGACGGTGCTCCCCATAAGGCTTTATGGAAATATGCTTATGAATATATATGACATAACTGGAATATGTTCTATGCTACATATGCCCTGTAACATATCTATGTAAAGGTTATGATCTACTGAATCTATTAATCCTATTTGTATGCATGTATTATTTTTGTATTCAAAGTTATGAATATTGGCCGTGTACTGGCTTGATTTCCTAATAACCTTAGTAGAGCATTTGGTCAGGTCCTGGAGAAAGGAATTCGCAAAGTTAAGTGCCCGATCAAGAAGCACTTAAGGAACAATGCATCTTGGAATGCTCCAATCCGCATAAGAAGTCTTCCTGGAGACATTCAAGATACCATGTGGCTTCTGCCTGTAAAAACGGTGAGTCATGCATGGACATGTGACTTGCCCAGGTGACTCCAGAACTCCATCTTGGAGCTGGACTTTGCATAGGAGAGAGGAGGGGTTTCCACCCACAAGAGAAGGTCTATTTAAGCCCATGGGAGACCCCTCCATTTGGTCTTCAGCTGGCTACAGAAAGAGCCTCTTCACCCCCAAGAAAGAAACTGGAACAAAGCACAATAACTACAGGGGGTGTGAGTGATTGCTGGACCCGGACTAGAAGGAGATCAGTCTGTAAAAGGAAGCTTACTGGAACTGGTGAGGTTTTGTCTGTATTCAATTTTATTAGACATAGACTTGCAGGTTTTAGTTTATTTTGCTTGGTAATTCAGTTTGTTCTGTCTGTTACTACTTGGAACCACTTAAATCCTACTTTCTGTATTTAATAAAATTACTTTTTACTTTATTAATTAACCCAGAGTATGTATTAATACTTGGGGGGGGGGAACAACAGCTGTGCATATCTCTCTATCAGTGTTATAGAGGGCGAACAATTTGAGTTTACCCTGTATAAGCTTTATACAGGGAAAAGCGGATTTATTCAGGGTTTGGGCCCCATTGGGAGTTGGGCATCTGAGTGTCAAGGACAGGAACACTTCTGTAAGCTGCTTTCAGTTAAGCCTATAGCTGTTAGGGGACATGGTTCAGATCTGGGTCTGGATTTGCAGCAGGCTAGTGGGTCTGGCTCAAACCAGGCAGGGCACTGAAGTCCTAAGCTGACAGGGCAGGAAAGCAGGAGCAGAATTAGTGTTGGCACATCAGGTGGCAGCTCCCAGGGGGTTTCTGTGATCCAACTCGTCACAGTATTGATTGTGAAAGGACAACATATTTTTCTTCTAAATGGCACCACCAGAAGGAGAGCCGATGCTAAAAGACCCCCTTTTTCCATGAGCTGGTTGTAAGAACAGTCACACTCACTGTCTCTATCTAGGAGATCAGACTGAACACTGGAATCACAAAAATTAAGCCAGGAACTGTGTGTTGTGTGGGTGGAAGGATGAATCAAAGCAAGGCATCTAGTGAAGAATAACAAACAACAATGAAAAGATACATTTAAATGTGTGGGGAAACTCATTTATCCTTCTAATGAGTGTGTGTGTGTGTGCGCGCACGCGTGCTTTATACCACAGAGCTCAAAGATGGATGGGAAAGGAGACAGATGGAAATTTCAGATTGTTCTGGGCAGCAAACTTCACACCTGACTCTTGACAACTTCTCTTTGCCCTTGATCTCATGAACAGGAATGGATAGATGTGACCATCTCTTACCTGCCACAGGAAGACAAAGCAGATGATGATCCGAATGGGAGCAAGCCAGGTCCCATTAAAATATATAATGAGATCCATTAACCTTTGCACGTCGACACATACCAGATTGACAATTTCTCCTACAGTTGCTGCTCTCCTTGCTGCATTTGACATGACCAAGACCTGTGGGTGGGAGGGGGTGGGGGTGGGGGTGGGAGAAGCAAGAGCCCAAACAGTCAAAATCAGCTTCTGTTCAGAAAATAAATAACCAACATTCATGCTGAGGTCAAAGGGAAGAAGGATCAGCCTCATAAAGAGGCCAAGTCCTAGTCACCGTAATATCAAGAACGAAAACATCATTCAGGGTCATGTGACTTCACCCTGCAGATGAGGCTATTCACTGCCCAACAAGAAATGAAATGTCTAGCTTGCTTGGTAAAGCACAGCTTTCACCTCCTGCTCTTCAGTCCATTTTTTAGATGCAAGAGCTACTCCATGAACCTCACAACAGCAAACAGGACAATGCTTTCCCCAGATCTCATGGAGATTTATGCAGCTGCCCTTCACGTGCAGTGTAACCAAGGAATTATTTGCTAAAAATAGCTCTTAACTATTATTCATATTTGGGGTAGCAGTTATTAAATACCATCTCTTATAAAACATTAGTGGTTGATAAGAAAATCAACTCCCAAAGGGAAAAGCTGGCTTACCTTCCTATACACTAGGCCTGTGACTGCAGTCTTCAGCCTCATTCCCAATACAAGACACACGTACATGTAACGTTGTTCAAACAGAGTCTGGAGGCAAGCTAATAGGAAGAGTAATGTTGCATAGAAATAACCTTTCCAGTTTGGGGCTTCTCGGTCTGTGATGAACTCCAGGAAAAGGCTGCAAGAGAACTTTGAGCAGGTGGATGCAAACTGAGATGACAAAATACATGGCCCTTATAGCAGGCAGTATTTTTAGAAAGGCCTAAACAGTGGGGATATTTTGTCTTGTCTTTAGCAAGGCTACAGGCTTTGTAATTCTCACTGGCTGATATTTGTCAGTAAATCAATACAAGGCTGGACAACAGCTCAGCATCCTAAGTATGTACAATGGCAGCACGCAACCTAATTTTTGTTTTGTTTTACTGCAGCTCAGAACATTCAACTGCTCCTTCTCATGCTGGCGCAGAGATGTCCTAGCTTAACACTTTCCCAGTACAGTATAAAACAATCTACTACATTTAGGGCTGATGATTAATCACAGTTAACTCACACTATTAACTCAAAAAAAGTAATTGCAATTAAAAAAATTGCAATTAATCACAGTTTTAATCGCACTGTTAAACAATAGAATCCCAGTTGAAATGTGTAAAATATTTTGGATGTTCTTCTACATTTTCAAATATATTTACTTCAATTACAACACAGAATACAAGTGTACAGTGCTCACTTTATATTATTTTTTATTACAAATATTTGCACTGTAAAAATGATAAACAAAAGAAACGGTATTTTTAATTCCCCTTATACAAGTATTGGAGTGCAATCTCTTTATCATGAAAGTGCAACTTATAAATGTAGATTTTTTTTTTTTTACATAACTGCACTCAAAAACAAAACAGTGTAAAACTTTAGCGCCTACAAGTCCACCCAGTCCTACTTCTTGTTCAGTCAACCACTAAAACAAACAAGTTTGTTTACATTTATGGGAGATGCTGCTGCCTGCTTCTTATTTACAATGTCACCTGAAAGTGAGAACAGGTGTTCGCATGGCACTTTTATAGCCAGCATTGCAAGGTATTTACGTGCCAGGTATGCTGAACATTCATATGTCCCTTCATGCTTCGGCCACCATTCTAGAGGATATGCTCCCATGCTGATGACGCTTGTTAAAAAAAAAAAAAAGTGTTAATTAAATTTGTGACTGAACTCCTTGGGGGAGAATTGTATGTCCTCTGCTCAGTTTTACTCACATTTTACCACATATTTCATGTTATAGCAGTCTCGGATGATGACCCAGCACATGTTGTTCATTTTAAGAACACTTTCACTGCAGATTTGACAAAATACAAAGAAGGTATCAACGTGAGATTTCTAAAGATAGTTACAGCACTTGACCCAAGGTTTAAGAATCTGAAGTGCCTTCCAAATTCTGAGTGGGACGAGGTGTGAAGCATGCTTTCAGAAGCCTTAAAAGAACAACACTCCGATGCGGAAACTACAGAACCCGAACCGCAAAAAAAGAAAATCAACCTTCTGCTGGTGGCATCTGACTCCGATGATGAAAATGAACATGCGTCGGCCTGCTTTGAATCGTATCGAGCAGAACCTGTCATCAGCATGGACGCAAGTGCTCTGGAATGGTGGTTGAAGCATGAAGGGACATATGAATCTTTAGCGCATCTGGCATGTAAATATCTTGCGATGCTGGCTACAATAGTGCCATGCGAACGCCTCTTCTCGCTTTCAGGTGGCATTGTAAACAAGAAGCAGACAGCATTACCTCCGGCAAATGTAAACAAACTTGTTTGTCTGAGTGATTGACTGAACAAGAAGTAGGACTGAGTGGACTTGTAGGCTCTAAAGTTTTACATTGTTTTATTTTTGAATGCAGGTTTTTTTGTACATAATTCTACATTTGTAAGTTCAACTTTCATGATAGAGATTGCACCACAGTACTTGTAATGGAAGAATTGAAGAATACAATTTCTTTTGTTTTTGCAGTGGAAATGTTCGTAGTAAGAAATACACATAAAGTGAGCACTGTACATTTTGTATTGTAATTGAAATCAATATATTTGAAAATGTAGAAAACATCCAAAATATTTAAATAAATGTTGTTCTATTATTGTTTGACAGCGCAATTAATCACGCGATTAATCGCACGTTTAATCACGACAAATTTTTTTTAATAGCTTGACAGCCCTAACTGCATTTCTTTTTTTGGTGCATGAGTTGATTGGAAATATAAGAGAAATCAGTGGCCAAATTCATTGCTGGTATATATAAAAGTAGTATAAATGCCACTCTACTGCAGTCAATGGTGTTTCAAGCTCTTATTCCACCTGTGAATTGGGTTTGACTCATCTGAAGTGATACTATAAATGCATTTTGGTGCTGAACCAATACTGTTCATACAGCAGAAAAATACTTACCCGAAGAAGGTTTCTGGTTTTTTTAAACAACTGTAGGGGGGCATTATTTTACTATTTATAATTTATCATCGGATACAGAGCACAGAGTCATTCAGTTCTACAGTTACAAGTGTGTTGTCTGCTCTCACAGTTTCATATAGAGTCTCATGATATCCGATGTGTTCCTTAAAGCCCCAGCTCCTGGAGTCATACAATTAAGAGCCTCAGCTTTCATTTTAAAAACAAGGAGTAAGTTTCTAGTCCTCTAGTCACAGAGGGAAGCTTGAAAACATGACCTGAGTGCACTGCACCCTAAAAGCTCAAATTCCACAAGCCAAGTAAAAAGAAACCCGAAGATATTAGACATGATTTTTACGACAATTTCCTTAAATTTAGGAGCCTGACTCATGATTTTTAAAGACTTGGATTTGGCAATGCTGCAACAGTTTGAATCTTGTTCCTATCAGTGTTGACTAAAAGTCACGGCCATCTGATGGCTGTTTGGCAGCCTGTTTGAAATGACTTTTGTGATGTGCATGTACCATACTGAGACCATTATACTGGCTCTAACTGCCACCTTAACAAAGAGGCCAACCATTTTCAGGACTTAGAGGTTTAAGTCTCTCTCTGTGTGACAGAGATTGGAGTACCCGGCAGAAAAGTGCAAGGAACCTTGTGTTATGTGGCCAGTACCACATTTGCTTAGCAAATAAACAGAGGATTTAACGATCCAAGGATGCCAAATCTGACCCCTTTCATCAGCACAAAAAATTAACGTAAGGAAAAAGTAGCCAATCTATGGGTATGAACATTTGGGGGTGGGGGAAGGATAGCTCAGTGATTTGAGCATTGGCCTGCTAAACCCAGGGTTGTGAGTTCAATCCTTGAGGGGGCCATTTAGGGAACTGGGGCAAAAATTGGGGATTGGTCCTGCTTTGAGCAGGGGGTTGGACTAGATTATAGAAGATCAGGGTTGGAAGGGACCTCAGGATGACCTCCTGAGGTCCCTTCCAAACTTGATATTCTATGATCTAATGTACAGCATTTCCTTCTAGACAGTCATTCCTGAATGTGCATGTACCTCAGTATCTTTGGGACAGAAAACAGGAAGACGTCACAGATGACTAAGCTGAGGGTACCAAGAAGGAAATAGGTTCCAAACATGTTCCAAAATGCTTTCAACAGTGGCTCACTCTGACTCTGTTCTGGCTGCAGTAGAACCTGGGTCTCTTCTGTCTCGACCAAACCAGCTCCACTTTGTTGATCCTTCTTGTATTTGATGGATTCTGTGTTTCTAAAGAAACAAACACAAAGAAAATTGGCTGCAATCCAGAGAAGGCCTGAAGTGTTTGACTTGGGCTGTCAACAGCACTTTAAATACCCCACACTTGGAATCAGGGCTTCCCAAGTGGCCTGAATAGTGAATTACTTATTTATATTGTGGCAGCACTTAACAGCTCCAGTCATGGAACAGGACTCCTTTAAAAATTCAGAACAAAAAGACAGTCCCTGCCCCAAAGCAGTTCTGGTCTGGATATTTGGACATTAAAGGATGTCCCCCAATAGATTTCAACATAGTTAAGGTCAGATTTAAGATCTAAATGATAAACGGCCAAAAGATCACCGGGCAGTGGAAAGAGCCCAAGGGAAGAGAAACTCCACAGAGTTCTCCTTGCCGAGTGTTCCATCCACAGGGGCTGCCTTCCCCCTTCCACTAGTTGAATGAGTTGAGGATTCAATGGCAGTGACTCCATTGGCCATTCTCTTGTGCAAATAGGGAGCACAATGGCCCTGGGGCTTCTTCATCTCTGAAGCTATAGAAACAGCAGCAGTGCAGCTTCCTTGGCACCCTACCGCACTCAGTCCCCCCCTCCCGGTGATCTCCAGCACACAATCCTTCACATGGGCTGATTCCTGACATCCAGGATTTGGCCCTATCCGCATAAACCCCACGGTCTTTAATGAGAACAAGATGGTGTCAAATGGGGCTCTGATGTGGTGTGTTAGCACCTGGGATGCTGAACATGCTAGCTCTGGACTAGCTAGAGGAGAAGCTCCCACCCTCTAGAACAGGTACTTACTGCTTGGCTCTGTTACAGTACTTTTTCCATTCTCTTTCAAGCTGGGAAACAATTTCCTCAGAGGAGTTTTCTTTCATCAGTGACCATAAGTCGTCTGCTTGTAATGGCTGCTGATAGCCTTTCCAGACTAACCTGTAAAATAAACGGTTAACACACAAGCACAGAGGGATGTGTGTCCAAGAAAAATGTTCAGTTGATTGGCCTTACATTAGTCCTACATATTGAGCCTAATTCTCAGTTACTCCGTTCTTGAGCTTGGGGCAGGGACAGAAAGGTGGGGACAAAGGTAGCTTTAAGCCCACTGTGCAACCTCCATATTCTTGGGGCCATTCAGGGGCCTTGTCTCCCCTCCAGCATAAATTAGATCAGCCCTGAGGTTGTTCAAACTTGCATTCTGCTTCCCATGACTCCTGTGAAACAGAGACAGGGCCTTGGCATAACTGAGAGTGGGCCCATTGTATGCGTGTACCTGGCAGTGTCCTTCCATTCTGCATGGTTGCTGGCTACCTCACCCCCTAAACAGGCCAAGTGTTAACATACAAGAATATCTGAAGTATTCTCAAAAATTTCAGGAACCGCTCTGCTCATGAAAACTAAGCATCAGGATGGTGCAACTTCATGATCTCTAGCCACCCTGGTGCCCCGTAGAGATTGGAAGAGGCTCTCCTGGCAGAAAGCTGGGATGTTAGCAGGGTTGCAGTGATCATTTTGAAGGATGGCTGGATTTTAACAAGTCACAAAGGACATTTTAAAAAAAAACAGTTACCTGGGGAAATTCTACACTCAAGTCCCCTTCAAATCCAGGTGTGAAACAGGCTTCTACTGTGCTAGCGTAACTCAGAGCACAGTTTGAGCCACGGGAGTAGAATATAGGTGTCTGAGGAAAGAATTAGACTTGTTGCAAGGAGCTTTGAGCTTGTCAGCTTTGCCACTATCCCTTACACTTCAGCCCAGATCCTAAAAAGTATAGAGGTGACTATTTCCCATTTAATTGAAAAGGAGCTAGGTGCCTAAATACCAGCAAAGATCTGGACCCTTCTGCCTTAGGCTGATGGAGCTTATCTGATAGTTTAGAGTAAACATCGCTTGCTTCTTGTTTTCTTACCCAGAGAACCACCAGAAAGTGATTTTGGAAACAAAAGAGGCACCAAGTTCTGGACATGGATTCTGTGAGAGGAAAAACAGACAAGTTTCAAATGTAGAAATAGCCATGTACTGCATAAACACAATACAGTGCCCTGCTTTTGCCCCACCAAGAAATGATGTGCAACTTGCTTGTGTTAAGGTACTAAGACCACGACTGCTGTAAGCAGCAGATCTTTACTAATTCAAATCTGAATAAGGCCTGAGCTGGTAGAAACCAGTACTCTTTTCTTCACACTATGACCCACAATCACTAATTTCATGCATGAGTTGGGCTCTGACTTGTTTACAAAAGATCAAGTATAACTGCCATGATTGTTGTGAAGGGAGATGTAATGCTGGCTGCACTGGGAAGGCCTGTAGCAAATGTCAGCACGGTATGGTAAGAGCACTGAAAATGGAGGTGTGTGGATAGGGATAGGTCACTAGTTTTTCAGAAGGTACATATGAAGCATCAGTATGCCAGGTTCAGCCCAGGCAGAGACATGGTCCTGTGGCACTGGTTTTATATACCGTCTGGTCATTTGCACTGTAAACCCTTTTCTCCAATTTGTCCTGTGCAGGGCAAAGTGGAAGCATGTTAAAAAAAAAATACACTTGATTCTCAAAAAGAAAAGGAGTACTTGTGACAGCTTAGAGACTAACAAATTTATTTGAGCATAAGCTTTCGTGAGCAGCTCACGAAAGCTTATGCTCAAATAAATTTGTTAGTCTCTAAGGTGCCACGAGTATTCCTTTTCTTTTCGCGGATACAGACTAAGACGGCTGCTACTCTGAAACTTGATTCTCAGGATCAATTATTTCAGGGAGTGACTTTCCGCACTCTCCCTTTGGAGAGATCCACTTACATATCTCCCTGTCATCTCAGATCTTCCTGAGCAAGGCAGTGAAAATAACTTGGAATGAGCCTCAATTTGCCATCAAGATCTAATTTTGCACTTTTAGTGAGAGCTGTTGTTTCTAGATAATTGCCTCTATTCCGCTACATTAATCTCATATGTGGGACTATCTATAAAATTGTTTAAAGCCGCTTTGTTTTGGCTGTCAGACACAAAATGGAATCCTTCGTCATTCTCTGTGTGTACAGTACAGAACATATGATGCTAGTAGGAATAACACTTGAGGCCCATTTCTACTAATGCAGGCTGACATGCAACCTTCTTATATCAGATAATTTGTTCTAAATTGCCTCACTGGCAGTTCTGTTTGTAACA
Source organism: Chelonia mydas (assembly GCF_015237465.2). NCBI lineage: Eukaryota > Metazoa > Chordata > Testudines > Cheloniidae > Chelonia > Chelonia mydas. The sequence continues at coordinate 19,455,862 of NC_051250.2, read as the reverse complement.
TTTTATTACAGAACTACTGAGGAATTTCATGCAAGTATCAGGGCCCAGATACAGGGAAGAAGTATAAAACCACAATCCTCACCCCAATAAGTTCACAATGTGAATGCAATAGGGTGGGAAAAACAGACAAAAGAAGGGTTGATGAATCAATAAGAGCGTTTAGCAAAAATTTTAGATGTATGTTTTCAACCATGTCACCTGCCTTAGACTGCCTCTGTTTTTCGGTACCAAACTGAGATAGCTCGGGACTGCATCTCAGAGCTGCAGAGCACCTGCAATTCCAGTTGAAGTCAATGGGAACTAGAGGTGCTCAATAAGCTCCAAGGGCTGCCAGTTCAAGCTGGACAAATTTATACTAGATATAAGGTGCAATTTTGTAACGGAGAGGTTAATTAACCAGTGGGACAAATTACCAAGGGTGGTGGTGGATGCTCCATCACTGGAAATTTTAAAATGAAGGTTGGATGTTTTTCTAAAAGACACCATTCTTGTTCAAACAGGCATTAATTCAGGGAGGTCCTATGCTCAGTGCAATACAGGAGGGTAGACTAGATGATCATAGGTCCCTTCTGGTCTTCTAATCTATGAAACCTCTGAAAACCAAGCTGGGGATCCAGAAACCCTGGCATGCCAAATTACTAGTTAAAAACTAGTCTGTATGTAAGCTGCCACATTTTCATCTCAGACATTCATCTGAACTGCCCATTTCCAGTGGGTTTTAGACAAGGGACTGATGAGCTTTTAAGAGGTCAAATATACTTACAGAGTCATTGACAGCTTTTGAAAAGAAGGGAGGCCAATCAGTAAAGAAGAACAGTATGACCTCTACTAGCAGCAGGATAAAATAAATGTAAGAGGTGACATGACGGAAGGGGTCCTCTGGGAAGCCCTACAAAAAAGAGAATTGCTGAGGTGGAGGTAAAATACTTCATGTGAAATCACTAAAGAAAGGTGGATTCACACACTGTATAAGCCGTAAGCTCTGAGTGTTGCTGTGGATGTGTGCCATGTGTATTTCTTGCACCAGATTCTTAGAGTGTGCTATATTAGAGTTAAATTACTGCTATTGATACAGAAAACTCATGCAATTGGAAAATCACAACACATGTACTAATAAACCACTGAGGGGAACTGGAGTGTAACTGTAGTTTAGACTAGAGTAAAGATTTCAGCTTGGGGTTTTCCAAGGAGCCTAAAAGAGCTAGATGCTGGAATCCCATTGTAATTCAGGGGGATTTGGGTGCTGAACTCCCTTAGCCCACTTTGAAAATGGCAGTGTCAGGCTTTGACCTGGCAGATTCCAGTAAATGTTTATGGCTGCTTAATTAAACTAAGGCAAGGGGTTGAGTCCTGTGAGGATATAAATTCCCCATTCACCTAAAGCTTTGGGTAGACTTCAAAATGGAAAAAGGCTATTTCCTAGTTTTATTCTAAATAGTGTGTTCTGGAGCTGGTAGGATAACCTCCCCTTGGGCCTCATAATCAGTTCAGTGTGGAAGAATGATATGAGTGGGAAATTATATCATGGCAATAAAAAGAAGATGGGAGGTCAAATGCCTAGAGTGTGGGACTAATTAACATTAATTAATTCAATCACTATTAATTCAATACAATAATGAGTTCCCACCATCCTCGTCTTGTGGGAGTGTATCATTCTTCTCTCTGTCAATGAAATATAGGGGCTGATTTGAACCTCTGATCATTCCCTGTTGTTACAGAAAGATTCACCTGCTGGGTTTATCACGTAGGAGAATGACCAGTACTGATAAGTATCAGATCCATAAATCTACCCCAGTGAATTTTAACATATAAATGCTCATCCTAATGAAACCAAAACAGCTGGTATACAAGATCTACAGCAGAAGTGGCTCTCTGAAATCAAATTGATCTGCCTTGTCTACACACACACGTTATACCTCTTTATTGATAGCAGTGTAGTTAATACAAAAAGAAAAGGAGTACTTGTGGCACCTTAGAGACTAACCAATTTATTTGAGCATAAGCTTTCGTGAGCTACAGCTCACTTCATCAGATTGCATCACTGTAGCTCACAAAAGCTTATGCTCAAATAAATTGGTTAGTCTCTAAGGTGCCACAAGTACTCCTTTTCTTTTTGCAAATACAGACTAACACGGCTGTTACTCTGAAACCTATAGTTAATACAGTCTCTCTAGTACGGACACAGTCATACTGGTATACCTGTATAAACACATTTATAGCTATTCCCAGATGGGAAAGGGAATAAGCTTTAACAGTATAAGGCGCTGTGGGGCCTGGAGATTAAAGTGCTCTTTTCACCCATAGAACAGATGCAGCCTGGGTAGTGGCAGTGCTTGTTTCTTTCAAATTGCCTGGCCAATGCTTCTGAACCCTAATTCAGTGTGGCTACTTGGAGAGAGCAATTCAGTCTACTGCCCTCTTTCATTCTTGGCCTCATGGCCAAGACTGCAAACAAGAGGGCCAAATGGAGCCATGCTGTTGTTAAGGCTATGGCTACACTGCGCTTTTGTTGGTAAATCTTTTGTCGGTCAGGGGTGTTAAAAAAAAACAACACATACCCTGACCAACAAAAGTTTTACCAATGAAAAGCGCAGGTGTGGACGGTGCTTTGTTGATGGGAGATGTTCTCCTGCCCACAAAGTTACCGCCTCTCACTGGGGATGGTTTTATTTTGCTGGCAGGAGACCTCTCTTCTGCTGGCAAAGAGTGGCGACACGGGAGACCTTACCAGAGGTACATGCTAAAACTAGAAAGTTCTGCTTACCCCTTCCAGGACCTGTTGAATTTTAGAACTAACAGTCACAGTAGCAGCCAGGAATGACAGCAGCCAAAAAATCAACAAGATGCCTGAAGACTGAACACCTTTCAGCCTCTCAAACTGGGTGAGAAACACTGCAGGGATCTGGGAAGAAGAGAGAAACAATGAACAGTTTCAAGTTAATGGTCAATAGAGTTTATTGTCCGCTGGTGTCAGATCAGTTTAATGTTAATGGGCTGAACTATTGTTCCCATAATGGTGACATTTAATTCTACCACATGTAGGCTGTGGGAAATGGAATCCTCTCTCCTGTTTGCATGGGGCCACTCTGCCGTCCCTACCGCAACCTCAGGGATGCCGTAGCCTCTGCTGCATCAGCTCCCACGTGGTGTTTTGGGTCAGTGGAGCCATACAGGTGCAGACTAAGTGACCACACCACTATGCCAACCCGGGCCTGCCACCACTTCATGCAGCACCACAGGGGAAGCCTCTAGAGCAGAGCTCCACAGTGCACAGGGTTTTGCAGACAACCCCAGCTCACCTATAGAATCCCATCAGTCCTGCTGTCTATTGGGTCTTCTGCACCCACCGATGGTGAGGGGGAAGATAGCCAAGACCAACTTTGCCCCATAATAGTTAAATTGAAACTTATGTTTAAAAAAAAAAAAGGAATTACCATTGTAATCCCCAGAACTGCTGGGCTAATGAAGAACACTGGAGCTCGCAGCGTTCCTTGATTTGTTTCCCAAAGGGTGTAGAATAGGTTCGAAAAACACAGTAACATCAATATGAATCCAAGTACCTGGGACAAGGGAACAAACATGTCGGAATGGACTGTAAAGGGACAAGTATGATAACAGTAGTCTGTGTACTGTAAGGTATCTGAGTGATTAAAGGGGCGTTTGGGACACACTGTGATTGGAAGCAGTTTGGGAAGTAGGGGCAGGCTAAGATGAAGAGTGCTACAAGGATTGTTATTCCATTTTAGGCCAGATCCTGAAATCCTTACTCACTCACTCCTTGGCTCAGTGATCTTACCTGATTAAGGAGAGAATAAAAACTAGGTAAGGCTCTCCGGTTCTGGCACTTATATGGGAGAACCACAATCAGACAAAAGCAATGTAACCTACGCAGTCATATTAGCCACCAAGCAGGAGAAGGACTGGGGGAGTCAAAGGATATTATCAAGACAGTTTTAATCATTTAGAAAAATAAAATTCTTCATACCAGTCACAGTAAACTTAGCATCAAAAACTCAGCCTCTAATACTAGAGGGGGGGGTTTAGATTGGATATTAGGAAAAACTTTTTCACTAAGAGGGTGGTGAAACACTGGAATGCGTTACCTAGGGAGGTGGTAGAATCTCCTTCCTTAGAGGTTTTTAAGGTCAGGCTTGACAAAGCCCTGGCTGGGATGATTTAACTGGGAATTGGTCCTGCTTCGAGCAGGGGGTTGGACTAGATGACCTTCTGGGGTCCCTTCCAACCCTGATATTCTATTATTCTAGACAGTGTGACTCTAGTGGAACAAGCACCAGACTGGGGCTCAGGAGATCTGACTCTGTATTGGCCTACTTAGTGACCTGGGTCAAATCCCTTTACCTCTCTGTGCCTCAGTTTCTCCATCTGTAAAATGGGAATAATGATATTGACCTCCTTTGCAAAGTGTTTTGAGATCTACAGATGAAAAGTGTTATATTGCATAGCTAGGTATTATTTTTATGATCATTACCATTTTAGTTTTGAAGAGGTGAGACATTCTGATATATCCTCTGCTGTGGTGCTCAAGAAACAGGTAATAGAATGGAAAACAGATCCAAAGATAGGCACAGGGAATCCAAACAATGACTGTATTCTGAAAGCACTCGGTAAAGCTTGGGTTACCTGTATACCACGTCTGATTCCAGTCCTGCAACAACACACACAAAGAAATGGTTTAGCACAGCCATAGCCTGCTATCGACCGTACCCCTATCTTGGACTGTAAGGAAAGACAGAGAGAAGGGAGCAGATCCTCAGCTGGAGTAAATCACTGTAGCTTGGTTGAGGACTACACTGATTTACACCAGCTGAGGAGCTGTTTTTAAACATTTACAATTTAAAAGGAGTTTGAACAACAGAGATTCAAGGGGGCTGGGGGAATGACATGGTTAAAGAGATGGGAGAGAGAGGTGGATTTAGCATTAGCATTTTAGATAAACTGGAGGTGGGAGAGGAGGGAAGGCTAGAAAGGAGAGATTGGTAAAACTGGGACTTTTCAGCTTGGAAAAGAGACCACTAAGGGGGGAGATGATAGAGGTCTATAAAATCATGACTGGTGTGGAGAAAGTAAAGAAGGAAGTGCTATTTACTTCTTCTCATAACATGAGAACTAGGGGTCACCAAAAGAAATAAATAGGCAGCAGGTTTAAAACAAATAAAAGGAAGTATTTTTTTCACACAACCCACAGTTAACCTGTGGAACTATTTGCCAGGGGATGTTGTGAAGGCCAAAACTATAATAGAGTTCAAAAAAGAACTAGATAAGTTCATGGAGCCATTAGCCAGGATGGACAGGGATGGTGTCCTTAGCCTCTGTTTGCCAGAAGCTGGAAATGGACGATGGGATGGACCACTTGATGATTACCTGTTCTGTTCATTCCCTCTGGGGCACCTGGCATTGGCCACTGTCAAAAGACAGGATACTGGGCTAGATGGACCTTTGCTCTGACCCAGTATGGCCGTTCTTATGTTTTTGAGAAAGCTCCAGAAAGCAGAGTAAGAAATAAGCAGGGAATGGCCAGGGATTTTAGCAGTTGAGATAATAAAGAAAGGACAGACTGTGGCAAAACTAGAGAGGATTAAGGACAAATTTGGATGTGGAGGAGAAAGAGAGTCAGAGTCAAAGATTACTCCAAGGTTGTGAACCAGGGAGACAGGAAGGTCTAGTGGAGAGTTGTCAGTTAAGGAGAGGGATTAAGAGGAGAGATAAAGTCTGTTAAATTCAGTCTATAAACTGCATTCTGTTACTTCCTTTCCCCCCACCCCCTGAAATCTTTAATGTATAATCTCATGGAATGTATTTTTAAAATGCCATGATCAGATAGTTAGATGTAGCGTAATGAAATTGACAGAACAATGATTTTTTTTATATTTGAAAAATTTTAAGTAAGTATGTGGATTACAAAAATTACACAATAACAGCAAAGGTTCCTTCCCACAGGTATCTACAGGGAGAAATAACTACCAGGCACACTGGGGACAAGTCTGAGCATGTGGTATCTGAAAGGGGTATTCAGCAGGTAACTGCTATGTTAGTCAGATGCTTACACTGGATAATGCTTTGCTTTCATGGGCCCTGGTGTTTGTACAGAAATTGGGCCTGAAGGTGGGAGGAAGACTTTACACAGAGAAATAAAACCAAAACTTTTAAATCTCAGTGGCTGAACGGAGGCTCCCAAATCTGTATTTAGGAACCTGAATAAAAGTGGCCTGATTTTCAAAGTGCTGATCATCTACAGTTTAGGGTTGCCAATTTTGGTTGGATATAGATTCATAGATACTAAGGTCAGAAGGGACCATTATGATCATCTAGTCTGACCTCCTGCACAATGCAGGCCACAGAATCTCACCCACCCACTCCTGAAAAAAACCTCTCACCTATGTCTGAGCTATTGAAGTCCTCAAATCATGGTTTAAAGACTTCAAGGAGCAGAGAATCCTCCAGTAAGTGTCCTGTGCCCCATGCTACAGAGGAAGGCAAAAAACCTCCAGGGCCTCTTCCAATCTGCCCTGGAGCAAAATTCCTTCCCGACCCCAAATATGGCGATCAGCTAAACCCTGAGCATATGGGCAAGATTCACCATCCAGATACCCAGGAAATAATTTTCTGTAGTAACTCAGATCCCACCCCATCTAACATCCCATCACAGGCCATTGGGCCTATTTACCATGAATATTTAAAGATCAATTAATTGCCAAAATCACGTTATCCCATCATACCATCTCCTCCATAAACTTATCGAGTCTAATCTTAAAGCCAGATAGATCTTTTGCCCCCACTGCTTCCCTTGGAAGGCTATTCCAAAACTTCACTCCTCTGATGGTTAGAAACCTTCGTCTAATTTCAAGTCTAAACTTCCTGATGGCCAGTTTATATCCATTTGTTCTTGTGTCCACATTGGTACTGAGCTTAAATAATTCCTCTCCCTCTCCGGTATTTATCCCTCTGATATATTTATAGAGAGCAATCATATCTCCCCTCAACCTTCTTTTAGTTAGGCTAAACAAGCCAAGCTCTTGGAGTCTCCTTTCATAAGACAGGTTTTCCATTCCTCGGCTCATCCTAGTAGCCCTTCTCTGTACCTGTTCCAGTTTGAATTCATCCTTCTTAAACATGGGAAACCAGAACTGCACACAATATTCCAGGTGAGCTCTCACCAGTGCCTTGTATAACGGTACTAAAACCTCCTTATCTCTACTGGAAATACCTCTCCTGATGCATCCCAAGACCACATTAGCTTTTTTCACAGCGATATCACATTGGCAGCTCATAGTCATCCTATGATCAACCAATACTCCAAGGTCCTCCTCCTCCTGTATTCCTGGAGGTTTCATCATATGACATAATCTTTAATTAAAGATTAATTTTTAATTCCTGGAGATTCCAGGGCAATCCTGGAGGCTTGGCAATCCTACTGCAGCTCTCATTGATATCTGAGAGATTTGTGGGTGTTCAGCACCTCTGAGAATTGGGCCCCTTTTATTAAGATATCTAAAGATGCATTTAGAAGCCTAATTTTAGGCAGCCATGTTTGAAAATCTTGGCCTACACTGCTTGAAGCCTTCCTTGTGGTTACCACCAGGGTAGAACAGATAGGACTGGGTGGATATTTTTGGTTCTCCTGGAGCTTTTAGGGGGTAATGAATAGGAGGAGAGAGAGTTATGGCAGATTCCAGGCTCAAGTGACTGAAGGATTTAATGTTGAAGCTTTTGCTGCCAGATATGTCTCTGGGATTGACAATCCAGCAGTCGCCTGCATTGCTCATATTCAGAGGATTGGTTTCAGATTGCTGCGTCTATGATTCCCTAAGCCCCTGAATGGTCTTGGGTCTTGATCCTGCGTTGTGATGTGCCCAGCTGGATGGCCATGCCTGTGCAGAGCCCCACTGACTTGACTGGGATTCCATGTGAACCCATCAATTTGTTTGTGTAGGTCACATTACAGTGCACAATTGGGACATTGGCTATTAAGAACAGCCACCTGCACTGGTTGGACCTGTGCTTGGGTTGATTTCAAAAGACCTGTGCTAGGATCATTTTCACAGGATTAGAGAGACAGGTGTGGATATAGATGGGAAATCACATAAATTTGTTTTAGCTCCATGCAAGTGAAGTCTGTTATCTTTCCTTTAGCAGCTTGTTAGGGTGGTATCAGCGCTTTCATCAGTTAGGGGGCTACTGACACCTGATGTCGACCTTCCTATTCAGTATGCTGATAGAAGGCAAGGCTGAGAAGAAAGCAATCACTTGATGAGGAGAGAAAGTGGATGATGGTTTGCTAATTACTATGAGGCTTTATTAGTTTTGAGCAAGGAGACTGTAAAGTGTGTCCCTTTAGGTTTCTATTCCCCATAGCCCTTTTAAAAGTATTTCTCTTATGAATACATAACATTACAGGTATATACGGAAGTAAAGTTAATATAAGGAAAGCTAAAGACATTTTAATATCCTTCTGTCATAAATATAAAGGGAAGGGTAAACACCTTTAAATCCCTCCTAGCCAGAGGAAAAACCTTTCACCTGTAAAGGGTTAAGAAGCTAAGATAACCTTGCTGGCACCTGACCAATATGACCAATGAGGAGACAAGATACTTTCAAAGCTCGAGTGGGGGGAAACAAAGGGTTCTCTCTGTGTGTGTGATGCTTTTGCCGGGACCAGAACAGGAATGCAGGTCAGAACTCCTGTAAAGAATTAGTAAGCAATCTAGTTAGATATGCGTTAGATTCTGTTTTGTTTAAATAGCTGATAAAATAAGTTGTGCTGAAGGGAATGTATATTCCTCTTTTTGTAACTTAAGGTTTTGTCTAGAGAGATTCTCTGTGTTTTGAATCTGATTACCCTGTAAGGTATTCACCATCCTGATTTTACAGAGGTGATTCTTTTTCTTTAATTAAAATTCTCTTTTCAGAATCTGATTGCTTTTTCATTGTTCTTAAGATTCAAGGGTTGGGGTTTGTGTTCACCGATGCAAATTGGCGAGGATTTTTATCAAGCCTTCCCCAGGAAAGGGGGTGTAGTGCTTGGGGGGGGGGGGGGATATTTTGCTGGGGAGAGATTTCCAAGTGGGCACTTCCCATGTTCTTTGTGTAACACTTTAGTGGTGGCAGCGTTTAATCTAAGTTGGTAAGAATAAGCTTAGGGGGTCTTTCATGCAGGTCCCCACATCTGTACCCTAGAGTTTAGAGTGGGGAAGGAACCTTGACACCTTCCATCATGGACTCCTTGCACCTTAACTCTAGTTAAGCCACACTGAAAATAATTTGGCCCATTATATATTGAGGGTGAAATTCTCCCCCATTGAAATCAACTTCAAACTCCCATTGAAGTCAATGGGAAAGGGTTTCATCCTTAATATTTTGATACTGTTTTTTATAATAGTGTTTATTTCCAACCACTATTATATAAAAATTATTGTGGTACCTGTGGCTCTAGTTAACAGTAATTTCCGTGTCTTGGGCCGCTACACAGTTAGTTTGATGTAAACTGCCTTGCATCGACCTAGCTGTGGAAGTGTCTTCACTTACATTTGGCTCCCACCCATGCAAGTGCCTCTCTACACCAACTTAATAACATCACCTCCCTGAGTGGTGCAGAGTCATGGTCCACGTAATTAGGTCAACGAAGTGTCAGTGTTGACATTGTATTAATTACATCGGTTGTTACTGGCTTTCAGGAGCCGTCCCATAATGCCCAAGGCTGACACTACAAACGGGTACTGGAACAATTGTTTTAATAGAGGTGCTGAGAGTCATTGAACCAACCTGTAAGCCTGTTATATAATAGAAATCAATTCAAGCCCATGACAGCAGCCCCAGCACCCCTAGTTCCAGCACCTATGAATATAAATGATCCTGGTGTCAGCTCACTGCTGACCTAAGAAGCCAAGCGTGTGCACACTCAAGCGATTTAATAATTGCAGTGGCTATATGCCGACGTAAATTAAGTTGACAATTTTGTGGAGTAGACATGGCCTTATATGTTAGAAGGGTTGCAAATATTTGTCTCTACCTATTACCGGTGGCAAAATGTATGATGCAACCAGCATAACACTTTATTAAAGATTTTGACTGCATTCCACCTATTGTTCTTGTAGCTTATATTTTCAAATATTAAAGTCCAGAATGGTGTATTAGCTTTGGACTGTGCCCAAAGATAAGGGCTTCTGGGAAAGGGTTTCAGCTTCCACGAGTCCAAAGTTTCTTGAAGCAAGGAAGGTCAATGAAGCGGACAGGTGCTATCTATGAATGGGGGGAGCTCTATAACACTGCTGGGCAGGTGTGGGCTTTTTTTTCCACTCTGGGCTCTAGCTCTCTTTGTTGGATCTCTCCTACACACTCCAGCAGTTGGTCTCCCCCACTCAGGTAACTGTACTTTGCTTTCCTCCCACCCCCTGCAGCAAGGGGTAATGAAGCATTTGTCTACAATGATTGAGAGGAGAAATGGCTGGAGAGTGGGCAAAGGTCTGGACTCTGCAGCTGGCGATAAACAGTGCCCTGTCATATAACACTGCAAACGGGGAAACCCGAGAGCGAGAGAGAAAAGCCAGCGGGCTTTGAGTAGCTGGGAAGTTGCTGCACTTCTTGCATGGCTGGGAAGAGGGAATGGGTCTCCTTCTCCAGGCACGAGGCAGCGTTTAAGTGCCCCACCCCCACCGCACAGACCCCAGTGACGAGCTATGCACAAGCACTGCAACCGGGGTACCGGACGTAGCTGCTGCTACCACCTGGGGAGCCTGCTCTCAGATCCGAATCGTGCCCAGCGGCAGCAACAGCTGCAAGATCCGAATCGTGCCCAGCGGCGGCGCGGGGCGGGGAGCGGCTGATGCGATGCCCCGCTGCAGAGCGAGCAGCTGCCGCCCGGGGTCCGCCTGAGCGGGGTGGATTTTGGGAAAACGCCTCCGCAGCCGGGGGCGCGGGGAGCTCACTCACCCAGAGGCCCGCGAAGCCCTCTCGGGAGCCGCACAGCCAGCCGCCCCCGGCCATGGTGCGTGCCCCGGAGCGCGGCGGGGTCTGCGGCCGGCCTGGGCCCTCCTGCGCTGGCTCCGGCCGCCCGCGTGGCTTGCTGGCCAGGGTGGTTAATGTGTGACGAGAGCCCGGGCCTGTTTGCCGAGCAAATGGCCTTCGGGGTTGGGCCTGGACGGACCGGCCCCGAACCCGGGGAGAGTTTGGAGCGGAGGCCGCGTCTCGCTGGGAACGTCCCCCAGAGACTATAAAGGCCTCGGTCCCAAAGGGCAGATACAAGCGCGCGCCCAGCTCCAGATTAGCAGGTTGGGGGTCAGACTCCACTCCCTGCTCCATTATATCAACCTACCTATCTCCCTGACTGCTGGGGAGCGACAGACCCCAAAACTGCCTAGGATTGACCCCCAGGGTCAGATTTCCAAGGCTAACCTCACAGCCCAGAGCAAGCTGTATCAATTTCACTAATTAACACTAATGACCCCTTTTAGGTCTGTGTACACAGGAAAGCTATAGCAGCATAGGAATGTGGGTCAGGGCCCAGGGTGTGGAAAAACCACACCTCTGAATGATTTTGCTGTGCTACATTAACCCCTGTGTAGATACAACTATGTCAATGGAAGGGGGCATCTAGCAACTAGTTAACTTCATTCAGCAACCCGGTGTTTCTACACCAAAACCCCCTTCTGTTGGTGTTGGCTCTGTCTATGATACAAGGCTCTGCAGGTATAATCTCTGCAGTGTAGACATACCCTTAATTAACTCAGGAAGGAATCAAACTAAATTGCTATAAAGCACTGTTAATCTGAAATCCATGGAGGTTGCGCTGATTAAACTAAATCAGTTTCTAAGGGATTGTCTACTACACTTAATATGCTACAGCTGTGCACTGTAGCACTTCAGTGTAGACATTGTTATGCTGATGGGTTTTGAATGTTATAATTCTTGACATCTGATTTGTGTCCATTTATTCTTTTACGTAGAGACTATCTGGTCTGGCCAAATCAGATGTCAAGAATTATAACATTCAAAAACCAGTCAGAGAACACTTCAATCTCTCTGGTCACTCGATTACAGACCTAAAAGTGGCAATTCTTCAACAAAAAAACTTCAGAAATAAACTCCAACGAGAGACTGCTGAATTGGAATTAATTTACAAACTGGATACAATTAACTTAGGCTTGAATAAAGACTGGGAGTGGATGGGTCATTACACAAAGTAAAACTATTTCCCCATTTTTATTTCCCCCCCACCCCCCCTTCTTGTCAACTGCTAGAAATGGCCCACATTGATTATCACTATAAATTTTTTTCCCCACCTCTCCTGCTGATAATAGCTCACCTTACCTGATCACTTTCCTTACAGTCTGTATGGTAACACCCATTGTTTCATGTCCTCTGTGTATATAAATCTCCCCACTGTCTTTTCCACTGCATGCATGTAGCTCAGGAAAGCTTATGCTCTAATAAATTTGTTAGTCTCTCAGTTGCCACTAGTCCTCCTTTTCTTTTTGGGGATATACTAGGATCCTGGGGTGGAAGGGGATGGGGCCGATTATGGGATGGGGATGGGGAAGAGTCCGGGATCTCAGGCGTGGGAGTCCTCCAGGCCAGCAGATGGCAGCAGGCTGCGGTTTCAGCTCCTACTCCGCGGCCCTTCGGGCCCTCTCCGCGAGCCGCCTGTCGCCGGGCCGGGAGAGCCCGGCTGTGGGGCGTGTGTCAGCGCCGCTCTGGTCCCGGCCCGCGTGGGCCGCCGGCAGGGGGGCGGGATGCGGCGGGGCTGGGTGGCCGCGCTCTGCTGGGCCCTGTGCTGGGCCCTGGCGCGGGGCTCCGAGGACATCGTGGTGGGGTGCGGGGGCTTCGTCAAGTCCGACGTGGAGATCAGCTACTCCCTGATCGAGGTGAGCCGCCCGGGTCCCCGCAGAGACCCCGCCTCCGGGGCGCCCTCTGGGGCCTTCCCTGCCTGAGCCCCCGCCAAGGGAGCCTTCCCCCCAGGGATCCTCCTCGCCCCCCAGCCGGGATCCCTCCCATAAGGGACCCCCCCCCGCAGCCGGCCTCATTCCTCCCGGCTGTGTGGTTCCCCCAGGGACCCCTGAGGCGCCCCCATGCCCAGCCGTGTGCCCCGTGCTTCCCTAGCGGGAATCCTCTCCCACGTCCCCGGTTCTCCTCAGTCCCGGGGTCCCTCTCCTCGGTGCCCGGCTCGGAGAGCAGCTGGCACATGCCTTCCCCTTTGCCCCACTCTCCGGGCAGCCAGGCCTGCGCGGGAGGCAGCAGGGTCCGCCCGTTGCCTGGGGTTGTGTGTGTCACGCTGGGGAGCCTGTATCCGAACTCGCCCAGAGCTGGAGCGCAGCTGGTTCAGGCCCGTTTGTGGTTCGAATGGTGGATTTCATCTGCCCATCGAGGTTTTTCCAAGGTCACCCAGCGCCCCTGTGTGTCAGCGCCTTCCGTGGAAAATGGTCCCAAAGTTGTTCCTCTCCCGGGTTAGCGTTAGGGTGTTTTGGGAAGTTGGAGGATGCTGGTGCGTTTGGAAGGATTGTTACGATTCTTTTTTAAATGGGCTTTGTTGTCTTTAAATCCCATGTGTTTCTGCTGTCTTTAAGGTCCATCTTATGTTGCGGAGAATTGTGGGGGTTTTAAATCGCCGTTTAAAGGGAGGCTGTCAACTTAAAAATCAAACTTTGCCTGAATGTTTTTGACCACCATAGTTAGCAAGACCTAACCTTGTTTGAACTGACAGACTACAGAGATAATTTTTCTTCCCATTTTGTGCATTTGACAGCTTTTTGTGTTTAGCGGGGTTTGTTGTTTTTCCCTGAATAGTCAGTTAATTAATTTCCATTTTGTTTGTCAGTTTTGTATCACAGTGGGGGGGAGAGAGAGAGAGAGAACAATTAAAAAAAAAAAAACCCTAGGAAAATGTGATTGTAAAATCACAAAAGAGATTGCGTGGGAATTTGTGGATTTATGTGAAACTACTTTAACTATTTTTTTATGTTGACTAGATTTCAAGTTGACAGTATTCCTTTAATGTATTTTCCTTCTAAGCTGGGTTCTTTTAAAAACATTCATCCATTTTTTCCCAAGTCTGAGATTCACCTTTTTGTGTGATTTTTATTTGTTTTTTTCCACCCTGTAAATTTTCCCTCTCTTATCCCCAGGGAACTGTGCAATGGTTTTGTGGTGCAAAATCCACTGGGAATTCCTCTTTCAGATTTCACTTACATGTGAATTTTTCAGAGACAACTTTTCATCTTTTTCTGTTTCTTGTAGATTAAATTATATACAAAGCATGGGACTCTGAAATACCAAACAGATTGTGCCCCAAATAATGGCTACTTCATGATTCCCTTGTATGATAAGGTAAGAAGCCAGAGCTGTTGTGCTCTCTCTGCCATGCAGTAACATAACGGGCTAATTTAACATTCAGTCCTGTTTGCAGAATGAAATGTCTTTTTAGAGTTTGATGCAGTTACACTGGGAAAGTTGATGCTTACATTCGAAAAAGAAAATGGAAATCAGCTTCAAATGTTCTAATAATAGCTTAATGTTTTTTAAAAAATTTAAATTAAATTATCTGAATTAACAAAAAATACCCCCCTTCTCCTCATAACTTGAAGGCTTTCAGATTTCCAGTGTTTAGGCCCTAATCCTACAATGAGCACTGCACAGGAAGACCCCTGAGTGCCTGTCGTACCCTGTTGACTTCAGTGGGGTTCTACATGGATATATGGGTCTATCTGCATGGAGCTCATGGCAGGACTGTGGTCTTAGTATCTTCCATAGGCCTCCTGGGGGTACTGTCACTGAAATGGAAGTCCCTGTTGAGAGAGGCCCCTGACCTATTTCCTGAATGGTGATACTCAAGCAGTCACAGGGATTTTGAAAATAATGCTTTGGATTTTTTAATGTGTTCTTAAATACTCTCTGCAACACTGAAACTGTGCACTGAATGTTTTTCTTTAAGCTAGCTGATTCCATTTAAATCAACAGATCCTCGTTATGCTCTTTTTCTAGGGGGATTTTGTTCTTAAGATTGAGCCACCTCTTGGCTGGAGTTTTGGTGAGTACTTGGTCTGCTGTAGAAATGGTGCAATTGCACATGCAGCTGTTCCACTGCCTCCTTTAGACTGGCTCTGATTTGTAGGCTGGAAAAGGCAATTGTTTCAAATAAGCTAAGCTCTACTTAGGTATGTCCTAGTTATGGTTTAAATGTCTAAAATGTACCTTTCTGTGAAAATTTGTTTGGTTTCATCCCAATCCTTATTGTTCACATAACAAAAACCACCAACTGGACATTCTGGTAAGCCTAGTACTGCTTTAGGAGGGTGGGGTTTTGGATGGAAATTAGAATGGTCGGGGGATAGGGTATTTTTATTTTTGGGTGGTTTGCCTTGGCTAAGGATTAGGCTGCTGGATTTGTTATATTTTGCATTGGTTGAAATGCGTGGACTGTATAGGCCTGACTTTCAGAAATGCTGAGTGCCCATCAATTAACTGAGGTCAATAGGAGCTGAGGATGCTCTGTACTTTTGAAAATCAGACCATGTCTTTTTTTAAAGATGTCAGAAATGTCTAGAGGTTGGGATAGGAGCTTCTTGTTTATATAAAAATAAATGGTAATAGGGCAGTTTTGAGTGCATTGGCAGAAATAGTGACCATTTTAGAATGTTTGTGGCATCTTGAATGTGTTCAGTGTGTCCTGAAACTCTTTTAAAGCTTAACTGTAGAAAGAGGGGACTACGGAACAGCAACACATAACGTGTTTTTTAGTTCTAGTTTATAAAGATGTTACTCTTCCTGCTTCTGGGAAGAAAAATTTCCCAGAAGACACTGAGATCTTTCATTTTATAGATTTAAGGTGCGTGGAGTTTTGGAGCTTGTAATAGAAGTTTGAATGAGCTGTGGGTGAGGGAAGGGGATCATGAGGCTCTTACTATGGGCCTTGCTTTGGGGTGGTTACTGCTATGGACTCCTTCAAATGTTGAAAATGGCTGCTGCAATATTGGCACTCCAGTGAAGCACTGAATTGTAGGTTGAAGAATGAACATAGAAACTAGCATTAAGGATTTTCAGTAAGCAAAATAAGTTTGGTTTTCGTAATTAAATATCTTGCTATCTAAAATGAACTCCCAGACTGGAGCTTCAGCCACAAGACTTTTCCCTTTTACCACATTATAGGAAAACATGCACATTGACTTTAACTGTATTCCATTGAAGAAACGTAAGTTGCTAGATGGGGGAGGGAAGAAGACCTACTAGCTTGATTCTAATGTGTCTGTGAGGTGGATATTTTCAAGGCAACTTCAAGTGGTTGACAGTGGCGGGTCTTTATATTCTAGCACCTCTCTAATTAGAACGTTTTATGACTTCATTATTCAGTCTCTTGTTTCTGAGAAGCCAACCCTTTAAATGATTTGCTTTTAAAGAAGCTTACAACATTTCAGTAAATACAATCAAACAGTAAAATTAGTGTACGAAATAATGAGGCTATTCACTCATTTGCCCAGGGAAAGTAACTTTTTGATTGGTGAGTCAAACATCAGTAGTTTCTTCACATGGTAAGGGTTGGCAAGCTGATATTGGGCTTGGGCTAGTAAATTTCCATTATGATTCTGCAAAGCTGCAGTAAAATAGACCCACAATTCCCACGTCACTAATGTAGTTTGTGATTTCATTTTTTTTTTTCCAGAGCCAACTAGTGTGGATATCCACGTGGATGGTGTTAATGACATTTGCACAAAAGGAGGAGATATTAACTTTGTGTTTACAGGGTTTTCTGTGACTGGAAAGGTTAGACTCCTTTTATGTTCTTTTGCCACATCTCAGTTTAACAATGCATGTCTATTTCATAGGAGCAGTACACTGCTGCTTGGCAAGTTACTGTTTGTGCCTCTTGACAGGTTCTCAGCAAGGGTCAAACATTAGGTCCTGCAGGAGTCCAGGTTGTACTGAGAAATCCTGGTACTGAAGTAAATATACAAGCTACTGTGACCCAAGCTGGAGGAAAGTGAGTTTTGTGTGTGCACGCGATTGATTAAGTTTATACTGCATTAGTAGATTTGGGAAGAAAATATTTTAAATTATTTGGGATTCTTGCTAATGATTTTGGTTTTTTGCTTAAATATTTTTTCTAATGTATGCCAATATCTGTTTGTTCTGTGAATGTGCTGGAAATGCTGAGAAAAAATAACACATTTCATGTTGCACAGGTTTGCTTTTTTCAAAGTGCTTCCTGGAGAATATGAAATCTTTGCATCTCATCCTACCTGGACGTTGAAAGAGGTTAGTGCCCAGAAAGCACTGGTAAAAGAGAGGTGACTTTCGGCTTATTGCTGGCGTATATCGATTAGTGCACCACTCTGTTTTAAGTAATTAGGAATGAACATGAGAGAAGATCTGAATCAGTGAAACAAGTTTAGATCAATGTTTTTTGTAAATTTCACTTAGAGGGTGGTGAGAAACTGCCTTGTCAGGCTGGGCTTGAAAGGTACAGGGCTAGCAGGCTGAATGACTATGCATAATCAAAAATGCATGTGCAGAGCCTGCTTGTATTTGTAAACAGAAAGTTTGCAGTCCAGTCTGATGTTGAGATCGCCAGTGGTGACCAGGCCTTTTTAGTAGTGACAGTTACTTCCCATGGACGTCTGCCCATCCCAATCTCCCGTTAAAGCAACTTAAATGGTGGTTTTTCAGCGGAGTCCTTTGTCTGACACATTGCTTGTTGCTGTGTTGTCATCTTCACCCTGAATAACGATGCTGTGGATTAGAAATCCTTTCTGAATATTATGTATGTAATTGCATCATTGTTTAGCTGTCTTGCTTTTGTTTAACGTTGTTGTGTCTTAGTGGTAGTTATAAAAGGCATCCTATTATTACTATTATTTGATTGCAATGTATCGGCTTCTACATTTCAGGCAAACACAATGGTGAGAGTGACCAATTCCAATGCCAACGCTGCTGGCCCTCTAGTCGTTGCTGGCTACAATGTTTCAGGCTCTGTAAGGAGTGATGGGGAACCCATGAAAGGGGTCATGTTTCTTCTTTTCTCCTCCTCAGTCACCAAAGAGGTAGTGTAAGATCAGACACATTGTATTTGTAATAAGGATGTAAATGGAGAACATGTGTAGTCTGATAATGAATAATGCTCCTTTAATTATTCTTTTGCAAAAAGGCCCTGATTTTATGCACATGTCTGCATGTACTTAATTTTACTCACATGAGCTCATTGAGACTGAGCATGTGCGTGAGCTCTAAGGTTGCAGTACATACAAAACTAAGTGTTCGTGTTTATGTCAGAGTCATAAGATTTTTGTTAGGACGGCAGCGAGGGGGATTTAACCCCCTACATTTTTCTTAAGTCATATTTGTCCAGTTATCTGTCTCTGCATGCTAAGCTCTGGGTGACAAATCTTGGGTTTCTCCAGCAATGCAAAAGCTCCACAGGAGTCAGGAAAGAACTTCTGGCACAGCATTGTGCAGTGCTAGGGTTTTTCATCTGTCTGTGAAGCATCAGATCCTAGTCTCAGTTGGAGGCAGGATTCCACACTTGATGGACCTTGATCTCATCTGGTATGGCAACTCCAACACCACCCTCTTCCCTCCCCCCGGTAGCATAGGACTAGGAAAACTTGTGTTCTGGTTCAGAAAGCATTTGTTCTTAAGTGTTTATTTTCAAGTGCTTATCACTCTTCGGGGAGAAAAAAACCAAAATGCACCTCTAGCCTAAAATATTAATCCTGTCTACAGTATTACAGATAGTACTGTACAGACATGCAGTGCAGCTGTTAGATATTGAATTTCTTGATTCTTTTGCCTTTAAACTTGCTATCATATCATTTCATTTATGTAGTTTTCTCTGGTTTGTACACACTTTCAAACTCTGCCCCTAAAGCCACACACAATTCTACTGCCACATCTAAACATTTCCCTCCCCCCACCCCCCACCCCCCCCAAAAAAAGTGTGCACAAGAACTTGGGGTGCAAATTTGCAGATTTAATTTTAGAGGCTGCTTTTGAAAATCTATCCCTTTGTGTGAAGTGTAACTGTTTTTCTCCACTCAGGAGGATACAGAATGTATGGGAGAAAGAAATAATATTGCTTTTTATTTGCACAGGATATTATGGGCTGCAACATTTCTCCAGTTGATGGGTTCCAAGCAAGAGACGAGTCTCTTTACTATCTGTGCAATGTTATATCAAAAGAGGACGGATCTTTCACCTTCCTGTCTTTACCAAGTGGGGAATACACTGTGGTAGGTAACTAGAAAGTTCATCGCTTTTTTGTACACTAGATTGCTGTTGGGTTTCTTATTTTTTCTAAACCAGAATTCATAATTTTATAGCTGCCAAAACAGTGCTAATGGAAGCTTTCTGAATTGGATGAAATAGCTGGAAAAGAGCTGTGCAGTGTAAAAAGTTGGGCGCTGAAGTAAGTTGGGGTGGAAGAGCTATGTGGTGGTGTTTCTGAGGCAGTGCTGATGAAGCAAATCAAGTTCTCATCTGGGTAGCTCAGCCGGTCACAGACCACCCCTGAAGCTTGGACTGGACTGGAAAGCTGCAGATAGCTGCTGCTGGATTGCATCCCTAAAGTTCTCTTCTTTAGTTCACTCACAACTCCTAATAAACATATTCACTCTCAGCCAGGGAGGAAAAGTCCTTGTAAGTCTTCTAATTAGGTCTCATGCTAGGCCTGATATAGAGCATTTTGGCATTGCAATCTGTAGAATGCTTGGACTGCACCATGCATCCATTCCCTTACCTTTTTCTAGTGGTGTAGAGGCACCTGCAGTTGTGATTGCACTAACACTGTACTTTCCTGTCAGCACATATAAGTGAGACAGCTGCATCAGTGCATTTGATCCTCCCATTGTAATCCCAAAGCATCCCTGCCCCACTGACCAGCGATTGTTCTGACAAGCATCTGTCACCTGCCAAGCCTCCCCCCCCCCCCCCCCCCCCCGAACAGGCGAGTGAACTAAGCCATGAGCAGTCACGTGACTTGGGCAAGGTATCCAGGGAGTCAGTGATAGAGTTGAAAAATAGGATGCAGAAGTCCTGGCTGGTTCCCTCCTCTCACCACTAGAAAGTGCGGAAATCCATTCTTTGTCTAAACCCTGGGAAATCTTCAGTGCCTCTCTGATTTTTGTCCACCCAAATAACTTCTTGAAAAGCTGTTGGACTGATGACTAGGGCAAGATCCATCCTAACCTGAGGGCAAACAGTGAGGAAACGACCCCCTTCTGTATTTCCTCTTTACAATGGCTGCTTGCTTTGTAGCTGGGTGTGTTAGCAGGAAACGGCAAGCAATTGCAATGAGGCAATCTTCTCAGTGTGTGCTGTAAATCGTCCTCTGCAGAAGACGCCAGGACTACCAGTGAAAATATTTTGGCTTGAATGCCAGCTTTTAAATACCTAAGAACAGAGTATAACATTTATATAACCATTTATATTTGCTGTTCTTGACTGTGTGGACAATGCTTACCAATTCCCTGCCATGTGTGATTGCGTGTGAGTCTTACGATGGAGCTTGGGTTGCCTGATTTAATTTCTCCTCTATTATGCTTAAATATAAGTCTGGCACACCAAAAAAATTCTGAAAGGTTAACTCATTCCATGCCACCATCCCTCTGAATTATTTCTCCAGCAAATTTTCAACTCCATTGCAGAAAGGCAACAAGGGGTGCCAGTTTTGTGCAGCATAACTTTGTCTAATGTGCCACATAGGACACAATGCCTTGATTATACCACAGCTGCTTAGGACTCAAAGAAATGCATCTTCTTCCAGATACCATTTTACAGGGGAGAGAGAATTACCTTTGATGTTGCTCCATCTAGACTGGACTTCTTGGTAGAACATGACAGTCTGAAAATTGAGGTAAGGGGTTAATTTCAGATATTTACAGAGAAAAACTTCCCTATAACAACTGAATTTGTTTTAGTAGAAAGCAGATTTGTTCCACCAGAGTTTTCTTCCTAATGACTAGTGTTAAGCAAATTCCTAATGCATGTTTGGGTAGGTAGCAAACTGTAGAGCATGTAATCTGATAATGGGGGAGGATCAGGCACATTTCATGTCCCAACGCTCTGACATAGTGCTGTGACACTTGAGGCTGGTTTTAAAGAAAAAAGCAAAATTGGGAAAATAATCCTACAGATCAGTGAACTTGTTCTCTCCCTTTTGCAACTGCACAGTAACCTTTTAAATTGGTTATGTGAGCTCCTTAGATGGTAAACTCTTTGGGCAGGGACTGTCATTTTGTTCGGTGTTTGTACAGAGCCTAGCGTAGTGAGTCCTGCTCCATGACTTAGAGGCACTACACTAGTAAAAGAATGAACTGAAAACCATCCTGCTCCTGCAGCTGTTGATATAAGTTGCTTTGATTTTGATCTGAATGTATGTAGCAAACACATCAGAGAGATTCAGTTCTAAAAGTGAAAATACATTTTTCTTTCTAAATTTCCTGTGTTAAAAACAATCTGTTCTGTATGTCCTAAGTACAAATGTACAGCCAAATACTGTTATATGGTGGATACAAATGTTAAACTATTTTTTTTTCCTCCCCAACAGCCTGTTTTCCATGTAATGGGCTTCTCGGTCACAGGCAGAGTATTGAATGGCCCTGAAGGAGAAGGTGTTGCTGATGCTGTTGTGACACTGAATGACCAAATTAAAGGTGCACAGTGATCTTGACCTGTGGTGCTATGGGGAAGTCTAAACTATGGGAATAGGGCCTGAGATTGAACTAAAGACTAGAGGGCAATAAGATACTTTCATTGTGGTTTATTTGGCAAGTTAAAGGGATTTTCAGTCCCTGGATTAATTTTCCATTTGCGGTCTGTTGTTACTGTATTGTTTTGCTTTTTTAAAGCTTTGTCACAATTTCTCTTGTGACGCTTGCCAAATCAAGGACAGAGCTGTAAGACATAGAAACAAAAGCTGTGTTAGTAAGAAACACTTTAACTATTTCTTGCCACACAATGCTCGTTAAAAGTAACCTGGAGCTTTGAAGGCCATTTCAGAATTTTTTATTAATGCGGACAAGAAAATACACTTTACACACCTTTTCCTCACTGTCTTGTCTTTTTGTTACAGTAAAAACAAAAGCTGATGGCTCTTTCCGCTTCGAAAACATAACAACAGGCACATACACCATTCATGCACAGAAAGAGCACCTCTTCTTTGATACCATTACAGTGAAAATTGCACCGAACACACCACAGCTGGCTGACATCATAGCAACAGGGTGAGTACGATGTTAAGGGTAGAAATGTGAATCGATTTAAAAAAAAAAAAAAAAAAAAAAAAAAACAACCCAGACCTTTAATAGACAGGTTTAGATTTTCAAAGTTTTGAGTGCATGATCTGTAGTACCAGAGGCATAGACACTGCTTAGCATTGTGCGAACAATGAGCTGTTGTAACCAAAGAGAAATGTGTTCAGTGTTTATTTTTGGGAAACGCTTATCTTATTATGGGATGGTGCAGTTCAATTTAAAACATACAGGTTAGGCAGTAACTGCATGATGACTCCATTAAGAATAAAGTTGATTATACAGTAACTTGCATTAATGCTACTGGATTCTCTTGTGGTAACTAAGAGGAGTGCACTGCACTGAACATCTGTCTCTCCAACTTAGTGATATTTCTTTTTTAATGGGGTTTGAATGCACATGTTTTACATGGGATCTGTGTGTTCAGGCTAATGGATGGCAATCTCATTTGTAGATTCAGTGTGTGTGGTCAGATCTCGGTAACTCGCTTCCCTGACACAATCAAACAGTTCAATAAATACAAGATAATCATGATGCCACAAGACAAGGACAAAGCATCTTCGGTTACAACAGAGACTGACCCTCATGGAGCGTTTTGTTTTAAGGCAAAATCGGGTACATACAGCATCCAGGTGAGAGCAAGCTTCAGTTTCTCCTTTTCCAGTGAAAAGCTGGGTTATTTTCTAGACACTAAAATATTGATTTTTTTTGGGATGTTTTATATTGTGTTTAAGAAGCTGAAAAGGTGTCTTCCCCAGTCCTTTTATCCCCTTTACACTGGGCAAAACAATGTTTGCTGTATTCTAATGGAGTTGAAGTTCCTGTGCTCCTTTTTGCTTACAGCTGGTAAAAGTAGGAGACCAGACTACACAGGATTCTGTCTTTGGTTTGAAATCCTGTCTGCCACTCCTTCTTGTCCTATTATATTGCCGTGTGAGTGAGACTTGTCAGACAGCTTGTTGCATCTGCCTCTTCCTGCTCTCTATGGCCTTCTCTATGCTGGTGATGGTGTGTAGGGTATGTGTAGCTACGTGCAGCAGCGAAAGGCTCTGGCAGCAGGGAGGCAGTGGGGAAAGGCTCCAGCAGCTCCCTGATTTCACTTTGACAGGGAAAGGCTTCAGCAGCGGGACACAACACTGCTAAATATAGTGGTTTAGCTGTGAGAGGCACTGCTTGGGTGTGCAGAGAGCTGTGTAGGGTACATATCCTAAGGTTTTGGTACGGCTTTACTTGCCGAAGCAGTACTTCACTGTCTACGCTGCTATTTATACCTGTACTGGGGGAGAGCAGTGTATGTACTCTACACACCAGCATAAGTGTAGACATAGCCTAAGAATCTGCTTACAACTAAGGCTGACACACACAGTGATTCCCTTCCAGCTGAGAGCTCGGGAACTTGCAGCTGTTTCCCACTGGAAAAGGATTAGGAAACATGCTATAAGGAGATGGTTGGAGACTCATAGATACAGGCTGCCCTGGTCCTCACAGAGTTGACACTTACCAAAGTGGTGGTTCCTATCAGTTGCCACTTGTGGGATTGGCAGGTCATCAGGACTGAACTGCTGGGAGGGTTCCTGGCGCACAGGTATTCCAGATGCTTTTAGGAGGCAGCTAGACTGGATAGTGTAAGAAAGAGGAAGCTTTCTTCCATGCGTTTTCCCCAGGGTATGACCTCCCTCTCTCTTATCTGTGTCTCTGTAGAACTGTATATTTGTCGTAGCGACCAGATAATCCTGAAAAGCAAATGTACCGCAGGGCAAGTTCTGTTTTCTCTGAGATGTACAGTACATTTCCAGCCACTAACCCCTGAAAAATGAATTGTGTGCAGTACAATTACTGTAGCATTTAAATAAAAGCCTCTGGTGCTGTGATGTACCCTGCAGGTAATCGTTCCGGAGGCTGAAAGCAGAGCAGGACTTGCTTTGAAACCCAAAATGTTCCCTGTGACTGTTGCAGACAGGCCAGTGATGGATGTGACCTTTTCTCAATTTCTAGCATCAGTTTCGGGGAAAATCTCCTGTTTGGGTAAGACCTGCCTTGAAAGTAAAAGCATGGGTGGTGACTTCTTAGCAGCATACGTGGTCAGTGTGATATCCCTGCACCTGAGCAGAACATGAGCATTGTTGTAATCAGTACTAGTTACCAATCTGCAGGCAGGGCTAACCCAGGTAAATGCTGACTTCTTACTGTTTGGCGCCAGGGGGTGCTTCGTGTTGTGCAAAACACTGACGGAGATAATCTCTGCTCTGAAGACCTTACAGTCCAATAAGACTCCTCTTTTATGGGCCATTGGGGTGTCTTGCATTAGTAAAGTTATGTATGTACTTAAGTGTGTACAGGATCAGGGGCTCTTTGTCTATGTGTCCTGTACTGCACCAAACACACTGCCAGCACTAATTAGTTTATCTTTTACCTTCTGTAGCCCCACCAGTTGATAGATGATAATAAGTCTTGATTGCAGGTGTGTATCTTTCCGGTGCAGGGATAGTGTATTGAATGTAAATGCTGCCACAAGAACAAACTTCACAAATAGTTACTTGTGCACATGAGTGTTTGTAGGCCTAAGCCACCGACAAGCGTACTTACAGAGTACACTTGTTAGACTATGTCCCTGTTCCTCCCAGCGAGGTCCCTCAAGCTGCACATGATGTCCTGAGGTTCCCCTTAAATCCCCCTCTCCTCCCCTCTTCCCCCCCCATCCCGCCAACTTCAGCAACTTCATCAGAAAGGACTGGGGTCAGAACTCTGTGGAATTGGTCATAGTTGCACCTAAATTGTTCCCCATGGGCCTTCCCCAGGGACTGAGCATTCTGTCTCGGCAGTGTTTCTAGGCCCTGCAACTTGTATATAGAGGCTGAACCCAGGAGTCTAATCTGGGCCTCTGCTTGTCAGCTCCCAGTAGATCAAAAGCTGGTCCCCAAGAATATATTGTGGTTTAATGAACTAAAACTCTCCCAAAAATACAGCAAAGATCTGGTAAATGAGTGCCCAAGAAATAATCCCCTTAAAAGATTAATTTCCTGAAGTTATAGTGCTCAGGAAGTGAAAAACGGGTTTGGTTTGCAAACTAGAAGTCATTCTAATTCCTTTGTCTGTCTTGCTTGTTTTCACAGACTCCTGTGGTGATCTGATGGTGGCTCTGCAGTCTGTGAGCCGCCAGGGAGAAAAGCGCAACCTCCAGCTCTCTGCAAAGATGGACTCTGTGGCTTTCACATTTGAGACTGTGCTACCTGGCAAATACAAAAGTAGGGATTAGAGAGAATTTCTCAATACGCTAGTTCAGTAACTAAATTTGTACCTGTAATCTGCTTCCTTTCTTTAAACTGGCTCTAGTCCTTAAACTGGCTGTACTACAGTATTTGCCTCACAAGTCAGATATACGATGTTTGAGGGTAGTTGGAAAATATTACAAATAAATATCCTCAACTTTTCTTGCCGTTTTTATCCAACCCTGAAATCAATCTACAATCAAAGACCCATGGGCTCTGGGAATTATACATGCAGGTCTGGATCTTTAGCTGGTGTAAATCAAAGGGCCATTGACTTAAATGTAGCTATGCCAAAACTGATAGCATTGATCAGGCCCTAATTCTTCCACCTGTCACTCTCCCAGCTCCTGTAGTGATTGAGTGACTATCATTAACAGTGTTTTAGAAACCCTTACCAGGCCACCGTAAAATGTTTGCTCTCTGATATTTCCCTCTTAAACCTGGCACTGAAACGTAGTCTTATAAGGAGAGATTTTCAAAGGATCGCAGCTCCTCTAGGCACCTTTCACAGTATCACACCCACAATGAGATCAGGACATTGGAACAGCTTGGAGGTTTTGCTGTTCTGTTTTTCAGCTGCAAAATGTGCTTGGATTAGCAGTGATGCTGCATAGCTATGTGCTGCTGGTTAGGTTGCCCCAAACCTATTGTCACATCTCTGGGCAAGTTTTTGTTGGGGAGCAGAGTCATATGAGACATCTATGCAACAAGGACAACCTTTGTTCCCACCATTATAAATCACAAAGTTTCTCTGTCGTGCATGTTTTCTAGTAAGCATTGTACATGAAGACTGGTGCTGGAAGAATAAATCTTTGGAGCTGGAAGTTCTGGAGGAAGATGTGTCTGGAATAGAATTCAGGCAGACTGGGTATATGCTGAGGTGTTCTCTTTCCCATGCAATTACACTGGTATGTACGTGACACATTCTCTTACGTTTTCTTACAAACACAGTTTAACACAGTCTGACGTGTATGCAGTTCGGAATCTCTGCAGTTATTCTCCTGTTGAAAGCTCTGTCCAACACATTTCACAGGTGTTAGAGTATTAGGTAGACTTGTGTGAGGATCACTGTAGAAAGTGGAAGCCCTCTGCCCTAGGCAAATAGCAGCAGCTGAGGTCTGCGTTAACCCATTCTCTTTTGATCACCGATCTGCAAGCACACTATCAGAGAGCTTGGGTTTCAGTGGGGAGCGAACCGATCAAGGCTTTTGCAAAGTGGATGGTAAAGTTTTCCCAAAAAGTACACCATAGTCCTATGGCTAGAGCGGCCACATTTTGGAGGTTCTAGGGACTCTAGGATATGGTTACTTTGACTTGGGTCTGTGCACTTCAGTGTGGATGCCAGATCCCTAGGTTTGAGCATGAGTTAGAAAAGGCTTAATGTAGGGTTAAAATACAATGTAGATGATGCTCAAGTCCAGGGTTCCCTAACCATGGGTCCACTGACTTGAGTCCCACTAACCCTGGGTTTACAGTGTAGTGTAGACATACCCATAGTTGCAGCGCAGGAATGGGAGTCAGGAGATCTGAGTTCTGTTCCCAGCTATGCTACTGACTTCATATGTGACAATGGCAAATGATCTCTCTTCCTGTCACTGCCCCTCTCCCCGGGATTGTAAAGTAAGGACGATATTTAATTCACAAGAGTATTTAGGTTTAGAGCTCTTTGAGATTTGCCTCACAGCATTTGTAAAGGGCTTAGAGATCTTTGGTTGGAAACTGTTGTAAAAGTGCTATAATTAGTATTTGCCATGTAAATACTGTTGTGTTGGTACCTGCTGATAATCTTTTGTATTGGGGTCCCTCATTCAGGAATTTTACCAGGATGGAAATGGACCAGAGAATGTTGGTGTTTATAACCTGTCCAAAGGAGTTAACCGATTCTGTCTTTCAAAGCCAGGTAGCTTCTTAATAATGTTGATTTTAAAACATTGCTGGAAGTTTAACTTTTTTTTAAGGTAACTAATCTTCTCTCAAATCTCTGAGGGGTGTTTGCTGTAGTCCTGTTCATATAGAAATACATTGTAAGGCTGATGAAGTCTCTCATACTATTTAGTTCTTCAGTTAGGGGTAGTGTATTCTTCACAAACAAATTGAGGTCAGAAACTTTCATTGAATTGGATCAGAAGCACTGATCTTTGACCATTTACATTTAGCAGGCTAAAGGTTCATATATTTTGTTCATAACTGGGCTTTCCCTTACTAGAATGTGACATCACAAATCCCATAGGTCTCATCGCAATCCAGGGTTCCTTCTGGGATAGGTTTGAAATAGAAGATACCAAAGATGTTTCAAAGCAGAAAAAGGAACTTCAGAAAGTTTGATTTAAAGCTTTTTTGTGCTGAATGCCCTGATAGCCTGATTAGTAGGGACATCAACACACAACTCTGGGTTTAACTCATTGTTGGGCCTTGATCTTCAGTTGTCTTATTGATACTGCAGTGGTCAGTAACCAGTTGGAGACTGGTCACCTTAATGGGTTACAAGTAACCCTGTTCAGTTTGTGTCCACACAGGTATCACAACAGAATGTGCATGTCCCCACCTGCCATGCTGCCTAATTTTGTTTGTATCAGTGTAGTCTGGGAAAATCTGGGAACTAGCCCATAGTGCCTCTCTAGTGACTGATATTCAAGTGAGATAAAACAATTTGTTAGTGCCCACAGAAGGGGTTGCATTGATTTAACTAACTGCTTTAAATGGTGCAATTTTGGCTATAAGCTGTCCTTAGAATTCTGCTGAATATTAACATAAAAAACTTCAGTCTTTTCAGTGCTTCTGTCTTTGACTCTTCAGGTGTGTATGAAGTGACCCCACGTTCCTGTCACCGGTTTGAGCACGAGTACTACACTTATGACACGTAAGAACAAATGTTACCCAATGTATTTGACATGTATCTTCCATAATACGCTTTCAAGATGCTTTCCAGGGACTTTCATCAAATCAAGCTTAAAATGTTGACAGAGTGTCATTTTAACCAGTAGAGGGAGTCCTTATCACAACAATGTTAGAAAGAGGCGAGACACATTCATGTTCATTAGATATGGCCAAAAACTTGCCTCACCCATATTTTAAAACTAGTAAGCTTTCAAAATGTTTTTGTCATTTTAAACTGATATTTTTTACAGCTTTGTTTCTCTGAATAATGATTTTTTTTTCTTTGTAACAAACATCAAAATGGCTTTTTACATAGAACATTGATCACTTGTCAGGATTGGCATGCAAAAGATTTGTAACAAAGTGCACGAGAAGATGAATTGCACTCTGTGTAACTACCCATAGTGTTGTGACTAAATTCCAGCCGTGGTAGTTACATTCTACCTCCATTGCTTTTGCCTGCTGTCTTTATTGAATAAAGTATTCACCTTAAACTGCTGTTGTATAGTGGTGAGCTACCTGAGCTGATTGTGCCTGGCTGGTGGGTGGAGTAGTTTTACTCTTGTATTCCACCTCGCATCCAGAGATACTAACCAAGAGCGGGACTCCATTGTGCGAACGCATAGCGGGAGACCTTGGTCCCAAGAGCATAGAGTTGACATAGACGAGACAGACAAAGATTGGAAGGAGGAGCAGAGGCCCAGAGTGAGGCAGTGACTTGCCCAAGGTTATAGAACAGATCAGTGACAGCACTGTGAATAGACTTCCAGACCAGTGTCCTATTAGCTAGATCACACTGCCTTTCCTATATTAACTTGTATTTCTAAGTTTGTAAAGTGCATGGGACTTTTGGGGGAAAATTCAGCTAAATGAGATGCTTTTGTTTCAGTTTTTTAAAAGGGGGAGATACTTAGTTCATCTCTTTGCTGCTTTGATTTTCAGGTCTTCTCCCACTATTCTGACACTCACTGCAGTTCGACACCATGTCCTGGGAACAATAACAACAGATAAACTGATGGAGGTGACTGTTACGATTAAGTAAGAACAAAGAAATCTTGGGGTAAAAAAAGGACATCTATTGCATAAAGTTTTATTCAGCTTTTTAATACTGCATTCTCTAGCACAGCAGTGTGACTGACTGCTTCTTGAGTGATCCCACTTTTAGCCACAGAATTCTTGAGTGGCAGGTCGTGCTGTGTGCTTCGGATTCTCTATGGATGTATAAGTGTTTCTTGATGATTGTTTTGAACGTTATCTCCTTTTAGCCCCATTTATACTTATTTGTACCAGGGTTAAAAAAAACCTGGATTATGTTTTTCCAAGAATTCATATTTTTAGTGACTTGCCCCTTAGCTGGAATCTAAAGGGGAATTGACATATTAGCCTGTTCTGAACTCTCTAATCCTGGGATCTGTTTTTCTCTTTTAATACTTCAAAGAGAGAGTCTTCTGTTTTAGAGGCCTGTTACTGATGTAAAGAGGGCTATAAAAAGAGACCCATGCAGAGTGATTACACACTAATGTGCCCATTTATGTTCAGCTAAACACACAGCGCACAAGGGAGCACTGATTTGTGAACACTGGTAATTGTTTGAGGTGCCAAATCTGGCTGGATGAGGCTGCTAATGATCAGAGCTTTACTAGAGCTTTGCTGATATTCACATGTTCTAGATTGGGGTTCTTAGGCTTTCTTATAGTATCTTAACAGAGAGTGCTTTTCCCTGCAGGGCCCCACCTCTCTGGTGTATAACAAGGCTGTGGCAGCTATAGCAACTACTAACATGGAAAAGTAACAGCAAAGAATTGTTAGCTTTTTAAAATACAGTTCTTAGCAGCCACAAACAAGGAGATACAATACCATGCAACCAGCCAGCTTGTCACAGACCACCAGCAAGTGCTCTGCAGACTGCTGCTGGTCCACAGAACACGTCTGCTCTAGTCTGTTCCAAGCTTTCTGGCGAAAGTGCCTTTTATGAAATGAAGGAAAACATGTTCCAGATCTTAAAAGGACAGTTCTTATGTTAAAAACCATCTCTTTGTTTTAACAATTCCTACTTCCTGGGATCTGAAGCATGAGCAAGACTACTGTAATGGAACTAAATGTAAAAGAAGGAATTGACTTTTCACAGTTACGGTTCGCTTTTTCCTATGTACATTTTCTTCAGCTTGGAAAATAAAAGTAGACTAGCCAGCTCAGCTTTCAGGTTCGAGCTCATTTTCCCCGAGGGAATGATCATATAGTGCTGTGTCTAGTTTTAAAGCACCACCATATGCACCCAGAATGCTGTACAAATGTTAATGCTACAGTGTTTGGGATTCAGATGCTGCAGGGGATTGTATTGTTTAAATATATAGTGCACGCATATATTGTCTAAATAGAAACGTTTCTATTGATCTTAATTTCTGCCAAGTTTGTTTTCACAACTTGAACTAGGGGCCAAATCTGACTTGAAACGTTGTTTATGAAGACTAGTTACTTGAAGTTATTGGAGCATAACGACGAAGTGGGTATTCACCCACGAAAGCTTATACTCCAATACGTCTGTTAGCCTATAAAGGGCCACAGGACTCTTTGCTGCTTTTATAGATCCAGACTAACATGGCTATCCCTCTGATACCGGAAGTTACTGTCCTTCAGCATCAGCATTTGGTCCCCTTGATTTTAGTTTTGTAGCTATTTTGCCCATGCACGCTTTGCACCTCTAAGCAGGGCTCTCACTAAGGTTTTTAAAGTTTCAGAGGACTGGCAAATGAAATATGAGCTCTCACAGGCTTGCATTTATTCTGTGTAACTGAGCTGCTATGGTCAAGTAGCTTCAAAATGTGAAGCCTCAATCTTTCCCCATTCTAGAGTAAACCAGGAAATTTTTCTCTAGGCCAAGTTGGTGGTAGGCTTTCTGTGTCTTCTGTGAACATGCATGTCTAGGACTAGCTGGCTGGTATGCGGGAGGGAAGTTGGTTCTGCTTTTGAAGTTGCTTTAGTTTTGCTTGCACTTGGAATAGGTAGGAGCATCAAAGAAGGATGGATAAAGAAAATGAGGGAACTGGAGAGATTTGAGCAATATGGAACAAGGAGAGAGGCGTGTGTCATTGCAGACGTAACAAGCACATGGCCTCAATTCCAAAAAGACTGTTTCGTTTTTCTATTTCCACTTTCAGGTCTTCAGTTGACAGTGAACCTGACTTAGTTCTAGGACCCCTGAAGTCACTGCAAGAGTTGCGTAGAGAGCAACAGCTGGCAGAAATTGAGGCTCGCAGACAGGAGAGAGAAAAGAAGGGTCTGGAAGAGGAAGGAACAAAGCCACCAGTACAAGAAATGGTGGAGGAACTTCAAGGGCCATTCTCATATGAATTTTCATATTGGGCAAGGTACTATGGCGCACAGATGAGCAGCACCATTTTCTTGGTACTATTGTCTAATGTTATCCAACTTGCATCCTCCCACACTGTGTGTGCACCACTGTCATCTGGGTGGAACGTGTCCAAGCTACTTAAGTGCCTGTGGTAATGTTCTGTGGCTGCAGCCTAAAGAGGAAATTGTACGACAGTGTCGGTGTTTAATAGCTTACTGTTAGTTGATTTTTCTAAAGTCTCTTGATGGGCATTATAATCACTAGGCAGTGTTATGAGAGCTGCTAATTTTGGTCTTGTTTGAGTTGTCTAGGTCTGGAGAGAAAATCACTGTGACACCTTCATCAAAAGAGCTGCTTTTCTATCCACCCTCTGTGGAATCAATTGTCAGTGGAGGTAAATATGTGTAGTATAGTAAAAAAATGTACAGGGTATAGCCAAGTCACGTTCCCACAGACCGATTTATAAACTGTTGTTCTAGGGTTGTTCTGGCATTACGTAGCCCCTTTCGATTGCAGCACCGTTTCTGTATGGCCTAATTTCACTTACTGAACATTGAAAATGTTAGTGTTTGAGCTACAGGTTCATAAAGAGAGATGGTTTTCCTTCAGGAGTCCTTGTTCCTACCCACTAGGCGCTATAACAATATCAATAATAATAAATTGAAAAAAATGGGTGCAAGATGTGTTGTAAGGTAGGGTTACTAAAGCAATAGCTGAATGGCCAGGTCTTTTTCTTTCATTATACAGATGAGGAGAGAATACATCTGTAGTGGAATGGACTTTAGCTTTTGGTCGTGACTAGATCTATCAATTAGCTATTGATTTTTATTCTGTTTCTATTTTTTCTTTCATCTTAGAGTTCAACTGGCAAATCTCAGTTTCTGTTGCCAGAGATTGTTTGTAATGAATTAATAAAAAATAGTCCTCATGAAACAAATCTGTTTATAATATCATTGGCATCTAAAGGTAGTTTGTAGTACAGTTACAAATTATCTGCCTAGGCCCAATATGCCATGGGTTCTTAGGTGAATAGCTTCTGATATTTGATACCTCCAAGAAAGTGTTGGACTGCCTGTGTGTCTCATACACATTTGAATGCTGTCGCAGGCTGCACTGTTTTTGATTCTTGCGCACAAATGGGGTTAGACTTTTTTTTCCAGATAATGTTGTTCTTAATGTGGCAAGAGGTGTCTCCCTCCCTCATGCTGCCTCCTCCCCACCTCCCCCAAACAATAAATGCTTGCCAAGCTTTGAAATACTAAAGTCACTTGTGGGTGTATTATGGCCTTTTGATTCCTCTCCAAGCCTGTATAATACACAGTGCTTTATCTAAGAGTTAATCTAGTAAATCTAGAACTTCAGAGTTGGGTACATGTGGGTTAAGTTTTGAAATTCAGTTGACTGATTTGAGCGTGGGCAATGTTAATAGATTCTAAGGCCAGAAGGGACCTTGACGATCATCTGATTTGACCCCCTGTATAACTCAGGCCAAAGAACCTCAGGCAGTGACTTCTGTTGATGTTGAGATATTGCTGTTACTGTCTGTTTTCTTTCCTTTCCAAGAAAGCTGCCCTGGGAAACTGATAGAGATTCATGGAAAGGCAGGCTTATTTTTGGAAGGGCAGATTCATCCTGAGTTGGAAGGCGTTGAGATTATCATTGGTGAAAGGGGAGTGACTTCACCCCTCATCACAGTTTTCACTGATGACAGAGGTGCCTATAGGTAAATAGCACAATTGTTTGTGTCTTTTGGGTTGTCCTAGTTTGAATGCTGTAGGGACTATAAAATTGAAACTCTGTGTGTGTGTGTAGTATTTGAATGCTTCTTGGTAGTTTTTTTTTTTTTCTTTTTAACTGGTTCTTGTTTCCTTTTTACTTGCAGTGTTGGCCCACTCCACAGTGACTTAGAATATACCATTACTGCACAGAAAGAAGGGTTTGTTTTGACTGAAGTAGAGGGAACAGTTGGGGACTTTAAAGCTTTTGCTCTTGCTGGAGTGACTTTTGAGGTAATGTTCTTCACGCTTCAAGTTCCTTACAAGAGAGTATGCAGTCAGGGCCTCGAGAGCAAAAAACCCAAATGCAGATGCAGAGAAATAATTGTGGGGTATGGGCAGATTTTGCCCTGGGATGATTTTGGTGTCACTAATCAGTGGAACAAATCTCCCTGGTGGACTGACTTGCCATGCCGAAATTATATTGCATGTATTACAGTGAAGGTGTTAGAATCGCTTACAAAATACTGGCTTTGTGTGTTTTCCTAATTTAGGCCATTGTTTTCATAACTACTTTGATACTGTCAGTAATTTCCTGATGGTGTTAATGCCTTATGAAGTAAATTGCAGAGTTCAGTAGCATTGCTAATGTTCATTGATCACTGCTGCTTTTTAAAAACAGATTAAAGCTGAAGATGACCAGCCTCTTGCTGGAGTTCTCTTATCCCTTAGTGGAGGGGTGTTCCGGTCTAACCTCCTTACCCAGGACAATGGCATGCTGACCTTTTCCAACCTGGTAATGTTCATGCAGTTACAATTTTCTCTATTGTGGATGTGTATCTGTATGTCTGTGTTCAGTCGCACCTTGCCCTCCAAAATGGAGACGTTAGCAATACCCCTCAATACTGGGAGCCCATATTCTCTCTCCACTTGTCTTACCCATCCATGATAAACATAAGTCCCCCAGCAAGTGGTGAGTTACAATTTTATAAGCAACACCCCAAATTTCAGTGAGTGGAATGGGAGAAAACTAACCAGGAAAGACTGTGTTTCTTGATTCCTACTATGACCCTCCCCACATAGCAGGCAGACTAGCTGGCCTGCAGTTCTAGATGCAGCTTGTAAACACAAAACAACCACATTAGTTTGTAATACTCTTGGATTCTTTGAGGATGGAATCCAGTTAGAGTATTGTCCACACCAGTATTTACACCATGGGTGGGCAAACTTTTTGGCCTGAGGGCCACATCGGGGAATAGAAATTGTATGGCGGGCCAAGAATGCTCACAGAATGGGGGTTGGGGTGCCAGAGGGGGTGAAGGCTCTGGTTGGGGGCGTGGGCTCTGGGGTGGGGCTGAGGATGAGGAGTTTGGGGTGTAGGAGGGTGCTTCAGGCTGGGATCGAGGGGTTTGGAGAGCGGGAGGGGGATCAGGGCTGGGGGTTGGGGCTGGGGGAGAGGCTCAAGGGGTGCAGGCTCCGAGCGGTGCTTACCTCAAGCGGCTCCCGGAAGCAGTGGCATGTCCCTTCTCCAGCTCCTACGCGGAGACGCGGCTAGGCTGCTCTGCACGCTGCCCCATCTGCAGGCACCGCCCCTGCAGCTCCCATTGGAGCATGTAGGATCTGGAGCGGGGACATGCTGCGGCTTCCGGGAGCTGTGTGGTGTGGCCCCGACCCTGCGCCCTGGCTGGAGCACCGGAGCAGGGCAAGCCCCAGACCCCGCTCCCCAGCGGGAGCTTGTGGGCTGGATCCAGCTCGTGGGCCATAGTTTGCGCCCCCCTGATTAACACACATGAGCCATGTTTCCTCCCATAAATCTCTTTTTTTACTGGTCACTCACCTGTTGCTGAGGTCTCGTAATAAAGGTGACACAGCAGTTCCGTCTCACTTTGTATTTCACACTCTTTTCCAGCAGAGCTGCATTGGTTTATGGTCCCATATGTTCCCTGTTCTTCTCAAGTGCTTCTCACGTTTTTCTTTTTTGTTCTGAAAAGACAGCATGGCATGTGGCTGTTGGGAGGAAACCTTACCCTATATAGCATGGAACTCTTCAGAAAATGCAATTGGTAGGAGCCAAGTGAATTATTATGGGTATATTAATAGCATTAAACTGAAATTGTTTGATGCCTCTTTGCAGAGCCCAGGGCAGTATTACTTTAAACCTATGATGAAAGAGTTCCGCTTTGAACCGTCATCTCAAATGATTGAAGTGCAGGAGGGACAGAATCTTAAAATCACAATAACGGGTCACAGAACAGCTTACAGGTGAGTAGAGCTGAGATACCTTATTGTCCCACTTAGCTTGTGTACCCAGAACTGCTCCCAGGTCTGCATGGATGGTCATGAAGCCGAACTTTCACATTTTCTCCTGATGTACCTCTATACCAGTTGCTTATGGGGGCTTTTCAAGGTAGAACTTAACTTCCTCACACTGTGCATCATAAAAGCAGTTTTCATTTAAAAATGCATACTACATGGATGTGGTTTCATGATTGAATGAGCATGGGTTGAAGCATTTCTAGGAAGGGCATTGCTTTGAAAGAGTTTTGGCAATTGCACTGCGTCGGGTTTGCACCACACCCAGTGGGAGACAGAGATTTGTCCGTTAAACCATTTCCTTTTAAGATGTGATTCCCATCAAGAAGCTTGGAACCAGCCCAAGTAAATGATACAACAGATACACTATTTCCTTTGGGTCTTTGTAATAGTGAAGTGTCTTAATGTGTGTGTCAGCAGCAGCAGCCCCACACTTGTAGTAATGGATCCACCTTTTCCACCCCTAGCTGCTATGGTACAGTTTCTTCTTTAAATGGGGAACCTGAACAAGGAGTTTCAGTAGAAGCTGTGGGGCAGAAAGAGTGTAATATCTATGGAGAAGACACAGTAACAGACGAAGAGGGTAAATTCAGACTTCGTGGACTTCTGGTAAGGATTGTAATACATCCAGCATTGTTTGCTTTTATAGTGTTATGTGTGTGAACAGAATTATAAAATGCATTTTATAGTTAGTCACAGCTTAGTATTTCCCCATCACAGTTGCCTGATCAGACTCCCTTGGTTCTGTCTGTGGTAGGAGACATGGAGGTATAGTAACTGTTAACTCTAGTAAAAGAGAAACGTTCATTAGTTTACATCCTACAGAACTTTCTGTCCGTATCCTGTGGGGGCCTTGGGAGAATCCTTTTGCACTTCCCTTGTTCAGCTAGAATAACACACAGTATGTGTGATATATCTAATGGGTATGACTATACACATGAATAGTACTAGAATTCTAGGCAAAGAGAGTGTTTACTTTCTTATCTGAAATTATTACCGCAGTAACATATCTGTCTTATCAGGCTATTGTTCATGCATATTTTAGATACAGTAAACAGTTCTGGATGAAGACCTGAAAGCAGAAGTTTTGGACTAGCATGTCTAGGATCAGCTATAGAATACTGGATCATAAACAGAAGCCTTGCTTCCTGTATTTTGTCATGCTTTGCACAGCTCAAGGTGTGCTGTCCTTACTTCATTGATGGCAGCTTAAATTAACCTGACATAATTATGCTTTTCAAAAGTCCATATTGCAGAGTGTTTGTTGAATATAGACAGGGACTATTTGATCTGCTTTTAAATCTTGTCTAATGCATTTTCTTTGTAAGTAAAATGTTGCACAGCAGACAGTTCCTTCTAATAAACCAATGGAAGTAAAGTCCTGGACCTTTAAAACTTCTCTTGTCTCTGCAGGAAGGGAGCCTCTCTTTTTAGATAGTGTTATTCAGTGACATTTTTATTGCAGGGCAGGAGAAACTTTCAGTGATTAGGGCTGCATCCATTTATGGTGGTGAATTATGAACTGAAATGTGCTCAACTTTTTAAAGCCCTTTGAGTATCTCAGTTCTGTTAATGATAAAGGTTCTAACATAACTGAACAATGGGATTTGTCTGAATTTTGTTTTTTAGCCTGGTTGTGTGTATCATGTCCAGCTCAAAGCTGAAGGCAACGATCATATTGAAAGAGCCTTACCACAGCATCGTGCAGTTGAGGTAATTTCTTCTGGCATCTTTTTAAACCTGAACCTTTTATTAAAAGGCATCAGAGTTGCTGGTTGTCTCTGCTAGGTTTCATTTAATGTTGGATATTTCAATGGGAGCTAGATTCTTACCCTGCTGAGGTGCATTTGAAAATACCAATAGGGGCCTATCTGCATTTTTAGGCACCGCATTAACTTTGAAATTCTGGCCCTAGACCTGAATTTTAAGATGGCACATTGACTCAAACTGAGGCAGTCAGCAAGGGATTATATTCAAGAGAACACGGTTTATAACCAGAAATAAAAACAAGGTAACATAAATACAAATAGAAAAGGAGTACTTGTGGCACCTTAGAGACTAACAAATTTATTTGAGCATAAGCTTTCGTGAGCTACAGCTCACTTCATCGGATGTACTCCTTTTCTTTTTGCGAATACAGACTAACGCGGCTGCTACTCTGAAATAAATACAAATAGTACCTGAAGTTCATCACCTCCATCCCTGAAGTTAAATGCACCCTTATGACTTTGGATGTGGAGTCCAGCCTTCCCAAAGGGCTCTCTCCCCTCTGAATCCATTGTAACCGAACTGTAGTCCTTCCTTTCCCCAGAGCATCTGGATAAGGAAATAAACAAAAGGTTGATCTTGGCTCATTAGGGATCAGGTAGGTCACTTGCACTTGGTCACTATAATAGATCATATTAGAATAACAACAGTGCTGGGAGAATTCTTCGATAGCTCTGCACACTGATCTGGAATCCTGGGTCTGTCCTTGCTTGCACTTTAAGAAAGTTCAGATCTCTATATGAGCTGTACACATCTTGAGTCTGTTTTGGTATTTGGCATGTCCTCCATCAGTGGAGTAGCTGAGTGGACTCTGTTTTAAACATAGGGTTCAAACAAGGTACCCTCACCAAATCCATGTCTTCATGC
This sequence comes from Chelonia mydas, assembly GCF_015237465.2. Classification (NCBI taxonomy): domain Eukaryota; kingdom Metazoa; phylum Chordata; order Testudines; family Cheloniidae; genus Chelonia; species Chelonia mydas. Next base: position 19,417,455 of record NC_051250.2, on the reverse strand, counting down.
TGGATATTGGCACCAAAGCTTAAACTAAATGAAGCCCCAATAGGAACCAAGTTTGAAATAAGTGATCTTCAGTCACCAAGTACCTGAGTCTAGGGAATTAACACAGGACATTGTTTCTGGATTTTCTTTACCATAGACAATGAAACATTAGCTAGCAACTCTGAAGGATTTTGTTTCTTAGCATGTGCAAGTCTTTAAATTATTTATTGTATGCTTATATTTTACACTTAATTACACATGGTAGATATCTTTTCTGTTTTCGTTTGTTTATGTGGTCCAAATCATGAAGTCCTCATGCAGGCAAAATTACCAGTTCAGCTCTGTAGATCTTCATAAAATTTAATAAAAACCTCCTGAACTTAAAACTTATCAGATTTCATGAATATTCTTCCATTGTTAAAGATTCAGATTAGTTGCCTCTCATTTATCTCTTGACATCCAGCAAAGGTTAATTAGCCTGCCATTAGTTGTTTAAAATCTTTATGTGGAGATGGTCATTACTCAAGCTAAAACGGTTGCCTGACCAGGCTTTCCTTCACTGCAGCAAAAGAAAGGAGCAGAATTCTTTAAGCATTTGCACTCTTCATGCTAATTGTGCCTGCTCCTTAGGTGGGAGGGAAGAGGCCACCCAAGTTACAGACAACAAATCAGTGCTAGTGTGCTGTGAATGATAGCCAATGTACACCAATTTGTCCTACTCTCATCTTAGCTAGCATGCTATTTCCTTCCTGCTGGAGAAGAGCTCTGGGTTCTGTCTTTCAAACGTATAAGACCCTCCAGATTCCGCCTACTCATGATATAGCTAGTTTTGAGGTCTACCACCCCTTGACCAGTGTCCCTTTTTGATATGGAAAACCAGAAGCACCCGTTCTACACACAATCACTTTTTTTAATTGAGGTTATTTAGAAAAATATTTTTGTCTCACATCAATCAGAATCTGGTATTAAAAGCACATAGTATTTAAATTTTAACTCTGCTGGAAAGGCCTGGTGGAGAGGTCATGTCCAGTCTTGCTTTGCTGCCTCTTCTTCCCCCCCACCCCCCCCCCCCCCCCCCAAAAAAAAAAAAAAAAAAAGGTTAGACTGTTTCAAGGATGGTGGTCTTACAATTTAGCCTATATGTTCTATAATTCTCTATGCTGGTCCTAGTTTAGTAATGCAGTGCTTGTTACCATGGCACCAAGCAGCCTTATGCTGATAATGCATGGCCCGGTATTTATAAATGAGCATGCTGTGCTCAAGCAATGGAGAAAAACCAGTTGTGATTGGAAACAGATTTCAAGTTTCCATGGGACTATGATAGTAGGAAAACCAATGTTTGTTTCAAATTCTGAGCAGCATCTGTGTTCTGTTAATTTTCCCTCCTAGCAATGTAAATGTTCCAGTATTTGTATGTTGCAGGTTGGTAACAGTGACATCGATGATGTGAATATTATAGCATTCCGACAAATTAACCAATTTGATTTAAGTGGAAATGTGATCACATCTTCAGAGTATCTCTCTACATTATGGGTAAGTGTAAAGCCAGCCCTTTGATCTTACTCCAGCGTATTTTCCTTCAACTCCAAGATAACTGTGTCTTAGGTCGCTAGCAATTGGTTAGTAGCCAGACTATAAATTATATTCGGATTAGTAGTGACTCTCCAACTACTTACTAAAGGTGAATTTGCATTCTAGTTAAAGTTGAGATTTCAGTGACTGAAGACACTGAAATTAAAGTGCTCTCAATGGTACTGTCCAGAGCTAAGGAGTAGTGATCTCTTTTGGACTGGCCCAGTGGCTCTCTGATCTAATGGTTTGCTCTTCCATTGGGAGAGCCTCTCTGTAAAGAGAGTAGAACTTTAGAATCGAGATCTGCTATCTGGATCAGAGAACTGGATTTGACCCTAAAACAGCTGTGCTGCTGGAAGTCTTGACACATGGTTTTATTAGGAAAAAGAGATCACATGAATGAAAACTTATCGTAAGAATATGCACAGATAAGAATTCGGGTGTGTATAGCAGTATAGGAAATGAGTAGCATGGCTGAAATTTTTAAACTCGGGTGCCTGAAGTTAGGTGCTGAAATAATTTGGTCTCATTTTCAGAGGAGGAGCTGAGCCACTCACATTCACATTAGCTTCAGTGGGAGATGGGGGTGTTACAGGCATCTGAAAACCAGGCCAAATTGTTTCAGTGCCTGAGTATAGGATTTAATGCTGTGTTCCCCAGCCTCAAACAGTTGCTTTATTTGGACTGTTAATGACAATCGGGAAAATATTAAAGGCAAGATATAGGCAAGATATTACAAATAGATTGTCTCCTTCTCCCTTCAGTTACCAAGACCTTAGTTTGAGGTCATTGGCTTTTACCTGAAACCTCAGAAGCACCAAATGCACAGAACAGGAGTAAAGGAAAAATACCTTGCTCTATGGCTGTGTGTGTGAATGATTCTCTGCTCTTTCAGGGGAATTCATAACCTACAAGTTAGTCTGGGTGACTAAGGCAGCTTATTCTAGAATGAAATATATTTTCAAGTTTTTAAGCCTGCACGTATGTTCTGTTGTTAGTTTTGATCTTACACCCTTTGATTCTTGCATGCATCCTGCAGGTGTGGGTGACTATAGCTCTTGTATTTTAATGCAGAGGTTTTTATCCTGGAGAGAGATGCATTCAGGATTGGCATAAACACAAGTCAGAGGTTTTGTGACCTCAGTTTAGCCTGTTGTGGATGCATAAGCTGACAGAACAGCTGGCAATCGCTGCTCTGGTTGGAGTCGAAATCTCAGAGATAAAGGGCGGAATTGATGAGAATTAGCTGTCCTGCATCTGAAAGGACTGTACATGGCCCTTCCAACTGCCTGGTCGATGGAAAAGGAAGAGGTTGTGTTTGAGCATGCAAAATTCATTAAATTGTAAGGGGAAATATAGAAAACAAATTACCGTGAAGGTGCAGAAGTAGTTTTTATAAAAATATATAAAATCCAAAGCCCTAGTAGGTACTTAGGAGCAGATGAGTTTTTACAAGCCTAGAGATCTCAGGTTACAAGATACCAAGCCAGTTTGTGGGATTTTAAACTTCCGTAGTTTGACAGTGCCAGGTGTTCTAAATTGCCGGGTTGCCTTCAGCATTTTCTTTTAAAATCTGTGCACTGTATTTTGAAATGCTGTTCTCCCTTAATACAGGCGACGTCTACAATATTTATCACAGTACACCCTCGTAACTGTCTTTCTCTTCTGCTTTTTCCCCCTCTCCCAGGTGAAGCTTTACAAAAGTGAAAATCTTGACAACCCAATTCAAACAGTCTCCTTAGGCCAGTCCCTATTTTTCCATTTCCCACCACTGCTCCGGGATGGAGAGGTAATATTAATGATTAATTATTGGTTTTATTCATTTCTGTTTTTTGTAAAGATGTTAGCGTTATTTCCCAAGTGCTTGTGGCACAAATGTGATCTGTGCTTGTGCTGGAGCAAAAGGTGCCTCGGAAGGCTTGCTGCTTGTTAAACTGACTCTTACATTTGAATCTTCTCCTGGCTGTGAACCTGATATTTTCTACTGGAGCTGGCAGTTGATTTTATTTTTTACACCCAGAATTATGTGGTGCTCTTGGATTCCACACTGTCCAAATCCCAGTATGATTACACCCTACCGCAAGTTTCGTTCACGGCCACTGGATACCACAAACACATCACTTTGGTCTTCAGTCCCACTGTAAGTATCTAGTGTTCTAACTTTTTCATTTCCAAAGTTGAACTTGAGGTATTGTGCCTGGGTATTGCAGCTTGTACGCTTCTCTAGACTTCCATTGAAGCCTATGGCAAGACTTCCATTAATTTCGTTGTCTCCCGTGGAAGTCTTGCCATTGATTTCAGTGCAAGTTGGATCTGGTGCACAGAGGAACATGCGTACATATGAGGCCTCAAACGACAAGTGACCTAATACTTGTCATATAAGCTGCCATACCTAGCGCCTGTGTAGTAAGTGATGGCAGTGGCATGAAAGAGTTGCAGCCATGACACTGTAATTCAGATCTGCTAACGGCTGAAATGTGTTGGGGTTTAAAAGGGAAAGAAGTTGCCATAGTAATTCCACAATGACTCTTAGCCGGGTAAGGAGTGCCACTTAGGAGAGTCCTTAGTTATCACTGGTAAAGAATGTGACTTGGAACCAAGACTGTCGGTTAAAGCGGGGGGATTCTCCAAACTAACATGGAGTAAAACTCCCTCCCTCCTCGGGGGGGGGGGGGGGGGGGGGTCCTTAAAATGTATGGTCATGCTCTGCCTCTGCCAGTGTAGTCATGTTTTCTGTGTGTGGTACTTAAATTGATGGTTTCTTTTCTGCTTCAGTGTACATCTAGACCCCCGTGGAATAGGAGGGAAACATGAAATGACAGTTTTGGGTGAAGGATGCAGGTGTGCCTGAATGCTCCTCTGGTAGTGTAGTTGTTGTAGAATAGTCCATGCGACTGGCGATATTTAGGTATTGTGTCAGGTAAATCACAATGTACCTTGTTAAAAGCAGTGTAGTGACTCACCTTAATGCATGAGCTTTAAAAACAAACTCCCCAGCTAACAGGTGAGCTGAGCTGAATGAAGATTGCTTCTACACTGGAGGACATAGTCCTCCTACAATGTCACTTGAACAGGAATTGGTCACACAGGAAGTGGTGAACAACTCTATTGTCAATCCAGTTTTTAGTCATTTAAAGTTGAGAGATTTAATAGGTAAAACAGCAAGAAACTTTCTGAAAACCAGTGGTCATTGTGGTTTGCAGAGAAAGTTGCCTGAACAAGATATTCCCCAAGGATCCTACATAGCATTGCCTCTGACACTGCTCCTGCTGTTAGCTGGTTACAACCACGATAAGGTAGGAAATGTTCTGTTTTTTACTATTCTAATACTCCCCAGACCATTTTGTACTGCGTTGCGTAAAATGGGGGTACACTGCTGTGGATGTCTCAATAGAAGTAAGAAAACAGAGTTAAATGTCAGTCAACAAAAGAAACAAAATGCTTTAGAGTTTCTTAAATACCTGCATATTTAATTTTAGTGCTAGTGTTTTAGTCCCTATGCTGCTTCTGTGTTTTGGTCAGCTGGTCTCATGATAGTCCTGGAAAGAACAATGCCAAATAACCAATCACAGCTGTCCTTGATGTAAGTTTATTGTACTTCCTTCATAGTGACCCAAACCTCTCTTCTCTTTGGGATCAGAACACCAATGCCGTTACATGTTTTGCTTGTTGGAATTCAAAGTAGACATTAAGTATTTAATTTCAACTAGACAGAAACAATATTTGAGCATTTAAGATTTCCAGGAGGTTTGGATTAGACCCTTTCCCACTCAGCATTTACCATGGTCCGGTCTTTGAACCTATTGCACAAAGGGCATGTCTACAATTAGTTTGTAAAAATGCTTGGCTGAGAATTACTACAGTGTTATAATTCTAAATGCATATACCATCATAATTATATCCTGCTTCCCCTTTCTTTCCCAGCTTATTCCCTTGCTGTTACAGCTGACAAGTCGACTGCAAGGAGTGCGGGCGCTTGGACAGACAGGTTCAGACATGGGTGGCCCAGAGGATGCAAAGAGACAAGCGAAAAAACAGAAAACAAGACGGACGTGAGGTGAAAGGAATGATTGCATGAAGTGACACTTCTGTCAGGTTGGAGCCCAAGGAGTTTGAGAAGCATGGCCACTAAACCATATTTTTGATGAATCTGTGGACTTTATTGACTTGAAATTTTTATTATACTATGTGAGCCCTTTGTCAGTCACTACATTTTGGCTGTAAATTTTCTATGGCATCTACAGATTGTCTTGTTTTAAAATAATGAATTGAATGGCTCTGTTGTCACTCTGAGCAGTTCTTCCATGCCGAAGACCATATTTGTCTCCTTATTGGAAGCCTCCTGGTAGTCTAAAAATGTAACAAATTAATCTTCACAGATAACTTTGAAGGGACAGTTCTAATAAAAATGGTTTTGATTTACCTCTCAGCCTTTATTATTGGGAGGGGACGGAGGGTGTCAGCTTCCTTCTCTTTCCACCCAGCCACTTAATTCTATTAGATCAGCTATTTGGGAGTTCTGTTAAATCAATAGGTCCATGAAATATGAAGTTTATATGGATCTGTATGAACTGGAGAACTATATCTTGGGTGTGTAAATAGCTCAAAAACTCAATTTAAGGTTAGCTGTCATTTGCACAGCAGTGTAATCAATGCTTGCCCAGTGAGTAAATTATCTTTAGTTAAATGCCAAATATTTGCCTGGCAAACATGAAGACAGTGCTTGGCTTGATGACTAGTGTTAATATCTGATATATATGCCCATGTTCCCACTGCAAAAGTTGTGTAAATCTCAAGTTTATGTACATAATAAACCCAGAGTTGTGAGTTCAATCTGTGCCAAAAATCTGGGGCAAAAATTGGGGATTGGTCCTGCTTTGAGCAGGGGGTTGGACTAGATGACCATCTGAGGTCCCTTCCAACCCAGCTATTCTATGATAACATCTATGATAATGTGAACTGTGTAGACCTCCAGTTTTTCATGAAGTGGATGCAGCAAGTTATACCTTCCTTCCTGAAGCTAAAATGCATCATAACTGCAATATGCATGGCCTATGGTCCTGCCTTTTCTGAAACTCTCATGCCACATGTGACCGTTTTGCCAGCTGGAAGGCTGCCTTTAAGTTGTTGTAATTGTTTTATTTATTTATTTAAATTAGAAGAAATTTGAACTGTTGGAATTCTCAGACAAATGCAGTCCCAGTAAAATAGAGCACAATAATTAACTCCTACTTCTTGATGACTCTCTCTTCTGATTCTTGTTTGAAGTGGGCAGTTAGGCATATAGAGTTTAAATGTTAACGGGGCTTTTTACTGACAATTACCATAAAGGTTTAGAGCTTTTGAAAGATGCACATAAACATTTCTTAATTGTGCACTGATATTGATGCTGCCAGTGAGTGGCAATGTTCCTCTTTACAGGACTTGAAAGAAAGTTAGGTTACATTAAACATTTAAACCCAAAAGACATTACCATTGTCAGAAGAAGAGATCTGGATGCTAAAGGTTTCATGATAGTTTTGTGAATGCTTTTTACATTAGTGTGGGCCGAAGTAATTAAAGTTCAGTACATTCAGTGAACATTCTCCGTCAGCTACTGTCATTGCAGCACACACACAACCTCTCCTTTGGAGAGAACCTTTGTTAAGAATATAAAATGAAGAATGTTGGGAATGCGATGGGAAAGTGGTTTACAGCATTTGAATTTTTGGGATGCATTTGCAATAAATTATGCTCTATTTATTGACATCTTACTTTATATTGCCATGATGAAATATAGATATCCTTTGTTTTCCTATATAATTTATTCTAAAAGCGAGCTTGAATTGTTAACACTTTGATTTTTGTTTTTAGTGTAGTAAATATTAACTTATGAAAGGCTGGTCTGGGGAGGACAAAGATGCAGATTTAAAAAATACCCGAGGGAAGTTAAAATGTTCTAATTTTGGTCTTGTGGAATTTACTGATGGATTGACATTTTTAGTAGTATCCACTTGCCTCAGCCAAATAGCTCCTATCTTAGGGTAAATCTACACATGTGATTGAAAATGTGATTGTAGCACAGGTAGGCATCCCCTGTCCTAGTTTTAACCTAGTTAGCATGGGTAGCAACAGTAGTGTAGGTGGGGTGGCACAGGTCTCAGCGTGGGTTAGCAAGCCACGTATATACCCAGATTTCCTGCATACTTGTATATGTGCAGCTAGTCCATGCACCACGTCTTCACTGCTATTGTTACCCATGCGAGGCAGGTTGAAGCTGGCACAAGTGTAACTACCCATGCTATAATCACATCTTTACTTGTAGTCTTGACATAGCCGTAGGCCCAACTCTGGCAAAGGACTTACATTCAAGGCTCTAGGATGCCATGAGGAGGACCGTGTGAGTGCAGTGTATGGGTCTGTGTCTACACTCTACAGCCCTCTTCCCAGGATTGGGCCCACACTAAGTTTATACATAGATCTTTCATTGCTGGGAACTGTAAGAAAAATCTGAATGCTACTAGCGTTCTCCGATTATATGAACACATCTTAGAAGGGCAAACCTGACGTTGAGAATACAAGACTCATGAAAATTACAGCTTCAAATTGAAGGAGGCTTCATTCTTTTAAATGTATTCTGTTGTGGGGGGGTCTTTCACGTGACTCCTCAGAGAGAGGCTGTCTGTTCTGTACGTCACTAGGCTCTCTGGTAAGGAGGGGTATGCCCCAATGTCCGTGACCAAAATTCCCTCTCCTCTTCCCTTCTTGCAGCACATCAGCTGCCTATTCAGCTTAAAGTGCTTTGGAATAGAGGGTGCAGCACAAGTATGAAAAATTCTAATGAGGATCTAGCTCTCTCTTTTCAGGTTGGCAGAAAAGTCAGAATACATTTGCAGAATGGGAAAAAATAAAGCATGTACTAAGAGCCAAGACTATTTTCAGAAGCTCACCTGACACACTAAAACCAAGGAACTGGTGCCCTAGGTCAGTGCCCCAAATTCCACTCGGAAAACCTGGCATCAGATTTATAACAGACTCAAGGAGAAGACTGTTTTCAGTTGAGTGTTGATCAGAGCTCTTTGCATATTGACTCTCCATCTCTCTCATTTACACTGTATGCAGATATTATAAGGTTTTTCAGAAATTCACAATTCAAATGCAGAAACCAGTGCCCCAGTTTAGGAGTATACTTCGCATCTGAGTGCTTAAATAGACTTCCATGGTACCAGGTCTGCCTCTTTCTGTAGACTTAAATATGGGTTGGATTGGACCTTTGCCCTTACCATCTATTGAAAATGCTAGTGTTGCACATGGGTGCGAGCTCCTAAGTGGATGCCTGTTTGACAGTTTGCATGTAGCACAAATGCATCAGTGTACTGGCAACTGTCAGATTGATGGGTGGGTCATGTATTTAAATCGTCAATAGGATGTGTGAGCATATTTCATTTTAAAAATCTGGTTATCAAAGGACTTCTTTGAAGAATTGTATCCACATACATGGGAACAGACCATACAGACTTGAAAATCTTGGATTCCCCCTCTCCCAATCAAAGAGATGACTATACAAATATGCTGAAAGTTATGACTGATATAATACTTCTCCAATTCATTTTACATTAACATAAGGAATTAAAAACAACATGGAAAAATAACACACAGGAGGTATATCTTACTAGGGAAAAAGTCATCTGTTTTTCTCAGATACCAAATAATCTAAGACCTAGCTAATTTATTCACTCTGGTTACTTGAAATATGACAAATGTCTGAGTCTTATTGGCAATGGGACTTAGAATTAGAAGTGGTCTTCAGTTTTGTTTTTTTCCATAACATTTTTTTCCAACTGCAGCATTGGTTCCTGTATATTATTTGTGTGATTCTTCAACAGTGTAGCACATGTGCTTAAGATTCTGTTGTTTCAAAATGAAATGGATCATTAAGATTGAATGTTTACAATGTATTATCTCAATGATTCAGTTTAAATGATAATGCAGCCTTTTTATTACAGATGACAAATCAAGGCATATTCCAAAAGCAAAAAATACTTTGTTTCAAAAATAGCTAATGTTGATTTAGTAACACCTGTGTAGTTGTGACAGATAAGGATATTTACAGGAAATCTCCCTGAAAGACCTTATTACATATAATTTATGTATTATATGGGCCAGGATTGTATGTAACTACTCTAGGGAGGACATGTGAGACCTGGGAGTTGAAAAGACTGTATTGAAAATGTTCCAGACAAGTATGGACTTTGGGGATAAGTAGTGTTAAGTGGATTTCCTGGGGAATTCTTAGGGAGAGGTTAAAATTCCCCAATTTGGATTATGCAAAAATCCAGCCCTTTGAAGGCTGAGGACAGAGTAGTTGGCTGCTGATTACCTGTTACAGAAGACCAAGATCAAAGACCTGAGCTTTATACAGAAATGGCTGATCTGCCCAGCCTTTGTTCTGGTTCTGGATCTAAGAGGGATGAACATATAACCACAGGGAAAACTCAGTTGTGGGGTTTGAAGGACTAAAACCTACCAGAGCCATAAGTTGGAGTTGAGGGTGACTGCGGGTAAGATTTTAGCATGCCTGTAGGTTCTATTATTGTTGTTAATGTTATCTGTGTAATGCTTTTACCTTTAGAATAAATATGCTTTTAAGGAACGATGTGGTAACATCACTGTGGGCAACACACACTGGTCATAGCCCTCAGAGAGAAAGCAAAGTAGAGGCGCTGGCTTTTTAGGCAGTCTGGCTTGCTAGGGCACATCACAGTGTCAGGAAGGGAGCTGTGCAGCATTAAAACCCCCCAGTCAGCCAGTAGTGAGACACAGGTCTCCACCCAAGAGAGGTGGCTGGGAGCCAGTGAGTGTCCACAAGACAGCACCGAGAGGGCATACAGGTGCAGTTACCCTGAAACTGTGATTGATAACTACTATTGTTATTTATAAAACAAAAACACTTTAAAAACAAGGCAATGAATAGTTAAAGATGTCAAGTCTTGCAATGTCCATGAAATAAGTATACGTTTTAATCAAGTATAAAGAAATATATATTTTTTAATAGTCCAGTAACCTTAACTCCAATCTAAGGACTGTAATGTACTCTCTTGATCTGGATTTCAATATCAGAATGTTTTCTAAATGAGTTCCCATTGACTAGGAGAGAAATACATTTTTCAAATGACTATATTTTTTGGATAGCAATTTCTTGAATATTATATATGTAGGTCAGGAGGAAAAGTAAGATCAGTGATTTATGCTCAAATTCAGTAGGTATTTCTGAAATACAGGGTAAAGAGCTGGCTATAGTGATTGATACACAATGGGACATCCCAGCTTTATCTAGGCTAGGAGATCCCACAGCAGGAAATGAGGGATCCATGCAAACCTGCCAAAACAAGAGAGAAAGATAAGGGAAGAAATGTGAGGCCAGCCCAGGCTGACCACAGATGTCATATGTGACCTGGATAGCCAGAGTTGTCCTTAGGTGTTTTGATTTCTGCTGGTGGTATGTGAACAGGAAGGCTTGCTGTGTTAGTGCAACACCCTCCTCCATTTATCTCAGACTCCCATTTGAATCCTGCTGTACTTCTCTTCTTTCATTGCATAAATCATATGCTCTGCATAGTTGAAGTGTAGCTAGAAAATCTGCATTTATTAATTTGAGAAATTAAAAAGCCCCCTCCCCAGCTCCAACCTGCTGAATTCAGGACTAGATTCCATACTACTGGTGTTAGAAATTCTACAGAATCTATAAGAAATCAGTGAGAGTTAGGCACCTAGGCAGTTTTGAACCCCCCCTCCCCCAGGCACCTATTGGCATTTTTAGGTGCCTAAATACCTTTAAAAACCTGGGTCTAAGAGATTTACTCAAGATCAGAGAGAGTCTGGGGCAGAACAGGGAATGAAACCCAGACTAGCCACCTAATTACTGAACCATCCTCCCTCCATCAGTGCGGGAGTGTTCCCTACAGTGTGTTTTGCCTGTACATTTTCAACCTTCAAGTAATATTATGAGCTGGGTGAAATTGTGTCATTTCAGGAGGTCGGTTTAGATGATCTGGTGGTCCCTTTGGGCCTTAACCTCTATGACTTGTTGAGATTGAGAGGTGTGAGCTCATCTTTCTGTTAACCTAACTGTAAGGATAAGCCCACACCTAGGACAAAAGAAGTGAGTGACCCTGCACAGGAGTTTTTGCTGAGTACTGGGGCGTGTGTAAGTAATTCCTGTATATGGATAATGTGTTTATCGCCTAGCTCCTTTGGCTTCCATTATCATTTTAACTCTTTGTTTTTACTGGAATCAACATTATTGCCCTCCTATTTAAATAATCTTCCATTGTCTTCCCCCTCAGTAGTCTGTGGCTTTTGAGGTCATTTGAGCCTAAGAATTTCATTTCACTTGACAATTGTCTGAAGCCTTTTTTTTCCCCCCATGGTTCGTATTTTATGTTTCCTTTATAGCTTAAAACTATGTTTACTTGAAACCCAGTGATATATTATGATAAAACATCAAACACTCACCAGAGGTTACAGAATTTATCCTATCTAGAAGCTCACTAAACAGTGAACAATAAACCTGTTCTTTATTGCCTCCAGGAGCAGGCCCAGTGACTCTTTCTTTACTACTTATTCTTGTGGACACCAGTGTAATTAAACCCCCACCACCAAGATTCTAGCGCCTTTGCTTATCACTGTGAGCTTAGTCACTTTGAATTTATAAAAACATGTTTTCTGTAAACCATTAAACTTCCTCCAAAAGCTGCCCTAATATCTGGCAGGGAAAAAAATCACAGGCATTTTTATTTAAAAAGGCAATTATTTTGGTTTTATGGTTTCTAGTTTTTTCTACATTATAGAATATCCTGCAAATCCTAAGATTTCAATTAAAGAAAGTTAAGATTCCCTCCAGTTCTACAGTGGGAGGCATGGGGCTGAACCTTCTTAGATGGTCTTGGAGCTTCATCTAGGCCCAAGGGTTGGCCTCTGCACATCTCCTTGCAGGATCAGGGCCTGGATTGCTTTCTGCTGTTAAGATATGCCGGCCAACTGGCTCCAGCCATTCTAGTACAGCAGCACTGTTGGGCCATTTACCTGGAGACTTTTTTAAAAGGAGAACTTGCCTTTGCTTAATAAACAAAGAAACCAAATAAAAAAAAATTAATGTCAGAAAAAGTGTTTGCATTCTGCCCACAGCTACTGTTGTGCACCCCATTAACCTTCATCGGGGACTTGGATTGGATAGTACTATAGTCAATAAGGGCAGAATGTAGCCTGCAGAATCTTTGTTACTGGTGATGATGAATGGGAGCGGGGGAAAGCTACCTTGACTATTAGGCCTCAGTGCTGCTATGAGCTGCATGTGAAGCCTACTGCTATCAAATAGGTGCTGTGTAGACACAGGTCCACCCACGTATTGCTCATGGCAGAATGAGGCTCTTAGAATCTAGGAGGAATTTGCTGTCACTTTCCAAGTGAAAAGGATGGCTTCTCAAAAGGAGACAAGCCATGTCATAGTGACACACAATAAAACTGGAACTTGTGTTGCCACTTTGCAGAGGAGAAGCACACTTGAAATGTTGTAGTTGTCTTTTTTCACATGTGTATATATAAAATCTGCCAGGGCCTGTGCCTGTCTATAATTTCCCTCACCAGCTGTCTGCTGATTGTTTCCTTTGTGCTTCCATAACAATTACCTGCCTGCGGACTCCCTTAGAACTGGGTGAGTCACTTCAGTTGCCCACTCCACCTGCTAGTTAGAAACATTACAGGTGTGCATTGGTTAGGACTCAGTATAATTTCATCTTTTCTATAGATGAAGTCTGATCCTCCTACATCTGTGTGCTCTACCTCTGCATAGCTGGTTATCTCCACCTTCCACATCTTCCGTCATGCCTCATCTACAATAACATGCCATTTATCTCTGCAGCCCTGTTGAACAGTTTGAGCCTCCACTTATGGCTGTCAGTAACTCTCAATGTAGTACTTCGTTCCTTTATATTTAGATACCTGAACCTTATCTTTAGTTTATGGAGGTGATGGTATGATGGGACTGCCTGCAATGGCATGTAGTCAATCTGAGACTGCTAGCAGCAAATAACTTCAGCGGTTGGTGATGGGATGCTAGACGAGGAGAGCTCTGAATTACTACAGGTAATTCTTTCCCAGGTGTCTGTCTGGTTGGTCTTGCCCACATGCTCCAGATCCAACTGATCACCATTTAGGGTCGGGAAGGAATTTTTCTCCAGGTCAGATCGGCAGAGAACCTTGGCGGGGGGGTCCACCTTCCTCTGTAGCATGGGGATTGTCTGTAACTTGAATCATGATTTGAGGACGTTAGTAACTCAGTCAGCGGTTATGGGTCTATTAAAGGGGTGGGTAGGTGAGGTTCTGTTGCCTGCAGTGTGCAGGAGTTCAGACTAGATAATCATGACAGTCCCCTCTGACCTTAAGTCTCTGAGAAGTTGCTGTCTCATTTGCATTTCTTTCAATGTGTACCAACAAACTGAGTGATCTCATCATTTTGAATTAACGTGGTTATCCTTTTCCTGATGCACTTTGTTACCTTTCCAGCCAATAATTCACAATTTCTCAGTTGGCAAAGCAGATTGGCTGCAAGGAGTAGCAGAGACTCTACAACTGCTACATTCACTGGCTCTCTCTATTGCTAGCCTTTTAACTTTTATTATTTCTATTCTACCTGAGACATTTGCCTTAATCTGCCCCCCTCTGGATCACCTTGTCTGTCATCACATCTATGGCATACAGCACTGAGCCTCAAGTCACTCTAGAATGGTTTTGTTTCTGATAAGAGACAAGTGGCTGAGTGGACAAGAAACTATTTATGCAACAGGACCATTAATCTATCAAAAGAGGGACCCAAGTGAGGTGTCAGCATGGTAAGAACAAGTGTACTAAACATGGCCATAAAGAAGTGAATGGCTCCAGTCCCTGAAAGAAACTGCTCCTAAAAATGCTCAGAGATGGTCACTGATTCTAATTAGAGCCATTCTCTGTTGCTTATATGATAAGGCCATGTTTCAGCAAGGTACTGAAGCATGTGCGTAGGCTTACTGAAATCAATGGGATTATTCACATCATTAAAACTAGGCACGTCTTACATACTTTGCTGACTTTGGGTTTAGTAAGGTGGTGGCTGCTGTTTTTGCAGGACTGTGCATGCTTTGCTGTAGGAAATGGCACCTATTTGGTGAGGGCAAGATTAAGGATGGGATTCTCAAAAGAACCCAAATGATTTAAGAACACCGGTCCCATTGGCTTTCAATAGTGCTTGTGCATCCAAGTCACTTAGGTGCTTATGAAAATGTCACCCATTTAGTAAATAGGATTCAGACTCTAGCGTGGGTACTGAGAGCTCTTGGGTTGTGTCTTGATTGTTTAGAATGGTGGATACTGGCTGTTGGATTGAAAGAAGAGAGTGAACTTTATTTTTACAGGTTGTAGGACCTGACGAAGAGACAGTTTGTCTTTCCTCGAATACCCTTGCTTCTCTGTAAATTCCCATGTAAAGAGAGCCAAAGTTCATTTGACTGATGCTATTTGTGCTTTGGAAATAATGTCTTTATATTTATCTATGTCATTTCTGAACTATACAGCTTCCAGAGTATGAGTCTATGAGCTTACTATCCTGATGGGAGGGTGACATATGAAACCAGTTCACAGGATTGGGCCCCACATTTAAAAGAGACTGAGGTATGGCTAGGAAGAAAAAGAAATTCTACCCACTCACTTCCACATCATCAGCATTTCAGAAAGGAGCAGCGACAATGAATAAATTTATAATATGTAAATAATACGTGAAACAATAATATGCACCAGTAATTGTCAAGGTATAATAGGGTAATATTTTCAATGAGTCATCACTGAATTTGATTTGCATGCACATATAAAAGAATCCAGCTTAATAAGAGCCAAAGGAGTTGCTCTTGTGCTTCTCCGAAATGATAGTTTCATACAATTTTAACCATTTAGTCTGGGATTTTCAAAGGCGTCTAAGGGAAATAGAGCCCAACTAGCACTGAATTTCAGTGGGAAGCGGGCACCTCGCTTCCTTTGGTTCTTCTGAGAATCCCAACCTTATTTGTCCGGATTTTCCTCCCCACACTTCCCCCGCAAATCATGAAAAAGGAGAGGCTCCTTGAGAAACTGGCTAGCCAGCTAGCTGGACACTGTGCTATCTCACGCTGGTGCTCTATTAGCCTGGCTGTTCTTGTTTTAAATAAAGAGTAGGCTCTTAACTTTTACTGTAGCAAGGCTTCCTGGAGCATTGAGGGCCAGATTTTAAAGGGATTTAGGTACCTAAAGATACAGCTTGGGCCTTAGAGAGATTTTCACAAATGCTTAAACAGATTAGGAATGGGAATAACAACTCCCATTATTAATACTTCGCTCTTATAAGGCTTGATCCTGTGCCATTGAAATCAGTGGGAGTTTTGCCATTGACTGGAGTGGGAGCAGGAGTAGGCCCTCATAGCACTTTTCAGTGATAAGTCTCAAAGCAATTTATAAAGTGGTGGCATTAAGCTCATTTAACAGGTGGGGAAACTGAGGCACAGACACTTACCCAAGATGACAGAGCAAGTCGGTGGCAGAGTCAGGTTCCCTGATTCCCAGGCCACTGGACCACTTTGCATTCTCATAAGAATAGCATCACTTCTCAGTGGCAGCCTTAGGCACCTGCCACATGCAATCGCTGGGAGCAATGAGGGGGCCCGTGACATGGTGACTCAGTTACTTGTCCCTGGTAACAAAGAGTTGTAGTGGAGCCAGAATGTGCCTACCTG
The DNA here is from genome assembly GCF_015237465.2 of Chelonia mydas. Lineage (NCBI taxonomy): Eukaryota > Metazoa > Chordata > Testudines > Cheloniidae > Chelonia > Chelonia mydas. The sequence continues at coordinate 19,401,130 of NC_051250.2, read as the reverse complement.
GGGGGAGGATGCCATTTTGCTCTCCATTTTCCTCCCCACAGATAGGAACCCCAGAATTGAGCTGCAGGGCCTTCCCCCTCCCCACAGGACAAAGGCCACCACTGACACTCCTCGAAAAGAGGGAACAGGAAATATATAAGTGGAGTAGTACAAGATAAAAATCTCCTCAGTGGTCCAGCTAGCTTCCCTGGTCTCCCATTTTATTACCTTTCTGGACAGGAAGGCTGGATGTAGCTACCTTTGGACCTCGTCCTGAATCAACCAGAAGTGTTTTTCAGTGCTTTCTTCCCCCATGGGACAGGCTAACGGCTTCACTCTATTTAAAACAATGCAGTGGTGCCACCGTAGTGCTTCAGCAAAGACACTCCCTGTGCCGACGGGAGGAGTTCTCCCATTGCTGTTGGTACTCCAGCTCCCCGAGAAGAGGTTCTCCCTTCGTCCTAGTTGTGTCTATATAACACCGACAGACCCTGGTCGTCAGCGGGCGTGATCGAACCTGGGGCCTCTGGGGCATAGTGCATGAGCTAAAAGCCAACTGGCTGTTAAGCAAATTCATTAATCTCTCACTCTCAAAGTGGTCTCGCTGCCACTAGAGGGGACAGAACACCACACCCAGGAGGTGTGCTGGTTACATACTTCCCCTAGCTGAGGAAGTACAGCCTGGGCTTTAGAGACTTCACCGTTGAAATCCAGGCCGAGCCCCCACTTTTAATAACGACAGACCCCAGTTGTTAGGATTGAACCTGGGAACCTTGGGAGCTAAATGCATGAGCCTCTACTGCATGAGCTAACAGCCAACTTGCTGTAGAGCACACTCCTTGTCTGTCTGTTTGTCCGTTGCCCTCCCCCTTGTCCTTCCCCCATGGGAAAGACCACCACACTCAGGAGGCGTGTGGGTTACATCTACACCAGGGGGTAGGTCGGTTTAAATGTATCACTTAGGGAGTGTGGATTTTTCACACCCCTGAGTAACGTAGTTATGCTGACCTAATTTCGTAGTGTAGACCAGGCCTGAGAGTAAACGTTTCTGAGAGAACCTGGACTTCCTCACTGAAATCGTCCTCATGTCAGTGGGAGCGCTTCTGGTTCCTAATGTCATATTGCCTGGATGCTGGCACAACATCTCGAGATCACTCAGGGCTTGTCTACACAGAGACATCCAGGAAAGTTTATCCAAATGAACTAAAGGTGTGAATTTGAAGTGGATTAGTTAAACAAGTGGCTCGCAACCTTTCCAGACTACTGTACCCCTTTTGGGAGTCTGATTTGTCTTGCGTGCCCCAAGCTTCACCTCACTTAAAACCTACTTGCTTACAAAATCAGACATAAAAATACAAAAGTGTCACAGTGAACTTCTACTGAAAATTTACTTACTTTCTCATTTTTACCATATAATTATAAAATAAATCAATTGGGATATAAATATTGTACTTACATTTCAGCGTATAGTATACAGAGCAGTATTAACAAGTCATTGTATGAAATTTTTGTTTGTACTAACTTTGCTTGTGTTTTTTATGTAGCCTGTTGTAAAACTATCAAATACCTAGATTAGCTGATATACCCACCGGAAGACTTCTGCATCTCCCAGGGGTACACACTGAGAACCAGTGAGTAAACCACATGAAACCTCTGTGTGAACAATCTCATTCAAAATTAAAGGAGTATTAATTTGGTTTAGTTTAATTCCAAAGTGAATTCAATTGAATTTAATTAAGGCCACTTTAATTCTGAATACCCGCCTCCACACAGGGATTTAATGTGGTTTAACTCATCCACTTCAAATTCACACCTTTAGTTAATTTGGATTAATTTTCCTGGATGTCCCTATGTAGAGAAGCCCTGAGGTTCTGATCCAGCACTTAAGCACAAGCTTTAAACTTGTGCTTAAGTGTTTTGCTGCCCTGGGCATTTGTGGCTAAATAAGATGTCAATCTCCAAGGTTATCAGGTTGGTACCTTTTGTCAGCACGTAGACAGCTCTTCTACTACAGAAAATACAAACACTTCATGCAGCCCTGTTTTTCTGTAAACAAAGGTTGGACTATGCAATCAAAAGCTTTCCCCCTTTGTTTGCTGTCTTCATTTGTTCAAGTACTGGGCAAATAAATGGAGACGAGAAGTGACATGGAAGTTAGAAAAGGCAGAAAGTACAGAAATGCTCTTGGTTATTAGTTTTTATTCCATATTATACCATGCAACATTTTTCTTCTCTGTCAAACTAATTAGCAAGAAACTCCATCCATAAAAAGTGCCTGAGCTTTTTGCTAGGTCACTGAGTACATGTTCTTTCTGGTAGCCAGTGTTGTCTGTGATTATTGTGTTCATTAATTTTAATAATGGAAATAATACCCTTGTGTTGGTATATATTAGCATGTCAATTTCTGTCCCAAATGGAACTTCCTCCATGTCCTTTGTCAGTGCAGGGCGGGGGGACCACAGCAACTAATGCAATGTCAAATCAGCCTTAAAAATGCAATTTTATTTTAACTGAACAATAATTTAGTGTCCGTTGTGGTATGCAGGCTGAACTAGGGTAGTAATGGTGCACTGTTATGTTTTGGATGTGATTTTAGGGCACATAAAACATATTTGAAAAAAAGAAAATCAGAAAAATTGTTAGGCTCTGAAAGCAAGATATTAAATATGTAGCCTTGTAACTTTGGTTTATGTCTACACACCTGGGTTCTGTTCCATAAGCTTAAAATGCATTATTATATTGTTGTCTTGTACATCAGCCACACATGTTTTGGTAGCACCAAACGTAGATTCTTCAAAGAGATTGCTTCAGTACCAGGGATTAAACTCAATGTTTTATTTGTTTGTTTAGTGTCTATCACCCTGTAATGAAAATAAAGCTGGCTCAGAGAGAATGGACCGCTCTGCCAGTGGAAGGGTAAAGCATATGGGATCCAAAACAGTCTTGTAAAATCAGCTGACCCAAGTACAACAGCCAAACCAGATGAACTAAGCCTTGATGATGACATCTGCTCCAAGGAGAGGGTTGCTGCAGCAACGGGGCTCTCCTGGAAGCAAACTGAGCAACTACTGTATGAGCTACAATACTACTGGGCCTACTCCGCTCCCGTGAAGCACTACTGCAAGAGGCTGTGGAATCTAGCTGCATAGTCCCTTGAACTTCTGTGTCCTGAGGGATGAAAGCACCTGTGGGGCAGAGGGGAAGGAAGAGGAACTGCGGCAGAATTGGGCAGTGCAAAGCAGGTGTAATAAGGACAGGAGGAGCTGGGGAACGATTAAAGTTGCATCATTCCCTGCGTCATTCCCTGCTGTCATTCCCACTGGGTTCTAGCTACCACAGGACTTGTCCATTTTTCCACACTTGCCTGCTAGAGTGTGATCCACTGCCATCTGCTGACCTATCTACAGCACCAGCAGAGAACTCTTCCTATAAACTATCCCCCTCTGCCTAAATCCTACAGCATGCTTTCTGCTCAAGAATGAAAGGTAACTCAGTCTGACACCATGCTAGGAGTGGGATGCAAATCATATCACAATCGCTAGCAGATGTAGTTTAGACAGCTCTGGTACCTGGTTCATTTTGCTATCCAGCCATTAGAGTGTCACTCTGAACTAGAAACTGCAAACTATGACTTCCTCAACTCTGATATGGATCTGTTTAGAAGATGCTCTTCCATCCTCTTTTCGTGTATTTTTCTTTAATTGTTTAAACCTGGGATTGACTTAATCATACAGCTAGCAAGACTCCTGCTGCTGGTTCTGGTGATCAGAATCTAGCTGTGCAGCTGAAATCATTTTTGCTTAACAAAGCTCATTAAGTAAATTAGAAATTATTGTGCCATATTAACTTTATTAGTTTGAATAATTTCTCCAATAATTATATTAAGCGTCAAAGTCAAAATTCTACATCCAGTAAATTTGAATGGTTTTGCATATTCTACGTGCCCTGAGAATCATCTGCATTCATTTGCCTGGTAGCAACATATCTTTAAGGGATAACATTGTCATGGGCTATGCAAAGGCTACTTAGGAAGGATCTTTGACATCACTTTTCAGGATGAGGTCTAGTCATGCTCCGGAGGAGTAGGAGGGGTTACCTTTGCTTTTCAGATACATTCTTTTGAAAGGTATTTAGGTTTTGCTGTGCTCCGTGTTGTGACACCTAACTGATCTAGAAGCCTCTATCATTTTCAAAAAGCATTTAGGAGCCAAACAGCCCATTGAGAGTTTATGGGATTTAAACTCCTAAGTGGCCTAAATCCCTTTTGAAAATGAAATATAGGTTTCTAAATCAGTTGGGCATTGCAAAGCTGAGCACAGCAATGCCTAAATAGCTTAAACATTGGGACTTATTAAACATTAGATTTGTCTTTAGAAAATATTGGTTTGCATTTAATTAAGCTAGCAGGGAGCTGAGAACCATGGCATAAATACTGTTTCATTATTATTGTTATTTAGTATTTGCAGTGGCACCTAACAGCCCCAACCACAATGGAGACCCACTGTGCTAGTCTAACACTGAGGCTCCTGGGTGGTTTGTTACTCTGTGTCAACAAATCTGTTCAGGCCTGGCAAACTCATTACATGCAACACACTGTTTTCATAGTGTTTATCCAAAAACGTGTCTTGTAAGGTATCTACTGAAAGCTGGGAGCACATTGGTCATTAATATCCCTGTGCAGTGTATGCATTACCACTGTCTGAGGAATTATGTACATCTATTGACATTATGCTTTAAAGTCTGTAACAGGGCAGAGTGGACAAATAGGTCTTCTGCCAGACAAAAGCATGTCTATGTAACTCTCCCTGTCTTTGTAAATTAAGCATTGTGAACCGAAGACAAGGGGAGTTACATCTGCAAGTGAAGTAAACAGGAAAAATGAGTTAACATGGGGACGTGAAGGTAGCAGGGCACCAATGCACTGCAGAACAAGTGACGGGGAGAAGAGTCTTACTTGGCGATATGCTTCAAAAGGAGACATTTCAAAGGTTTACTAGACTGTAAGAAGAAGGAAAAAGAACCCCTTTGTTCCCCATTTACTGAAGAAACCCCTTGTAGTGTATAGTGGAATCAAGAAATCTGGATCCTGGTGTGACTGAAAACCAGCCAGCTCTGCAGAAAAGCTTTGGTGAGAGACAGTTTTAGGCAAAGGTTTGTACAGTAGCTTGTTAAGGTTTAGACTCTCAAAAGTGCATTATACTTTTGTTTTATTTGTAACCTGTTGCTCTCATTATTTTTGCTCACTACAGCTTGGATTCTCTGTTCTTTGTCACTAAACTTATTCCCTTTTTATTATAAACAAGGGGGCTGTGAGCCATTGCACCAAACTGTAAATCCTGTATATAATGGAAACCACTTCAAGTCAGGGAGTGCTGCAGCATCCCCTAGTTCCAGCACTATGATTATAAATTCATCTCTCTGCTGTGATATTAAGTAAAATGGGCATCATCAGTTGAATCCAGCAATCTGGTGTGTACACAGTCTCTTGGGAGACAGTGGCCTTGGTAATTACTGAGAGTGCCCAATGGCAGGGGCTGGACTCTACAGTGAGACGCTTCTGAAGTGTTTGGGAACTGGAGTTGTTATCTGAACCCACAGCTGTGGTAACTAGTCTCTGTTTTTTTAGGTGGTGTCAGCATATAAATCAATGGGGGACACAACAACTCCGTCTGATAAATGATTAGTACACACGAGAGCTTCCATCCCCAAATCCTTGTTTTTATTGAAGACAAAGTACACATCTAAAATAGCAATTGGTGCAGAGCACCCCACAGAAATGTAGTTACCCAAAGTCTGAGGTGGTGTTGAATGACAGCAGCAGGGTTCCCATGGCCAGCCTTCTGCCTAGCTCCTGTGGAGTTTTTAGGTCAGTGACTCCTTGCTCGTAGAAAATCCAAACTTCTCCAAAGTACGCTTTCTAACTAAACTCCTGATGTGCTTTGTCCGGAGAAAACCTATAACTCATGATAGCCCCAACATGCTAACATTTCCTTAGCAACAGCCAATAATAATTCATTATTCTACTTAGCAGCAAAGCAGCTTCAGCCAAAAAAACAAACAAACAAACAAAAAAATGCCCACTTCAAAACCCAGACACTCTATCTATCCCAGTCAGTAAAACTGCAGCTTGCAGCTGTTTGTGTTCTGTCTGTCTGACCCCAGGCCAGATTATTCCTGTGTGCCTAAATGCTGGAACTTGGGGTGCTGCCAAACCCCCTGTCTTGAAGTAGTAATGATCCAAATACATGGTTTCCACGTTCAGCACCCCCACTATAAAAATTGTTCCAGCACTACTTCCTATGTGGTGTCGTGCTTCCAGCCAATGGGGGAATGTCGTGCTTCCAGCCAATGTCGTGCTTCCAGCCAATGTCCGCTTTGTACCTCAATTTCCCTTTACCAACGGATATGGTGATACTTAATTCTGCCTTAGCTAATGTGTGTGCAACTCTGAGTGAAACCAGGGGGAGTTGTGTGTGCAGACTGGAAGGCTATACTTGGCCCTTTATACAACTCTGTGAGGTTCTCAGGTGACAGGTGCTAGGTAAGTTCAAAGTGTTGTTGTAATTATAAACAATACATTAATGTCATAATCACCTAGCTAAGGTAGCTCTGACTACTATAAATGATGTTTAGAAAGAAACCAATTTACAATGAATTACCCGGTGATGGAAAAAGTAATCACAAGACTGCAGGAAGGACACTATCAAGGCTTGGAAATACAGTTTGATTTATATTAAAAATTGTGATGAGGAAAGTCCTTCAGATAATAAATATTTAGGGCCTGATGTTGAGAGGGGCAGGGCAGCTGCATGTCTCATTGACTTCAATTTCTTAGAAAATCAGGACCTTAATATTTAAAAAAAAAAAATTGCACTTCATCATATAGAAATTTGCCCCCAACACCAATTTTATAGGCCCTTGTAAAACACAGTCTACTGTGAAATGAGAAGGTGCTAAGAACTAGGCTGTTCTGAGTCTTGTGTGCCCCACTGCATTTATGCAGCATAATAGAAGTGTGGTGGCTGGCTTCTTAACTCACACAGAGCCTGATCATCAGCTCGTTTTCCTAACACAGAATCTTAAAGATTTCCCTTCCTGTTAGCACTGTCCCTTTTCAGTCATGTTGGCTTCATCCTGCACATCACAAGAGGAGAACAGCAGCAGATGAATATCCTGCAACTGTGCCTTTCCATTCTCCTCACGGTCTTCTCGTATCTCTTGACAGAGGGCTGTTTGCTAGTTTCTGGTTTCTTCTAATTTCCTTCTGTTTGACAGTAAAGTGTATAATACGAAGGGCCATCTGTACCTCTCTGCTGAGGATTATTTGGTTTGTGGGAAGCTCAATGGAATTCTGAAGAATCAACTCTGCTTTTCATTGTAGGGAATGGGCTTACATTTCTGCTTTAAAAATCCAACTAGAAAACAAAATCTATCCAGTGTGCTCAAATGCTTACCCAACCCAGGAAAAATGCATTTCTTTGACCTACTGGTCCTCTTGCCATTTATAAAACAGACCCCAAAATGATAGCTTTAGTTATTAAAACTGAAGGGAAAGAGTCCAGCTGAATCACCAATGTGTTCTCCAGCAGGTGTTAATATATCATCTGTTAAGATGCCTCTGTTGGTAAAGGTTACTTCCATTTATACTTTAGCTGAAAATATTTCCTAGCTTTATAGCATGTAATCACCAGCCTACATAAGCTAACCTCTCAGGTTTACAGCTGCTTGACATATTGGACCTAAAGAGGATGGAATGTTCTTCCAATGTTCTGATTTTTTTCTTTCAAAATTATTTTTTGTTTCCAAATGAATTTGATATTATATTATAAATTATAATCTAAAATTGAAATTAGAATAAAACAGGTAGATTTTATCAAGATGGGACATGTGGTTGATCCAAAATCAAATTTTTTAACAAATTTTGTTTTGCAGGAAATTTCAAAAGTTTTTGGTTTTGGCCCAACAAACTTCAAAATGTCAGAATTTCCCACAGAACAGAAATTCTAAATCTTAACCAACTCTGAAAAAGAGTTGGGGATCATGGTGGGTAAGCAACTGAATATGAGTTCCCAGTGTGATACCGTGACCAAAAAAGCTAGTGCAGTCTTGAGATGCATAAACAGGGGAATCAGGAGCAGGAGTAGAGAGGTCATTTTACCTTTGTATTTGGCACTGGTGTAACCACTGCTGGAATACTCTGGCCAGTTCTGGTGCCCATAATCAAGAAGAATGTTGAAAAAGTGGAGAGGGTTTAGAGACAAGCCATGAGAATGATTAAAGGATTAGAAAACATGCCTTATAGTGATAGACTCAAGGAGCTCAATGTATTTAGCATAACAAAGGGAAATTTAAGGTATTTAATAATGGGCTTTTTAATGTATCAGAGAAAGGTAGAACACAATCCAATGGCTAGATGCTGCAGCTAGATGATTTCAAACTGCAAATAAGGTGTAATAAGGTGTAAATTTTTAACTATGAGAGTAATTAATCATTGGAACAATTTACGAAGGGTCGGGGGGATTCTCCATTACTGGCCATTTTAAAATCAGGATTGGAAGTTTTTCTAAAAGATCTATACTGGAATTATCTGGGGGAAGTTCTATGGCCTGTGTGATGTCATAGGACGTCACATTAGACTATCATAATGTCCCTTCTGGCTTGGAATCTACAAATCTATGAAAACTATCAGAGCATGCAGATCATACAGCACAAGCCCAAAACTTTTATCAGAACCTTATTGTTCTGAAGGACAGCCCTAAAAGCTGAGAAATTCAGCTGGATATATGATATATTTGGGACCATGTGGCCTTCATTGGTAGGTGATGGATTCCCTTAAATATCCCTTTCGCCATTATTATAAACAAATAAACTTCACTCCCTGGAAAGGCCTAAGGCCTCACTCTCACCCAGAGTGGGGAAATGGGGGGGAGAAAATAAAGCAGATCAGCTGCATCCATCTCAAGGCAAGCCAATCTGAACCCAGAGCTGAGCCCCAGCACCTCTGGGCTTGGCAATTCATAGCCCTCGCACCTCTGGGCTTGCCACTTCAGTTATGAAAATAAAAAATTGCTTGAGTCCCGGCATCTCTTTCATTACAAATTAAGCACTGGGTCCCCTATTTGGAGTCAAGGTGAATTGGCTGAGCACTCTGCTTACCACACCTGTGGAGGGGAGGCACCATAGGAAATACCTCAGGGAATTTTGCTTCTGACAGATTAACTGAAAGCTCCAAATTTGAAATGTCCCCCTTGTACCATTTTCGGGCAATTTGGCAAAAGAAGGAAAGCTGCTTGTTTGCTAACTGAAATCTGATTAGTTTCACATAGTTCTGGGCTCTCAAACTCTACATGTCATTGTCTGAGTTGGACCGATATGGTGCTTCTCTAGCTTCAAATCCTCGACACAGAGGAGTAACTCTTGAGTTGCTTACTATGCAGCCTACTTACTCTAGCTCTGGAGGAGGACTTCAAAGGCTTGGGTTCTATTCCCACCTCTGCCATGGTCTTCTCGATGACCTTGGGCAAGTTACTTCCCCTCTCTCTGCCTCAACTTCCCCATCTGTAAAAGGGGAATGATACTGACCTCTTTTGGAAAGTGCTTTGGTATTTACTGATGAAAAATGCTATGAAAGAGGTATTACTATTAATATACTCTTCTGGGCCTGTGTGGTGGGAGTTACACACACACACACACACACACACACACGCTCATGTTCTGTAATCTTGGAAGTGAATAAGCATTTCTGACAAAGAATTGAAATGCAGTGCACATTATGCTAATTATTTCCTCCTTATTTCATCTTTTTTGATTCTTGCTGAGTTTCCTGTCACAGCCTTAAATCTCCTTTTTAAAGTAGTTTCCTTAACTGAGGGGAATCTTTTTGACTAAGCTCATGGTATCATTTGGGTTACCAACTTTCTATTTGCAGAAAACTGAACACTGTTTCCTCACCCCTTCTCTGAGGCCACACTCCTGTCCTGCCCCATCTCAGAGGCCCCACCCCCGCTCACTCCATCCCCCTTCCCTCCACCGCTCATTCTCCCTCACCCTCTCTTACTCATTCATTTTCACTGGGCTGGGGCAGGCGGTTGGGATGTGGGAGGTGGGTGAGGGCTCAGGCTGGGGGTGCGGGTTCCAGGGTGGGGCAAGAAATGATGGGTTCAGAGTGCAGGAGGGAGCTCTGGGCTTGGGCAGAGGGTTGGAGTGTGGGAGAGGGTGTGGGTTCTGGGAAGGAGTTTGGGTGCAGGAAAGGGCTCAGGACTGGGGCAGAGAGAGGGGGTGTGGGCTCCGGGCAGTGCTTACCTCAGGTGGCTCCCAGAAGCGGCTGGCATGTCCCTCTGGCTCCTAGGTGGAGGGGCAGCGAGGTGGCACCGCCCCCACAGCTCCTATTGGCTGCGGTTCCCAGCCAATGGGAGCTGCGGAGCTGGTGCTCAGGGCGGGAGTAGCATGTGGAGCCCCCTTGGCCACCCCTGTGCCTAGGAGCCAGAGGGACATGCCGTCCGCTTCCAGGAGTTGCATGAAGCCCGGCGGGCAGCCTGCCAGCCCCGCACCAACCGAACTTTTAATGGTTGAAAACCGGATGCCTGGCTACCCTAGGTACCATGTGTTCTGCAAAAGTTTGTAATGCTAATATCTTTTTTAAAGTAAGGATCTGTAATGTAGAAGTCTTTTAATGGTCCAGCCTGATGGGACCATGAGGATGTTTAATCAGGAACCAAAATAAAGAGCCAGATAGATTTATAACAGCTCATAATGTGTAAAGTACCAGAAAGGATTTTACTCAGAGCATGTGTGCCAGGAGTCTTCTGATAAATCACAATGCATCACATGTGCTGCATACTGTACTAGTGAGATTATTTAACCTGCAATGTATGCACTGCAGTCAGATTGGGACACAGCCTCTTGCTACTTCATATAATATTTTCCTTACACTATAAGTGGACCTATTGAATTTGCAAAACAAGAAATATCCCTTACAGTTCCCCACCTTGCCCCCAGATCAGCAGTAAACATGAGGCTCAGTTTACGTGTTCTATATAAAAGTCTAGTGCAAAATAGTAGCATACATATGCATGGAAGCAGTATATTTTATATACTCATAAAATTGCCTCCATAACAAACAAAATAATTTCAGACAGGTGAAGAGGCATCTGCTTCCCCCTCATTTTTAATGTCTAACTTGCACAATTCTATTACCTGAATTTAGACCAATGACATTTTGCTCCTACAGTATTTAGTGCCATATCTCAGATTACATTGTCATAGCGATGTGCTGCCCCTTTAAAATGGCTGGCTTGACCCAGTATGTCCCAGTGCTGTACTGGCCCTTTTTCTATAGGCATTCTGGGAATTGTAGTTCCCAAAGGGGTCAGGTGACTGTGGGAAACGGGGCTAGGCTATAAAAAGGCTGCTTGTGGTTGAAAATGAAGGGAGTTATGGTGTCTCTTTATGATGAGTAGAGGAAGGAGCCTGGGTAGGGGCTGTAGCTAGAAGCTGGATAAAAGGCCAGGATGAGGCCTAGGGAAACCTGAGGATGGAACCTGAGCTGGGCTGTTTGAAAGAAGCCTAAGGAGAGCTGGTAAGCCTTTCAGTTTTTAACGCTAATCAGTCACTCTGAACTTTTCAAACCCTAAGTAACTGGACCTTGTTCAAGTTACTACACATAACCACCGTGAGCTGTAGCTCACGAAAGCTTATGCTCAAATAAATTGGTTAGTCTCTAAGGTGCCACAAGTTCTCCTTTTCTTTTCACCATTTGGTTGGAAAACTAGATAGTAGCTTGGGGACTTGATTATTGCGGAACTAAGTTTTACTTACAAAATTGCAAGCTTTTTACTGTGGAATCCTTTGAAGACTAAATATGCTCACAAGTGAATTGTGTCTTATGTGGTTTTTTGCATTTAATTTTGAAACACCTGTGTAGTATTTTTTCAGCTGATTTTTGTTGTTCTTTTTCCCCCTCCACCTCCTTATCCCCGGGAGGCATGAACAGTAAATTGGTTTAGGTTTGAGGGGAAAATTGCAACAATCCTACTGTTTACACACTGTCATGGCCTACTGTGATTTGGTGGAGTACTTGCTCCAGCAGGTGGTATTGCCACGTGTGGCTGAATATATATTGTACTGTACGTATATTGTAAGGTGCCACAAGTACTCCTGTTCTTTTTTATATATTGTACTGCCATGTCGTTCTCAGATCCTTCTTTTGAGCCTTCCTTCTGTGTACATGTTCTGGGGACTGGCCAAAGATTTTTCTCTGGCTCAGTTCTCTGTGAAAACACAAAGAAAACTCGTACAAATCAAACATTAGAACAGTGATATTTCCACTGCCTGGTTGCTCATTTAGTTATGAATATGATAAACCTTAAACTACAGCAGCTTCAATATGAAGTAAATTATCTGTGTGTAGCAAATTAAAATTAGACACATTCTCAAGGCTGGGAATTTATCCAGATAGAGAATGAAATTTGCTTCCGATCAAAGTGCAGTTCTACTCTCCTGGGTTTAGAATTGGCTGTCCTCCGTTCTGGAGAGGCATTGATTTGACAACCATGGAAAAGCATTGAATTCTCATTCCATAGTCCAGCTGCGGAGCAGTTTTGCTGAAGCGAGAGCAATTGAGAAGACACTTGTTCCATTAGTTAAAATATTGGGTGAAATCCTCACCCCACTGAAGTTGATGGGGGAATTTTTCCATTGCCTTCAGTGGGGTCAGGATTTCACCCATTGACATAAGTCTGTAACAGTTCATACAAATGGTTAATTTAAAACACACTTGCATTGTGGGGAGTCCGAGATGTTCGTTTCTCCATTTCCTTTTAATAGCGAAACCAAGTAAGAATAGGAACAGCTGAAGTGGAGCACATAAGTGAAATCAACAGGCTTACATTTAAAAAGGAGAGACCCTGCCCCTTTCAATAGGATGCGTGTATGTATCCAAAACTGTAGGTTGTTTTGATGGTTTTCAGACGTAATTGCTTTATCTATAATCTAGACTATGGAACAAGACTCTGGTAGAAAATGGAGGCAGCATGGTCTACTGTCTAGAGCACTGGCCTGGGAAGTGGGACCTGGGCTCTTATCTTTAACCTGTTCTTTGACCTCATGCTTCTGTTTCCCGTCCTACCCTTTGCCTGTATTGGGCATCTAGACTGCAAGCTCTTTGGAGCAGGAGCTATCCTCTCACTGTGTTTCTAAAATGCTTGGCATCATGAGGTCTGGTCTTGGTCACAGAAGGTGGGTGTCTCCAGAGGCTACTAGAATATAAATCACCATAGCATGCTTCAGCCATTCGTGTATGGAAAGATACACTGTGAAAACAGCTGAGATATCCATCTTAATGATCATGGAAACTGATGCAGGGAAACCTGCAAACTGGGATTGGTTTTTTTTATTATATTTCTGTGGGATTTTTGTCCTTCCTGATCATACTCTTCAGGATATAATGTATGAACTATTCAAGGAGTAAAAGGTTTCACTGTGTGGATCAAATCCCCCTGTAGCTTACTCCCTATCTCTCATAAATGCATAGTTTGTGTTTCCAATGGCTTTGACAGAATGTTCAGAAGTTGCCAGAACTTCCAGCTTCAACTCTGTGTCCAGAGGGAAGAATTTTGAGCTGATAATGCAGTAGGTTGCGCTTACGTTACTTTCTGATACTGCACCAATTATTTTACAACCTACCCAGCCACTGGCCTTGAGACTGTCAATAGAAAGTATATCAGAATGAATCTGATGGCATTTGAGTGTCCCTTAATTGTTTTGCAATGCTGCTTTCCCCTTGGCAATTTGAAAGACGGAGGATGTGTAGGAGAGGAAGGTCTGAAAGATAAAGTCAAATGAAGCATTCTGTTCTGAAAAAAAGAATGGGAGTTCTGTATTTCTTGTGCCCCAGGATCAGCCCCACACTGTTAAATTTATTGTGGCCTGGATTGTGTCTTTAGGCATAATCCTAGCAACAGGTATTGTGAAAGCTCCCTTCCCTTAGTGGTAGCCCATTTGGTGTGTCTCAGCCATCTTTGAAGTACAGTGGTGTGTTGACTCTCCCCTTGCTCCAGGGGCATGATTTGCTGCTGGCTTACACCTTTGAAGGCCAGAACCAACTCTCTACCTATTCCTTGCTCTCTTCATGTCCCTGGCTGGCTCTGGTGTGGAGTAAGTGGGCTAAGTCCTGTGCACTTGGACTCGAGGAGGTCCTGGCAGCATCCGCAGGGCTGTAAGGGGGTCCTTACAGACATGTGTTGTCCAAGTCATAATCTATCCTGCTAACACACAAGATTTCCAAAGCCATGACGTCCTCCCTTCATGGTCTGCTTTTACAAATGAGAAAACTTACTTGGGTCCTGATTCAGCAAGGCACTTAAGCACATGCTTCAGTGGCTGGCGGAATAGGCAGGGACTTATGCACTCAAGTCCCATTGATTCTTTTGCTGAACTGGGGCCTTGGACTTACTGTCCCGTCTCTTTCGTTTGCTGATTAAACCTTCTCCTTGAATATAACTGTCATAACTATAAAGGGAAGGGTAAACACCTTTAAAATCCCTCCTGGCCAGAGGAAAAACCCTTTCACCTGTAAAGGGTTAAGAAGCTAGGATAACCTCGCTGGCACCTGAACAAAATGACCAATGAGGAGAGAAGATACTTTCAAAGCTGGAGGGGCGGGAGGGAGAAACAAAGGGTTCTCTCTGTCTGTATGATGCTTTTGCCAGGAACAGAAAAGGAATGGAGTCTTAGAACTTAGTAAGTAATCTAGCTAGATATGCATTAGATTCTGTTTTGTTTAAATGGCTGACAAAATAAGTTGTGCTGAATGGAATGTATATTCCTGTTTTTGTGTCTTTTTGTAACTTAAGGTTTTGCCTAGAGGGATTCTCTATGTTTTGAATCTGATTACCCTGTAAGGTATTTACCATCCTGATTTTACAGAGTTGATTCTTTTACTTTTTCTTCAATTAAAATTCTTCTTTTAAGAACCTGATTGCTTTTTCATTGTTCTTAAGATCCAAGGGTTTGGGTCTGTGTTCACCGATGCAAATTGGTGAGGATGTTTATCAAGCCTTCCCCAGGAAAGGGGGTGTAAGGTTTGGGAGGATTTTGGGGGGAAAGACGTTTCCAAGCGGGCTCTTTCCCTGTTATATATTTGTTAGACGCTTGGTGGTGGCAGCTATAAAGTCCAAGGGCAAAAGGTAAAATAGTTTGTACCTTGGGGAAGTTTTAACCTAAGCTGGTAAAAATAAGCTTAGGGGGTTTTTCGTGCAGGTCCCCACATCTGTACCCTAGAGTTCAGAGTGGGGAAGGAACCTTGACAATAACTTTCCCACTATTTTGTTTGGACTAAAATAAATGACTTGGTATGCATGTATATTTATGTTCTTATCCCATCCGCTGGTGAGGAAGTCAGCATTAATCTTATCCAGTATGTCTGCATGGATTGGTTACACAAAAACCCAAACCAATACAGCATGATGGGAAAGTGAAGGGGAGTGTAAAATATTCCTGACATGAATAGAAACAAATGTAAAAAGTGACCCCCATCTCACTTTCCAGAATCCACCATACAACTCATCTGGTCTCTGGGAACTTGGAGTTGAATTCAACTTCAGACATCATCTTCTTGGCCTCAGACTTACAGCTTAAGGAGTAAGTCTATTACCAAAGAAAAGAAGGGCCAACATTACCACCTTGTACCACAAGGGCAGTTTTTAATCCTGCAAAAAGAAACTTCACCCTGAGTTTCCCTGTAACCACTTTGATTATGAATATTGCTTGCGTTAGTGTAAAGCACCAATAAAAATACTAGCCAAATGGCCAGCCAAGAGACAGAAGGTGGGCAGCTCCTCCTGAATTGCTTATTTAAACTAAACAAGGGGCATGAAACTGAAAACAGAAAATCAGACAAAATCTGGGTAAACAACCCTATTGCTAATAGACCCATAACATAAAAACTCAAAAAGCATCCTCCCACCTGGCACTGAGTGGTTCCACCCTTACCTCTGCCTAGATAAGTTCCCCACCTCCCTTGGTCTTTGCTCTTTGTCAGAAGTTTGCAGTTAAATAGGTGGTAACAAAACCAAACATCATAGAACGTTTTTAAGAGTCCATGGGCCTGTGTGCCTCCCAGATTGCAGCTTTTCTCCTATCCGATGGTTGTGATGACAGTTTATTCCTTGCACTTTGGAGATGTCAAAGGGCTTGTCGCTTCCTAGAGGAAAACTTGGAATTGTCACTGTTTGTAAAGTGTTCAGGGGAGATAAATGTACTATTCTTTTAAAAACCCCAGCACCTTGGTGCATGAGTGTTGAAGTTAAGCATTTAAAAGTCAGGCAATGACAAAGTTAAGTCTGTACATACAACCTTTACTCTGCCCACCTGTGCATTATGTCCCTGTCCTTAATTACATGATTAATAATAGAAATGTCAATTTTTTTATGATTACTACATATACACAATTAACTATTCTTATGCAGTAGACTACAGACTAAATATGACAGTACATCCTTTATACACTTACTGCACGTGTAACTCTACTCATATTAAACTGCGTGGGACTGCTCATGTGAGTAAATACTTGGAAGGATGAGTCCCCAGTTAGCTTTATAGTTCATGGCACCACCCCTTAAACTGCATCTAATAGAGGCTATGCTGATGGTTGGAGAAAAGTTGTGTACATGATAGCTAACTAAAGGCAGATCCCTGTGCCCATACAGAGCCCCAGTGATGCCTATGGCTCTATACAAAGCATGTTCCCTACAGTCCTAAGTCAATCAAAGCAAAGCCAGGTCTCTCCACAATACTCACGAGAACTAGTTTGTCACAGTCCTTGCAGAGCTTTGCAGGGGTGTAAGGAAGAAAGAGTGATTGCTGGAGTAAGGGTAGCCCAGATTGTGGCAGCTGGCACTACTTGCTCAATTCCCACCCTCATGCGCAAATAGGCAGGGAGAATGGGGAGTAGAAGGAGCTCTGGCATTGTCCCTCCCCTACTCGCTGACTGGATTAGCTGTCTGAGCATATGGACAGGAGTAATTTGCTGACCAGAAGGAGTGAAGTAATTTTTTCCTTTCGCAGGGCACGGGAGAAGCTGGGTGAAATTATGACTTGGAGTCACTGTTTCTTCTGTGGTCCTCTCCTGATGTGGTGCAGTTACATGCTGACCTCCATTCAAGGTAGGCTGTGATGTTAGTCTAGCTATTGGCAATGGCTGTGTCCTTGACACATTTCAATTTCCCACCTTCAGTCATTTATGCTCTAATGCTATATTTAAAAACAAACAAAAACCCAACCAACCTCCCCCACCAGGCAAATGGTTGAACCTGCCACGTGAGTTCCCAAACATTCTAGAAAGTTGTCTTCAGACAGAGACCAAGTACAGGAAATTTCATTCTGAATGGTGAAAGTTTGGGAAGCTTCTTAATATAGGAATTTAGGATGGGAATGCTCACGCAACCTTTGCTATGGAACACTTTGGTATCCTCAGTTGGGTGAAACAGTGCTGTTTAACTGCAATGTTATTTAGGAACAAATCTATTATTCTGTCATGTATTAAGGAAACATATTTGAACCATTAGCTGTCCTGTATTCATAAAAGGATTTCTTTGTTCACTTTCTTGCTTTATAAGTTCTTGGGTTTTAAGGAGGCATTTAGAAGTATAGCAGGGACACACACACACACAAATCAAGTCCTGGGCTGGCAGGGAACCATCGCTAAGTGACAATCTCTCACTTTGGGGGGAGGAGGGGGAATGTATTGTAGAGAGTCTAGCAAAGCTCTTATTCTTATTGAAGCAATCTTGCCAGTCAGCAACAACTGTGGGCAGAGACAGAAACCTGGCTGTTCTAAAAACTGAAGACTCTCTGGCACTGCTCCCTGCCAGCTACAGTTATTAAAAATATGCTGAAGTAGCACCATCCAGCAGCTTGAAATGTTTCAGACAGCGTGATGATAACCCATCTGCACCTATCCTCCTCATAGCATGGCAGAAACGAAAAAACCAAGGTGTTCTGAGGAAAAGGTGGAAAAGTTTCTTGTTACCTTGCACCTAAATCAATATTAGCCTGTCTGGGCTGGGGGAGAGGGAGCTTTTGAAGAACTTTTGCTGCATATCTGAGGGTTGAACGCTCAGCAAGCTTCTGAAACGGAGTTCTGATAGGAATGAAACACTAGCCTTTCCAGAGTTAGAAATGTCATGGAGGCATGCTGTAGCCATGGGGAGGAAAATGAGAAAGAGAGACTTTATCTAGAGCAAAGACAAAGAGTTTACTGAATTTGAAACAGTTTAATTTTAAAGTTACTCCTGGGAACTGGCATAACTGCTATTTAGAAATGGGAAAACTAATTCTGCAAAGACTTACGCATATGCATTACTCATGTAAGTAGACCTACTCTACTATTCTCATGTGTAACTTTACCCAGGTGTTTAAGGCCTTGTCAACATGCACAGGTTTGTACTGCACTGGTACAGGTAAACAGTACATCCCTTTCCCTAGTGTGGCCGCAGTTACACTGGTATAACTTGGGCCTTGTCTACGCTAGAAAGGGTTTACTAGCAAATCTTCCTCGTGGAGATACATCTTATACCTGCAAAAGTTCTTTTATACCAGGTCCCTGAAGGAAATAAGCTAAAGTAATTTTTGTCTGTATAAATGCATCTACTTATGCTGGCTTAGCTATGCTGGTCAGGGGTATGACTTTTTTCACACTCCTAACAGACATAGCTTGCCAGTAAAACGTTTAAGTGTAGAAGAGGCCTAAGCTTCTTGGGAGAGGAGTGTCTGTCCAGTCCCTAGCAAAACTGGGTACAGTCTATGACTGGGTGCTATGGAAATACAAGTGATGATAACTGCTTACATCAATGGTTGTACTGCTATCACTACTTTGCTAAAAACATCACACCCCTGACCAGCATAGTTATTCTACGTCTACTGTGTGTAGACCAGGCTTAAGTCTTCTGAGAATCGGAGTCAAAACCAGCTTTGACCAGCTGCCAGTCATTAATGAAAGCCCCATGTAAACATTATAGTTTCATTATCTGTGCAGTTTAGGCAAAGTAAATCATCAACTTAATTATGACACTTTTACTTGAAACTTTATAATTACTGGCTTTACACTGAACATGTAATACTATAACTGAAATGAACTGGAACGAAAAAGTTCTCCCTCTTTCTGTTGGTTTACATTGGCAGAATTTGGCAGTGCTTGGTCTCAGTTTGTTAGTGAGTGCTATCGGATGGATTGGAGTAACAGCACATGATGTCCAGTTAAGTTGGCCTGGGACTGTAAGATTCCTGTCCACATAAGCAGGTGATATAGTTAAGTGATATCCACCTGAGTGGAGACTACTATAGGCAGACACATGCACTGCAGGAGGCACGAACAGACACATGGATTGGCCTGATTTTTTCAGAGCTGCTAAGCATGAACAGCCCTTGTTGACTTCACCTGAAATTGTGGATGCACAGCACCTCTTAAAATTGGGCCGGAAGAATCTCTCTGAATCCTTCTTGAAGGCCAAAAAACCTAACATCAGACTGGCACTTACTTCTCATCAGAAAAATCCATTTAATTCTATCTCTGAAGTGAGTCGACAGATTCCCTCTTGTGTGGGAGCTTGTGGAATTGTTGATAAGGTGCAGTAGAGGATGACAATCCCTCTCATATTTGACAACTGGTCAGAGAACCTGCCTGTCTGCTGTTTGATCCTACAGCCCCAGACACCAAATCCGCTGTAGGGTGTAGGATTATTATTTAAACAGTGTATTGCCATGAACAAGCCAGTGTTTTAGAACAGACCTGAGAGGTAGTTTAGTCTGTCTTTGATATCCTGTTCTGCTGGCATCTGAGAGCAGCAGCAGCATTACCAAGTGTCCAAACGGATTATTCTATTCAGCCAATGAGCCCTCTTCTGGAGGGAAGCTATGCCAAAATAAGAGCTGCAACAGGAGCCACTTGATGAGGAAAATGCTAAACTCCTCTCTGGAGCATTTTGTCTGTGGATAAACACTAATGTGTTTAGACCTTAAACAAAAAATTGGTGAAATCCTATTATAGGTTTAATGATGCAAGGAAGAGACATGCATCAAAAAGCTTCCCGAAAAGTCTGCAGAGCCTGTCTGTGGATAATCCCCATTACAATGTGTCGTGTAACAATGTGCTGTCAAACTGGTCAGGTGTAATGTGCGTTAGCAGAGCTGCTGCATAGGGAGAAGGTTGCCCATCCACAGCAGAAATGGATCGATATCAAAACCTTGGATTTCAAACCCCTCCTTTAAGAACGCCGCGTAATCCTAGTGCTGGAACCAAGTTCTATGTATGAAGGTCAGTGCCCTGCTTTAGTTCATAATACCATAGTTTCTCCTTAGTTGTTCCCTAAAACAATGACACTTAAGACAGTTTCCCTATGTATGCAGCAACATCATAACACTACAGTCTGAGCATTAAAACAATGCTAAATATGAACATGATAAATGCTAACGATTGATTGACCTCTTGCAGCTAATTTTATTAGTAATCATAATCTTTATCACCGACAAAGCATAGTTATTTGGGTAAAGGCTTTTTTTGATTACAATTGTCAGATACTTTTGCAGGGAGTTTTTAGACTCGGAAATTAAGTGCAGAAGGGATCATCATGATTATCTAGTCTGACAGCCTTTACATCGCAGGCCACAGAACCTCACTCACCCACTCCTGTAATAGACCCATAACTGCTGGCTGAGTTGCTGAAGTCCTCAAATCATCAAATCAAGTCCTCAAGTTAGAGAATCCACTAATTTAAATCTGTAAGTGACCCGTGCCTCATGCTGCAGAGGAAGGCAAAAAGCCGCCAGGGTCTCTGCCAATCTGACCGGGAGGAAAATTTCTTCCTAACCCCAAATATGGTGGTCAGTTGGGTCCCATGAATTTTGGCCATAGCCAGACACCAGGAAAGAATTCTCTGTAGTAACTCAGCACGTTCCCCATCTAGTGTCCCATCACTGGCCATTGGGGAATATTTGTTACTAGCAGTCACAGATTGGCTATATACCGTTGTAGGCAGTCCCATCAGACCATCCCCTCCATAAACTTATCAAATTCAGTCTTGAAGCCAGTTAGGTTTTTTTGCCCTCCACAGCTCCCCTTGGAAGGCTGTTTCAGAACTTTACTCCTCTAAAGTTCATCTAATTTCAAGCTTAAATTTGTTGATGGCCAGTTTGTTTGTGTGTCAACATTGGTGCAACATTTCAACATTTTAATTCTATTGAAAAGACACAAAGGTAGTTAGACTACTCTAACTTAAAGTTAAGACTCTAATGCATGTCCCCTAATGAAAGGAGGCTGATACCTTCTCACGCAGTGTGTCTCAGTGGGCGTATCATGTGGTCATGGGACAGCGGATATGATCACCATGCATTGCTATGTGCAGGCTAAAGGGTGTGAGTTAGAGAAGGAATCTGAGGGTTTCAAAGGTGGTTAAGGAAGTTAGAATTCCATTGAAAACCAAAGGGGGTTGAGCACCAAACTCCCTTAGGCCCCTTAGAAAATACCAGATGTAATATCTGTTTGGTAAGGTTTTAGTCAGCCCTTTGCTGGTATAGGCACATGCTTTCTGTGGCTTGACTATGATATGCATGGTGGAATGAATGTTTAACTGCATGATGAAAGCAATGATTCATATCTAAGGCTGTGATTATGGGACTATGTAAGTTGAGATGCTGTAGCATATGAGCCCTTTTGATGCTGAATTGTGTTGTCAAATGATGCACACTCCCTTCTGCAACCCAGAGAAGGATGGTTGGAAAGTTTCATTGAGTGCTTTATTGGCCAACTGACAGTGGTGGCTGATAATACTGCGATGAGCTTGTGGCGAGGATAACAGAGCTGCAAAGAAAAAAGGAGCAAAGAAGGTAATTTACACTTGCAAGGACAAGGACAAAATATACAAATCATACTGGAGATAAAGAAATGCTCAGGCTTATGATGGCAGTGTGTTTGGGGTACATGATGTTATCACAAGATACAGTAGCTCATTTATCTTGCTGTGAAATGCACAGACTAGACACATCAGTTTTGAAAACAATTCTGAACCACAAGAGCGAGGGAAAATAATTTTGCAATGTACTTAGTTCTACTAATGAACTAAGATAGTGAAGACTGAAACACTGAGTAGAGAATGCACTATATGTGCAGTCTATTGGCACATTAGCCTTGAGTCTTCCTCTTTTATAGTTGATGCACAGGCAGGATTATATCATAACAAAGTATGGTACTGGTAATACAAGGCAGATTCTCAACGGGTGTCAATTGCTGTAGCTTCACTGAAGTCAATAATGCTACACCAATTTACACCAGCTAAAAATTTGGCCTAAAAGTTTGGCTTGTGTCAAGTTAGACTAGTTCACGTTTGTTCCCATTGCTGTTGGTGGACCATGATCTGAATAGAGTGGCAATCTTGTCTCCATGCTGAACAAAGAGCGTGTAGGTAACTTTGTTTGGAGGTTTTGTGGTGGGCAAACAGCGTGTTGAGGATAAACCACAAATCTCATAAAGTCACACTTCTTTTTTTTTATCCAGGATTCAAAAGGTTTCAAATTATACATGACACCATTACATTTTAGTGCACTCAATGTACAGTACTACATGGATTGAAAGATGCGTTATCTGTTCATCTTCAAGTGTGCACGTAACCCCTTTCATTGTTCGTGTGAGTTACACAGTAAATGCATTAAGAGGAGAATAAAATTCTGGAACTGTTTCCTGCTAATCTAAAGATGGAGAAGGGAGTGGAGAGGGTTAAAGCTAGAAGCAAAGTTTAACTTAATGGGAAAAAACCCTTTCATTAAAAAGTTTGATTCTGTAGACAAAGAATAGTTGGTTTTCACCCTACAAAATGTGTTAAACTTTTAATAGTTCTATGAAAAATACCCCATTCCGATGAATAATACTTCTAATTTTCAAATTGACTGTATTGAGAACATTTAGCAAAGAATGAATAATAGAATTCATTATCTTGATTTTTCTTAAAACTGGAATTGCTGAAGCCTATCCCCCATTACTGTATCATACAGTTTTTTTAAAAACCCGTAATTAACAGGCCTGACATTTTATTTGTTCTAAAGTTGAAAAAAACTTCATTTTGTTAATATTCACAGTGTAATTTCCCTAGTCACCTTTTTCAGTGAAAAATGTTTACCACAAATAGTGTTATGTATGTAGCAGAAAAGTTAAAAGAATTGAATTTTGCCCTCAAGTGTGTTGTTAGCATGCTCTTCTTGAATACATTATTTGGCTGATCTATTAGATGTACAAGGTGTTGTACTCAGTTGTTATTGCTTGCTTAAATTACTCCATAATGAAAACTAAACATTGTACAGAAGATTAATCAGTTAGGTTTTGAGGACACTGAGGCTGGAGTGGGGAGGTGTACATTTCATATTCCTGCCTCCGTATGACTCTCTGAATGAAAGGGAGGCTCCTTCTTCTTTTCTTTGTCTTTTTTTTCTTTCTTCCTTTGAAACTCTAGCTATTGCTGGCTATAGTCCTGCTGCAACTTTTATATAGTCCAGGGACAATACTGTGAATGTTTGAAATGAATAGACGCTGCCATTTACTTTTTTAAAGGACCTATTTTAAATAACATAGTGGCTCCAGGACTGGATTTGGGTAGAGTCTACTGGAGCAGAAACTGAACCACTTGAATTCCAGTATATAGGCTTCAGTGGCCTAGCAAGTATTCTGGGTCAGATTTTAACCCCAGACTGAAATGCGGAGCCCACACAAAGCAGTGACAGTAGGGAGAGAAAGATGAACCTCTCAGAAAATAGGGAAAGCTATATCACAGGGAGCTGGAGAAATGTTTCTTCTGGCTAAATACCAACTAGACATAATGTGCAAATAAAACTTACTTTCTTATGAATTTTAAAATCTACATATGAAATGAAGATCATCAGAGTTAAGACTTTTCTGTTTTGAAAGCGTTTTTATTTGGTTAAAGAGTTGGGATCAACTACTTTACATCTGGGCTGGATCTACCGGGTTTATGATTCACAAAGGTTATTTTTACTTGCAGCTGTGGTCAGAGGCGGATTAGGGGTTTCTGAAGCCCTGGGCCAGACCAAGTGAGGGCCCCTTCCACCTGCAATCCCCCCAGCTCCTCCCAGCACTCCTGCCAGGGAAATGGAGTTGGGATGTGGGGGCTTGCCCCGTTCCGCCCACCTGGCACTCCTGCCGAGGAGTATATTACATCAATGCTGTTCCCTTAACTGTACTTATCTCATTTTAAAAAAAATCAAGTTAGTTTGACAGGGTCTATTTTCCATAAACCTGTGTTGATTTGCATTAATTACATTACCCTCTCCTTTAGTTCTCTCTTTATTAATCGAGTCCTATATCAGCAGCTCCATTATCTTTCCCATGATCTAAGCCTGGCTGATAGGCCTATAAATATCCATGTCATCTTGTGTACCTTTTTTTTTTTTTTTTTTTTTTTTTTAAAAATTGGCATATTAGCTTTCTTCCAGTCTTCTGGAACTTCTCCAGTACTTCAAAAACACATTGAAAATGAACATTAATGGTCCAGAAAGTTAATCAAACAGCTCTTTTAAAACTCTTGGATACAAATTTATCAGGTCTGCTCTTTATAAAATGTTTAACTTTAGTAGCTTGTTTAACATTCCTCAGAATTACTAGTGGAATGGGAAGAGTGTTATCACCATATGATGAGACAATATCATTTGTTTTTACCTCAGATACAGAAATATTTATTGAACATTTCTGCTTTTTCTGCATTATTATTGATAATTCTACCATTTCCATCTAGTAACGGACCAATACCATTGTCAGAATTCTTTTTGTTCCTAATATATTTAAATGACTCCTCCTCATTGTCTTTAACCCTTCTAGCTATAGATTTCTCCTTGTGTACCTTTTGCTTCCCTTATCAATTTTCTACACTTCCTAACTTCTGATTTATATTCATTATCATCAACTTCCCCTTTCTTCCATCTGTTATAGCTATTTAATTTTTATAGCTGCCATCACTTCCCCTCTAAACCAAGTGAGTTTTTTAACCAGCACAGCCTTCTACCTTGATTGTGGCTTTTTGGACATCTAGTAATGTGTTCTTAAATTATCTCAATTCTTATTCACATTTTTTCTGATTAAGTTCTTCATCGTAGCTGCTGTGGCTCATAATTGTTTCATCTTTGTGAAATTGGCATTGGAAACAGATAATGCCATTTTTGACAGAGTGACACTTCCCTCACCCCTTTTGCCCATCCTTCCTAAATAGGTTATAATTATTAATTTTTTTTAACATTCCAATCATGCAAACCATCCTACCAGGTTTCAGTAATACTAACTAGATTGAATTAATGCTCACAAATGAGCAATTCCAATTCCTCTCGTTTGTTACCTCCTAGCGCTGGTGTAGAGGCAATTCAAGAACTATTACTTCTCTTCATGTCCTTTGGTTCTTGATTAATTTTGTTCTCAACATCTCAGTTTTGTGCTAAGTGACTTCTCATATCATCCCTCTTTATACCTTCCCCTTTTGTTATTAGTTTAACATCCTTCTGACTACTCTAGCCAGCCTGTCCACAAGGAGGTTGGTCTGCCTTCTACTGAGACAGAGGCCATCCAAACTATACAGCTCCATCTCTTCCTAGAAGGTGGACTAATGTTCCACAAAGCCAAAACTCTCTACCCTAAATCACTTACTGGCCAGCAGTTGGACCAATGTTCCACAAAACCAAAGCTCTCTATTCTATACCACTTACCTAGCCAGCAGTTCACTTCCAGAATCTTCTTGTGTGTCTCCCTTTGTTCCTGGGACATGACGGATCTCAGAACATCACTTGGACATTCTTCTTCAACATGCATCTGAGTTTCCCTGAAACCATCTACACTCTGCAAGATATCCAGTAATGCAGTGTCGTTACTGTCTGTCTGACCCATGAACCTGGCTGTCAATTAAAGGTCTTTAGCATGTGTAAGTCATGACTGGGAACGAAACGTGTTATACATCGATGCAGCTTAATATCTGTGGAGATGTAAGTTCATTTCCGGAGACATAACACACTATTTATACCTGCATGTTTGTAGAGCTAGATCCCCAGCTGGTGTATATCAGCATAGCTCCACTGAAATTACACCATCTGAGGATTTTGCCTCATACTCTCTTGCTGAGCTAACTGAATTGGGGATCTCTAACAGGATCAAAGAAGATAAAGTGCACAACATTCAAATGAGCCTTTCTAGCAATTTGGCTTAACTCAAGCTGAAGAGCTAATAAAAAATTGTCTCCATATTGCTGAGTATTATTAAAGATGTTTCATATCTGAACAGCTGTGAAGGATTAGTAACAGTAAAAATAAATTATACATAAAATCAAAAGGGAGCTTATATATTGCTTCCACCAAGCTGACATAGAGTAAAATAAAACCCATAAGATGTATCAATAGAATATATAATAATAATAAAATTATAATATTGCCCGGCAGTAGGTTGTATTTTAAATAAAATTAGTCTCACAACTTTAAAATGTCAGATAATAAACATCTTCATACACTAGAGGCTCATCTTACTTAACTCAGAAATATTAGGCATCTGTCTAATTGTAGGTTTCAGAGTAGCAGCCGTGTTAGTCTGTATCCGCAAAAAGAAAAGGAGGACTTGTGGCACCAGTACTCCTTTTCTTTTTGTCTAACTGTAATACTTTAACATACAGTGAAAAGACCCACGTGGAAACCAGAATAGTATGTTTGTTCTATTCCTCCTATTGAATTATAATATTTGGGTCTCTCTCACCAAATTTTGCATTTTTTTGTATCTTATCTATAACTGTAAATTTTATTGAAACAAGAATACAAAATACAGATGACAGTAGTATGCTATGTCTCAGGACAGTGACTAAAGTAAAGGCAGCTCATATGGCAAGACAGGTGCAAGTCAGTAACAAGGGTAGGTAAGCATAGACCTGCTCTTCTTTTTAAAGGCATTGTCCATCTATAACCATCTGTCACAGCTGATAGTGACCCACTGCTCCTCTCTATTGGATGGTGTGTAGGGGAGCCAAATGGCATTAATTAAGTGGATATTGGACACAGGGCTCAATGAAGGGGGAATAAAACTATGTGGAATGTCATCACTGGCCCCTCTGTACAAGTCCACGTGGTACTCTGGATATGTACTTGTGTTGTCAGCCTATGTTGCCACGTCTTATCCTAGTGAGGTAAATAGAAACATTGCCAAATTAAATATAAAAATGTAATAAGAAAAGCCAAAAAGGAGTTTGAAGAACAGCTAGCCAAAACCTCAGAAGGTAATAACAAAATGTTTTTTAGGTACATCATAAGCAGGAAGCCTGCTAAACAACCAGTGGGGCCCCTGGACGATCGAGATACAAAAGGAGCACTCAAAGACGATAAAGTCATCACAGAGAAACTAAATGAATTCTGTGCTTCAATCTTCACGGCTAAGGATGTTAGGGAGATTCCCAAACCTGAGCTGTCTTTTGTAGGTGAGAAATCTGAGGAATTATCACAGATTGAAGTGTTACTAGAGGAGGTTTTGGAATTAATTGAGAAACTTAACAATAATAAGTCACCAGGACCAGATGGCATTCACCCAAGAGTTCTGAAAGAACTCAAATGTGAAATTGTGGAACTATTAACTATGGTTTGTCACCTGTCCTTTAAATCAGCTACTGTACCCAATGACTGGAAGATAGCTAATGTAATGCCAATATTTAAGAAGGGCTCTAGAGGTGATCCTGGCAATTACAGACTGATAAGTCTAATCTCAGTACCGGGCAAATTAGTTGAAACAATAGAAAAGAATAAAATTGTCAGACACATAGAAGAACATAAATTGTTATGCAAAAGTCAGCATGGTTTCTGTAAAGGGAGATCATGTCTTACTAATCTATTAGAGTTCTTTGAGGGGGACAACAAACATGTGGACAAGGGGGATTCACTGTACAGATTTCCAGAAAGCCTTTGACAATGTCCCTCACCAAAGGCTCTTCCGTAAATTAAGTTGTCATGGGGTAAGAGGGAAGATCCTTTCATGGATTGAGACCTGGTTAAAAGACAGGGAACAAAGGGTAGGCATAAATAGTAAATTTTCAGAATGGATAGGGGTAACTAATGGTGTTCCCCAAGGGTCAGTCCTAGGACCAATCCTATTCAACTTACTCATAAATGATCTGGAGAAAGGGGTAAACAGTGAGGTGGCAAAGTTTGCAGATGATACTAAACTGCTCAAGATAGTTAAGACCAAAGCAGACTGTGAAGAACTTCAAAAAGATCTCACAAAACTAAGTGATTAGGCAACAAAGTGGCAAATGAAATGTAATGTGGATAAATGTAAAGTGATGCACATTGGAAAAAATAACCCCTATACATACAATATGATGGGGGCTAATTTATCTACAACTAACTAGGAGAAAGATCTTGGAGTCATCGTGGATAGTTTTGTGAAGACGTCCACGCAGTGTGTAGTGGCAGTCAAAAAAGCAAACAGGATGTTAGGAATCATTAAAAAAGGGATAGAGAATAAGACGGAGAATATCTTATTTATATAAATCCATGGTACGCCCACATCTTGAATACTGCATACAGATGTGGTCCCCTCATCTTAAAAAAGATATACTGGCATTAGAAAAGGTTCAGAAAAGTGCAACTAAAATGATTAGGGGTTTGAAACGGGTCCCATATGAGGAGAGATTAAAGAGGCTAGGACTTTTCAGCTTGGAAAAAGAGGAGACTAAGGGGGGATATGTTAGAGGTCTATAAAATCATGAGTGGTGTGGAGAAAGTGAATAAGGAAAAGTTATTTACTTGTTGCCATAATATAAGAACTAAGGGCCACCAAATGAAATTAATGGGCAGCAGGTTTAAAACAAATAAAAGGAAGTTGTTCTTCACTCAGTGCACAGTCAACCTGTGGAACTCCTTGCCTGAGGAGGTTGTGAAGGCTAGGACTATAACGGGGTTTAGAAGAGAACTGGATAAATTCATGGAGGTTAAGTCCATTAATGGCTATTAGCCAGGATGGGTAAGGAATGGTGTGCCTAGCCTCTGTTTGTCAGAGGGTGGAGATGGATGGCAGGAGAGAGATCACTAGATCATTACCTGTTAGGTTCACTCCCTCTGGGGCTCCTGGCATTGGCCACTGTCGGTAGACAGGCTACTGGGCTGGATGGACCTTTGATCTGACCCAGTATGGCCTTTCTTATGTTCTTAAGTCTTCACTGTTTTTAGCCATGCTAGCTAGAGTAAAGCGAGTGCAGGTATGTCTACCCAAGCTGCAATCACACTTTTGATTACAGTGACAACATAGATCACTGAGGCCCACAGTCAGCTCCAGGGATAAAGGCACGTCTGTAGTTCAGCATTAAACACTTGTGTTTTCATTTTAAAGACTTGTGTTCTTGCCTCGCTCACCTGGATAGCCCGATGCTTTAGCGTCTTACAACTTTGAGGTATGGAACTCCTGTATGGACTATACTATGTGGTGAGGAGAAGAGAGAAACTGATCTGTCTGAGCCCTTGGAGAAAGATATTGGATTTACATCACCACGACTGACATAATTCAGCTGTAGTAAAACCTGCAAATCATCAATAAAAGATGATACAGGAAGAAAAACTCTGGACTGGGCAAGTTCAATTCCCAGATCTACGAAAGACTTACTCTTTGACCTGGATAAATTGTTTCAACTCTCTGCTTAGCTCCTAATCTGTAAAGCAGGAATTATTATCCTCTTCTCCCACCTTTGTCTCATTTAGATTGTAAACTCTCTGGGAGTGGGGACTGTCTTTTTCTATGAGTGGTGCCTAGAGCAATGGGGCCCTAATCTCTGTTGGAGGCCGATAGGAGCTACTGTTTATAATAAGAAATCTGGAAATCTCTATATTAAGTCATTCCTTCTAATACAAAATGTTAAGTCTCTGCCTTTAAAGCAGTTACTAAAATATTCCTGACGTGCAAGGGGGAAGAACATGTTTTCTCTTCACCTCACTGAAGAAGGCTATAAAAAATATGGATCCAGTTTCTTATCTGTATTCATCTCCTTATGAAAAGGGTGGAAATTAGAGAATGTTAGCTACTAAAATATTCTGAACGTGAAAGCGTAATGTATTCTAGGTCTGAGAGAAGCAAAATATTCCTTCTTCCTTGGTCATTATGGCGCCAGTCCTGGCATTGCTGTTAACGTTGTCATGCAGGAGACACAAGTTTGGTTTCGTTTCTTGGCCTTTCACTCTCCGGGATGATACAGCTCTTAGCTAGATCTGTACTAGACTCTAAAACAAACAACTCTCAGACCATCACATTAGCACCAGTGCAGTTCTATTGATGGTGGCAATAGCGTAAACTGGTTGCCATTACTTTAACCACTATGGTGTTGTCTAGACCTGCCCGAAAGAAGGTTGGACACATCATGTTTAGAAATTGGAGCCCTGCCTACACTAGCACTCCTTCTGCCCATTGACACTGTTCTTGGAGCTACAGTGGTGCTAGCACCGGAGTGGTGAGGGGCTCCCATGGAAGAAAAGCCTCCTGCAAGGCAGCCAGCCACCCATCTTCCTGTTCGTAAAGCAGTGAGGCTGAGGCCAGTTTCAGGACAAGGAGTGAATAGGTGACCCTTGTGGGAGGCTGAAGTGATGGATGTTTGAGAGCCTTGAAGATGTACCCCAAAGAGGCAGCATGCTTTTTAAACATTGCTCATCCTATTGATGATTTCTTGTGGGTTTTGTGTGTCACCCTAAGTTGCAGCCATCCAGGAAATGCCTACTCCACATCTGTGACTGTTTTCCAGTGTGGATAGACAGACACATGCTAGCTCTGCTCAAGCTAGTGAGCTTAAAAATGGCAATGTAGCTGGTGGGGGGGGGGGGGGGTAGCATAGGTGGCAGCTCAGGCTAGCGGCCTGAGCACACACCAGCCCAAACTCCTTGGGCACATATTTGGGCAGCTAGCCCACGCCACCCCCCATACTACCTTGGCTACATTGTTATTTTTAGCATGCTAGCTCGAGCTGAGCTAGTGCATGTCTGTCTGCCTGTGCTGGGAAGCACGCTTCTAGCTGCAGTGCAGACATAGCCTTACTGAGCGTGTTAGCCCCAGTACTACCTTATGTACGTGTTCCGGTAACAGATCAAATGGGCTCCTGCTAGCACCTGATAAATCTGTGCCTTTCAGAAAGCAATCCGTTCCATTCAGTACATAAACTTTTCAGTCTGGAAACAAATACAATATTACCTGTCTCAGTTATGGGTTACCCCAGCAGAAGTTTCTGCCATGACTTAAAATGAGAGCTGTGAATGCAGAGGAGGAGGGCTGTTAAGAGAAGTAATTAACATCATTGAAAATAGAACTTGTTCCTGTGAGGTGGGAGTACTGATTGAGCACATGAACTCTATTTACATTTTGTTGTGAAATAGATTTTAATAACACCACAGGCAAATTGTGATGGAAGAGAACAAATCACCAGAGTGGAGAAATTTTTTTTTTAATGTTTTATTTAGAGCAGTTTAACGAAGGTGCAGAGTGGGTTCTATAAGAACTATCAGATCTGAAGTAAAATCAGAAAGTTATTGAAGAAGAGCTCCAAACTCCCTTAAAAATGTGTCCATGTGGTGCTGGCTATTTGAAGAATGACCCTTTTTACATTTCAAGTAAGTTTAAATTCCAACCTGTGTACTTTATATTTAACTTGCTTTTTCTAACTGACAAGTGAAATCCTTACTTTAAATTTAAGAAAAATATTCTCAATTTAAGAAAATCTTCCTTCTGAACCCTGGGTCCTCAGAGGGCATTTGAAGATCACTCGGGTAGTTTGCTCTGAGCTTAATATATACGGCAGATAATAGCGTTTATATATGAAATACCATAGTCATGACTTATTAATCAGCCTTCTGTTACAAAGATTAATATTAAACTTTTGGCAGTGTAAACGCTACCATTTCCTGAAGTGTGTAGTGTGCTTTGGGTAACCCATTCCTGAAAATACAGTTATACTCTCAAAAGCAACTGAGTAAAAAAGATGGCATCTTGGTATCCCACATTTTGTTTCTCAGTGATTTACATATCAAATTTGCTCTTTCTGGTTAAATGTTTCTTAACTCTTAATGCTGTGAAGTTGCCCTTGGATCTGAAAATCTAGCAGTGATCTTCCTGATCTGCAACAGCAGTATTATTCCACCACTAAAAGTTAGCAATTTGGATCAATGGTGTGTGAACAGGAAGAGTCCAGTTTGCTTTCTCAGAGGTGTGTTGATGCTGCATTTCTAGCTCATCGTAACACACTTATGTCACTACAGTAAGCAGATAACTGAGTACTTGCAGAGAGCACGTCTGTGGAGTAATAATATGCCATTTTTAATAGTTGCTTCCTTGACCATAAATACACTTTAATTCTGTTCAATCTCTAGGGAATGTTCTCCTCTTTTTTTTATTTATAACTCTTTGACTTACACAGACAAGATAAGTTTGCTGCTGCTCACACAAGGTGTGACAGGTTGGCATTAACCTGTCCATAATTCGTATTTGATTCCAAGTAGAATTAATGGTAAGGATGAATTATAAACACGCTGTATCTCTCAAAGCTTTTTAGCAATAAAACAAAATCCTTCACTTGTCTTCAGCAATATAGTATAATAAAGTCAGACCCCTTTTGGTAATCCATTGTCCAAGTATTCGCACTAGATACCGGATTATTCGAAGAATCAGACCCTTTGTGGAAGGAACAGACTATGACAGGCTGCTTTGTTATTATGCCATACCTGCACTTTTTTTTTTTTTTTTTTTTAGCCTGGTGTCTTTCTGCTCATCCAAGGTTCTTGCAGTTTACACATGCACAATTCTTGCACAGTTTACATATGCAAACATATACAAATTTATACATGGGAAGTTTCTCCCATGTAGGCACTGTTCTGAGCTATCACTTCATAAACACTCAGACCTCATCCTTTGCAGCTGTTTTAAGAACAGGCTTATCATGGGTAACATTCCTATGAGCTTTTCCATATCTTTTTGCCATCACGCATTAACCCTCACTTAGCATAGGCATCTTGAGTAGTGAGAAGGGAATTCAGTGTCCACGCTGATTCAGCCCTTGGTCTGGGTATTTGCAGGAACAGAGCAGAACAGAGGTGGCAGTGTTTCTTTTAATGAGCCAAGAACCACACA
This sequence comes from Chelonia mydas, assembly GCF_015237465.2. Taxonomy (NCBI): domain Eukaryota; kingdom Metazoa; phylum Chordata; order Testudines; family Cheloniidae; genus Chelonia; species Chelonia mydas. The sequence continues at coordinate 19,367,988 of NC_051250.2, read as the reverse complement.
ACTTGAATCCAGATCTGGCTCTCAAATGGATTCTCCAAAGAATGGTGCTCTTTGATTGGTGGTTTAGGTTCAAGCCCATCTTTGCTTTTAATAAAGGGCTTCATAAGCTCTGAAATGATTCTTGTGTCCCCATTTTGCGTCCTGTTGAAGGTACCTAAAGAAAGCTGAACTGACACTGCGATGGGAAGCTGGAACAGGACATAGTATGAAGTAGCATACAGTGATGATGGGCATATGAAGGGTTGCCATCAAATTGTGATCAATTTTATTTTCTGTTGAGCTCCACTAGATGGCAGTGTAGATAAAAGCAGTGTGCATAAGGTACCCTTCATATCAACTCTGTTCCTGTTTCGAAATCTATTGGATCAGTGTTGGTAATTGTTTGTTTAAGAATTAGTAATTAAAGAGCTGCCTTCAGTCTTAGCTCTAGCACACTAACCTTAAGATTCCTGATGTGAATTTTATTGACTACTGTAAGGTTGTTGAACTATAATCCTTTAAGCTTTCCTAAAGTGAGTTGCTTCCAAACTCATTTAAAATTGCCCTCAGAGATTTGGTTTGACTTCTTACTTTTAAATTAGTTCACTGGCTAAATCTGGTTTTGATTGTTTTCAGTGTCATATCTGCCATCATCCTTTCAGGAGCAACAGACCCAAATGGAAAGAGAATGCAAACTATGTCCTGCTGAGAAACTTGGATCTGTTTTGCAGGTAGAGTTGAGCTATGCTTCCCTGCACATGAAATCAAAGGAAACTTGTTAAAATGTAATTCTCCACTCTCACCATAAGCATCACAATCTGTGGATACAGTATGTTGCATACTTCTGGTTGCCTAGGGGATTGTACCCCGTCCTGGTGGATAGCGACCTGGTCTTGTCAATTTCTGGCTGGTGCAATATACCTGGGTATAAAGCAGTCAGCCCTTGGAGACAATCCAGCTAGTACAAAATGTGGCAGTTCATCTCCTCAGGAGATTCAGCAGCCCTGTCCTCCACTCTCTATGTTGGCTGTCCATACATCATTGAGTCAAATTCAAGGTTTTGCCCACTATTTTCAAGACGCTCAATGGTCTGGGCCCAGCATAGCGAAAATATGCTTGGAAGTTCTGTGATGAGAACTCGACACAATGGAGCCATCCACAGCAAGTGTAACGCTCGTCTGTGAAGGAGACAGAGCTTTCTCGGCGGGTGGGTGGGGAAGATGTTCAAGAACAAGGAACAGACTCCCATTAGGGAATAAGAATGACCAGAAATGGATTCAGAAACCACCAATATTTCTCTAATATAAACACAGTGTGCATATGATTTATAGTAAAAAATCAACTAAATAGCAATATGCTACCCTGGCCTGTACACACACTTACCCCGGGGAGAGGATCGGAGAGAGAAGGAATCACACACGAGAGATGTTAGTCACATCACTTAATGGAAGGCATTCAGGGACTGTGGTGATGAGGGTGGTGTGAGAACGTGAATAGACTAGAACTTCCCTAACGATACAACGTAAGCCTGTTAGACGTGACGTGCGTACCTTTTCCTGTGTATCACCAAGGGCAGGTGGAGATTTCCTTAGAAGCAGTGAACCAAATCAGGACTATTGTAAACCCATGGAAGTTGGTGGTTATACTAGGAATTAGTCTGGTCCATTGAACATCACGTTAGCACATTCAAAGAAAATTTGTCCTCTCTGAAATTCTCTACTGATTTGTGACATTAAAAATATTACAGAAATATGACTGTAAATATGTTATTGCTGACTACCTGGTAAACTCAGTTCTGTATGCTACCAATGCAGTAGCAATCTGGATCTGTGCCTGAGCTAGTAGATCACTGACATAAGCATGATTAGGCTGCTGACAGGGTGATTTCCATGGTGGGTGAGTGGCATTCTTGCCTCTGGGACTTGCTTGCTCATGTTGATCCATTAGAACCCAAGTTTGTTGATCTTCAAGGCACACTGTGAGAGCCCTCTGGTTTCTTTGGCTTTTGTTGACTGAGGGGTGGCTTATTTTGTTGGGTGAATTCTACTTGAGGTTAGTTGAGATGGGTAAATCCTCTTGTCTGGAAATGGTGTCCTTAGTTTTGCATATATGAACTATTATATTGCTGATTAGATGTGCTTCAGCTTATGGAATAAATATGGAAATAGAAGTGGCAGCATTCCCTCTAATCTGATGCATGGAGGAAACTTTTAAAAACTAGCATTTACTGCAATTTTAAATCGTTCTTGTGACAGCTGCAAGAATTCCATGCTGTAAAGGGAATACCTCCAACACTATAAATAATGTCAGAAGTGATCAGTGGTGATTAATGACTCCCACTGTATCACCAGATATTACTGTCAATGGGGGCCTTAGGTTTATTAATCTAAGAGGATGTAAAGGCCCCTGCCTTACACATCTAACCATGCCAGAGCACTGACCCTGATACTGTATCCACAGCAACATCTAATTTTGGTGCAAGTGATCACTGTGGGTTTGTACAGCACACAGCACAACAAGGCTCTGACCTGATAGAGACTTCCAGATCCTATTTCATCAAAGATGATGAAGATGATAAAAGCGGGCTGTGGCAGAGACTGAATGATTAAATCAAGGCTGGATCTTTTCCCGCCCCTAAAATAAATCCCCCTTGATCTAGAGTACATATCTGGAGAAATTCTATGGCCTGTGTTATGCAGGAGGTCAGTCTAGGTGATCGCAATGGTGCCTTCTGGTCTTGAATCTATTCTTTCTCTAGAAAATTGCACTTCCAGTGTTGTGATGTATGGAACTGCTGAGGACCGCAAAGAACTGACAGGTTCAGGTGGGTCACTGCCAGTGAGGGTTGGTGAGGGTGGAGGCAGGTAGATGGCGGTTGCGTGGTGTGGGGATGGGAACTTGATAAGGCATTGTGTCACTTTCCATCAGTCTCTGCAAAACCATCACCATGCCACTGATTGCTGTACATATCACAGACAGCCAATGAAATTATGTTTGGAAGTTTAACACTGTTAAAACTTGCCCTACATTTTTATTTTCAGAAGTGTTTAATTTTTTTGAAAATGTGCAAACAAGTCTTCAGTCTTTGACTGTAGAAGTGTAAAATTAGTATTAAAGGAAAGAGCTAGAGGATGGCGAGCATTTGATAACAGGCGTAATACTGGTACTGATGCAAATTCCCAGTGTTCGCTCATGCCAAACCAGCAACAGTGACGTGGAGCAGTAGATCACACAAATACAACATAATCTTTCAGAATGTTCACAATTATACACCAGTCCATGCACAAAATCTGTTCACCTGCCCTCTAACAAAAGTGCAAGGATAGTGGGTGGGAAAAATACTGTTATGCTGGAGGATGTTGGTAGCTGCCAGAAAGTGTCTCTTTGATATATAGGTAGGGCCCTACCAAATTTATAGTCATGAAAAACGTGTCATGGACAGTGAAATCTGGTCTTTTGTGTGCTTTCACCCTATACTACATGGGTTTCATGGGGGAGACCAGCGCTTCTCAAATTGGGGGTCCTGACCCAAAAGGGAGTTGCAGGGTGGTGGTGTTGCAAGGCTATTTTAGGGGGGTTGCGGTATTGCCACCCTCAATTCCCCACTGCCTTCAGAGCTGAGCAGCCGGAGAGAGGCGGCTGTTGCCTGGGTACCCAGCTCTGAAGGCAGCACCCCACCAGCAGCAGTGCAGAAGTAAGAGTGGCAGTACCATACCATGCCATCCTTACATCAGCATTGCTGCCTTCAAAGCTGGGCAGCCAGAGAGTGGCAGCTGCTGACCGAGGGCCCAGCTCTGCAGGCAACAGCGCAGACATAAGGGTGGCAATACCGTACCATGCCACCCTTATGTCTCTGCTGCTGCTGGCGGTTGCTCTGCCTTCAGAGCTGGGATCCTCGCCAGCAGCAGTGCAGAAGTAAGAGTAGCAGTACCGCAACCCCCCCACAAGTACCTTGTGACCCACCCACCACTCCTTTTTGGGTCAGGACCCCTACAATTACAACCCTGTGAAATTTCAGATTTAAATAGCTGAAATAATGAAATTTATGATTTTTTAAATCCTATAACTGTGAAATTGACCAAATGGATTGTGAATTTGGTAAGGCCCTATATATGGGCAATCACAGACCTTGTTGAGGCTCATGGGCATGCTAGCCATCCTTTGTTCTGGCTAAAGGAAGAAGCAATTAAGTTCCTTTATGGAATAAGATAGTTGAAAACATAGAAGCCACTACCCAAAGCACAGACCACGTAGAAGGCCAGAGGAAGAGGAGGATTTCCTTGGAACTGATGGAAAATGCAGGGACTGGGGCATTGATTGGATTGCAGCTGAATTTGCAGAGATTAAATGGCACTTGTTCTCGTGTGTTTCCGCCTGCAGTATTACGTTCTTAAGTGTTTATATGTTATGCGGCTGTTTTTCTTTTAATCATCATCCACCACATCAATTTTATCTATTAGTGTTTGAGCTGTATTCCAGGAGGAACTCCAGCATGTCATTTTGAGCACTGAGAGTACTTCTTCTTTATTGTCCCATGTTAGGGAATATAGCTTTTTTTTTTTTTTCAGAACGCTATCAGATCAAATTAATTATGGGCTTTCTGTTCTCCCTTTCAGTAAAATGTATTATCACCTGGTATCAGCATCTCCATCAGAACAAGAGTGGAGGGAGAGGTTTTCAGAGCCAAAGCAAAATCATTTTTGGCTCCTGCCTGTCTCTCTCTCTTCTTCTTCTTTTTTTTTTTTTTAATTGCAGTATTTTAATGCCCTAGTAGTAATTACGTTAATTACACTCCGGGGGAAAAACAAATGTGTCTACTGCTCATGTGCAAAAACTTCTTGAAATGCAATCTCACTGGGGTCCTATTAATGGAAAAATATCTTCAACAAAAAATGGAGTCCCCAGGGATCTGATGACCTTTTTGGTTAACTTATTTATAGTGAAAGCAGAGGAAATTCATGCTCATTATTTCTGCACCAGGAAGCTTTCCCTCCAATCCAGCTCCTTCTATAAATCAATCACTCAGTATGTTAAATAGCAAAGCCTATATATAAACTTTTAAGCAAAGGGAGTAGTATAAATAAATCCTGTAGCACTTTGTGGTATTTGGATTTTTTATTCAGTCAAGATAGCCTTCTTTTTTTAGTTTTAATGTTGAGCTGTAGCCAGAACAGAGACATCTTAAAAATGTCAGCACCTTAGCTCATCAAACAGTACCTGTTCCTTGTTGGCTCATCCATCAGTCCATCTGCATTCCCGTGAAGGAGAGTTAAGGGGTTTAGGGACACACCTTACTCGCCTACACAGGCTCCGTACTTGCCAGACCCTCTGTGAAGGAGGGAGGGAGATCAGCTGCTACTTCACCTGCCATGCAGGTGGATGGGGAATGGCTGGGCAGAAATGGAGCGTGGGTGGAGCCTTGGTCCCCCTTTTTTCCCCCTTCCAACTTCCCCCTCCAGTATGTCCCCCAGTACAGCCGAGCTAGTGTGGCAGGAGGCAGGGGCTGGAACAGTTTATCCTCCTATGGATCAAGGGGGAGCAGGAACTGAACACACACAGCCCCTTACTTGGGGGAAATAATAAGGTGCTAGCCTGGTCCTTTACTGACTTTGGTCTGTGCAAACAGTTTGGCTAGAAACCTGATCTACCCATATTTGGGGTGGGTTGAATTCTCAATATGAAGAGCCGGGCAAATGCAGTTTGTCCACCATAACTTACCCCATCGCCAAGCAGATTCCTCCAAGGATTTTCCTCCATCCCTCCCCTCCCCTGCAGTTCTACCTTACTTGCCTTCCAGGCTGGTGCCCTGAGCCCCTTCACTGCCTTGTGGGTGCTATGCAGAATCTCTCTGTTTTGGTCATTCAGGAGTGGCCTGACTGTATCTCTGTGTTAAAAGCAATGGGAGCAGGAAAAACATCACCATGTTGATCCAGAGGCAGAGCGCATGGCATAGCACTCAGATTTAGTATGAACATGATTAAAACCATGGAAGGAAACAGGAAGGAGACCAAAGTATGGGGACTTTATTCTGCACCACATTTTACATAATGACTTATACCTGTGCCCCACATCCCCCTTCCTCCCCTATGTTCTGATGGCTTTCTGCTGCATCAGCCCCACAAAAGGGATATAGATGGGGACGAAGGGTGTGACTGCTAAGCTTCTGTGCTCCAGCAGTCTCAGTGGTTTGAGCATTGGCCTGCTAAAGCCGGGGTTGTGAGTTCAATCCTTGAGGAGGCCATTGTGGGATCTGGGGCAAAAATTGGGGATTGGTCCTGCTTTGAGCAGGGGGTTGGACTAGATGACCTCCTGAGGTCCCTTCCAACCCGAATATTCTATGAATATTCTATGACTGTGGGGTGATGAGCAGCCAGGTTTAACTTAGGACAGCCCTGAGGCTGCTCTAAATTGAGCCATTCGACCTGATCAGGATTAGGGCAAGTGAGTATAAAGGTGGCACAGCACTGATGTGGCCCAGGATCTGTCCCAGTTAGCACTTCAAACTGGCAGTGTATTTACATCCACTTTGCATAGATGTGACCTACCTAAGGTGCAGGGCATTGGAGAATCAGGCCCTAGGTGTTTGAAGATACTCCTGAATCATCTGTACCTACATTTTACTGTAAGGGCCATATGCTGCCCTTCATGTCTGGTGGCACTTTCATTAACATCAATGGGAATTTCACTTACTGAGAAGCCATGTTCTTTCTGATCACGTCCAATCAGACTGTCGTTATGGATCGCAAGTCCTGGAGTGTGGTTTACTTAGATGTGATGAATCTACACCATTAATTCAGAAAAACTTGGAACTTCTACATACTTCACTATAGACTAGTTTCAGTATTTATTTTGTCCCTTATACCTATAAGGTGTTTTGGTTCTCCAGTCAAAAACCCCATAATACAATACTCAGATCTTCAATGGCAAATACTTATGGTCTGTGTGGAATGTAATGCCCATTAGTGTCAACGGAAGTTCTGTATATTGGTGAAGAAAGACCATACACCTTAGGGAGGGGAACTCCCACTTCCTTTCTGTTCATTTCCTTTCTCTGGCATAATTATACACAAAGCCAGCAAACTTTGCTCAGCTGAGGCAACCTGCTAGGAACCAAAGGACCATAGCTAATTAGTAGCAAATTGAGAATGTAGATAGAATATGCTCTTTAGTCTCAGCTCAGTATGGATCAATGGATGCTGGGAGTCCATATGTAGCACCTCCATGTCAAAGATGAAGACAGCTGCGAGCCTGTCCATAGCAGAGCAGGCTCAGCAGCATCTGCTTTGCTATAAACGCACATGCATCCTACATCTCCAAAGCCTGGCTGACAAAAGAACATAGCAAAGTAAAATCACCTGCCATCTGCTCTATGTTCTCCAAATTCGTTTGAACTTCCGTTTAACTACATATGTTGTGCACACAGTCCTTTAGCAACCCTGTCTATTCAGTGGCAGCCTTTTCTCCAATTCTTAATTCTAATTGGACACAAACTATGTCCCTATTTTCTGATCCACTAAGCAAGAATTGTTGACATGGCCTTCTGAGACTTACTATTCGCTAAGCATATTTCAGACAAAAGATTCTGGTTAAATATGAACATTTGACAGATGTTCCTAGAGTCTCACGTGATAATCAGTGCACTGATCTATTACAAAGAGCTCAAACAGACAATCACTGCTTTTAATTACCATACATGGATCTATTTGTTTTTTTTCTCCACTTTTCCACCTCTGTTGCTCATTGGGCCCACGAAGCTTCAGTTTTATCTTAAGTAGCTCTTTATTTTTTCTAGATAAAGGGGAATTGGCCGCTGGTCCCATTGCCTTTGGAGCTATTATCCAAGTAAATTCTAAGCCTGTAAACATTCCAAATAATCAGGATGTTCGTGAGCATTAGTAACCTGTTGAGGTACTTAATGATGAGAAAGTGTTGTAAAGCTCTGAAAATTCTGACTGTTTGTTTGAACACCAGTGGTTTGGTTGTTTTAACAGACTCAAGCTGTTAAACAATCAGTTTCTATTGGGGGGGGGGAACAACCACCCTACTCCCTAGTCATAAGAGGCTACTCCCTGCTGTCCTCTGATCTGTTCCACATCTCTAACTTGGAAAGGAGAAAAGAGACTCTGAAATGCCAGCATCGCTGATCTCTGAACTGGAGGCCCATAAGTAGGAACAGGTCTGAACTAGAACTCTGGATGATAACCCTTCACCCCTGAACTTGAGGATAGTTTGGGGTAGAATTTGATCTCCCCAGCTTGAGGCCCATCTCTAATCATAATGCTCTTACTTTTCCACTGCTCCCTATGAGGGGTCAATCCTGCAGTCCTTGAGTGTGTACATGTCTCACTGATGTACGTGGGAGTTCTGTGTGCAGAAGGACTGCAGGGTTGCACTCCTAGAGACAGAAAACCAGGCAGGACAGTGTAAAGTGGTGTGAATTGAAAGAATCAGGTATCAAATCTTTCTCACTTCACCCACCATCCCTACTGCTCACTTTTTGCAAGGGCCTTGTTCACTGCTGCTGTTCACTTTGTATAATTTTTTACAAAAGTGCATATTGAGTGTAAAACTGTCAAATCAGATAAGAATGGCCATACTGGACCAGACCATTGGTCCACCTTGCCCAGTATCCTGTCTTCTGATATTGGCCGATGACAGATGCTTCAGAGAGAATGAACAGAATAGGGCAATTTATTGAGTGATCCATCCCCTGTTGTCCACTCCCCAGCTTCTGGCAGTCAGAGTTTAGGGATTCTCAGAGCATTGGGTTGCATCCCTGACCATCTTAGCTAGTAGCCATTGATGGACCTATCCTCCATGAACTTATCTAATTCTTTTTTGAACCCAGTAATAGTTCTGTCCTCCACAACATCCCCTGGTAATGAGTTCCACAGATTGACTGTGCGTTGTGTGAAGTACTTCCTTATGTTTGTTTTTAACCTTCTGCCTATTAACTTCATTTAGTGACCCCTGGTTCTTGTGTTTATGTGAAGGAGTAAATGACATTTCTGAATTTACTTTCTCCACACTATTTCTGATTTTACATATCTCTGTCATAACCCCCCTTAGTCATCTCTCTTCTAAGGTGAACAGTCCCAGTCTTTTTAATCTTTTAATCATATGGAATCATTAGGTTTCATACCCCTAATCATTTTCATTGTGCTTCTCTGCACCTTTTCTAGTTCTGGGGTGACCAGAACTGCATGAAGTATTCAAGACGTGGGCATACCATGGATTTATGTAGTGGCATTATATTTTCTGTCTTATTATTTATCCATTTCCTAATAGTTCCTGACATTGTGTTAGCTTTTTTGACTGCCACCTCACATTGAGTGGATGTTTTCAGAGAAATATACTGAAAGATCTTGGAGTAACAGCTAATTTAGACCCCCATAAGTCTACATGTATAATTGGGATTATGTTTTCCAATGTGCATTACTTTGCATTTATCAACATTGAATTTCATCTGCCCTTTTATTGCCTAGTCACCCAGTTTTGTGAGATCCCTTTGTAACTCTTCGCAGTCTGCTTTGGCTTTAACTATCTTGTGTAATCTTGTATTGTGCGCAACCTTTGCCACTTCACTGTTTATCCCTTTTTTCCAGATCATTTGTGAATATGTTGAACAGCTTTGGTCCTAGTACAGATCCTCTGTGGACCCATTACTTACCTCTCTCCTGGTTTCTTATCTTTTAACCAGTTACTGATCCATGATGGGATCTTCCTTTTTATCCAATGACTGTTTACTTTGCTTAAGAGCCTTTGTTGAGGGACCTTGTCAAAGGCTTTGTGAACATCCAAGTACACTATATCCACCAAATCACCCTTATCCCCATGTTTGCTGATCCCCTGAATTAATTCTAATATATTGGTGAGGCATGATTTGCCTTTACAGAATTTGCGTTGACTCTTCCCCAATGTATTGTGTTCATCTATGTGTCTGATAACTTTGTTCTTTACTATACTTTCAACCAGTTTACCTGGTACTGAAGTTAGTCTTAGTGACCTGTAGTTGCTTGGATCACCTCTGAAGCTTTTTTAAAAATTGGTCTTACATTAGCTACTCTCCAGTTATCTGGTACAGCAGCTGATTTTAAATAATAGGTTACATACCACAGTTAGTAGTTCTGCAATTTCATATTTGAGTTCCTGTCTGGTCCTGGTGACTTGTTACTGTTGAATTTATCAGTTTGTTCCAAAACCTCCTCTAATGACACCTCAATCGGGAACAGTTCTTCAGATTTGTCACCCGAAAAAAATGGCTCGGGTGTGGGAATCTCCCTCACGTCTTCTGCAGTGAAGATGGATGCAAACAATTAATTTAGCTTCTCCGTGATGACCCTGTCTTCCTTGAGCACTCCTTTAGCACCTCAATTATCAGTGGCCCTACTGATTGTTTGGCAGGTTTCCTGCTTCTGATGTACTTAAACAGCATCTTGCACTCACTTTGCATTGGTGTAACTGCAACGTTCAAGGCAACAGTGAATCAGGCACAGAGAGTCCAATGTTGGTCCAAACATCATCAAAAGAAGTTCTGTCAAGGATTTCAATGGGAGCAAGACTAGGCCCGAAATGACAGGGGGAGAGAAGTACGTTATAGCTGAGTGTCATTACTAACACCTTTAACATTATGAAAACAACTTTGCCCGTGGTAAGAGAGGTGTAATCTCAATAGAAAATTCCTGGATACGTCAACTGGGTTCTCAAAAGCTCTCAGTCTTGGCTTGACTTCCATGGGAATAGGGTTAGGCAAGCACCGAGAGCTTTAGAAAATCCCTCTTAGTTGGAGGTTGGTTTGTGCTGGCACAGCCGAAGGTTCAACCAAGCTCTGCCAGCCATAGTTTTCTTCTGTAGGAGCATTAATAGATTGAAATGCTCACAGATTCTTATTAACTCCCCCATAAAAGGGGTTGTTTTACAAAAATAGATACAAATGCTATAGATATCAATGAACATGCAAAAACAAATTAGTGACACAGTGTGTTTGCAAACAGTTGGCTGGAACTCAAAGCACAATGTATAAATAGCAGTATGAGGGGAAGAGTTTTTCTCTGGAATTTATATTAATTAATAGCATTTATGTTCTTTTTTTCTGCTACAAAAAACTTGGCAATGGTTAGGCAGTTGGTGTGCTGAGATCACTGCCTATTGTGCAGACCGACATTGTCTTGTAGTTTCCTTGTGCTCCCGTCTGTCTGCAGCTGTCTCTTGTTTTATTCTTAGAATTTAAACTGTTTGGGGCTCTTTGGCTTTTGTACGGCCCCTAGCACAGGAGCCCCAGTCATAGAGCACAACCTCACTGGGCATTACCACAATACAAATAATAATAACTAGGTAGTTGCTGTGATGTTGCACTCCATATGATTTTATGAAAGTATGCTAATAAGTGTGAATATAATGTAACTGAAATATGCTTCATGCAAAAGGTCTCTTGTAAGGTATCATTACAAAGCTTATAATCTACTGAGTGTGGTCATCCTATTTGTATAAAGGTATTATTCTTGAATCTGAAACTAGAAATATGAAATATAACTTTGCAGTCCTATTGTAATTATGCAAAGTGTAGACCATTAATGGTGGTTTGGAATCTTGATGGCTCCCGTCAACTAGGACAATTGGTTGTAAATGGGTCTGTTTACTTGCAAGCCTTCCTGTGGGTCAGGCCAGGAAGAATGAAGGCTTGGGGTCTCTCAGGACATGTGACCATGTCACCTGGTACTGGAATCCATCTTAAACCTGGTGCTTTTCCATTTGGAAGGAGGGATGTGGAACCAGAGAGACACAAGATTCCCGCCTTGTGCCAAAGCTATATAAGAGGATGAAACAGAACAAAGGAGGTTCCAGTCATGAGAAATTCCCTAGTTACCACCTGAGCTGGAGCTAACAAGAACTGTACCAGGGGAATGGTTTGGGCGCAGACTAGAAAGGAGTCCAGTCTGTGAAAGAAGCTTATTGGAACATCTCTGAGGGTGAGATTTTATCTGTAATCAGTTTCTTAATGTAATAGGCTTCAACTTGCGTGTTTTTGTTTTATTTTGCTTGGTTCTGTCTGTTATTACTTGGAACCACTTAAATCTTATTTTTTATACTTTTGCTTATTAACTAACCCAGAGTAAGTAATCAACATCTGGGGGAGCAAATAGCTATGCACATCTCTCTATCAGTGTTATAGAGGGCAGATAATTTATGAGTTTACCCTGTATAAGCTTTATACAGAGTAAAATGAATTCATTTGGGGTTTAGGCTCCCAGAAAGATTGAATACTGGGTGCTGGGAAAGTCCCTGTTAACCTTGAAGCCCCTGGGCTAAGTGAATCTTTGTTTTTGTGAACTGGAGGGGGACGTGGTCCAACCTCTTGGTCTGTGCTGTAGCCGGCTGGAGTGTCTAGCTCAGCAAGACGGGAGTAGAGGGAAGCCTTCTCTGGCAGGGGGGTTTGTTCTTAGTGGTATCCCAGCAATCTAGTGACAGTCTTGAAGGAGTTTCTGTGACCCAACCCGTCACAGTTGCTACCTCTAGTGATTTTTAAAAAGGAGGTATTGTGAGACAGGCAACCTCTTAGTGTTGTGCTGTGGATTTCTCTCTCCCTCCCCTTTGCCTACTTTCCTGTGTTGATGTCATATCTTATCTAGCCCAGACTGCAAGCTTCTTAGGGCTGGGGCCATGGCTTTATTCTTTCTGTAAAGTGCCACTCCTCTTTAGCATCTTTAATAATAATATTATTATTCTATTATTATTCCATTCTATGCATCCGATGAAGTGGGATGTCGTCCATGAAAGCTTATGCTCAAATAAATTTGTTAGTCTCTAAGGTGCCACAAGTCTTCCTGTTAATAATTAATATAATCTCCCAGATTGTGCCCTCCAGGTACCATGGAGGGGGCTCCCTGAATGCAGATTTCTCCCCTTTTGTTTTTAAGAGATGGGGGTTGAGCTACCTCCATGGCACTGTGTACCCCACGGCTCTTTGTGTTTTGTCTTCTGGTTTCTGCACCCACTTCCCATTTTCAAGCTTTTATCTGTAACCACAAGGGCTAGAAGGTTACTTAGTTTAAAACTGAAAGCTGAGGAGGCCTCTTAGTGGATAGTCCTGGCCTTTCATGGATCCCTGTCCTGCTTGTTTATTGCTTTCCTCTCCTCAGCTCTCAAAACAGAGTTGCCAACGTTGGCATTAGTTAGCATCTTTCTTAAAGACCTAGCTGCCAGATTCAGATGACATGAGAATTTCAGATTTCAGTTTTAAAACAAGTAACCTTTTAGCCCTTGTGGTTACAGATGAAAGCTTGAAAATGAGAAGTGACTGCAGGAACCAGAAGGGAAAATATAAAGATTTATGTTTTTTAAATCTCATGATTTTTGCACCACTATCATGGTCTCTGGGGAGCCTGATTCATGTTTTCTGAATGCTTGGAGTTCGCAATATTGAACTACTGTGATTTGCCCTTTAGGGGGATGGGAATAGATAGCATGTGCCTGTATCCCAGTTCTCAGACATTTGCATTGCTGGTGAAGTTGGCACGGGCCTTTTATCCAGATGACGCTCTGCACCCTTCCTGTTCTTTTGTAGTCACTAGCAAAACTCCCATTTATTTTAAAGGGGTAGGATCAGGCCCACTGAGTGTTAAGCTTCTGGTACGGGTTGTCTTTATGACATATTATGGACATTGCCTTCAGATATTTCCATGGCCTTTATTTTTCAATACACAAGGTCAACAAGAACGTGTTTCCAAAAAGGAAGATATTTGTGAAGTACAGTGATCCCTTTTGTGGGCATTCACACTATTCCTAACTTCATTTCCTCCTTCCAAGTGCTTCTCCCCCCAACCTCCCCCGGATATTACAGAACTATCCTTTTAAAATAGCAATCAAATACCATGCAATCAATACCAAAATAGCAATCAAATACCATGCATTAACCTTGACAAGGCTGAGTTATCAACTGAAATTGTGAGACTGCCTGATAAATCTAAACCAGTCATAAAAAAATTAGTCACTGAAGACTTTAATCCCATTTCAATGTTTCTGGGCATATGCCATAGCAAAACGAGGAGCAAAGTGTCAGACTGCCTAGGGACTGCAGGAAACCAGACACATTCTAGTATTGTCAACTGAAGTGACTGTTAGAGAGCTTATTCCTTCACTCTCCCACTTCCCTGATCCTTCTCGTGTGAACAGAGAGCAACAATACCCGAAGTCCGAAGGTGCAAACAATTCGATGTTTATTGGGGTGAACTTCCAGCAAGCTTAAATACAAGTTCCTTTTCCTTATTTTCGAATCCCAACTTACTTCCTGTTTGCCCCTAATTTATATAGTAATATTGTTAGTTATACCTTAACCAGTCATTCTACTGAAATTTAACTAACCAATCCTAACATATTGTAACATGATTAGCTAACCAATTATATCCCACCACCTTAATTAGTTTACACCCAGCAAAATTAATTATACAGCAGACGGAAACAATCACAGAACCAGACAGAGACCATGCCAATAAACAATAGCAAAGTGGGAACTATGACAAAACAATACAGAAGTGAGGATTTCACATCCCAGCTATTGATAAGTGAGTTCTTGCCAGACAGGATGCTATCAAACTAAGTTTCCTTTTACATCTTCTAGGCACTTCCCTTTCTCTGGAGGCGACAGGCATTATCGGGACAGGATTGTATTCCTAACAGCCCAATAGCACCTTCTTTCAATGTGACTAGTTTGGAATGTGAGGATGTGACCGGTCGCTTCCCAGCTTATGGTTGCCTCTGTCGCTTACACAAAGGCCTTAGCCTAAGAACAGGGCCTCAGACTGTCACAGTAAGAGAAGGACCTTATGCTGGCAGACAGTGATTTTGATTCTTTCTTTTATACCTCTAACTAGCCAAGTGATAAGAATACACCTAAATTCTTAAAGTACAGGCCTTTGCAGACAGGCCTGAATATCTATATCCTAACAGTGACCTTTAGGTAAAGAGTTTGGGAATTAATATTTCATATATTTTTTGCTTGGGAAAGTGGGATTTGAACCAGCTTATTAAAATGAGCTTAAATACCCATTTCTTTTTAAAAAAGTCTCAGAGTGCACTTGTCTTGTACCAATCTTTTTTTCTGATGTGTGTAAACCAAGAGACTTTTTCCTGAGAAGTATTTTACCTAGACTTCTAAACAGAATTCATTATTCTAATGGCATGTAGTGATGTCTTTGTAGCCCAGTGGAATATGGAGTTTACACTCTTACGTGAGCATTTCAAAGGCAACTACCGTGATTAGCCACACAATTGCTATTGAAACTGAGTTGTGTGGCAAATGCTGCTGGGCCCTCTTGAACATCTCAACCTTTATTCAGTACGAACAAAACTGCACTACACAGCAGACATATGATACATAGGCAAACCAGAACCCTATCCTGTAGTCTGATCACTCCTGTGCCTAGGGTGTAGCCTCACCAATTTCAGAAAAACTCTGTGCAGGTGGGATGGTTGATTCAACTTCATAAGTTTTCAGAATTGAATTTGCATGTGCCTAGTCACGATGAAGAGATTTATAGTCTCCTCTAAGTAGGGTGACCAGACGTCCCAATAAAATCATGACTGTCCCGATTTTTAGTTCTTTGTCCCGTCCGATGCATGGTCGGGATGCCATTTGTCCCGATATTGCGGCTTTGGCCGCTCCAGTGGTTTTTTTTTTTTTTTTTGCTTATCCCATGTGTCCCGATATTTTGTCCGTTTCATCTGGTCACCCTTCCTCTAAGCTAGATGGCTGTCTTGTCAGATTCTGCTTAAATGAGGCATGGAGTGAAGTTTCAAGGGAGCTCTGAAAAGGGTAACTTTTCCCCCCACAAACAGGAGAGAGTGTCTGTCATTCTCATTTTTTGTCCAAGTGTGAATGAATGGCTCAGCTGGTTAAAGCAGGATTTTCTTTCTCTATGCAACAATAAGAGATGGTCTAGTTAAAATAGGGAGAGTGCGGAAAGAAGTGGTTCCCCCACAGTAGGCCACCCTGTCATGAGAGAGCTCCATCTGTGTATGTGAAATTAGATAAAATGCCAGTAGATGATGCTCAATAACATGTAGTATAGTTCCTGGGTTTTGTAGGCCCTATAAAACTTGGGCACTGCAAATGGCTTCCTCTGGTTGCTCTTTACATCGTCTCTTAACAGGGTTTTAGAAGTGGGATTTGCCTTAGCAAATATATCTTGTCGAATCCTTAAAGCCACTATTCCTTCAGCATTTGAATGTCTGAGAGAGATGTCTTGTTAACGTATGACATTTTAAGCTGTGCAAACCACTCTTTTCCCTTTGTGTTTGGTAGTGCTCTTAACGCAGCTGGAGGCTTCCACTTCTGGGGAAAAAGCCTGAGGTCCTTGGTCAGTTTTGTATTTCATCCTTATTCAAACAAATTCCCATTAGGAGCATTGCTTTTGGCTTCAGGATGCAGGGCCAAGTATGGCGAAAGTAGCTCTCCTCACACTATGCACTTAAGGGCCATCCAGCCACCTCTTATGTTGTACAGAGGGCCTTGCTGAAGTGTGTAAGGGTTAGTGGTGTATTTGATGTGAATGTCCACACAGCTGCATACAGAGCGCTCTCATTAGTACTCTGGCCAATGCTGGAGTTCAGTTTTGCCTCCAGTACATATTACTACTCCCCATTGATCCATCACGTACCTGCTCTGCTTTGGCAGCTATGAACGAGCAGTGTCAGAGACAAAAAAAAAAAAAAAAAAGTTGAGGAACATCACTGGATATTGCCTGTTCTCTTAATTCTCTACACTTATTTTTCCTATGATTATATATTTTACTATAATTTGTCTTCATTTTCTTGATGTTACCTCAATTAAATATACAAAACCAGAATACTTCCCTACAGAATTTTTCTTAAAACAAACCACCTCTACCTCCAAGATACTTAAAATCTGTAGAATATTCCCCAAGAGACTTTTAATTCTTGTAAGACAGATCACACTTTGGTTCTGAACACACATATATTGTCTTTCTAAAGCCTGATGCTTCAGCAGAGGAATTTTCGGTAAAGCTTCAATCTATCTGAGGTTTTTTTATCCCGCTCAAGTGTTCCAAGAGAAACTTGCTAGTAATCAATCTTGGATACAAGGGCAGGATTTGGAATCTGGCTAGCCAAGGAAGTGAGAAATGGCCAGATCTTGCAATATTTTTAGATGCTGACATTGTGATAGGTGAGAAGTTAACCTGAAGTAAAGTGTGCGTGTGCATATACTCCCACACTCCGAGGACATTGAAAGCTATTAGAAGCAAGAGAGAATGATGTCCAGTTCCAACAGAAATGGAATCACCAATCAAAACCTTAGAATCTAATCACAAGTGTCCATAGTTGTGATACATTCTAGATCAGTACAAGAGCAAGTTTTTCAAAATATTTGAATGGCATGATTGATGCTCTTCTTACAAGGACTAGTGCTACACTAAAAGATGTTACAGTTCCTGGGGGAAATTAAGATTTATCAGTGACTGTTGGAGCTCAGAAATGTTGGCTGCATTTGTCCGTGAGCTCTCTTCTAGGGCTGCAGTAATTTACTAATTCTCACACATTGGGATACAGTAGTATCCATCCTAGCTGCCCTCATGAACTCCATTTTTATTTATGCATAATATACCAAAGCCTTGTGGTGAGGCAGCACTGAAGATCTTTGCAAACAATCTATTTTTAAGTGTTTACTAGTTATTTCCTTTCTGTAGCACCTGGTAAAGTTGTATGCACTCTTAGGACTTAGCCATCAGTCTTTAATAACTGAAAGCCGTGCAAAAGAAGCTATATTTGAATGATTTGGCCCATCTTTAAATACCAATAAACTGCAGAAAGTACATGAGGCTGATGGTACTGTATCTAGATGCTATAAGGGTCTTGGAGTAAGACTGGTCAAATTCTGAGTGGATTCTTTGTGTGGCCATATTTGATTAGGATGGTCAGTTTCTAAAGCTGATTATTATCCTAAATCAATAGAGGTCTGATCTAATGCTAACTAAAGACAATGGAAAGACAACCACTTACTTCAGTGGGTTTTACGTTAGGCCTTTGGCCTTTTGTGTTAAGCTCTTCTGGCTTCCTCGGTACTATGAACCATTTTTTTCCTTCATTCCAAAGATGTTCTGGAGTCTGAGTCTCTATTGGTCTGATCCCTGGGTCTCAGGTACCCTCAATCCAAGCATATGACACATGGTTGGTTGTGAAGAAGTACTCCGAGCGGTATATAGAGTGGCATACATACATAGCATGTGGGCTGTTCGAAATAGTTGCTAACTAATAAGGGGTCCCAGATTTACTTTGAATATTCCATAGTTATGAGAGAGCGTTGTCCATGTCCAGTGCCACAGATGTAGTAGTAGGCAGAGTGTTTGTTTGAGCCATTATTTTCACTCCTCAACCATAAGTTGGTATAATATTCTCCACCCTCTCCCATTACCAAAGGGCATGTTTGGGGGTAGTGGAGTCAACAGGTGAGTACAGGGTACAAGTAATGTCTTGCTGTTTCATGTTGTTGAGTTTGTTTAAATTTGATCTCCTATTCTGTTCCTTCATCATAGCTATAATCTTTGATGTGAAACGTGTTCCATGCTGGCTGAAAATCTAAACAAGCTATTATCTCTGTATATTTTCAATAACACCAGTGAGTTAAGCATCATCTCCATGAATGTATCAGGTGCTACTTGTTCTTGATCAAACTGTACTTTCCTAGGTGTTCCCCATCATAGCTCTTAAGTTAGATTGATCTCACAACAGATGTTAAATGTACTGCACTGTAGTTTTCTGGCTTGTCTCTTGACCCTTTTCTAAATAATGGAGTTGTGTTTGTCATTTTCCTCCATTAGTTAAAGAGGGATCAAAAAGCAAACCAGAAAACTATAAAGCAGTAAGTTTAACGTCTGTCACAGCACCACCGGGAAGAGATTGTTTCGAGAAGGGTACACTGTAGGGCAACTCAGTCTGGTGAATAGTCACATTATTGTCTTCCCATGTATCTTTTTCGTCAGTTTCTCTTCTGATGTGATTCTCTAGTCTCCTTACAAATTTAAAGACCTGCTAAATTCAATCACTTCCTTACGCACAAATATAATTCTTAAATAGATGCTTCCTTGTACTGGATAGTCAACCATAGGCTATTGCTGTTATTTATATATGGCATGGGGAAAGCTTTAATTATTGGGATGCAGCCCAATGTGTATGTGGGGGAAATAGGACCAAAAATTAGGATGTTGGCATTAAATTACCAGGTCCTGGTTTGAAATTCTAATGCAGTAAGAATTTGTCCAGAGGAGTTCTGAGAGTTATTGTACAGTGTGCCCTCCAGTGTCAGGTCATGCAAATATTTATTGCAAGCGTTAAATGCAGCAGTCTGCATATTTGTAAATCTGTCGGGCTTCACTTCATCTGGGAACTTTTCTGGGTTCGGACTGCAGTTCATTTTGTTGCATCTGCCCTCTCCAGGGGGAAGACAAACCAAAGATGAAGAACTGGGAGCTAGATATCTAGGTTTACTAGAACCTGAGATGGATTATACCTCAAAGTTATCATTTGGCAACATAAGAACGTCCATGTAACTGTCACTGCCTGGAGAACAAATTACATTCATGCTTTATGGCCCTAACCCTGCCACCCTAACTCAGGGCTTGTCTACATGGACAGCTGGTACACTCTAACACACCATAGAGACCCTGCTGGTACTCACTAACAGTTCTCTAGTGCACAGTGGCTTAGTACTTTTGAAATGAAACTCTGTTGACACACACTAGAGAACTTTCAGTGCATGCCAACAATTAGTGCACATCATGCTGGTGCACACTAATGTAGCATGTAGACAGGTCCTTGCATTAGGCCTACTGGGGCTACTTGTGGAGCAAGGCGCTACTCAGCATGAGTGATGGTAGCAAGAAATGGGCCCTGCAGAAGATGGTCACATTTTTCTGAAAACTTAGTGATTGATTCAGAATGAAACATAGTGGCTTCTTTTATGAACCACTAGAATATTGCTTGCTAAATGTCAATAGGAATTTAGGAGTAAATCCCAAGAGATGGAAAAAGGAGTCACAAAATATATGGAAAAAGCATTTCTTCTTATAAATCAAGGAGAAATACTTTGGATCCAATTTCTCACATGGGCACCTTTGAAAATCAGGATGTCTGTGAGGGTACCCAGTTGTGGATTTAGGTGCCTAATTTTATAGTATCTAACTTTGAAAAGCTCTCTGCCTCAGTTTTTCCAGCAGTAAAGTGGGGAGTAATATCACCAGTGGTGCCCTGAGAAGTAAACTGAAGGGGGAGTTGTGAAGTGCCTGACTGCCCTTTGTTCTTTTGAAAACTCCTCCCCTTCAATGTTTGAGAAGTACTCTGTAAACAGTAGCTGTTAGCATTAAATACCGAGGGCTATGGAATTTCTTTGTCATTGTAAGCTGCACAACTGTTATAAAATATTTAGAAGAAACTAATTCCTTTAAAAGAATAAACATGTGGTGTTTCTTCTATTGATGATGTCGTCTCTTGCTGCTGCTGGCTATGAAGGGGACTATATATTTTCAGAGCTGTGGCACTTTGATGTATGTTCACTAACGCCAGGCCAGCTGGCAAGACAGATATGGACCCAGCAGCTTTTAGGAAGTATTTTGTTTTTAGAGTAGTATAATCAGCTAGGAGAATCCATTTAGCTCCATCTGCTTGAGTAAAGAATACTGGGCTAGATTCTGTTCTTAGTTTTATTGATGTAACTGAAATCAGAATCCGTCTTGCTCCTGTGTATTTGCATGGTTACATAGTTTAACTTGTGATTAAGGGTGATTGCGTCTTTGTTTCATATTAGATATTGTTCACGCAAATGACAACCCTGTAGTAGCAGGGATTAGAAAGATACTGTCCACCTGGCCACTTTTCACGGTGGTTAGTTTTGTATGATGATGTTGTGCAAATGTTTACGAAAGTGGGTTATTAATAGTGTTGGCTTTGGTTAGAGCCAGGCATTATGCAGACAGATTGTGAGCAGGATTCATTATATAACTCTGCATTTCAATCCTGAGCTGAAAGACCTCTGCTGTTTCAACCCTTAATTTATCAAATTGTGGGGCAATTTTATGATGTAGACCTTAGTTGTTGGCGTTTTAAGGGCCATTGGGGTTCTGTGAGATTACTGCACTGTAAGGCCTGAAATTTACTAGGCTAGTAGGGTTCAATAGACTTGTCAATAGGGAGTCAGTTGTAGCTGGAGCTGAAATTGGTGCATGAACCTAAGAATGATGTGGGGAGGGATGAAGTGTATAAGGATTCTCACTATGCTAACTGGATTCATTTTTACTTTGTTTCCTTGTTGTCATTTTAATCCCACTACAGTCACTGGAGCTGGTCAAAATTTTTTCCTGTGAAACAGTTTTCCATTGGAAACTGCTTATTTGAATAAATCAAAACATTTTGTGTCAATGTATCAATTTTTTTGGACAAATGATTGTAGTGCTTTGTTTCAATAAGGTGGAAGCACTTCCTTTTGACTGTTAAATACCATAATAAAGTCAAAATGATAGAGAAAAGGACATTGTCAAAAGGAAGCACTTTAACATTTCTGAAACAATTTTTTTTGGGAAATTTTGTTTTGTGGGAAACTTAAAAATTTTGGCTTTACATTCTGACCTTGAGATGAAAGTCAAATGTCAGACTTTCCCATGGAACAAGTTTTGACATGCTCTAATATTCGCTACAGCTAAACCAAAAGGCATCATTGTTTGTTTGATGAGATTTTTTTGGGGAGATATAATAGTGGCTGCTATAATCTAGAATTAGAACCAGAGATGGTTTTCATTTAATATTTTCTTTATGGAGAGTGGAAACAGACATTTCAGAATACATTTTCTCATTAATGCACACAATATAGAGCTTTCAGTGTATAATCCTACATCAGTACTTTGATAACAGATCCCCAGAAGCTTTTTACAGGAGAGACTGAATGTGGTGTTCCACTTTGCCTTTCTAGATAAGATTTTCCTTTACAACCCCTATCCATTTGGAAGACACAGGACAGAAGATAAGGGGTCCAGTAATAAACAAGGAGCCAAAGATGAAGGGCTTGGGGGAGCGGTCTTGAAATTTCAACAAATGTATGTTTTGATTTCTGGCTGTGATCACGCTGCCGATTGAAGAGATAGCGGAGTGACAATGGGATGTTTACACAAAACCACATCATGAGTCATAGCAGAGGCTTATATTTTATTTAGAGCTAGGGGAATTGTTCAATTAGCTTTCCAAAAGCTGGATCATAAATAGGTGTTTGTGTTTTCTGTACAAGAACAGATTAAAGATACCAAATTCTGATTTAATTCCCAAGCCGTTTTTCCAGCTGTTCTTAGTACTGATGCGGTAAATGTTGAATAGCAGAAGTCTGTTCAGAGATGTATAACACTGCTAAGCACCAGTGAAAGTGGTAGAATCTGTGGATACTAAAGGGAGGGAATTGTGATTTTAAGGAAATTAGAACACTAATTTGTCCCGCCCTCGCTTTTGAAGGCAGTGGCAAAATTCCCAATGGCAATTTCTCAGTGGGAGAAATATTCTGTAATAGCAGGACCCCTCCCCCCCAAACGTTAGTGAGATGTTGCTATGGAGAATTGCAATGCATAGATCAGCAATGGATTAGAGAGAAAATGGTGGTAATCAGGGGTGCTGGAACAATTTTATGGTGGGGGTGCTGAGAGCCACTGAAACAAACTGTTAACCCAGCATACAGTGGAAATCACTTTAAGCCAAGAGGTGCAGTAGCACCCCCACACCCCTAGTTCCAGCACCTATGGTGGCAATGTGTCAGTTATTGATTGTATGTGTTTCATCAAGCTTTTCCACTATCTGTTGATTCCCACAAGTTCTTAAAAAACAACTGGTAACTAGGATTACAAGCCATTTACAATGTGATGGTGGCAGAAACTGGAGAGCACAATTCTCCTGGCTCTTGAAGGAATCACGTAAATTTTGACATATTCCACTGGGGTGACTTCACTTCCAGGTGACACTGTTATTGTGGAGCATTGGGGACTGAATGTAACTCTCTGGTTTTAATCTCTGTGTGTATCGTGTTACTTTTTGCAGTAGTTCTCATTTTCAATACTGACAGCAGACTATTTTTCACAAGTTACAAACCTTCAAAGGGCTGGTGTTGGATTTGACACTCCCCCAAATAGAATTGCTGCTTTGCAGCAAATACCACCTTACCCCAGATTCCCCTATAGAGAATAGTCCTCAACAATTTGAAGACCACAGTGGTTTCTGCTTCAGTGTTATGTCCAAAATCTGAATTCTACTCCTGGACATATAATAGCTTCTCTTTTCAGCTATGCAATAATACACTCCTGCATGTCTGAAACAAGTATTGAGCCCAAAATACCATGGATGATGTCTAATTCCCTTCTTATGTAGATCACTATAGCATCCCAGATTACTGGAAGATTCTTAAACTGATAGACTAATACACTGGGTCATATTCAGAGGTGACTCTAGATTGAGAAGCATGGAAAGTGTAAGTTCACAAATGTGTACATTTATACCACCCTAGACTCCAAATTTGCTTGGGGCTTTTTGACATTGAGGCTTTCTGGCACCAGTATAGCTACACCGATGTAGCAACAGTGGTGAAGATCCATAGAGTGGACATGCTACACTGGTGTGAAACCTTGCACCCGTGCAACTTACCCCTGTTTAGAATTCTCAACTTTAGGTAGCCAGTTTTAAAAAAACCTTTGTTCTTATCATTCTACTCTGTGACCAATGAGCTGTGAGCAATAAGTGGGAGGCAGTTGGGTGCATTGGCAGAGGAGAAAGCTCTGTGAATGCTAGCATTCTCTGTTCCAAAGAGAAAAATCCACAAGAGTGCATAAATAGCCTTGCCCTCTGGGTTGTAATGAGGCGATAAACAGGGGCTCTTTAGACTTGAGCAAACAGGCTGAAAACTCAGTGAGTCAGCTGAGGAAGGCTCAAGAACTACCAATGGCCAAAAGAAACCAGAAATACATAGCCTGTAATATGAAGGAACTCAGCAATACACACAATTGTGGTAAAGAGTCTATCAGTGTTGTAGTGTCATTTGTTATCACAATATATACACCTGCAGCTGTAAAAGTATTGTAGGTCGGGGTGTAATTAGCCATTATAAATTAGTATTTACTAGCCACAGATAGTCTGTCCTACTTTCTTGTAAATTGCTCTGGCATGCCTCCAATGTAGAAAGCTTGCAAAGGCTGATGAGCAGAATAAATCATTCCTAAGGCCTTTTCAAGGTTTTACTCAAACCAAAATATTGTGTATCTAATTCATAGCCACTGATGCATACATTACAGTGTCAAACTTTGGTGAGTATATATCATTGGACTAATCTTTCAATATAACAATTTTTTTTTAAATATGTGAAGCATTTGCATCTGTATGACTGTCTCCTCCTGGCTCTGTGGAGACTGATGGACATATAAATATTAATGTTTGGAAAAGATCTATAGATTAGATAGAGCATACTGCTGTAATTCATAGGGAAGATGACCTCATGAAAACTTGATTGTTTTACATAATCCCGTCAAAACGCTTCCTAAGGTAAACTAGAAATGCATTTACAACTATTTTACCTTAGAGACTAACCAATTTATTTGAGCATAAGCTTTCGTGAAGTGAGCTGTAGCTCACGAAAGCTTATGCTCAGATAAACTGGTTAGTCTCTAAGGTGCCACAAGAACTCCTTTTCTGTTTGCGAATACAGACTAACACAGCTGTTACTCTGAAACCTATTTTACCTTGTCAGTCTCTCCCTGTTTATGCTATCCCTGCCTTTTATCTAGTACTTGAGCCCATGCAAAGCTAGAGATGACAGTCAAAAAATCATATGGGGTGGGTATTGCTGGTGATGATACATCATTCATATTATACATGATACATCAATATGAATGATGTAACTGAATGAATTTTATAAAAAACACAATAAATCCAACATTCCAATTAAACACAAAACCAACTCAAGCCCTTTAAGAAGTGGCTCATTAGATGTACTGAGGGTGTACTTTTAGAATGATAGATACAATATTCCCAGCTCTAAGCCTTTAGGAATCATGCATCTCATGGAAGAGATTGACAGTGTGTGTCTGCTACTGTAGGGCAATTACCTCCCTCAAGACTGGAGTCCAGATTGTTGAGACAAGAAATCAACAAGAGGCTGATCATATTCTCAAGATATTCTTAGCTGGTACTTTGCAGCTCTGTTCACAGGGAGAGAATATGCCTCAGAGATTGAGAGCTCTTTAACTGCTTTATATAGGGGTTGGTTTTCAGCTATGAAATGCCATTTTAATGGTTTATTCTTGCATTATTAAACTACTTTGTTGTGTAAGAAACCAAATTAATGGGTCCCTGTAAAAGCGTGTCTTAAACTGCAGTAACTGGGGTGCTCTATAAATTATATACATACCGCTAGTGATAGAGCTGCTTCTTCCCATTCAAGTCTGAGAAGGAACATGGCAGAGACCACTGTAGCAAATAGGAAACTCATCTATGGCAATGTATAAAATATATAATTAAAATAAAAACATTTGTCACCTGAATAGATGGTGACTACCCTTGTGATGTGATATAAGAATGTAAGAAAATATGACTCATGGTGACTGTTGATTGTGATTAGCAGACAGGGTCTGATCTTGGAAGGGATAAGAAAGCCATGCTTCTATGAGATGTGGCGGTATTTGAAACTTGTGGGAATTAATGGCATGAGATTCATGTTCTGAGTTATCCAGTGGCCTTGTGTTCAGATTTCAGTTCTGAATGAAGTAACTTTAGCTGTCTACTGGTGAAACCATTGTAGATCAATCGCAGAGATGTTTGGTTTAGTTTAGGCATTGAATATACTGAATTTTCAGTGGTAAAATGTGCAGTCTGTGTTTCTATATAAACAGAGACAAGGTGGGTGAAGTAATCTCTTACTGGACCTGTTCCTGTTAGTGAAAGAGAGAAACTTTCGAGCTGACACAGAGCTCTTCTTCAGGAACTCTGTGTAAGCTCAAAAGCAACAGAAGTTGGCCCAGTAAAAGATATTACCTCACCCACCATTGCCTCTCTATGTAGCTACACAACAGTGCAAACAACAATCTATGGACAGAGGGATTTACAAATATTATTAGTTTAAAATATATACACTCAAAGGGGTTACCAGACTTGTATACTAGCTTATATTTCAGGGGAGGCCAAACTTACTGACCCTCTGTGCCTCATACAGCAATCTTCAGAAGTTCAAGAGCCAGGGCTCAGGGCTTCAGTCCTGTGGGAAAAAGAAAAGGAGGACTTGTGGCACCTTAGAGACTAACCAATTTGTTTGAGCATAAGCTTTCGTGAGCTACAGCTCACTTCATCGGATGCATAAAGTGGAAAATGCAGTGAGGATGTTTTATACATACAGACCATGAAAAAATGGGTGTTTATCACTTATAACTTATCACTTATAAACACCCATTTTTTCATGGTCTGTATGTATAAAACATCCTCACTGCATTTTCCACTTTATGCATCCGATGAAGTGAGCTGTAGCTCACGAAAGCTTATGCTCAAATAAATTGGTTAGTCTCTAAGGTGCCACAAGTACTCCTTTTCTTTTTGTGAATACAGACTAACAAGGCTGCTACTCTGAAACCAGTCCTGTGGGGGGTGCTTGCCAGGGCTTGGAGCTGAAGTCCCACTCCTGCTGAAACCCTGAGCCCTGGCAGGCGTGCCCTGTGGGGTGAAAGCCCCAAGATCCCCTCTACCGCCCAGCTGGTCAGAAGCCAGAGGCATGTGATGTCACATGGCCCACCCCCAGATTTTTGCCAGGGTTTGCTGACCCCATTCAGTCAAATGATGCCACTGTGCCCCCTCCCTGCATGGCAGTTGCTGGAGCCAGAAAGCTGGGAACTGAGGCCACAGAGAGAGGCGGCAGCAAACAGCTGGGAGCTCTAGGTCAGTAGTTCTCAAACTTCTGTACTGGTGACTCCTTTCACACAGCAAGCCTCTGAGTGCAACCCCCCCACCCATATAAATTAAAAACACTTGTTTATATATTTTACACCATTATAAATGCTGGAGGCAAAGTGGGGTTTGGGGTGGAGGCTGACAGCTCACGACCCCCCCATGTAATAACCTTGCGACCACCTGAGGTGTCCTGACCCCCAGTTGGGGAACCCCTGCTCTAGGTAGAGCTCCTGCTTTTGCTACTGTGTCTCCCCGCAGAGCTAAAGTAGCAGCCCTTCCCTGCAGCTCCCACCTGTTTGCTGCTGGCTCTCCACCTGAACCGAACACCTGGGAACTGCAGGGAAGGGCCGCTGAGGATAAGCGGGGGAAGGGAATTTTGTATAAAAGTGAAACTATCCAATATAGTCTAAAATACCCATAAGCTGCAAACAGTACTAACTGACAGCAGATATACAGCCTCCATCATCGGTGCCAACTTCTTCTGGCGCCGGTGGGTGCTTGACCCCGCCCTGCCCTGACTCCACCCCTGCCCTGCCACTACCACTCCCATTCCAACCCCTTCCCCAAAGTCCCCGCCCCAACTCCGCCCCCTCCCTGCCTCTTTTCGACTTCTTCCCCAAATCCCCACCCTGGCCCCGCCTCTTCCCCGCGTCCTCCCCTGAATGTGCCACGTTCCCGCTCCTCTCCACTCCCTACCACAGCTTGCTACAGCTGTTTGGCTGTGGCAAGCGCTGGGAGGGAGGAAGGAGCGGAGACGCGGCTCTTGGGGGGGAAGCGGAGGAGGAGGTGAGGCGCGGGGGGCGGGGAGCTTGTCTGCCAGTGGGCGCAGAGCACCTATTAATTTTTCCCTGTGGGTGCTCCAGCCCCGGAGCACCCATGTAGTCAGCGCCTATGTCCTCCATTAAAGTGGCTGATATTGCCTTCGCCATCTCCTCCAGCTGCTTCCTCCAGCCCACCATCATCACCTCAGTCTCATCTGGGTTGAGATTCAGCCAGCTCATAGAGTTCGTGGTGGTCACTTTTGTTACTCCTTTAGCCTTTAAGTAAATGGCTGCTCCTCTGCAGGCATCTTCTCTAAGTGCAGCTCCCTACCAGCTTTTCTCTCTTAATTATTACTGGCACTTGCCCCACATAACTTGCCTTAGTTACAGAGTTGCAGTGACACTTAGGCATCACTGGTGTTGCCGATCTATGCCGATCTAGAGCTCTCCCATTGACATAATAAAACCACCACAAGGAGCAGCAGTAGCTGTGTCAGCAGGACGTTTTTTCACACCCCTGAGCAACTACAAGGAAAGGCTCCAGGATGGGGAAAGGCTCAGGGGGGAGGCAGCAGGGCAAGGCTCCAGCAGCTCCCCACTACTGGAGCCTTTCCCCACCATAGGGAAAGATGCCACAGCAGGGTAGGGCTCTAAAAGAGTTGAAATCCTGGCCCCGCTGAAGTCACTAGCTGTTTTACCATTGACTTTTGGGTGAAATTTTCCTAACTTCTGAGTCTTTAACTTTGCAACTTTAACAATGAGCCTTTTAATGCTGTATTAGAAAAATTTAATGTATAAAAATGCTATTTTCAGGTACTTTGCACTTTTTAAAATCTCACCCTTTATTTCCAAAGTGCTGGGCTGTGTCTGCTCCCAGTCAGTGGGAGAAGAGTGAGGCCAAGGCTGAGTGCTTTTGGAAGTGCCGCCCACAGCCAATTCCTCTAATAAACCTGACCTCCCTAACTGATCCAATTCTTAAATTGCAGTGAAATTGTGGCAAACTGCCTCCTCTAGTGGACATGGCCTGCCAAAGTCATGAGACTTGGCTCTCAAACGCACTGCTCTTTTCCTGGTAGGCTCACTCTTCACTATCAGTTTGAATGCATCCAATAACGCAGACTTAGAAAAAATATTGCCCCCTTTCCCCCACATATTGACAACCATACCAGTGAACAGCAGGGCGATTCTAGCTCTTGGAAGTGCCGGAGGCAACAGAGTATTTAAAGCAAATGAATGTTTGGAAATGTGACGGAATCCGTGGTCAATGGGACCGTTTGTGTCAGAGTGACTTTGGGGCCATATGAA
Organism: Chelonia mydas; assembly: GCF_015237465.2. Lineage (NCBI taxonomy): Eukaryota > Metazoa > Chordata > Testudines > Cheloniidae > Chelonia > Chelonia mydas. The sequence continues at coordinate 19,338,982 of NC_051250.2, read as the reverse complement.
ACCCATCAGCGAGAGGAAACCTAAAGAGAGAAGGCTGCATAAGGGCATGAGGTAAGCACCAGAATGTTGACAACTGTTCTCCTTAGGGTCCCAATACAGTCCGTAGGCAGACAGAAGCTCCCACTAGAGTCAAAATGAACTGTATAACAAGTGAGAGTCTTGCCAGAGTTTTGGGGCATCTAAAATATATGTTTTTAACTTCCATTGCTATTGACTTTAATTTAGCTTGCACAATATTTTAGATTGGTGAACTGAGACCAATAGTGAGTTTTGTTGTATCTATGGCTATTTCAGCTTGGAAAAAATACCCTTTTTCTTTTTCTTTACCGTAATAATTCAAGAAAATTTCCTCAACACTTTTTGGGCTAGCTAAGGATGAAAGGTTTCTCAGATTTGTGTTGCACATGCCACTAGCATAGTTTTGAGGTAGTATCTCTGCCTCCAAGAACAGTCCTGGTGTTTGAATGTTGGATGGCAAAACTGCCAAGTACCTTGTGTTGCAAAGCCATTCCTTCATATCTGAGACTCTAAACTCGCTGGGCTTGTTGGATGCCAGTTTTACACTGGTGCAATACCATTGAAATCAATGGAGTTACAGTGATGTAAAACTTGAGCAATAGTGAGTCGGGTTCTCTATTTGTAACCCACAGCCTCTCCATCTTGTACTTTGATAATCAGTGAAAGCAGGTAAAAAGCCAGGATCTTAGAAAGTGCAAGACGTAGGTGAACGTGAAGGAAAAGGTATGAGCAGAAAAAAACCTTCATCATATGGATGAGATTAGCTGGTAATTAAAAAGTCAACCAATTTGAGTTAAAGGATGGATTAATTAGATAAAAAACCAGGAAATCTAATTTGCTCAGCAATTTATTTTTCATCTGAGTCAAGAAGATGTTTATCATGGTTTCTATGAAGCTTGTAGGAACGAAGTCAGATTTAATTAGACTTTTGTGTAATGACCTACATCTCTTCAGTTTTATGCTTGTTATAATTTATTTTATTTATATATAGATGTACATTTAAGATCTGGAGAGAATATCTGGACTATTTGATTGCTGCTTTAGCAGGTCAGATGTACTAATGTTGTAAATGTAGGGGACGTACTGTTTCCCCCCCTATTACCCTTCATATATCAGACTTCCTTCTGTGCCTACACTATTAGATCATTTGTAACTGGAAGTTTAACTCTTCACAGAAAGCAGAAACTCACCAACCTATGTCATCCCCCATTAGGAAAGCACTTCAGCATCTGCTTGAAGCTAAGTGTTGGCTTAAGTGTTTTCTTGAATTGAGGCCTAAATCAGCAAAAAGATGCATATATATATATATAATATAATTTGAAAGTGGGTCCTAATTAATCTTTAGAACAAATTGCAATTAAATTGTATATAGAATCAGTCAGAATTACATCAGTAACTAAGCTTGGTTCACCAATGGAAAGCAAAAGACGCTGGGCAGGAAGCAGTGTGAAAAATTAGCAGACCTTTACGTACCATTATTTTGAAGACCTTGGTTTTGCTTTTCAGAATATGTCAGAAGCTTCCATTATTATAACTTAATATTGTATTTGTCTGTTGCTTACAAATGCCCTTACAAGAAGGGTCAAAGAATATCACCCACAATTACATCAGGGCTGGTAGTACCACGGCAGTTCTTCATGCTGTTATGCAGGAGACCTAAGCTGAGCGTCAGTGCAAAGGTCTTGCTGCCCCACTAGTGGAAATTGGGTGCATCTTAACAGTGGTTGACTTGATGGAGAAAAAGAAAAGACCAGGGGGCTAAATAAAACTTTATAACTAGAACCAGTTGAAAATTGGAATTTCTGGTATTTTGAAATTTTTGTTTTCATGCTGATTTTGGGATTAAAAAGTCAATTTCCAAATTGCAATTTTTCAGAACTTTGTTCTGCAAAAGATTATGCCTCAAAAGGTTTAGTTGGCTTGGTTCAATATTAATCTGTTTCTCCCTGAACTGCCATGAATTGTATTTTGGGTGCCTCATACCTCTATTATCCCCTAGGGGCCAGGCTCCCTGGCTGGACTACATCTCCCACGATGTGCTACAGTGTTTCAACCAACGTTGAAGATATGCCATGGGAGTGTAGCCAAGCATGGGGGCCTTGTCCGTAGAGGCAAATAGGAGCATGAAGCAACGTGGAAACAACATGCACACAGATTTTAATGTCAAATTGATATGGCATTAATAAACTCAGACTGATAAACAGAAATGTTCTGGTTTGGATTGACCTGACATGAATGAAAATATTTTGTTTAGATTTTTCCCAATGGAAAAGTGAAAAATTTTAGGCAAAACTGAAGCTTTTCCCAGAAAATTTCAGTTTTCAGAAACTGCATTTTCCACAAATTCCCATCCAGCTCTATTCCTAACCAGGTAAGTATTGGTAGCCAGATCAAGGTCTGCAGCATGCCCTCTGTGCTCCTATATCACTTTATGTGATTCTTAGGTAGCATAGAGATGGACACACTAGATATGCCTAGGTACAGTAGCTACATCCTAAAAGTTAGATCCTCTAACTGACTAATGGCATGTTCCATATCTTCTGGAAGAAATGTGGAACAATGACAATCAGAGAGATGGGAGAATGGAAGGGCAATGACATGAATGTCTTTAGGTCCTGGACATCCAAATTGATATGACAAATAAAGAAATTCTTTAGCTCTCCAAATAATGTTTCCATGTTTTTTACTTCTCCCTTAAGACCAGGCAAACTAAGGGCTATATCCTGATGTTTTGGCTCAGGCAATACTCTGTCTTCATTGGAAATTTTGTCTGGGCAAGGACTTCAGGATTGTCTAAATGATTTATTTTTATGTCTTGTGTTTTCAGTTAAACGAGATGCCAGCTTGGCATTACTTGCATCTGCAGGCAGTTGCTTGTTGGCCAGATTGCATGTTGGCCAGATTGCATGTCCAAGCTGCCTTTACGAGACATGGCATGTCTCGTATTTCAGTCCTGGGCAGTAAATGCAAAGGTGGCTAAATGGCATGCCAAGTGTACAATCTATCATGCTGAGAGCTGAGGCTGGAATTCCACACTTGGCACTGCACAACAGACAGGGAGGAGATGCAGGCAGGAGAGGCTAGCACAGTAGAGATAATGCCCAGCACAATGGAGCCCTTATCAGAGCCTGCAGGCTCTACCGCAGTATAAATAATATAGACAGTGGACAGCCTCTGGTCAATGGTACAGTGAGTCTAGATGCATTGGGTTCTTCTACCCTTTCGCTGTTAGAAGTGAGCCTTCTAGGATAAGGCTGGGGCACCCTGATGTTATTTTCAAACAGCATCTCAGCCCAGTGCTGTAAAGGAAGGTGGTTCTGCAAATGGACAGCAGGCGTAAGCAATCATCCTGCCAGAGGCACTTGTCCCAAAGGCGCCTGCTTTTCGGCCGCTTTAAATGTATAATTCATGAATAACCTTCTGACCGTTGCATTTGTCTTCAGCATGGAATCTAATTGCACGTTGAGGTTTTATTATAATGAATTATTTCACATCCCCATTAAGCTGATTACTGAAGTGATTGAGACACGACTGGCCTGAGTGACAAAGTAGTAATCAACAAGAGTAAACCATGTTTGACAGGCAGATCATTTCTGCAAAATTAGTATCATTGATGAAAATGTTTGGACTGAATAAAGCAGCTTTTTTGTCCTGTAAGTGACACAAGCAGACTGCTTCCTTAAATATGCATCTTGGACCATTGACATAATGGTAATGGAATTTATAATGGTTTCAAACTAATCTCTTTAAAGGGGATAAACCTGGCTGTATAAATCGGGTGTTAACTTACATTTATGCTGCTGTTTGTTTGCCATTGCAAATTATCATTTCAATGATAGTACTCCTTCTGCCTGACAATTCATGACAAGCTCCTGCTGTCCCATAATCCTGCTGTGTGAGACATGGGCAAATGCAGCTATGTTGGAACATCTGGTTTCAGCCCAATATTCTATCTCCAGGACATAACCTCACTTGAATTCAGCTGTGATGTGCTGAATTAATGACATTGGGGGTCATTGTTTCTCTGATTACGAGGTGTATTTTATCTAGAGAAGTACAGCATGAGTATTAGCAGTGCTGCCATTGTGTCTCAGCCCTGTCCTGGAGGAGCCATCTGCGGGAGAGGAGGGAAAGTGGGGTTGTTGGGTAGCCTCCAGGCTTGTTCACTACTTGGCTTGTTTGGGGAGACTGTGAGCAACAGGAGCCTTCTAGGGATATTTTGAAGACAATCCAAGATAACAATCTTTAGGCTGATTTTTGAAAGCTTTTAATGTATGAAGTAAAATTATGACCTACTCAGTGGTTAGTGTATTGTGTTCCACTCCGATGTTTGAAAAGGGATAATTTCCAAAAGTGGAGGAAAGTTATGAATGAAATTGATTGGGAAGAAATATTTAGGGAGAAAAATGTAATGGAAAATTGGGAATCTTTTTGAGAAGAGTGTATTGGATGGTCAAAAAGCTATGATTCCACAATCAAGAGAGAGAACAACTTTGGCTAGAAGCCCATCTTGGGTCAGTGGTGAAATGAAGGCAGCAATGAGAAACAAAAAAGTACTACGTAACAATTTGGGGTGGCGGCAGGGGAGCAGAGGGGAAATAGAAGCAATCAATATAAATTAGATGTTATAACATATAGAAATTAATAAGAGAAGCTGCAGATGTCCAAGAAAATCCATGCCTGGCAGGGCTAAAGCCAATAACAAATAGTCTGAATGATTTAGTAATAATAATAAAAGTAAATGTGTGTGTGGAGAGGGGGGACCAAATTAAAAGGAAAATCTGTGTTCTATAGTGTTTGAGAGAACAATGGGATACAGAACATGAGAACAGGGTTTGCGACTTTGAAGTGAGGCTGACTCTAGGATTTGAGATCCGTAAGAGATTTTCAGACTCTGATGCCAAATATTTTTATTTCCTTGGGATATGTAGTTGGTTAGATGTGTATGAACTGAGGTGAGTAAATAAACAGCATAACTGTTAACAAAATACCCCTTTGACTTTCTTCCCTTTTAAAATTTGCTATCCCTTGGAAACTTTAACAGAAATATGACTTTTTTTCTAGGTAAGAATGGAATTGAAAAATACGTATGAGGATATACTGTATTATTAATTAAAAAACAAACAAGGGCCAGGTCCTACCCCTGGGTAGCCATGGAAGAGCCAAAATGTAGTGTCTTCTGGAGAAGTCAGGGAGCCGAGTGGGGACTTTCTATACCCTCCTCTGGTTCCCAGCATGCTGTAGACCCAGTCTCAGCCATGGTTCTTTGAACAGCAAGTGTGTGAGTGGGACACAGGTGTAACAGATGACTGATGAACAGCTTGGATTCACAAACACAAAATCCTAGGTAAGTGGAGACTTGGAGAGGTTTCTTTCCCCATGGACATGGAATTCCCATGGCCTGGGCATGCACCAGCTACTACAGATTGGGCTTGAGGATTCTAGCTTTGAGCCTTTTGAACAGGCTCTTTACTTTCCATGGACTTGATCCTTATAAATCATTCAGTCTCACTCTTCTGACTCTCACACTATTTAAAAATTAAATGGACTAGTGCTGGCCTTTTTGCTAGGAGATGCATATTTACTCTTCATTAATAATGGCATCTTGATAGTGAAAGATGATGGTCCTCTGAACTCTAAGGTCAGTGTTCTTGCGCTACAGGGTTGAGAGAAGCAATTCAGCATTTACCAAGAGATCTTTTAAAAGATATATATTTTTCTTTTCTAGACGACCAATAGAGAAGTTCCAAATAGTTATAAGGTATGCAACAGTGATGTTTGTTTGGTCAGTTTTAGTCTATCTACTGACAAATGTACTGCGCAAAGATACAGAGTAACAATTGAGTAAACCTTTCGTCTACAACCCATTTGTCTGTCATTTGGTTTCAAAGCTACACATACAGTGCTCCTGTAGGATCTATCATCATGTATAACTCCCACCCTTAACAAACATTACAGTAGTTTGTGTGATATGCACCATCATACTTGTGATCTGATGGCCTTTGTGTGTTCAATTTCTTAATGTAATCTGCACCACATACAGTGGAATAGTCTTATTCCACACACCAGTCACAGGTCACCCTAAGTATGGTGTCTTGTATACAGGTTATAGACCACTCTGCAACAGTGAACCATATTTGGTCAAAATTGGAAACTTTAGGAATGTAGCTTCCTAACTTTCATTTAGTTTGGATTGTCATGATCTTAATCACTTCATTTCAGTAACTTAAAAATCATTTGCTTCAAAATGACGCCATTTGGATGAGTATGAAAAGGTAACAAGCACATAGACCAATAACTGATGCTCCCATTGATGGCTGTCTAGTAAATTTTTATTTATTTTATTTGTAAATTAGTAATAACTTGGCTGAGGTCACACAAGAAGTCTGTGTTAGAATGAGGAATTGAACCAAGATATCTTGAAGCACAGTCCAATGCCTTAACCACAAGAACAAGGCCATTCTTTCTCTGACTCTTTATTACATCATTTACAGCTTTTAGTAGGACAGTAATGGTAGTCATCGAGAGCGAAATCCTGATCTCAATGAGATTAATGAGAATTTTGCCATTGACTTAAATGAAGCCAGGTTTTCACCCCTAGAGTTGACTTTTTTTTCAAATAATTGACAGCGACTTTTTTGTAGGAAGTGGTTGTTGTGTTTTTTCCTCTTCAATTCTAGACAGTCTCTCTGCCCATCTTCCCTTTCTGCAAGGATCCTCCTTGAATATTTTTTGTGTTGATATAGACCACATCCACAGACATCGACTTTCCAATGTGCCAGCGGGTGCTCGACCCCTGACTGCCTCCGCCCCGCCCCCACCCCCAAGCATGCCACATCCTCGCTCCTCCTGCCTACCCCCAGAGCCTCCCGCATGCCACAAAAGAGATGATTGCGGCGGGCAGGAGGCGCGGGGAGGGCAGGGAAGGCACTGATTGGCAGGGCCATCGGCGGGCAGGAAGCACTGGGAGGAGGAGGAGGTTCTAATGGGGGGGCTGCCGGTGGGTGCTCGGCACTCACCATTTTTTTACCCTCATGGGTGCTCCAGCCCCTGAGCACCCACGGAGTCGGCGCCTATGGCCACATCTGTGTTTAAAGTTTTTAGCTCACTTCACAGAATTTACTTCCACATTTAAATTACAATGTGTAACAGTATGGGGTAAGAAGTCTCTTGCTTAGAGCCTGGAAGACTTTGCTTAATAGCAGCAACCTTTATATGTAGAGAGATTCCACCTTAAAGAGAAATTCTCAGTTTTGCTGCCTAGGTTTCCATCTCTCCCTTTTTCCATTGTACTGAGGGCCATATTTAAATCTTGTCCTTGCAGCCTGGACAATGTTTCAGCATTAGTAGTCAGTGTGAGTGGGCATAATCCCTGGTGGTCTGCATTAAACAGATGTGGAAGTGGCCTTAACAGCTTGCACTTTTTTACATGCTCTTAGTTAAGTTTTTTAATAGCAGAGGCCTCTAGGGACATCTCTTACTACCAGGACTGGTATACTATGAAGCACCATAAATATTGAAACTAAACTGTTTGTCAAAAACAAATGAACAAAATCCATTTTATCATGCATTTATCCTTGCTTTATTGTGCTTTTCACTGACAATTTGCAACACTTCACACTAGGGAAAGGATATTCCCGGGGCCAGATTAAGGCCTACGGCCTCAGCTTCATGTGACTACCTCAGGATCTCAGCTTTTTATGTTCCGAGCTCCCATGGTTGCAAAGGAAAGTTTGTCTCTCTGGGTCCGCACCCCTACTTCTAAATGGAAAAGTACCAGATTTAAGATGGATTCCAGTATCATGTGACATGGTCACATGTCCTGTGAGACCTCATTCTTCATTACCCACCAGTTGACCCACACGTACACAGGAAGGCTTGCAGGTAAATAAACCCATTCACAACCAATTGTCCTAGTCAATGGGAGCCATCAAGATTCTAAACCACCATTAATGGCCCACACTTTGCATAATTACAATAGGACCTCAGAGTTATACTTCATATTTCTAGCTTCAGATACAAGAATGATACATACATACAAATAGGAGGAATATATTCAGTAGGTTATAACCTTTGTTATGATACTTTAGAAGAGACCTTTTGCATAAAGTATATTCCAGTTACATCATATTCACACTCATAAGCATATTTCCATAAAACATAGGGAGTGCAACGTCACAATATATTTAAACCCTAACTCCATCTTAATAAAGTTATTTTTATTCAGGTCTGTATTTATCTGTCTGTAGGGGGTTTGCACTAGTCCGAATTAGAGTCATCCAATCCCTACATATCTAGATGAGTAGAAGTTAGCACTTGCATTTGAATTTTACATAATAAAAATAAATGTTTGGTGATCTGTGTATTTATACTATTGGGCTTTTCTTATAATGATGCTACAATACGTCTTTCCCACTTGAGGAGTGTGGTGTTTAGTAATAAACCAAAAACATATTTTTTAATTATAAACGATAGACTTGATTTATCAGTCCACTGTGCTAGCTTATGCTGATTTAATTCCATTCGCTGGATGTAAAACTGATATAACGGAGGGGAGAATCATGCTGTTAGTGAAACAACCACCTTCCTTTGATATTCTATGGATTGAAGGAATAAGTTTCTTTGAGTGATGATCCCACCTTGCAGTTCTATGTAGTCCTATGCTAATGATTAGAACAGTTTTGTTCATCATCTAGCCAATTTCCATTTGAGAGTTGATTTTGGATTCACATGCTTGTAATTGAAATTGGATGTTTTTTGTCATATTAAAATATAGATGATATGCAAAATGACACACTGACTGCATTTGATTTGCAAACTGCTTCTTTAAAATGGATGATCTTGAATATTAATGAAGCAGGCTTTCAAACAAATTGCCTTTCTTCCCCCGCCCTCTTTTTTTCGGTTGATGCAGAGGGTTTGATAGTATGGAAATTATGAAAATAAACACGTCCATTTCATCCAGTGCTCTATTAATTATTCATTAACAATTTAAATGGAAGCAGCTCAGCTGTTATACATTTTTGTGTGTGTCATTCACCATGTATTCTAGACAATGTCATCTGCTTTGATATCTCTAGGTGGTGGTTATACAATTCTGATCATAACTGATTCAAAGGGCTGGTCCCCTTTAACTGGACCCTTTTCAACTAATCAGATATGAACCATACTCATTATCTCTCCTGTTCTAGTTATATATTTCTTTTTGAGTGATATATCCTATGCTGGTTATTTTTTATTAAAGCACCCTATAACAGGAGAGCTTATAGCAAAGAAAAGTTATGTGCAAATTACTAGCACAAAGTGGTACCACATTATGTAAAACAGACTAGAATTGTTTATATTATTCTGGGCTAATTTCTATTTCCAGGCCTAGTCTACATTAGGTCAACATAGCTGTGGCACTCAGGAATGTGGAAAAATTCACCCCCCCACACCCTGTAACTGTGCCATCCTAATGCCCCTAGGCATAGATGCAGCTAGATCAGTGGAAGAATACTTCTATCACTCTAGCTAATGTTTGCTCAGGGAATTACAGTTCCTACAAAGACAGAAGCTCCTTCCATCACTGTAGGTGCATCTGTGCCTTGGGACCACAGTGACATAGCTACGGTGCTATAGTCAGGGCTGGCTGCGGCTTTTTTGCTGCCCCAAGTGGCGAAAAAAAAAGAAAAAAGGAAAAAAAAAAACCCCCGATTGAGCTGCAGCCAAAGTGCCGCTGAAGTGGAAGGGAGGAAACGAAGGACTCGCCGCCGAATTTCTGCCGAAGACCCGGATGTGCCGCCCCAATAACTGCCGGAGTGCTGCCCCTTTCTATTGGCCGCCCCAGGCACCTGCTTCCTTCGCTGGTGCCTGGAGCCGGCCCTGGCTATAGTCCCTGTAGTGTCGGCATGGCCTCAGATACCGAAGCTCTAAATCAGTGATTCTTAACCTTTACTGCAGCCTGCACCCCTTTGGTTCTCAAAACATGTTCTGGCTCCCCTACAATTAGCTTAAAAACTTGAAAATAAATTCTTTGTGTATTATATTTTTTGTATATTACAGTAATCGTTAAAAAATGTATAATGTTAATAAATAGGTTTGATTAAACAAAGTAGCTGTACTTACGTGCATGTGCTTAATTTGTGTTTTGGTGATTTACCTTCTAAAAAAATTTGGCATGTCTCGCACCCCCTGAAAGGCCATCTCGCACTCCTAGGGGGTGCGTGCACCCCAGGTTAAGAACCACTGCTCTAAATCCTAATGAAGTCAATAGAAGCTGTGTCCATGTATCGCAGGATAGAGTCTGGTTCAATCTGTATAACGTGGCCAAAGATTTGAGCCAGAGATGGTTTAAAAAACAACAAACAAACCAAAAAACCAACTTTACAGTGTAGTGTGAAACAACCATGCCATAGCCAACCTGCTATGAAGTGAGGGGCTGGTGGTACCAACCAATAGCGTGCTTTCTACTCTGGCAGATGAGCAGACACAGAAAAACTCTTGAATGGATTGTGCTTCTAAACCCACAAGGCTCAAATGGGTTCAAAATTAGACAAAATGTTCCTAAGCAGAATCTAACTCCTTCACTGCTAGTAACCCATGTCATTTGAGGAGTAACTCCACCAAAGTCACTAGTCTTACTAGGGAGAGACCAGAATTGGGCCCCAAGTAGCTATAAGACACACACACACATGGGATTCCCATGCTTTTCACATGCTTCTGCCATCATTATCTTGATCTTTGTGTCTCACGCAAATAATAGCTTTGTTCAAAAAAGTTCTGCGTATTGTGTGGTTATATGCTTTTGAAAATCAGTAGTGTCTGACTGTGTAACTGATGTTGGAAAATTATTAGCAAACAAATGTCTAATCAGTTACACGGTGGAGAGCAGCTATGGCGTGCTAATCAGCTGTAGTGAGGCTATTTCAGCACTAATCCTGCCGCTTCAAAGAGAACAGATGCCCAATGAGAAGGATGATATAAAATCAGAAACATCCCATTCTATGTAATTTATTCAGTTGAGTGTGCTCTTTATCCAATTTGCCATATGCTGTGGGATATAAATCTTGGGTATATGTTCTTTTCTCTTTTATACCCTGATCATTACACAACAATACTGAAAAGTTCATTAAAGTAATGCTAAGGATCTGATAGACAATCTTTAAGAATAAAGACAGTGACGATAGGCTTCTGCCTCATCCTTTGACTATAACACAGGCCATTGAACTTGGGTTTGGCACTCTATTAGAGATGTAGCTTCAATGGGCTGCACTGGGGCAATAATTCATCACATAAACTGCACTAGCTGGGCCTGCTAGAGGGCGTCTGAGTTTCTCCATCCTTGTGAAAAACTTAGGAAGCATGGCATGGGGTTACGGAGAGAGGATGAAATGTTGACTTTTTCTCCATATTTTTCCTTAAGCCTGACTTCTTCATTCTAGGGCTCAGCCTGGATACAAAGCTATGCACTGGGTAGTTTTGCCAGGTGCAAGGAGGGGAAAAGATCCCATCATCCAAGCTCTGGAGTAGCCTGGTGGCCCCTAATATGCATTCTTGTCAGAGGGGGAATGACCTGGGTAGCAATGGATTTCCCTGCTCCAGCCCGTACATACTTGCCCAAGGTGAGCTATTGCGGAGCTGAACTTGGCACTGTCCATGAAATATGTGGCTAATGACATGGACTAATCACTGATCTCTTCAGTAGCAGAGAGACCCTCAGTGGTCTCTCTTAAAAGTATATGAAACATTTCCAGTTCACATTAACAGTCCCCAGTAGATGCTCAAAATTGTTGCAAAAATAGCCAATTTTCTATATAAACTTTATATCCTGATGGGATCTGCCTATCATGATTTTTTTCCATACAGAAAACAGCATGTCGTAAATGTCAGGGAGCTAGAAGCCAATAAAATATGTTTGTTTTCTAAGAAAAACAGAACATGCACTTAAAGGTAGACAATCAAAGGACATGTTCAGAATACCTAATTTAGCAAACATTAAGGAATAAAACTTGAAATTTTAAAGAACAAAGCCTGAAGTTAAATTAAATATCCAATTAAGCTATCTGGCTGCAAAATATCTTTGACAGACAATTAGTTCTGGGCAAGTCAAACATTTCAGCTATGCATTCATAAAGGGCAATTAAAGAAACTAATTTATATTTGATCTAAGGAATTGGAGAATTAATTGGAAAGTTTTTAGGATTAATATGGTAGGTTAAGCTGTGATGCCTTATCATAGAATCATAGAATAACAGAGTTGGAAGGGACCTCTGGAGGCCATCTAGTCCAACCCCCTGCCCAGAGCAGGACCAATCCCAACTAAATCATCCCAGCCAGGGCTTTGTCAAGCCTGACCTTAAAAACGTCTAAGGAAGGGGATTCCACCACCTCCCTAGGTAACGCATTCCAGTGTTTCATCACCCTCCTAGTGAAAAAGTTTTTCCTAATATCCAACCTAAACCTCCCCCACTGCAACTTGAGACCATTACTCCTTGTCTTGCCATCTGCTATCACTGAGAATAGTCTAGATCCATCCTCTTTGGATCCACCTTTCAGGTAGTTAAAAGCAGGTATCAAATCCCCCCTCATTCTTCTCTTCCGTAGACTAAACAATCCCAGTTCCCTCAGCCTCTCCTCATAACTCGTGTGTTCCAGACCCCTAATCATTTTTGTTGCCCTTCGCTGGACTCTCTCCAATTTCTCCACATCCTTCTTGTAGCGTGGGGCCCAAAACTGGACACTGTACTCCCAGATGAGGCCTCACCAGTGTCGAATAGAGGGGAATGATCACGTCCCTCGATCTGCTGGCAATGCCCCTACTTATACACCCCAAAATGCCATTGGCCTTCTTGGCAACAAGGGCACACTGTTGACTCATATCCAGCTTCTCGTCCACTGTCACCCCTAGGTCCTTCTCTGCAGAACTGCTGCCTAGCCATTCAGTCCCTAGTCTGTAGCGGTGCATTGGATTCTTCCGTCCTAAGTGCAGGACTCTGCACTCGTCCTTGTTGAACCTCATCAGATTTCTTTTGGCCCAATCCTCCAATTTGTCTAGGTCCCTCTGTATCCTATCCCTACCCTCCAGCGTATCTACCACTCCTCCCAGTTTAGTGTCATCTGCAAACTTGCTGAGGGTGCAATCCACACCATCCTCCAGATCATTAATGAAGATATTGAACAAAACCGGCCCCAGGACCGACCCTTGGGGCACTCCGCTAGATACCGGCTGCCAACTAGACATGGAGCCATTGATCACTACCCGTTGAGCCCGACAATCTAGCCAACTTTCTACCCACCTTGTAGTGCATCCATCCAGCCCATACTTCTTTAACTTGCTGACAAGAATACTGTTGGAGACCATGTCAAAAGCTTTGCTAAAGTCGAGGAATAACACGTCCACTGCTTTCCCTTCATCCACAGAACCAGTTATCTCATCATAGAAGGCAATTAGATTAGTCAGGCATGACTTTCCCTTGGTGAATCCATGCTGACTGTTCCTGATCCCTTTCCTCTTGTCTAAGTGCTTCAGAATTGATTCCTTGAGGACATGCTCCATGATTTTTCCGGGGACTGAGGTGAGGCTGACCGGCCTGTAGTTCCCAGGATCCTCCTCCTTCCCTTTTTTAAAGATTGGCACTACATTAGCCTTTTTCCAGTCTTCCGGGACTTCCCCCGATCACCATGAGTTTTCAAAGATAATGGCCAATGGCTCTGCAATCACATCTGCCAATTCCTTTAGCACTCTCTGATGCAACGCATCTGGCCCCATGGACTTGTGCACATCCTTCTATGCAGTCACCTCAATGTACTAGTAAGAGGTCAAGGTATTTCCTTGATAACTAGATGACCTTTCCTCCCTTTAGGAAGTCTCTAGTGAGATAACATTATTGATTCTTGATTAATGCTGAAGACACTGACTGCCAATTTCTCACACTGTGAAGCCTTTAATAGCAATGCATGAAAGAAAAGTACAAAAGAAGAGAAATCTATCATGGGTTATTATTTTTAGATTCCCTTACTAAAATGGAGCATAATCTTCCTCCTCAGCTGAAACCTCCTCTTTGCTGCTACTCTCCGGAAAACTGGTCTCTTGCTAGATTTGGAGCCCTCCTTTCCCCCGGTGCCATAGGTCTGCAGGTCTAGGCTTCATGATCCCTCCAGAAAGCCCTGCATAGGTTCCAAGGGGTCATGACCACCTTCCATTTCCACATGGCTAGGTAAGAGGGAGTCTCCTAAAACTCTTCTGTTGTAACATGGTGAAGGTTGAGAGTCAATCAGATCTCCATTTTAGTTTTTTATGACCAATTTCTGATCCTAGCCATACGGTGGTGAATAGGAGCATTGACGGTTAGCATTGGTTCTTTGTCACATGAAAGGATTTAATTTAACTTTAGCTATATTTTATTTGTGTATTTTGGGTACATTTTTCAGTCACCAATGCTATTTTAGGCTTCTGAGTCACTTAGTTGCTTTTGAGAGTTTTACTCTTCATATATGGTATGAAGGATAAAATTAGTACTTGCTCTTGCACGCCTATGCACCCAAACTTCCATGGAGTCTGAAAGTTTTGGATGTATAAGGAATGTAAGACTTAATCCTTTATTTGCACTTTTTTCTCATATATGGCTTAGAAGATGTTCCTTTTTTCAGTGCATAAATATCAGGGTATTTTGTCTAATTCCCTTGCTCCATACACTTCTCTCTATTGTGCCTAGCTAAGTGTCTCTACCACAGTTCATCACCATGATGTCTGAGTGGCCGAAGGAGAATCCCTGCAAAGTCTAAGAAGCATTTTTTCTGTAGGTAAAAATATATATCATGTCATCAAAATTCATTGATTATTTATTTAGCGAGTGCATTGTCGTCTAGTCAAGCGATGGCATCTTCAGTGGCCTGATGCAGTTCTTCTTGGCCACTGCTGAACAGAGTCGGCCGGCGTTCATCGACACTGTGCATCATCGGCTGTGCTGTGCCACAGCTGCACAAAAGGCTGTCCCGAAGGCCCCAGCGATACTGGTTGGCTGCACAGAGACCTTTCCCGGTCCGGAACCTGTTCAACAGGGACCATTGGCGATGGGGCAGGTCGAAACCAGGCAGGCAAATTGTGGGGTCGGTGACGAGGGACTGGTTGGGGATTATAACAGATATCCATTCATCTCTCCAGAGTGTTTCTGCCCTAACATCCTGGTGAGGCGGATGAGACCATAGTGGGCGATGTGACGGCAAATGTGCAGCTGGTGGTTTAAAAAGATCAGAGTCCATCATTCATTCATCATCTTTGAAAGCAACCCCCCTACTATTCCCAAAATATTTGACTGATCATTAATCTTAAAAATGGTTTAACCAATTCAATCCACGTTAGATGGGAAACCCTATATGAGTGCCAAGTTTTAGCTCAATACAAATTAGAATGGCTGAGTTATATAAAGTTCTTGAAAAGCAGGGTTTATTGTGGAAATGGCAACTGACCATTAGCTGGAGTAGTGCTATCAGGCACAATAAATTGTTTTGACTTTATGAAATGGTGACACAAGAAAGCACATTTGGTTTTAGAGAATAATTAGCCAATTATTCTACTTACTGAATTTTGTTTTATTACTCTTGAAATAAATTTTATTATAACCATGAGCACATTAAGCCATAACAAAGTCTGTCCCATGGGCAAACACTTGCTGTTTTAATATATACTTTGTATGTGTAAGACAAGCCATATATTATGTGACATGTGCAAGGCCCATAAAATCAACCAGTGTTGGAAAATGCTGCTATATCACTAACATTTTGCAGGGAAAACCGCATACCCGGAATTAGTCCATGATTGCTTGACCTGAGTGATGTCCTATTACTTATCGGCATGGAGGTGTGTGTGTGTGTGTGTGTGTTTTATTTTTTAAAGACCTGATATTCTCAAGGAAAGAACTTGTTTTGACTTTATAAAATAGAAAACAAATTGTTTTAGTGTTTCAGAGTAGCAACCGTGTTAGTCAGTATTCGCAAAAAGAAAAGGAGTACTTGTGGCACCTTAGAGACTAACCAATTTATTTGAGCATAAGCTTTCGTGAGCTACAGCTCACTTCATCAGATGCATTCAGTGGAAAATACAGTGGGGAGATTTATATACACAGAGAACATGAAACAATGGGTGTTACCATACACACTGTAACCAGAGTGATCACTTTAGATGAGCTATTACCAGCAGGAGAAGCGGGGGGCGGAAAAAACCTTTTGTAGTGATAATCAAGGTGGGCCATTTCCAGCAGTTGACAAGAACATCTGAGGAACAGTGGGGGGTGGGTGGGGACAATAAACATGGGGAAATAGTTTTACTTTGTGTAATGACCCATCTACTCCCAGTCTCTATTCAAGCCTAAGTTAATTGTATCCAGTTTGCAAATTAATTCCAATTCAGCAGTCTCTCGTTGGAGTCTGTTTTTGAAGTTTTTTTGTTGAAGAATTGCCACTTTTAGGTCTGTAATCGAGTGACCAAAGAGATCGGAGTGTTCTCCGACTGGTTTTTGAATGTTATAATTCTTGACGTCTGATTTGTGTCCATTTATTCTTTTACGTAGAGACTGTCCACTTTGACCAATGTACATGGCAGAGGGGCATTGCTGGCACATGATGGCATATATCACATTGGTAGATGTGCAGGTGAATGAGCCTCTGATGGTGTGGCTGATGTGATTAGGCCCTATGATGGTGTCCCCTGAATAGATATGTGGACACAGTTGGCAACCGGCTTTGTTGCAAGGATAGGTTCCTGGGTTAGTGGTTCTGTTGTGTGGTGTGTGGTTGCTGGTGAGTATTTGCTTCAGGTTGGGGGGCTGTCTGTAAGCAAGGACTGGCCTGTCTCCCAAGATCTGTGAGAGTGATGGCTCGTCCTTCAGGATAGGTTGTAGTTTTAGTGTTGGATCCCACTTTGCAGCTTGTCTTCCTCAAACTCTGCTCTCAGAGAGACTTGCACCTGTGTTATTAAAAGTTGGACTGCAAACTTCCAGGTTTGTCCTAGTAATATGCACGTCAGCTGTCCGTGCATGTGCACCCCCAAGCAAATTTCCTGGTGGGGGTGGGGAGCAGGAATTGCATTTTTAAAGATCCAGTTTAATCATAAAAGTAGCTTGGACAATGAGGTCAGTACAGTTTACCAAGCAGGCGCTGAAAGCATGAAGTAGAAAGTAGAGCTAACAATTCAGAATTATTTATAACAAGCCTGACTGAACAAATGATGGGGAAATATTACTCCAGACAAGCATACAAGAAAAGGCAGTTATTTGGAGTAAGAATGTGCCAAGATGCTGCTGTCTGTATTTGGCTTGAAGTTAATGAATTCTGGCAAACATTGTGACCATCTAGTGTTACCTTCTGCATAACACAGGCCATAGGAATTCCCTGAATTCATTCCTGCTTCAAGTCCTGCTTCAAGTCCAACATTTGACCTCACTCTGTCATTCTTGCACATTCACAACTCCCACTGGAAATCAACACTTCCAGAATGTTCTTTTGAAGCATAGCCTGTAATAAGACTGGCAAATATCACAATGCTGCATGAAATAACATTTAAAATATACATCTACTACTCTTTAATAGTCTAAATAAAAGCGTTTTCAAATGATCGTTAGTTTACTCCTTTGCCCCATTAGGTAATGAGTAAAAATGTGCTTAGCTTCACTGAGTGCAATGGCGTTATTTTGGATTGAAACTTGGAAGGAACCAAGAGTAGAATTTTGGCTCAGTATAATTTTTGGGACCTAATCTGAAAAATAGAAACCTTAGGAGGAGAAACAAATGGGAAAGGGCACCACTATTAAGCTAAATTCTGCTTTCGTTTACATCAGTGTATTGCCATTGAGCAACATTGTTGCACAGAGGGGTGGCTGGTACAAGAAATGAGACAAACTCTGCTAAGTTTGCAAGTGGCTTTTGGGGGACAATGAAGAGGTGAAAATACAAACAGTTACAACTTATCAAAGGTACTTGGCAATGTCTCTTCAATGAAGTACAATTTAAATAGAGAGCTGGTTCAGCCTCCTGGCCGCTGTTGCTCACTTTGGGGATTAGCTGCATAATTGCAACAACTCTTATTATGGAAAGGTTTTGGCTGACAATAATTCCTAAGGGCAGCCCTCTCCTCAGCCGCAATCCATGAACTTTTCTTCTTGAGCATGGTGACCTACATCTCTTTGTTTCTCATCCAGAGCTCATATACCTCATGTCTTCTCCCTTAGGCTTCCTGCCTCCCTATTCCCTAAACTATAGGGGCTAAATGTGGCCACTCTTTCATCATAAACTTCCCTCCCATATGCCACATATTCTAAATCGGGTTTGTTGATCTCAAATGGTCAGTTTCAATCTCTGCAATGACCTTCCTATATCATGATGACTGGAATGGCATGTAATATCCCGAAGCAGATCTCTCAGTACAGGTGCCTTTTATAATACCAATTTGTGTCCATTCATATCTATTAGATAAGAAAATGAAGCAGGTGAGAAGAAAAGAGACATCAGTGATGCTTGTAGCCTCTTGAGTGGAAAGCAATATACTTCAAGCCAGCCAGCACTCCTCTACTTGATCTCCATAGTCATCAATGAAGAAACTACACACAGACAGTTCCTGTACAGCAGCATATACAAAAATGACGTATGCCCATTTTGTATTTATTATTATTTAGTCCCAGTTCTGGTGATTTTGAATTCATGGTGCATTATGTCTGCTCTTTTGAAAACGGATAAAATGCTACCAATATTAAGTCGGAGTTTATATATATATTTAATGGGCATTATTGGTAATATGCTGTAAAATCTTTGAAACCTGCAAATACAATTAAAAGGAGCAAGGAGGGTCGGTTCCAATGTATTTTACCTAAAGGAGAGGAGTTTATTTTATTGCTGCCATATTCTGTATATATTGGTCTTGCCTAGAGATGATTTGCTTAACGCATTATTTTTTCTTTAAGGAAGCAGGGGACAAACAAGCCATTATTTGGCCCACCTTATAAAAATTAGTACATTATTCATGAGGAAGTATTGACTTGTGTACTACACTTTATGTGTTCTGCCTTAAATTTTGAAAGCCATCATTTATCTTCTTCAGACTTTGACATTTTCTAAATCTTGCTGAATACTGCAGCTCACAGGTTGCCTGCTCTCATTAGAATTTAGCTGTGTATTTGACCTTGCCAGCATTCCTGGCTGTTTTTATCAGGAAGAGTGTGCTTGAAAGTGGTAATCTGTAATAGTTGTCCTCTGATGATTAATAGAAAAATAATGAAGGTTCTGGGGAATACATCCAGAGTTTTTCAATTAGAGAGCCACTCACGTTTTAATTAATTAGCAGAAAGTTAGTCGATTAGGTAGTATTATGCTTTTTACAGATGTTAGAATCCTCCCCCCCCCCCCCCCCCCCCCCCCCCCCCCCGAGAATGTTGATTCAAAGTAATATTGCCTTTTATTTGGTATTCATTAGACTAGAGATTATTGTCTATGGTGTATTTGCTTTCTAGTCTCACAGTTTTGGTAAGAATGAGCTAGATTAATGCCCAGCTAGGAACTCTTGCAGATTCATCCCCCACAGGCTTGTTGTTGGGGGAGGGTGTCATCTGCTTCCCTGGCACCATCTTCTTAGTACCCTCCGAAATACCTTTTGAGATGGAAAGCAGGAAGTGAGTGAAGGGCCAGGGTTGGGGAATGAACACCACCCCCTAGGAAGTCCCTCAGAAAAGCTGGTGAAAAGAGAGTATGGCTTCAAACTGCTTCAGCTCTTCCATGGCCCCCATCCTGCTTGCTAAGAGCTGACCCCCTTTAAGTGAGATTTCTGGCTCATTGCAGGCTGAGACACCCTTGTAGGGTGGTTCCAATAGGTCAGTGTTTACAGGGGTTTTTTCTTGTAGTGTGGAAAGAAAGGGCTTTTGTGTGGAAGCCCCTCATCTCCGTTGGATCCTCCTTCATCTGCATGCCGAGGGGGAAACAATTGCCCGTGGCACAGGGGTCCAACCAGCATAGTTTAGGGGATTTTTATAAGAGGAATTTTCCTTGTCTGGTGTCATCCTCTTCCTCCCCCCCAGGTTATTTCTACCGGAGGCAGCAGTGGGGTCTACTCTGAAGTTCTTAATTGTAGAAAACACTCACTTTTCTTCAAAAGTCAGAATGCAATAGGAGATGCTGCTTGGGTAGTATTAAGATTCTGTATATATCTCATATAGAAAACGAACATTTCCATTGCATTTGTTACCAGTTGCATATTGTCCAGAGGGGAATAATTTGCTTTGTGGTTTGGAGTTGGTATTGTGGGATTGTGTGTGTGTGTGTGTTTGTTTGCTAATATAGAAGGTGTCTGTAAAATAAAATCCGAAATTAGCTAGTTGCTTGTATGCAGCTTTAATGTTATGCATTAAATATATTATGTGCACAGCAATAGCTAAAATATGTATTTAACCAGGTGTAAACTGTATTAAAAATCTGACCAATGATGCAGCCTATTTACAGTATGTTAAATACTTGTTCTCTGTCACATACGTGGGGCCTGAGCTTTCATTTCTTACGTGCTAATGGGTATTTGGGATTTGCAAGGAGGACCAAGTCCAGAATAGTGATAATTTAACTGCGTTTTTCTGCTTTTTAGTGTAGCTATGACCTCTGATTGAATACCAATATTTAGAACTTATCTAGCTATTTACTGTAGGTAGTTATATGGCTCCCATTAATGTAATGGTTGAGCACCTCACAGTCTTTTAATGTATTCATAGTCGCAACCCTATTGTGACTTTCGAATCCAGTGCCTTAACCATCATTCCCCCATATAACTCCACATTTGGCCCATTTTAATGAAACTTGTGCTCCTCTGTAAAACCTTAACAGTCACTCCACCAGTCAAAATAAGTTCCAGATGCATGCAGTGTGTGACAGTCAGATGTGCTGCTCTGTTCATATACTTGATACAAAAGCACATGAGGTCACTGTCAAGATCAAGTTTGATGAAGCTGGTGCCTGTATTGCTTTTGAGTGTTTGTTGAAGACGAACCGAAGGCCTTGTGAAGCATTGGGTGTGTTACCAGTAGTGTGGTAGGCAGTAGGAAGGTGAAAAGGAATGCATGTCTTTCCCCTTAACATCTCATTTCCCTGGTTTTAAGGCTTTGGGTAGGTGGGGTAGGTCCTCCCACAACTGTAACCATCTCTAACTGGTGTCAGAGTAGCAGCCGTGTTGGTCATCTCTAACTGTAGTTTTTGTATGCTAATAACTATAGAAATGTGTGGCATTGTAGTTCTTTCCCAAGTTTCATAGCTGGAGGTGGCAGGCTTCTGGATTTCAGTCAGATAATTCAGTCAGGTATTAATTTCCTCAGTGATACAGGATTTATTGTTCCCAAGGGGATAAAGAGAGAACTCCTTGCTTGCATGGTGAGTTACCTCTGCTTAGATTCAGTCTGTGGGGTTATATGACAGGAAATCGAAGGTACAGCTGTTGGGGGATGAGAGGT
This sequence comes from Chelonia mydas, assembly GCF_015237465.2. Lineage (NCBI taxonomy): Eukaryota > Metazoa > Chordata > Testudines > Cheloniidae > Chelonia > Chelonia mydas. Next base: position 19,317,509 of record NC_051250.2, on the reverse strand, counting down.
ATGAGAGTTTGGGGGGAGAGGAATGTTTGATTAAAACATCTTTCATTATGGCCTCTTCTAATCTCTTCCCTTTGGAAAAATGTAACAGTAAAATTCGATGTCCTAGGTGATGTTTTCGAATGCATATGTTCACGCACATCTGAAGCATCCACTAAATTAGTTCCCTATAGCGTGTTGTTCTTTCAGACTTATTTGAGCTTGAAATAGACACATTTGTCTGTTATATATTTGGAAACAAAGAGCTGCTTTAGAACCATGTTGTTGTTAAAGAGGAAAAAGTATGTCAGAATGATCTATTATGGGCAGTTAAGTAAATTCAGCTCCAATTTGTATTCCATACTCTTATCACTAGTACTGTTCCCAGAGCCTTATCAGGACCATTTTTAAAATATGCAAGCTATTGTCAGTTACCATGGAAAAGAGGCGAAAGGATACTGAATAATTCAAAGGGAAGCCCTACTGGTGGGTCTGACTGCAGTCTCTGTCATTTTTCATTGCAACGTGTGACTGACTGGCTGGTTACCTTCTGTCCTAGTCTTAGACGTTGACCTTCCTGTAATGACAGAGAGGTTCCTTTCTAGTTTGACAGGAACCTTTTCAAAGTGATCTCTTCTATGCCATGCAATATTAATGGAGCAACAATGAATAATAAACGCTCTCCAAGACAGTCTGCTTGTTTAAATTAGACCACTGGATCACTGAGGAATGACTGCCATAATTTGTCACTTGTGATGTAGAGTCTGGCACTGTGTGTGGTACCAGTGACCAGGCATAGCCTGAAGTTTCAAGAACAAAGGGAGATGGCTTTGGGTAGTTGCTCTGAGTGTTGGGGAGGGTGTTACATGTGTGGATTGAAAAACAATAGATGCTTCATAAATTGATGACCTGTGCATTTAGGGTGTGTGTGTGTGTGTGTGTGTGTGTGTGTGGAGGGAACATGGGGGATGAGACCTGAGTATAAAATGCACATAGATTTCAATGAGCCAAGGATGTTTGTTCTTTGGCGTCGGCAGCCTGGCTAAGTACAATATTGAGTGGATCAGCTGTACAAAGTGGAGTAAACCTGTGGAATGTATTAGAGATGAACAACACTGTTCTGGGGGCTTGCTGCTGCTGAGTGGTCCTTGGTTCCTCCTGTGCCGCTGAAACATCAAGCAGTCCAGTTCCTCCACTGATTAGCTGCTTGCAAGTTGTGGTACTTCTTCACAGCAATGCCAATGCATTCAATATCCTCTATAACTGCTACTTCTTGTTTGGCCTTCCTCGCTTTCTCTTTCCTTTCTCAGATACTAAATTTCAACGCTTGCTTAGCATGTCTCTCATCTTCCATACCTTGTACATGTCCCATCCACCTGAGTCTTCTTTCTTTGATGTTATTTCTAACATGTCCTGCTCTGTCAACTCCCTTATTCTTGTGTTTGTTGTTTTGTCTTTCCATGAAGCGTGTAGTATCTTCCTCAGCCATCTGTGATGGGCAGCCTCCAGTGTTTTTTGGTTACCACTGTCTTTGGTGAAGTATGTGCTCCATACAGTAGCATTATCAGTACAAGCGCATGGTATAATCTGACCCTTAGTTTGGGGGGTGGGAGAGGGGAGAGGAACCTCTCTTTGACCAGATGTTGTTCATCCTTTCAAAAGTGGTGGTTGCTTTTCCTGATCTTGTATGAATATCTGTATTGCAGCCCAAGTTCCAGCCCAAGCTCAAACGTCTACACACTTATTCTTAGCATCGTAGCATGAGCCCAAGTGTGTAGATCCGGGCTCTTGAGACTTGCTACCACAGGTTTCTGTTTGCTGTGTGGGCATACTCAATGACAAACCCTGCCCCAAAGAGCTTACAATTTATGTACGCTAGCAAACACAAAAAGCTTGTGCCTTATCATTTGTAATTGTTTCACCTACTTAAAAAAACCAGGGTCAGATTCATCCCTGGTGTAGGTCCATTTAAACCAATGAAGTAACATCAGGGATTAATTTGGCACAAGGTTTTAAATCTGATTAGTTCTATATTAATTTCCTCTGTACTTTCCTCATGACTGCTTCAGGAATAGTAAAACATGGGAGCTAGGGTTATGGTTCCTTTAGTCAGTCTCTTACTAAAATAAAATCAGATCGCTGTCATGATTTCTGGACTAAACTCTGCCCTCATTTATACCCTTAAACTCATTGGGCCAAACTCCTCCTTGCTTCACCTCTACTAAAGGCAACAGGAGTGATGAGCAGTGGGCAACTCAGAAAATCAAGCCCACATTGCCTCAAGACATACACCCAAGAAGTGAGCTACCAAAAATCACTGATCACTTCAAAATAAATGTAAGCCTCAATGATGTGCTCAGGGTCAGACAAAACAGATCCTCAGGAGTCTGAATCCAGCACCCTGCTCTAGCCCCAGGTAACTGTCGCACTTCACTTTCATAGGCTGAAGTTAATTATTCAGCATTGTAGATTTGTAACTTCTAAGCCCCTCTGCCTTTCACCCCACTTGACCTCCAGCAGATAGTAAGCTTATTCTGGTATATTTCATTGATAAGATTAAGTGAGGAATTTTGTGTTTGTTTTGATGTAACTTACTCAAATAAAGGGAAAAAATCTCTTGGCATTTTTGTGTGTGAGAAACTTTTGGCTGTTCTATTCTTTTTCCATTGGTCCAGGAGACTTTCTCAGTCTAAGATAATTAATGCTTGCTCACATTTTCCCAAAGATCTGCTTTAAAAAAAAGTTAAGCCTGTTTTTTACTCATCTGGGGAAAGCAAAACAGGAAATATGTTCAGAAAGTGCGTTGAGTTGAAATTCTTGGGACTTGACAGCTCTTCTGTCTTAAATGAGAGGCCTTCTTTGAATTATGTTCTTTTTTTTATGGTTTTAGAAATACAATGGTTGATGGTAATCTCTGAAAGTTGATTGGCTGTTCTAATAATGGTATTCATGTTTCTGTCGAGCAGTGGGCTAAAAAGAGGTTAACGAAAACGGGTTAGATCACTTCCCTCCCCCACACAGAGGGGACAGGAAATGCAGCAAGGTTCCTTATGAGAAGTTTTCCTGCCATCCTTCTGTGGAAGGTGGGTTAGCCCCTAAAGTAATGCATGAAGCAGCACTGATTTAGGCCTGGGCTTACCTTGGGATTGGTGGGAATTGAATGAGTGGACAGTAGGGTTGCCAACCCTCCAGGATTGTCCTGAAGTCATGTGATGAAACCTCCAGGAATATATCCAACCAAAATTGGCAATGCTAGTGGACAGTGCTTATCTCCCAACTGCCCTGACCCTTCTGCCCCTGGTCTACTGTCTCCCAAAGATTCAAATCCCTGTGGAACTCTGGGGAGGAGAATCTCCAAAGGGACTAGAAGGAAGAGGGATGTGGTGCCACTTTTCCCCCTTTGGTGGGTAATCCACCTAGATTTCCTCTTCTCCAGCCACCTGTGCTCGATTCTGTGCAGCCCTCTGAGTGCTCACCAGTGAGCTGGGGGAGGGGGAAGTAAAAGGAATGATCTGGTCCAGATTTTTACATGTTCTTACCTGCAATTACCTGACTAGACAGTATGTTCCCATATGTATTTGGTACACTGGGCATTTCCTATCAAGCTGGTCAGGGCTAAAAATATGAGCCAGCCTAACTGTTTTCGACTTCTTTGCAGGACATGCACTCTGTCCCAATGTATCCCGAATGCTGTTTTTGCATGACGGCGTAGTAGTTTGGTGTCGCCTTTATCATTTGTGCTAAATCTGGATCTTGAAAATCTAGACAAGTGTTTTTGAAACACAAATGCTGAGTATAGAATGGATTGTAAAAGTATGAATTTCTGCATGGAGTCATAGGACCAGATCCTCTTCCCTTACACCAGTACAACCCCACCCCAGTCAATGTGGTTTCACCCGTGTAACTGAGAGGAGAATTTGGCCCATGCTTAGTAGGACTAGGACTAGCATATAATTCTCACTAATCTTACCTATGACTAGAGCTGACTCTTTGTTTGCCAGCTGCGAAGTACTTGGCAAAAGCAGTGGCTTTTAGGAATGTGGATGATCTTAGTAAGCATCACAGCTGACAAACCCTCTTGTCTGATGTCGTCCTTCTGCCAATGGCATATACCTTTCATTGCGCATAAGGGACCAAAGTCATGCCTGGCATTACTCCAAGTCACACATAGCACTGTAGTTAATGGAGCAGCCCCAAAGATGAATACAGCCTCAAGGATCAAATTCTGCTCTTAGTTGGTCTCAGTGGAGTCATGTGGGTGTGTCTGAGAGCAGAATTTATCCCAAACGGTGATTTAGGCAAAACTGAGCATTGAATTTGGCACTGAGGCTTAAAGCTCAGTGACATTCTAGATGAGATTGTGGAGAAAACAGGGTTTTTACCAATAAAGGGAGTCCCAGTGAGCTTAAAGTATGTGGTGGGTTTAGAACAATCCTGAGTTTCATTCTGTTATGTTATCTCCCCTCTCTTTTCTCTCATGTTCTTATAACTGCTTCCAAGTATGTGTTGTCTTGGATTTTCCAAATCTTGGCTTCTTTTTGGCCAGCTAGGATCTTCATGTTGACTCAGGTTGGTGTGGGGTTTGGGAAGGTTGACACACACACAATGAATACAGATAATGGGCCAGAACCTCAGCTAATGTAAATTTGCATGAACCATGAAAACCAAGACCCATGGAAATCAATGGGGCTATGCCAATTTACACCAGCTGAGGACTTGGTCCAGTCTTTGAAAAGGAACAGAGTAAGTGGTACCACTGTTCATGAGGAAGTGTGGTCAACAACAACTAAACTTGTGTTTGTTTAATGAAAAAAATAAGTGATTTTAATTATGTTTGGAGATACTAACCTGGCAGTAAAAGGATTGAGGAGAAATCTACTCCCAGCAGTTGAGCAGAGCCAACAAGGTCATGAAGAAATGAGATAAAAAATGGCCACTGTTTGTGATTCTTTCAGCTCACTCATGAATAAAACAGTTACCAAATATAGAGATATGAGCAGGTGAACACAATTCATGGGATCTTTAGGTATACAACAAGCAGTCTTTCTACTATAAATTTTATAGCACCTTTTGCCATTCTGTGTATTTAACTTGCAGATGAATGACTTTTGGTTTGTATCAAACACATTGTTTGTGGATAATATTTATGCAAATCACAAATAATTCTGAGTTTATTTTATACTTAGCTATTTGAAAGAATGTTTTTGTACAAGTTTGATTTTCTACCTTTGACTTGACACTGTTCTTCTGGGGTAATAGGATATTGGATGCATTTTGATAAACAATGCTGAAATGACAGATTTAGGCTTTAAATAAAATTGTGTTCCATAAACTGTGAAACAAAGACTCATAACTCATCCTCAGCTACATACATTTCAGTGAAAATTATCTTTCATGCTTTGATCTACACTGTATCATTTTACTGAGTAGCCTCATGTGCAGTATCAATCAAATCCACTGAAGATGCAGGAGAATCTCATTTTAAAATCAGAGAATACAAATCATAGATTCATCTGCCTAGTAGGAAGGAAAATATTCCACAAGCTCCAGTTTCAATCTTCCCTGATTACCACTGAATTATTTCTGTAAAACTCCAGAGAATAATCTTTTGCATTTCCAGACTTCCATTATTTTTATATTGACCAATATCTGACGGGCCTAGGTTGGGGTTTTCAATGGAGCTGAGGGGATTTAGGCACCCTAATACCTCTGAAAATCAGTGTAACTCCTCATATATTCTATGCTTTTTGAAAATCCCAACCTTGGAGCCCCAGATTTAAAGGGCAAGGGAGGTCCTTGCTTACCTAGGTCTGAACAATAGAGTTCATGCATTTCAACTGCCATTAGGTTGATTATTTGAAATGATTCTTTCTAGAGGGATTGTCACATTATGGAAGATGGAGGGGAGAAGGTGCAGGCACTGATATCAGGAGAGGCCCGCACAGAGCAGAAGTATATCCAGGCCTTCAGCAGTAAACCTCTGTGAGAGCTACTGAAAGGTTGGGGGAGGGGAGTGATGGAACATTCCTTGCTAGGTCAAAAAATCATCCTCCATTTTAACAGGCAGGGTCTGGACTGTGGGGAGCCTGTCTTGCCTAACAATAGCAATGTTGCCCACTCTCGTGATTGTATCACAAATCTCATGATAGTTGGTGTTTATATTAAAGCTCCAGCTCCTGGAGTCATGTTATTTTATGATTATCTCCGCTTTCACTCAGGAATTAATTTTCTAGCCCTCATAGTTTCAGGGAAAAGTTAGAAATTGTGACCCTCATGTGTCCTACCGACTCAGAAACCAGATAACAAATAAAGAGCCCAACATTATGTTTTTTTAATCTCACGATTTTGGAGGCCTGAGTCATGATTTTTGAATGCTTGAGGTTGGCAACACTGCTAAACTATTCCACATGGGGTGCAGTAGTGGCCACAGCAGCTGTTCTTCCCACTTACGTGGGGATTTTTGATAGTTGTGGACTTACTTGCCAAGCTTATTATTTATTATTCATATTACTGTAGCATGTAGAGACCCCGGTCAAGGTTAGGGACTCCATTGTACTAAGCACTGTTCACTCCTATGGCAAAAAGACAATTCTTGGCCCAAAGTGTTTACAATCGAAGTATAAGATGAGTGAATGCAACAGACAGATGGGGAGGAGGAGTGTGTGTACAAGGTAGCAGTGAGATGATTGATTGTTGTCATAAGCCACAGTCACAGCTCTCCAACTGCCTAGCCATTGTTAAATGCACTCTAGGCATAATGGCAGAGGTGAATTTTCCCATTCTGCTCCAATCTCCCCCTCGTTGCTGCTGCAGAGAAGACGTTGCTCCATGGTGTGCAGGGTATGCAGAATCCTCATGCACTGCTTCTGCACCACCAGCCTCTCCATGAACAACAGAACTGTGCTGGAACCCTTGAGATCTGAGGTAGAGAAGGTGCAGAGCAAGATTCAGCCCTTTGAAAGGAATTTACCCTGAAAAAGTAGTATTTTTGGGTGGGGGTAAGAGTGGCGGGTGAAGGGGGGGACAACCACAATATTTCTCTTTGAATAGATTTTCCCCTGCACTTAAACCAATATTACACCTGTCTTTGGTCAGTGGAGCATGACACTGACTTAAATGGCTTTACTCCTGCTTACACCACCGCAAGTCAGAGAAAAAGGCCCAAAGTTGTTAGCACTGGGGATACTAGCACTTCACTCAAAGCCCCCCAGCTGTTACTCTTGGCTTTGCTGGGTGGCCTTTTGTAGAGCTAGAAGGCTTGTAGGCTCCAGGGAGAATAGATGGACTGACAGACACCCTTCAAAATAAAACGGAGTTGTGGTAGGAGAGTATGATGCTACTACTATTCCCATCTCTGATTCAGACTTCTTGTCATTATAGATGAAACTCTGGAAGTAGCTACTCTTTTTCTTTTTTTCTTTATCTGTTTTTAGCTGATTTTCATTTTCTGGTTTTGTTGCCTTTTCTCCCTGGTTTTTGGCCCTTTTGAGGAGTAGAAACCTTTCCATTCCCATGAAGTTGTTCTGTTGTTTTATTTATTACATACTGGCAGCATTGTTTTCTCGGATTTAGACGGTAAGATCTTTGAGCGATGGGCCGTTTTCTGTGCTAGGCGAGACGAGTGCTATAAAATATTAATAATGACACTGTTAGATAATACCATTATTTTAACACTCTCCTAGTGATCTGCAATCCAATTAAATTTGTTTTTGAGCAAAAATTCCAGTTATCAGGCGTCAGAAACTTAAACATGATCACTCTTCTGGTTTGTGTTTGTCTAGAACGTTGTTTAGGTGTCAGGTACCATGATAATGGACTTGGTATAAAAAAACCCCATTATTAGGGTTATCAGAGTCAACATGGTCTGATGGATAAGTCACTGCACTGGGATTTAGGAGACCTGCGTTCTATTCCTAGACCTGTTGTCTAGGTGACCTGTTGTCACCTGGGGCTAGTCTCTTCCCTACTCTATGCTTTTGTTTCCATTCTTGTCTATTTAGACTGTAAAGGGTTTGGGGCAGGGACTCTCTCTTGCTATCTGTTCATACAGTGCTTTGCACAAGGGGCCTTTGATCTCAGGTCGAGCTCTGAGGCATCATTGTTATAGAAATATTTTTATAATAATCAGAATTGTCAGTCAGCAAGGAGTGCAGACACCAACTTAGTTTCTGTTTTAACATCAGAAAATGGGGCGAGACTATAAACAAAGTATACTTGAATCTGTAGAACTGTGGAATTTTCTATGTTTACATAAATTCATATGTGCACATATAAATTCTCTCCCTTTCAGGTATGGTTGTGAGTGCAGGTACTATGAAATGTGCTAATGGTTTGAATTTTTTCTGCCATCTGTGTTTCATATTAGAAATTTGGGATTTCAGCATTAACATGGAAATCCAGTTTTAAAGATGCTGGAAGGGGAACATCTGTGAAAATCACAAGAACAACTTTAACATCTGTCCCTGTAGTAGAAAATTGCTGATGTTTTCTTTTTATATCAGATAAATCTTTGAGCGCTACACTGTTTACATATTTAAATGCAGGTTTGAAATGGGAGAAGTGGCTAATTAATTTCATTCTAGCTCTTAGCATTTTCATTGTTTTTTAATTTTAATTGAACATTTTATATGCTGGATTAGTGAATTTTACCATAGCTCAAACTCTGACCTTTTAATAGGTATATGATTAAAGGACAGGAAAATGGAGAAACATCATATTAAAAGGGATTGTATGAGATGACAGCAGTGATACTGACAACCAAGGACCTAATTTTACACCAATGTACGTTTATAGGTTGCATTGTTGTTGCTTTTGACTGTAAGTGCGATCAGAATCAGGCCCACAGTACTCATCTTGATTCAGTTGAAAATAACAAACCTCAGAATGTCATGATTATGGGGCTGATGTCCTCGGGAAGGGGGCAGTTTGGGAAGATGCTTTTCCAGAAGTTTTTAGAGTCATTGGTCCATGCTGTATGTCTGATTCTGTTTTCTCCAGCCTAATTATAAAACTCCCAAGTAAGAGGGTTTTTACCATTTTCCTTTGAAAACCCTAACCCTAATGAATCTCACTGTCTAGATGTCTTCCTGCTATTGAGGCCAAATTCCCCTTTTCTTAGTTTCACCCCATTATTCCTAGTTATTCCCCTACCTAACTTGTTCTTTCCTAAAGTGCCTTTCACCTTGGTATCTATGTACCGTGTACTCCTTGAAATAATTCCTCTCATGACATAGTGTTCACATCCTCCAGATACGTGTAGCCATGTTCCCCTCCAATTTAGCTACTGTTTGGCCAAATTACTGTATAGTTCTAGCTTTTTCAGTCTTTGCATTTAAAGTAATTCCTCTAGCCCTTTAATCATTGCTGTGTTTCTCTCCATTCACTCCATCAGTCAACCTACTTGCATGCAGTGGTGGTATAGCCATGTTGGTCCCAGATATTAGAGAGACAAGGCGGGTGAGGTAATATCTTTTATTGGATCAACTTCTGTTTGGTGTTCAGAAGTTGGTCCAATAAAAGATATTAGTAACTTGACAGTATAGATCAGGGGTGGGCCAACTATGGCCCGCGGGAACAGGGAACACAGCCAATGGGAACTTTGGGGGAGGTACCCTCAGGCAAGGGCAGCACGCGGAGCCCTCTGTCCCCCCCTCCCCCCCCCAGCTGCGCACCGCTGCCGCCCCGGAACCGCTCCAGACCGGAGCCCGCACTCCGAACCCCTCCTGCACCCCGCATCCAACCCCCTGCCCTGAGCCCCCTGACTGCACCCCAACCCCCTGCCGCACCCCACACTTGCTCCTGCACCCCACCTCCTGCCCTGAGCCCCCTCATACACTGTGTACCCCTCCTCTGCCCCAACCCCTTGCCCTGAGCCCCTTCCTGCACACAGCACTCTCTCCCGCACCCCGCACTCTCTCCCGCACCCCACACTCTCTCCTGCACCCCAACCCCCTGCCCCAGCCCTACACTCATGGCCATGCATGCAATTTCCCCACCGCAATGTGGCCCTTGGGCCAAAAAGTTTGCCCACCCCTGGCATAGATGCTGACTTTTATTTTATTTTTCCCTAGGGGGGCTCCACCCCCGCTCCAGCCTGAGGCCCCACCCTCACTCTGCCTCTTCCTGCCCCTGCTTCAAGCCCTCCCCACAAGTTCCCCACTTGCTGCTCTCCTCCCTCCCCACAAGTGCCTCCCCAAGCTGGCAAACAGCTGATTGGTGGTGCCGCCAAACAGCTGTGGCTGGTGAGTGCTGAGCCCCCACTCTTGTTTTTCTGTTGGTGCTTGAGCCCCAGAGCACCCGTGGAATGCCTATCCTCGACAGTGAAATGGTTCTGAAGAGAAAACTACTCCCAACACTCCAGCAAAGCCAAGAACAAGGTACTGAAGAAACGACAAGCTTTCGAGCTTGCACAGAGCTCTTCTTCAGGTCCAGTAAAAGAGATTCCCTCACCCACCTTGTCTCTTTCACATACTTGCAATAATGTGGTACCTAGAAATGAACATAGTAGGCCCATTGCCTGGCCATGGTACAGGTGGTTGTGGTGAGAGGGTCCTGGGTCCTCCTGTCCCCACCGCGTAACCCCTCGTGCATCAACACAAAGCCCAAACAGTCTGGGCCTGTATCAATTACTTCCTCTTTTTTGCCATGACAAACAGCCATGACCTGATAGCACTGGGACTTGCATAGGTGCAGGGGTGCAGCTTAGAGAGGCAGCTCAGGGCAATATAGCCATGTGGATAATAATTTTCATTGGGCCTTCAGAAGACTGGAGTTCTATTCCAGACTCTGCCACTGACTTACTATGACTACAGGAACTTTGGATACCTCTGTGTGCTTCCTGCTTGTCTATTTAGATTGCAAAGTCTTTGAGGAAGGGATTGCCTTTTACTCTGTGTATGTACAGTGAACATAACATAAGGACCATACTGGGTCAGAGCAAAGGTCCATCTAGCCCAGTATCCTGTCTTCCAACAGTGGCCAATGCCAGGTGCCCTAGAGGGAATGAACAGCTAATCATTGACATGCATCCGATGAAGTGGGTATTCACCCATGAAAGCTTATGCTCCAATACGTCTGTTAGTCTATAAGGTGCCACAGGACTCTGCCGCTTTTAGGCAATCATCAAGTGATCCATTCCCTGTCACTCGTTGCCAGCTTCTGGCAAACAGAGGCTAGGAACACCATCCCTGCCCATCTTGGCTAAGAGCCATTGATGGACCTATCTTCCATGAATTTATCTAGTTCTTTTTTGAACCCTGTTATAGTTTTGGCCCTCACAACATCCTCACAACATTTCATTTGGTGACCCCTAGTTTTTATGTTATGAGAAGGAGTAAATAGCACTTCCATATTTACTTTCTCTACACCAGTCGTGATTTTATAGACATCAATCATATTCCCCCTTAGTCGTCTTTTTTCCAAGCTGAAAAGTCCCAGTCTTATTAATCTCTCCTCATACAGAAGCTGTTTCATATCCCTAATAATTTTTGTTACCCTTTTCTGAACTTTTTCCAATTCCAATATATCTTTTTTGAGATGGGACGACCACGTCTGCACACAGTATTCTGTGCCTAGAATAGTGGGGCCTCTGTCTCAGTTTAGGCCACTGAATGATACTCCAGTATAAATAAGAGAGATGTTTGCAAAGAACAAGCAAAGAGAGATGGAGAGAGTGAGTTTATGAGTCTGCCTGTTCTTCTTTATCTAGCCTGAGAATTGATGTGTGTATATACGGGAATTGTGTACATTGCTTGGTTGAACAATTTTGGCTCATGTTTTACTCTTTCTCACCTTCCTCTAACTCACTGATAGGCCATGGTAATTCTGTCTCTTATAAGGGATCTGGAGTAGGACTATATACAGAATGGGTTAATGTCTTCCTCTGACAGGGAAGATGGGAAACAAGAGCTACTGTGCCAGTGATCTGATTTTTTTTGTCTGAGCCTGAATCTGAGCCATTTTGTATCAACTGCTCTTTAAAATCTACCCATTTTCATTAACTGCTAATCCTCCTGCACATGGGAGTCATTTACTTTTTTGAAGTAGCTCATTATTTAGGTAAGTTCGATAAGAGAGAAGCTAGAAACCACAAAAATGGAACTCTTAAGTGGCTAAACCAATATGGAACAATGAACCCGACCCTCTGGAGTTTTGCCACTGTCTTCATTTGGAGCTAGGGGAGGGTCAGTGTTCGTAAGAACAAATTGCATTCAGGATGGCCATTTGTTTAGTTAGTTTCAACCCAAGGGGAATGGAAAAGGCCAAAATGCAGCACATGTCACTGAAAATTGAGCGGTGTATTGAAACATTGCCTGCCCCATAACTACCATGGCTATGTAAGATAATGGCATAAAGTAAATAACTATTTGTCCTAATGGGGCAGATGCTACCTGCAGCCAGAAGGCTGAACTTAGGTATAGCAAATAGCTAATAAGGGAAACAGACATGGGCAGATTCACATAATGACCCAAACCAACATCATTTCTGCTTGAGCAGACAATTCTGATTTAAAGGTAAATCTGCCTGTGGAATACTTTTCACCAGCTGTCAATCAAAAGAGACAAAAGACTCCAGAGAACCTGCTTCAGTACATTGGATATCACCTTTTCATTAGTCTGTTCTGTATTTCTTGTGCTCTCAGAATCCCTTCAGGATATCTGCTGTGAGGGTGTGAGAGAACTTTTAAATCTCACTAAAAGAAGGGAAACAGAGGAGACAGAACAACAGCCCAGCCTGAAAACAACATTTGGCAGCATTTGCTTCTAATTTTAGGCCCTGGGAAGAAGATAATTGCCTCAATGATTACGTATTAATGTGTAGAGCGACATGCTTTCGCAGTGCCAATCTGGAGATCCGTCTAGCATGTGTCTTGCTGGCATTTATTAACTGTAGTTAATTTATACCAGCAATAGCTTGCTGAGTTGTGACATAATATATCACTTAAATGAGGATCGGGCAACACCTCATAACATGTAGGCAACAGATTTCACAAAAAATAGTTGCACATTAAAGGATTTATTTTTATAAGGCTGCTTGGTGAGCATTGAAGAATTGCCCCTCCACTCCTGTGGATGTTGCCCATGGGGTTCCATAAGGAACTCTATTCTGCCTCAAGGTGATGTTGTTTGCAATCATGTCCTACAATATCATGTTGTATGCTGATGATGCATGTTTATTTTTGGTCTCTGCAGGCACTATGGGGGTGGCTGACAAATTAACCAGATGCTTGTCCAATATCCACTGCTGGAAATCTACACCTTTTTAAATTAAAAATCTGACAAGTTTTAGTTATTTGCCCCCACGCAATTGCAGAAATCTTACCCCCTTTTCGCACTTCCCTCTCAGAGCTGAATTACAAACACCCTCCCTCCCCCAGCTTTTTTTAGTGATAATTTATCTTAGGTTACAAAATCACCTCTTCCTCAACTTAAGATCCACGTTCAGAGCAAAGTATGGAATTGCTTGTACGTGTCTCTGCCATTTAATCTTTCCTACTGCTCAGAGATTGCACCAAGTTTTTAAAACCATGAAAGAGAAATGAACAATCACTAGTAGTTGTTTCTTGTAGCCCGCATAGCATAGTAGGCATTGAACAGACTCAAAAGAATGACCAGTCCCTGTTCCATAACACTATATAAGTTTAGGGAAAAGAGGTAAACCAGACCAGTAAGGTGGCCCGGTGGTGACTAGCAATTTGTGTTAAAATGTGAATAATGTAATGTGGTTTTCATAGATTTTTTTTTTTTAATTTTTAAGGCTTGAAGAGACCGTTATGATCCTCCAGTTTGATACAGGTCTCAAATATCACCCAGTAATTCCTATATCTTGTAGTTTAACAAGAATGCATCTCTTTGAAAGTCAATGAATCTTCATCATGAAGAATTTAGCACGTCACTTAAGACTGTGTCCATTGGTTAGTTACCCTTGCAGTTAAAATTTGCATTTTATTTCTAGTTTGAATTTTGCTGACTTAAATTTCCAACTTTAGTTGTTGTTTTTTTTGTTTTGGTTTTTTTTAAAAAAGAAAAGTATAAAGACCTTTCCCAATTACCCTACAACCTTGACACAGTCAGCTGACTGGCCTCTTGTAGACTTCATGGCAGAAGTGGGTCTACAGGAGGGATTTGCATGAGGAGAGGATAGTGACTTTGCAGAATTACTAAGAAAACATAGCTTCTGGGAAAGGAGGTATGGATTTGAATACTTCCCTTTGATTTGATTCTTCCATGGAAGAAATCAAATCCAGTGGTTGAAATAAACATTAATTAAGGGCTTAAAAACAGAAATTAGTTTTCAGCATAGAAATAAAGGTGGTGCCATTATACAAAGGCATATAAGTATCTACTAACCACAACAAGAAGTATGTATGAGGGAGAACGTTATCTGATGCTGTACTCTTGCTACAGAGGCAAACCTTGCATCAGATCCAGTGGGAGCTTGGACTGGATGAGAGCTTCACTTAAGGTTGATCACTGGTCAGGATCGAATACTTCTCCAGTCCACCTGTTTCTTCAAGCTGGCCATGACTATTCTGTCTATGATCACTCTGCTTTCCAGTTTCTTCTTCAAATCAATCACATCCTGTTCTGAACTCCACTGCTAAACCAGCATGATCTCTTATAGTAACAGCAGAAACTCTTCTGTGCTTAAAAAGTCACTAGCTACCAGCAGAGTACAGTGTGGCAATGATAGTCTTCTGTTGACAGAAATGAGATCACATGGCCTTATCTTCCCTTTCAAGACTACGGTACCAAGTTCAGCGAGCTTCCTCTTTTCTCCATGTACAGTCTTGCAGATGAAAGTGCTTTTATTTTACCTCCCTCACATGTAGAAACTCTTGCTCTTTTGTGTGAGATCTCATGGTATCACATCTACTGAAGTCTCCACTTAAAAAGACAGTGTTTGCCAGTGGAGGCCAATTCAATTACTAGACTTATTTCCTCTTGTACATATGGGTGAGGAAATGTGGCCTCAAGTCCACTGTGGCAAATGCTGCCTTTTTTAATGGCGACCGCTTACTTTAAAACCAGACACCCAAACAGGCACTTATTCTACCTATGGTTTTCTGCAGAACAGTAACTTCTTCCAATAACATTTCTCTTCAATTCTTTTTTTAATCTTTGGTACACAGTTATCCACAATAAATGAACTGAAGGCCATAACATTGATGCCTTCTCAGCTATCATTACTGAGGCTAAAATCTACTGCGTATTGCACATACAAATGATCTGAGGCAGGAAAAATGGCTATTGTTCCTTACCAGTCTTCACAGCTACTGATTTAGCAACCTGTGAATGGCCTTTCTGAATGCCTTCCTCTGGTCTTCTATGGATCTCCCTCAGCTTATGAGGGGAGAGGAATGCTTTAGGGTACAAAAGCTTCAAAATTGTATGGATTAGTTTTAAAGCTGTTTTATTCACTGGGAAATCCCCACAGTTCTTGGTAATTTTCTAACATTAATATAATTGTGTTTCATTCTTACCTAAAACACATTTTCTAGTCCTTGCTTTTAGCTGTCAATATAATTTTATTCTATTTATTTTCATTAGCGGGTGTTCAGGGATGCATGTGTTAAGGGAGCTTTATGAATGTAAATGATTAATTAATTCAGATGAGAGATGCTGTTGTGCACTTTAAACCCTAGTGCTTTCGACGGACAGACACTTAGCAGTTCTAAATAACCAAACCAGCCAAGTTACAAACTATCCACATTTATAATTGCAGGGAGCACACAATGCAATGTTCTCAGGTTAGAAATCAATATATTAACCTTGAGGTAACCTTCATGCTGAGACAACACATATTATAGTGAAGACATTTGTGTCATTCTGATTAAGGTTGTGCCAGCACTTCCATTTTTAAATCTTTTCCCCCCCTTCCATAAGAATAGCATTTCCTGTACAGTATCCTTTTTGCCCATTTCATCTCGGGACATTTGAAGGACTGGATTTCAGACAGGATTCTGATACCATAAGGATAACGGTGTGGTCTTAAATTTAGGGCCAGATTCAATTCCCTCAGAGGGAAGTTTTTGTTTTGTAGAAATTTTAAACAGACAAACAAAATCAGTGTGATTGGGTTTTAAACTTACCGAGTTACTTTATGGGTGAAAGTCAGGCCTTAGCCCCGAACTAAGGGCCAGAATATCTGCCATTTGTGACCTGTTTTATGAACTTAAGTGGAACATAGACCCTTTACATGCAGGGGTGCTAGAAATTTTTTTATAGTGGGGGTGCTGAGAGCCACTGAACCAAACTGTAAATCTTGTATAAAATCGAAACCAGTTCAAGCCAGGGAGTGCGATAGCATCCCTAGTTCTAGCACTTATGCCTACCTGAGTGCATATCACCTACAATAAGTAAGTTTACTAGTTAAATTTTTTTGCTTCTGTAAATAGAAAAACAGTAATCTTTTATTGAAGGACATTCAGCTGGGCTTTAGTCCATAAAGCAGCATAGGGCCTTTTACTCTCTCTTTCCAATGAAACAATTATGTTCTTAATATTATAAAATATCTTTAATGGAATTTGTTGCCAGGGAATGTTGTGAAGGACAAAACTATAACTGGATTTAAAAAGAATTAAATAAGTTCATGGAGGATAGGTCCATCGATGGCTAAAAGCCAAGGTAGTCCGGGATGCCACCCCATGCTCTGGGTGTCTTCAGCCTCTAACTGCCAGAAGCGGGGATTGAGCGACAGGGGATGGATCACTCAGTAATTGGCTGTTCTGTTCATTCCCTCTGAAGCTCCTGGCGTAGAGGATACTGGGCTAGATGGACCACTGTCTGGCCCAGTATGGCCATTCTTATGTTCTAAATGGGTTTACTCCAGATTTGCATTCAGGCCAATATATTTCTTGATTATTTGCCTGCTTTAAAGTTATCAACTGCATTGTGCCTTTTTAGTTACTTTTTTAAAAATAAAACAGCCAATATTAATTTTAAAGAACTACCCGCTGCAAGGAATCCTCTCTCTCAGCCAATGTAATGTTTTATTCTGAGTACAGATTAGTTTTCATTGTGTTTTGTTAAGAAAGCTTGTTAGTGAAAAAAACACTGCCTTGGTCCAATCCCAGTTTTGCTCCTTTTTTGCTACAAAATTCACTTCCTATCTACATTTCTGGCATAAAGGGAAGTGCCAAACTAATCAGTCAATGGTTCAGAGCCGTTCTAATTCCTCCCAATGCATTGTACCATAACAGGTTGTGATCAATCACGTTAGAAACTCTGCTTAGGGAAATAAAAATTGTACCTGCCAGCTGCTTTATGTATAAAACCATGCCAAGCGAATTACTGATTACTGATCAAGAGGTCTGCATAGAATAGTCTGGGAGGAAACTTATGTGCCATTAATAAGGCAGATTCGTAGAGTTTAGGTACCAGAATCCTGTCTGAAATCCAGTCTTTCCTATGCCCTGAGATGAAATGGCAAAAAGAATACTGTATGGGAAATATGTAGCATCCTGTTTCACTGTTGTTGTAACCAGAATTATTTGGTCCAGCTTTGTGGGCATATTCCTGCAATGTACAGCAAGAGAAGTGAAGGAAGAGGAGAAGCCAATACTTAAAGAAGTTCTAATAATCTTAGTTAATTCCATGTTCCTAGTTTTAGTACCTGAATTTATTATTGCAGTAATTTAAATACTGCTCTGAGATCCTTCTTTTGAAGAAGAAGCCTGCTAAACCCAGGGTTGTGAGTTCAATCCTAGAGGGGGCCATTTAAGGATCTGGGGCAAAAATTGGGGATTGGTCCTGCTTTGAGCAGCGGCTTGGACTAGATGACCTCCTGAGGTCCCTTCCAACCCTGATATTCTATGATTCTATGATATGAGCCACCACTTGTGATTAGCCAGAAACATCTAACAGTTTAACAACAGCTCCATCATCAAATCAGTTCCAACATTTACTGGATATAAATATTGTCTATCCAGCATGCGATCAGACATTCTTCCTCCAAATTTTCAGTATCAGGAATTGTTATGAAATTAGTATCACTAAATATGTTTTGATCTGGCCTCTAAATAATATGGGCCTCTAAATAGTACTTGCAAAATTTGCATGTGTGCCTTCTTGAATGCCCAAATTGGGTAGTTAGATGATCAGTTAGTTGGTTTGTGCATGCAAATACACCATATTTTGCAAACACAAAACGGGTGCCGTGTAATCTGATTTTTAGGAATAATTTCAGTGGGGATATTTGAAAATTTGGCCCTCAAAACATTATATGGCAGCTTCTTATTTCAGTTCAGGCAACAGTATCTATTGGAACACAGTTAGTTTTTCTACGATTAGATCTGTCCAGAGCAGAAGCTATAATGTGGACAAAAATCTGCTCGGAAGTAGACTGAGAGCAACAAACTTGATCTTGTTGGAAAGGGGGGCTTTTCCCTCCTGGAAAAATTGTGAGTTTTCAGTGAAAAAAATAATAATTGAAATATTTTGATTTTTAGAATGCTGTCGTGGTGCCTCATGGAAGTTATAATTCAGGTGTCACATGGTCCTTCTCTCCTGGCTAGGCTAGGCTCGGCTCGGCTCGGCTTGGCTCCCTGGTTCGATTACATCTCCCACAATGCACCATGATCTCCCTTCTTGATAAGAGGAGGCCATGGTCCATGACAGTTGTGTGTCCATGATACATTATCAGAGATAAAGTCTGATGAGCAGTCCAGCCCATAGAAGAGAATGGGAGCATGAGACATCCAAAATAAAACTCTGAAATCCTGTGGCAGCATTGAAAGATCTGCTTTTGGTCAAAATATTTTGGTTTTGGGGCATTCTGTTTTTTGACAAAAAGTTTCTGTTGAAAGCAGATACTTAACCTCATTTTCTGTTAAAAAAACTCAAAAACCAGCAACAGTTTTGATCGATTTTTTTTTTACCAGCCCTACAATAAGATAATTTTCCTTTATAGTTCATATAAAGATCCAATTTCGATTATGCTTTGAAGAGCAAATGCATTATTAAATATTGTGCAATGCTAGCTCCCATTTTAAATCCTGCAGAATTTCAATTCTGTAGTACATTTTTAACAGAACTATGAATGAGGGACTTGCATATTGCATGCTTTGTGGATTGATTCTAGGGGCAAATACTGAACACTACAAGCAGGTGATGTGATACCATTTTCCTTTATTTCCACATATTCCTCTCTTTCAGCCTTGGCTTAGTTTACTACACCAAATGTAGAAATGTACAAAATCAGACTCTAAAGGAAACTGGACAAAACTATCATGGTGCTCTTATCACTGTGAGGAAAAAAGCCGCACCTATCTCCTAGCATAAGCAAAATAGCTTTTGCAAACAAAGCAATGCTTTCCACTTCCTGGTATCATACTAAGTTAGAGCAGAGGCAAAGCTGAAGGTCAAAACCTGATGTCGCTAACGGTGATACTTTTTCACTCAGTTTGAATGTTACCCAAAGGAACTGCCAGTTTCCATTGTCCCACAAACACTCTGGCAGGGGAGACAGATTTCACACTTTCAAAGCATACGAGAGAGGCAAATGCGCATCATATTTGTCAGAGATACTGTAGGTGATTATTACCTGTGCTTGTAATTTCACAGTTCCACATACAGAGCTTTAAAGGACTCCTTAGAATAAAACAAATTTTCATATTGTTCTGTTGGAAGAGTGCCCAGTAGGGCTGGGCAAATATCTCAGTGTTGCAAGTTCATGTGGTATTCATATTTGGAGGACTTATGTGGATGATAGTCAAGATACTTGGATATGGGAGAAAGTCTATTGGAATAATAAGGATAGATGTGAAGTACAGGGAGCGGAAGAGTCAAGACAGTGGTGTGAGAATGCCCCTTCATCCTTTTATATGGGAGGCTATAATTTAAAGGCCTGCTCTTGCTCTGACTGAAGTCAATGGAAATTTTGCCATTGACTTCAATGGCAGCAGTCTTAGGACCTCAATGCTGATGACCATGGTGTATGGGTGCACAAAATGGGCTAGAGCCTCTCCTGATGCAAATCCTAGTCGCGCCATTGAGGTCAACAGAGCGACACCAATTTACATCAGGTCAGGGTCAGGCCCATTCACATATCTACTCTACCGGCTAACTCAGCACCACTGCAATTGATGTAGACACCGCTGTAAATTGACTTAAGTTATGTTGACTTATGTAACTGAACTAGCATAACTTAGATGGGCTTACAGCATTAGTGAAGACCAGTCCTATATTACACTTTTAAAAGACCAAGGTGTGGAGCTCTAAATGTGTGTCTAAAATATTCCAAGCAAGGCAATGACTTAAACTTTCTAGTTTAAATAGGAATATTTATGTACTACTTCTGCTGCGCATACTGTATTTCTTTTTGTATGGGTCTTTGTTCCATCTGGCTAAATCTGCCTCTTCCATCCATCTGTTTAAAACTGAAACGTATTGCATGGTTTCATGAAAAAATGACGAGGAAGTCATTCTTTCTGCAGTTGGCAGTCTCGCTAATTTTCTGCCTTGCACTGGAAGAAGAAAATAGTTTGCAACTGTGCTGGCATAGTGGCCCCACACCAGTCAGTGCATGCTCAATTGTTGGTTACTTTGTTGGGTATTAATGGTTACCTAGTCAAGGTTATAACTGCTGTGGCAGTTCTAGCTGTTAACAACTTCTGGATTTCATTGGAAACTTATGATCTAATGGTTGATGTACAAAGGCCACAATACCTCCAATAGACCATTAACTAAATCATTTTTACTTTATGGTTATTACATCTTCCAGGTGCCTTTTGGAGGTCATTTTGGCCATTTTTAAACATTTTTAGTAGCTATTCCCAGTACTGTGTAGGTTTAATTTATATTTTGTGACCATTATGAATCCTGCTTCATCACCAGAGGTGGAATTTCAAGAAGACATTTCCACACAGAGAAAATTTATGCCATATAGTCAGTGTCTCAGGTATTTCTCATCCTCTTTCCCTTGTGTTGTGTCAAAAAGCATCCTAAGCAACTAGTACAATTTTCCAGTTAGCACTATATGATACATAGCCTAGCCTTTCAAAAGGAGAGCCACAGCAGAGCAAGCTATTGGGATCAGAGGAAAGAAACCACTGATTTAATCTGGTATGGCATTTATGTTCCTAGAGAACTTGCCTCAATGGCGGTGTGAGAAATGAGGCAAGTCTAAGTGTCTTAAGCACCCTAGTTCCTCTTTGTGACAGGAAAATAAATAACTTTAATTTTGGCTCTGTAATGATGATTGTCACATAGGCCATAAAATGCTCTCTATAGATTTGTCCAATATTTAGCTGAAAGGCCAACACGTAAATTAGGTTGTGTGACTCTTCTGACTTCAGCCAAATCATACCGGGGATGAATTTGGCTCATTGCTTATTTAGCACTTTTTACGTACTGTCCACAGATGTGGACTGTTTATGGTAAGACCAATTATCGTAAGATGCAGACCTAACTTTCATTCTGTGATACATCATTCATCATTAGCCCAGAGATAATCCACACTCAAGAGATCTGCCTATGAAGCGAGAATATCCCTCTGAAAAGATGTAACTTTTTAGATTGGGCAAAGCTCGTTTACAGTTCCCATGAGATGAGCTCATTTCCTATGTTGAAGATCATAAACCATTTTATCTCACTGTGGTTTTCATTAAGCTTTCTGTGCCCCATCAGGTTTTTCTTTTAAATTTCTCCAGACATCTCTATAATTCAGGAATTTATCTTACAGAACTTTTGTTTAGTTTTGAGAGGATGAAGCAACTTGTGAAAACTCATGGACCTGCTTCCTAACCTCAGAGTTACATGAGGGAATAACAGCATTATTGGTGATCAAGTCAAGATCAGTGACGTATACTTGTTGCTTTAAAAGGGCCAATTTGACAAAGCTGAAAACAATTTTGAGACAAATCAGCTGGGAGGAAGAAGTAAAATGGTGTGAGCTCCCCCCCCCCTCTCTTTTAGGGACCAGAGTGCTTTGTGTGTCTGCTCTGTGTTAGGGTTCTGAATTGTAAGAAACAAAGTAGTGTTACGTTGCAACCTTCCAGCAGGAGTATTTGTATTTTTTTTTAAATCTAAGTACTGTGTGCATGTTCTGATCATAACACTAATGGTGCAGTTTTTCATGACAATTTCCCAGTTGACATCCTAGAAAGAAAGGTGGATTGACTAGGTGGACCTGATTGGGATTCCAGTAAAACTCCTATCGCAACCCTTTTGTGGAATACTGCGGGTCTTAAAAATAAATCCCAGGATTTGGATTTTAAGAATAATATGTCTGTTTGATTTAGTTTTCCTCCAAGAAACTGGTCGGTCTTTCTTTCTTTCTTTCTTTCTTTCTTTCTTTCTTTCTTTCTTTCTTTCTTTCTTTCTTTCTTTCAAGAAGGGAGCGCTGAGCATGCAAAGAGAAGAACTACAAGTGGTCTGGTCTGTCCCTTCTAATCTCTACCATTGAATGTTATAACTAGTAAATTAACACCTGGCAAATGGCAACCTTATTTTCAGGCCTTTAATACTGTGGTCCCAGATTAATCTATTCTATTCCTGAATGTTTATTTCCTTTGTGCTCCCCTTTTTATAATAAGTCTTTGTGGGCAGAGCTTGAATCGCTGATTGACTTGCTTACAGAAAAGTTTTCATCAGCAATATTGGTTCTTTTGGAAGATTTTAATGCTCAGCTGGGTTCTGGGGATAAGGACACTTTTAAAATTGTTCCTCTCATTCAGTAAATGGGATGTTACCTTCATTTCCTCCTAAAAAGTCTACGGCCATGGCAAGAGATCTCCTGGGCTGTAAATTTTCTAAATTTTAAATTGTGTTTGTCTAGAGGTTGTGACTGGTAGAGGAGCCTCTGATCTTGGGGGAGGGTCATTTCACATACTCATCTTCTAGAGGGGGCAGCATGAGTTAGTATGTAGAAGTTCCACTTTTTAAGCTGGTCTTGCTTCTCTAGCTTTATAGTGACTTTTGAATCAGGCAGCGAACAGTAACCTCTCTAGGTGAAATTCAGCCCTTCAGCTGCCACCTCCTGGAGGGATTCTGGAAGACTGTTGTACCCCTGGTTTTGGAGCTGTAAATACGAGGTGAATTGAGGGGAATCCATTAGTTGAGCTGAAAATCAGAGACACTTCCATCCAGTGATTTGTAGGGTCTGAAGAACCAACTTCTGGACCTTTAATGATCCAGCACAAGGCCAAATTTATTGAAATTGAAAAAAAAATTACTGGATTATCTGACTACTGAAAAAGGATATTTTTACCTTTTAAAAGAATAATTTAAAAGAAACATCTTCAGTTTATGGCAAGGGCCATTAGACATTAGTTTCTTAATCAGAGGAACCATTATCTTAAGCAATTTTTTGTTTTCCTTTCTAAAGAAAAAGTTGGATCATCAAGCAGTTCTTTGGAAGGAATTTGAACTCACTGCCATAGAGAAAACATCTCTATTTTGGATGTTGGGGGTGATTGGCTCTGATAATATTAATATAAATATCGAAGCACTCATCCCCAAACATGCTCATGAGAGATATCTGCATTTTATAATGACACTTCATCTATCCCCCCCTCAGTATTGTCTGTCTCGTTAGACTTCGCATGTGGTGCCTTTCCAGAATGGCCGCCAGGCTGCACCAGGAAAGCTAGTATTCTGATAAACTAACACCACCATAATAAAGCTCCTGAGGAGGATTTTATCCCAGCGGATGTTTATGAGGACAATATTGAATGCTGGGCTCTTCGGTTACCGGAACTGACTAATATAAATAGTACAGGGATTTTTCCCACTAGTTGGTCCATTGGTATTATAGTTCCTTTTTATGTAAAGAAGGTGACAGAAATGATCCTGGAAATTGTTGACCAGTTAGCCCCCTAGATGTGGTTTTTAAAATCCATACCAGATATCTTCTGGGGAGATTTAGAGGACTGAGTGGAGAGTTGTAATTTTATTTGCCAAGGAACAAGACTGTTTCAGGAATGGCTGCTCCACTCTTCTTAATTGTTTTGTCCTTTGTCATTTGATTTATAAATATTGGTCTTAAGGGGGAAAAAATTTTATGCAGCCTTTGTTGATTTGAAATTGGCATTCGATTTCCTTGTTGGAGGATATCTCTGGGAGAAACTTGCGAGGACGGGCATAGATTCTAGGTTATTCTATCTTTTGAGAGACCTCCATAGCCAGACTGTGGCTAGGGTTAAAATAGGGTGTAGAGGTGAAATAACCGACCCTATTTCCATCACAAATGTCTGTCAGGGCTATTAGCCCTTTTAGTTTTTTAGCTTTTATAATAGTAAGGTTGTGGCTTTTTTAGAAGAGGTGAAGTATTCCCTCTCCCCACCCCACCCCCCACCCCAAATTGGAACGGTATTGGTCCTTCTTTATGCAGATGACATAGTTCTGTTGTCCCAGACTTCTGTGGGTTGACGTGTATGTTAAAGGATTTTGGCTCTTTTTGCCAACATGGGTGTTCAGCTATGCATTGTCAGAAAACTAAATAAATTTACTTTGGCCTCAAACCAAAGCTGCATCAGTGAAAGAATCCATGTCTACTATATTGAGCAGGTTAGGTTTTTTCACCTATTTGGGTATTTGTTTTACATATAATGGCCAGTGGGATAAACATATAGAGGAGGTAAAGGCGGGGGGAGCTTTAAGATCTATGTAAATAGTGCTCTGTTTCACTCATGTCCTGGGGGTGTGTGTGTCTAATTGCATCAGCTTTCAGAGTTTTCAGGGCTAAAGTCTGTGCTCAAATATTATGATGTGGACCTCTGAGGCTGGAAAGACTTTCGAAATTGTGCAAAACAAAATTTGAAGGAGGATCCTCAGACTGCAAAACTACAGCCCAGCTGCTTAAAGCAAACAGGGCTTTTTCAACTAAAGCCCATTGCCTTTATATCAATTATTGGCTGTGCATTCAGCATATGAATTTACAGCGCCTTCTGAGATTATGTCTGGAGGAAAAGTTTAACAAAGCACAAATCTTAACGTTTTCCTGACTTTTGAAAGTCCGTTGTTCTCTTCATTTAGGCTTCTTAGAACTTGACCTGGCTAGGATGGTAGGCAAAAATATAAATTCCTTAATTAAGCTTCCAGCCAAAGATTCTTGAAAATAACTAGATAGGCAGTTGGCCATGCAACAGATAAATCGTCTTGGTTTCTTCATCAAAAGATTATCTGTAGTTTGGAGAAATATCTGGATTTTTTTTTTTAAACAATAATATGTGAAGAAGGGTTTTCGCGGCTCTCCGTTTTCAAGCTATGCAGTTGGCCTATCTGGAAGGGGAGTATGCGGCGTAGAAAGATATAATTGTTTTGTCCATGTAGGCCTGGCCTGCTTGAAGATTTAGCAAGTTATTTACGTTCTTTCAACTTGTTGTGTCACCTGAAAAACAAATGGTTAACCCCGTTCTTAGGTTAGATGCCTTTTACTGCAC
Source organism: Chelonia mydas (assembly GCF_015237465.2). Classification (NCBI taxonomy): domain Eukaryota; kingdom Metazoa; phylum Chordata; order Testudines; family Cheloniidae; genus Chelonia; species Chelonia mydas. Next base: position 19,292,152 of record NC_051250.2, on the reverse strand, counting down.
CGGCTTGCGAACTAGGATGTTTGCTATGCAGTGACAATCTTTCAATTATATGGGCCGTTGCCCTTTTTGCCTGGTTGGCTGTAAAAACAAGGAAAATGTATGTGAAAGAGAGGTTCCTTATGACCTCAATGAAATAATGTATTTATAGCCTTCTTGGTACATTTTTCATATTGTTTTATGGGTTGTGATTGTAAAAGTTAAATTTATCTTGGGAGAAGATTTAATTTTGTTTCTATTTTTTGTCTTGTAAAAATCTGTATTTATTTTACCAAGCTGTGCTGACTTGAAAATTTGTATTTTATTGTGAGCTATGGCCTACAGCGAAAATGCTATATTCATAAACTTGTACTCAAAACAGAGTTTCAAACTATTGTCTAAAACTCCCTTCTCTTAACTGCTCATATTTCACTTCTTTGGTACTTGTGGATATCTTCATCCTACTAATTCTCTAGTTATTCATATAGTTTCTCAGCAAGGCTGGGTAAACAATGCTTGAATTTCTCAGGTATAAAAACAAACAGAAGAGGCCGTTTTATAAAATGTAAATTTTTATTGGCTCCTTTAATCTTAAATAAGCAATGGGGTGGGGGATGGGGGACGAGGGGAATCATAAACCAATGTCTCCCTTTTGCAAGTCACATTTTATTCTATTCTTGCTCGTGTTTTAATTTTTTTTTTAATCTAGCAGGACCAATGTCAGAAGCATTTTCAGTCCTCTCTCTGACCTGATCCATTGTTTATATCATCATCAGTAAGAGATTCCAAAATGTTCTTCCACTGCTATACATTAATCCAGCATCAGGCTGGAGATGTTATAATTACAGCTGTGGCAGGATTTCCATTATAGACTCTTACTTTCAGCAGAAGGAGTAGTCGCTGCCTGGCAGGGAGGGAAATAAATGATGCTGGCTGTGCTGGGCAGCCATTGATTCCCCACTCTGCTACATAGCGTGTGTTCCCATTTGCTCTCAAGAGAGTTGCCACTGGGTGTGGTGCAGATGCATTCATTATTGATGAAGTTAGGCAATAGGCAGTTAAAAAGAAAACAGAAAGGTGGCACACATGTAACCTGATCTGTAGCCAAGTGAAGTCAATGCGAAGATTCTCGTTGACTTCAGTGAGTTTTGGATTGGCTCAGATTGTGGTTATGGAACCACTAAACTGTAAGACAACCCAGTTCATGGTGCAACCCACCCTAAATGTATAAGCCCCTGTTTTTGGTCCTTACTCTGGATTTCCTATGAAAAGGGCTCCAACATGTAATTAATACAGTGACTCGCTCTAGGGCTGTGCACAGCGGCAGAAGCCTCTGAGGTTGTCTTTGTATGGTATATTCTCCTCTCCACAGCTAGCCTGCACTGCTGGGCTGCTGCACAGGGGAGAAAGGGCAGTCCTTGCACTCAGCTCAGCAAGATGCATGATGTGACTAGCCCCTGCTTGGTGGCAAGGGAGAAGTCGGGCGCGGGGGAGGGAGGGTGTTCCTTGAGTGCTGCATGGCTTCCCCTGCATGCACAATGAAGGTGCATGCTTGCTTCTGTTGGGTGGCCACTAATCACTGACATGGGTTGTTCCGTTGAAGTCAACGGGCCTGCTTGCATGGGTAACACAGACGTCCATGTGTAAGGGTCTGCAGGAGTGAACCCTGTAAGAAAATGTTGCTGTTGCACTGGGGATGGATATTGTGGTGTTCAGAACAGCAGGCACTTCACAGCACTATGCCCGCGGAAGTTCAGCCCTTTAAAGGCACAGTCCCCAGTACCACAGATATGGCCCCTTGTTTTTGCTCATGCATGTGAGGAAACACTGTAGTCCTCATAACTCTCCACAGTCTCTAGTCTAGAAGGAATTGAACACAGGTCTTCTAGATAAACTATTGGCCGTTGGTCTATATCCTCTTGTTTCACATCTACTTCCATTACTGCAAATCTGTCTGACCCTCCATTGGCCGTACAAAACAAGGTGGGTCCAGTGAGCTTTGGACATCAAAGATTCCTGAAGCAGACACGGGAGATGGAAAACCGTGAGCTAGAATGTGAACTTGATTGTCTTGCGAAGCAAATGGAAATTAAAGAGGAACAAAACTCCAAATAGAAAACAACATCCAGCCCACATAAGGAAGGAATTCTTATTCAACATGTAGGAACAGTCCTTCTTTGGGTAAGATGCTGCTTCTACTTTCTGGCAAGTGACTGCCCTGCAAACTAGTACATAAGTTGACAAAGGATTTTTAATGAATCCTTCCCTGTACAGATGGCTTGTGAAAATAAATGCCAATGGTACTGAATCCTGAAGACTGATATTTACGGGCTTATAATTTACATTTTTGGGTGGTAATTGGATTTTTCTTAATTAAGGAAAGTGGGTGGACAGTTTTGTCACTTAACAAAGTCCTTACCAATTAACAGGGAGACGTATTGTGCATAGTATAGACATTTGAACTAGGAGTAAGTGCACAGAATAATTGTTTATTTACCTGAGAGTTTGTTCCTGGACGATGTAGTGCATGAAAGTTACACTCTAGGGCAATGTCTTGGTTCAACTGGCGTTGAGCCACCAAATACCTCACCGCAGCCTAGTTGCTTTTATTACATTAGCCCCTGTGCAGAGGGCCAGCCTAAAATCTATGCACCATTTTAGTCCAATTTAAACCCTATTTTGAGAGTTTAGATGTGATTAAATAAACTGTGCATAATCTTTGTACAGGCTGTTCTGCAGTTTCACCTTATTAGATGAGTCTTCTATCCTTAAAATTATTGTAAAATACAATAAAGGACTCACAGGAGCAATGCTGTAACACCCTAAATTAACAATTTTTGTGGGTTTTTTTTTTAAACAGTTTCTTAATTTTCAAGGTTCTGGAGTTCAGAATTCTGGAGTAGGGAAAAGTTTTCGCTACCTTTTTATTTTTTATTTTTTTTTATTTTTTGGGGGAACAGTTAATTTTTAAATCAAAGAATGAGATTCTCCTAGAGCAGAAAGTGAGGGAGATTGCCACAGGCTGTCTTCTGAGGGCCTGTTCTCAAGCCTTGGTTAGGACATGCTGCTGGTGGGGTTGCAGCATGTAACCTTGCAGAGATTTTGGGCAGTGCCCTAGGCTATAGGGAGCCATGGACTGGCTGCTGTAACATAGTTCCCCAATGAGAGGAGACTGGGGTATGCTAGCATGGGAGGGAAAGAAGGGCACATAGAGCCCAAAACCTTGCAGGTGCTGAACCCTTGATTCAGGAAAAGGTGAATTCTCAGAACTGTGATAGGTTTCCTATTTCAAGTCCAGACAATTGGCAATGAAGAAAAATGGCCACATTACAGCACTTTCCAGATCTTGTGTGTCCAATATTCCCTTCTCTCAAATGCAATTTTTAATTTACTTTTTTCGTATAACCTAAAGGATGGATTTTTTTTAAAAGAGCACAAATTAAGATGTCTATATTTAAACCCAATGATACAAACCACCCATTACTATTAAATAACTGAAAATTAAGCACCTTTCATCCTGAAGGATTGGAAAGCACTTTACAGATAATAGGTAGTGATGACTTGCCCAGCACTGAAATTCACCCACCTCTCTGCTGGCATGCAGAAACCACTCTACAGAAGTAATGCTGTGTAACAGTTATTTTTATCTAGGAAGGAAGGAAGGAAAAATAGCTTTGCCTCTGAAATTACAGGAGAAACTTCAGGTGTGAGGAATGTGCTAATGTCAAGTGGATGTCCGGGTTGTTTGTTTTTATTGTTTTTATTTATATTACCCAACATCTGCTGGGTGCTATACAGGTCCAAAGAGGAGCACAAATCCTCACCCTAAAGAGCTTGTGATCTAAAAATAAACAAGAACCAGAACTTTAACCACAGAATGTGGGTGAGGGAGAGGGATGCAAGATTCAGGCCTGGTGTCCGGATGATGACAGGCACACAGCTTGTTAGCTTGCTTTTGTGTTTTAAGGCTATATGTCTTTTTTACAGGAAGCCCTGCAGCTGTGGATTTTTCAGTGATTTCAATGAAACTAAGAGAGCTTGGTAAATAGATTTCCCAGTGGGGGGGACAGCAGCATGGATGCTGTGGAGACACCCAGGTGATCATGAGTTCTCATTCAGAATAGAAAAAGGGGAACATGAATCAGCTGAAGCCAAACAGTAGGCATCAGGCAGGCAGTCGGTTAGCATACCTCCCCTGCTCTGGCAAAGTGGCATGGGATCTCTCACAACCCTTGTTCTCCATCTCCTCTGTAGGATGGAACCTCTGTCAGTGCAATGCTCCATAGTCGAATGCTGGGTCAATAGTTCAAGACTAACTCAGAGAATAGCACCAGCTACTGAAATACCCACACTGCTTCCTGCAGCACCTGCGACTAGGGCTCTCCCAGCCAAAGAGATCAGACAAGGTCACAGGCAGAGGTGATAAGGCTACATTTTAATCCCATAAGAAGCTGTATGATCTTCTGCAAATCTTGCAAGAATCAGCTGGATAGTAAAAATAATTTCCCTTAAGACAAGCTTAGCACACCTGCTGCTGCTTTGTCACAGCTGAGATTGCTCTCTGCATATTGTACAAGGGGCAGTTTTTGCATCCGGTCACTTGCAAGGACTGGATCAAAGCTGAGATTCAGTGCTGTGCGGCGTGGACCCCCAGAGAGTTTAGCCAAATAGATGGGGGACTCCACTAATTGGATAATTCTGCTACAGGGTCTTGCCAGTGGCTGTCAACAGAGAGACTTCTTCCAATGCAGGTGAATATGAAAGCTTTGCCATCCAGACTCTGTCACTTGAAAAACCTGCTCCTGCCTTATAGTATGCAGGAGTGCGCTAAAAGAAGGAAGACATTACTTCATTAGGGGTCAGATCCGTAACCCGCTAGGCTCTGGGGGGAAAAGATATTCTTACCCCAAGCCTCTGAAGTAGTTGGGGGGCTGCTTCAGTTGAGCAGCCAGCCAATCTGTGCAGCCCGTCCAGCTTTTCACCTTCCATCACCCACATGCTGTTCATCGATCTCCATAGAGCCAGATACTGTGCAAGGGCTTGAGTCCCAGACTGGTTCTGGAGGGGGCCCTCAATGTGATTTACAGCTGTAGGGCGAGTTGCCATAAACCTTGCTGCTGCAGTAAGTAATCCCTTAATCACTAGAATAGTTCCAATGATGTCAGTGGGATTGCTTGTGGGATTAAGGGCTGTTGGTGGGCTACGTTGTACAACCCACACTCTCACAAGTAACCCCCTGACTTCTGGAGGACTATTTTGTGTGAGTTAGCGTTAACCAGAAGGGATAGGGTTTGACTATCCAGCCCTTTGTGAGTTAAGGCTAAGGATTTAGTTCTAAAGTCATACCAACCTTTTGGCTCTTTTTTCAGCTCCTCATGCTTTTGGGAGTGTTTTGACCTAGTTCACTAAGATAAAGTGAAAACCTCTGCAATCTGCAGACCACATTTTGCTCTCCGTACACTCAGACTGCCACTGATTAGTGTGGTACAGATGAAATCATGGGCTCACCAGTTGCCTCTGAGTGAGTGAGATTTTGTAGAATCTTAGCAACGTGACTTAGTCTGTGGGGTTACAAGGCTGTGGACAAGAAAGATGCTGCAATACAGAGTGGGGACAGGGTCATTCTACATGTAAAGAAAATGGTGGGGAATGTGTGGGATCTGCTCAAGTATCTGGGCTAAAATACAGGCCGGAAATGGTTAAGAGGAAGATCTTAGACACGTTATACATGAGAAGATGAGTGTAAAAATCAGGGACTATTTATGCACTTGTGGAGACTTATTAAAAGCATAGAACACTAATCACAGAGGATTTCAATTACCTAGAGTTTGACTGGAATAGAAATCGTTTAATGCCTGAGAAAGGATGCATGTCTCTGCCAGTGGTAGCGTAAGATTATTTTTCTTTTACAATTTATATAAGCAACCAAAAAAACCCTCAGAGGATATTTTGGACTTAGTCCCAGGAAATGAATTAGGTCCCATATGATAAATAAGATAGTAGCTGGTGAGCTTATAAAGTTGAGTGATCATAATACTATTGGATTTGAAATATTCATGAAGCTACAATATGTACAAAGAGAAGCAGCACAAAAATGTTAGAAATTGAAAAGGCAGCATTCAAGGGAGTGTGTAATGAATTGAAAAAAATTGATAGGGATGCAGCTACTGTCCCCAAAAATGTGGTATGGAAGAACGAAGGAAATATTTTAGGAACAGATAAGAAAGATTCAGTCTGCATTCTTTCCAATAGAATGTAAATGTCAAACATGTAGTCAATCATCTTAAACAAACCTTTAGCAAAGAAATAGTAGACAGCAATAAGGATTAAAAAGAAGAATCAGCCTGGGTAAATTATATAAAAAAAGGTATTTTTCTCTCCATGACCATTCATGGAGGAACCGAAATGAGACTTGAAATTGCATAGTGAAGCTCCGCTAACTGCATGGCAGTTAGCCACTGAACATGAAACTCTTTCTCCCTCCTAAATAGAACAATGGGAGCGAGGCAGATTATAAATGAGAGGAATTGAGGAACAAGAAAAGATTGTTCATCCCCACTATACATGTCTGCCTTTTGTTTTTCTTCTTCCCATTTTATCTGCATCCTCTCCCCCTCCTCCCTCAGTTCTCAGTCCAGAATCAAATCTTGTTGTTTCTTAAACAAATGTACATTCCTTGCTTCAATGATCTCCAACAATAATTTCCTGCCTTTTACATGAAATAATTGTGCCCCATTTCCCTGTTAACTCCAAGTTTCTCATTCAGTTTATGCTACCTACTTGTTGCCCTTCCCAGCGCTCTCCTACTTTATTGGTCACTTCTTAAAAGCTAGATTGTGACTCTCACTATGTGCCAAGAAATAAGAGGAGGTATGAACCCGCAACTCCATTACACCTTGACATGAACCTTGGGTCTGAGTGCATAGGAGGAATAAACAAGTCTACTTACCGCTCATTTCCTCCCTGGAGCAGGAGCGTGTGGGATAGGTGAAATCCTGGCTCCACCTCCCTGCTTGCTGGTCAGAGTAACTGGGCCAGCACAGGGAGTAGCAATTTACTGCAGGTTTATACCAGCAGTAAATTACTGAATCCTAGAAGCAATGAGAAAGCAGGGAGAGAACTATGACTCTTAGGTTACTGGAAGGCCCAATGCCTCCCAGCTTATGCATTCACCTTGTACAGCAGCTGTGCCTAAAGGCACAGTCTAGCCCATCCTCTCTGAAGCTCTTTGGCTGTAGGTGCAGTTTACGGTGGACGTCACTATGGTCTGTAAGTGCTACACTGGTCTCCTTTTTCTGTGTTGCACCCCGCGGTGAGGTCTACAAACCCTGCACCAAACCAGAACAGGTAAAGTAGCTGCTGTGAGCTCAAAAAGAACTCCACCCCCACCAGATCTGCAAGGCATCCTTGAGCTGCGGGAAGGGTCAGGAAGGGAGAAGCTCAGTGCAGTCTGGAGCAGCCCTGGGAGGAGGAAAATCGCTAAAGCCCAAGCTCCATTGGAGAAGCCTACTCACACAACTACAGACTGTCCAAGGCCTCTGAGAAGGAGGTGGGCTAGACTCCAAATGATTACCTCTCGGTACTTTCTGGTAGGTTTTTTTCCCTTTCTCCTCTATGGAACCCAGAAAGGGTAAGTTCCAGTGGAACCCAGCTGGAGGGATGACTTTCAGTCCTCAGTCCACAGCGCTGCTGGCTGCGAGGGTGAGTGAGTCCCCATCACTCCCCAGAGCAGTGCTGTGGAGGGACTAAGCCAATGACTCACACTTAAAGTGCTAGGAATCTTGCTGCCTCTCTCTGGTCAGCCAAGCAAAACAGGAAGCACTGAGCACATTGACCATTCAGTTATTCCTTTAGGCTGTAAATCCCTAGTGCATGCAAGGAAAGAAAAAGAATCCAAAATGCATTTACAGCTCATCAGGGAAAGGAAAAATGCACTCCCAGCCATTCCTTCTGTAGGAGCTTAATTGTCAAGGAATCTTAGTGGAAAAAACAAGACAGCGACTGCACAAGGGTGTCTCTTACAAATTCCAGAGCAGCCTGTCAGCACAGATGTGGACTCTTCCTTCCCAAATATCAGTCTGTGCCTTCAAAACGATTACTGCAGAGTGGGGTTCTCATCCCACCTGTTGTTTTGTATTTATTTGTTTAGCCCCACGCTGCCACCTCTGAGGCAATCATACCCTTTTTGTGCTATGATGCCCAGTATTGCCCATTGCAGATCTGATCCAAGCCCATGGGAGACGGTACACCGACTTCAGTGGATCTGGATCAGGCCCTGTACATGAGGCACCAAATTGAAGTCAACGGAGTTACACCCAGGATGAATTTGGTTGAAGGTCTACATATACTAACAGAATCACCTCCGTCAATACCGCCTACCATAGGAACTTGTTTATGTGCTCTTGGTTTCAATTACTCTCCTACAGTAACTGCCAAATCCTTCCTCTTCAGTGTGCTAAATGCTGCCTTGTTCTATTTAGCAAATATCCACTAGCTTGAATCCTAGCTCTGATTACTAATTATTGTATGTTTGTCTGCAATGAACTGCATGTTGCACTAGTTCATTGCAGACAAACTACTGCTGGTCCAATTATATAAATGATCCAGATTTTTTTCTTTGAACCTCATTTTTTCCCGTATGATTCAGTCTAGACAGGGAAGAATAATTATGTACTTTTTATGCAAAACTGACAATTTCTGGTTCTTTTACAGTTGTTTTAAAGATTAACTACAGTATAATCTGTTGTGCTCTTAGCTTATTCAAGTGGTGTTCTAAGATGTGCTCACAATTTAATGTCTAATTAGGAAGACAGAGATTTGGAACAATAAATTAACTCAAGACCTTATTCTTACAATATAACTGTTTTTAAACAAATAATGCTGTGGCGGGCAATACTAAAAGTTTGTAATTGCAAACTGATCTTTTATACTCTGGTAAGGAAATCCTATATTTTCTACATGACTGCAATGAACTGAAATATATGGGACATTTGCACATAACAGATGGAACTGACTAATATGCACCATCATTGTATTAGAGACTATGTTTAAGTACATACCAGCCAATAAGCAGGGAGAGTGACTAGTCTGAGTCATAAATCTCCTTGAAATAAATCAGTTATGTTAAATTTAAGGATACACTGTCTGGAACTTAGAGGCCGGATTCTGCTCTTGGTTTAACCAACGCAAATCCAGAGTAACTTCCTTGTCTTCAGTGGAGGTATATCTGCATTCACTCCAGTGTAAACAGAGCCAAATTTGCCCTTTTCTTTTCTTGGGCTGCCCTTGGAATTAAAACCTTCAGACGTCCAATCGACACTTTCAGATCAAATGCATTAAAGACAAAGGGCGAATTTCTCTTCTCTGTTCTGCATTATGGAGCTCTCTTGCATGTTCTGCACCTGTTCTGCACCCACAACACACAATAGGTGTCTTCAGCACAGATGAGAATGTTTTCCCCGCTTTTTATTTTAATGTTTCTTTCTTTTGTATATGGGTGACCCTGCCCCCACTCCCCAACCCCCAATATTTATCTTGATATGACTCTGCCAGTGACAGTACGGAAGATTGGGAGTCCTGGAGACGGATGTCCTCTTTGACAGAACTGTCACAGCAGCATGCACGATGACTGTTGCCCACAGTGACCCGCCAGTATGCCTCAGCAAGACAGGTTGAGAACCCACCTGAGAGGGTTGGAGTCTCTGGGCCTCATTGTATGTTCTACAGCTTGTTTGGATGTAAACTGCTGCCATTCTGAGTAGATCATGTTTTACACCCACTTTACACTGGTGCAAATATCCACCCAACATAACAGAGCCCTCTATATTGGCTCCGTCTTTGGAGTGTCTGCTGTGATGGCAAAAAAATTGCCTTTTTTAAAATTTGTGTGTACTCCTGAAGTAACTCATTTCACATAGGTTTCTACACAGTCTCCAGATGGTAACAACTTTCACATACTGGGGACCTCATCCAAAGCTCGCTGAAGTCAATGGGAGTCTTCCCATTGATTTCAGTGGCCTTTGGATGTGGTCCCAAACGAAAATGGGCTGGATTAGAAGTGGTGACTGCAGGGAGAAGAGCTCTATTCCATCTCTAGTTGCCCAAAACATCTAGTCCCTGATTTTACTGTGTTTTAAATCAGAGATGAGCCCCAAACTCCAGATCGGAACATCTTGACCTTTGGACGATTTTGATTCAAGACCTAAGTTTTGTGACTTGAGCCCTTCTCAGTTTTAAAAATTCCCCACAAATTTGTTCATGTATATTCAAATCATATATATAACACAGAGGGCTTGCAGGGGATGGAATGGTACTGAATTTGGAGACATTCCTTGTAGTAAATTGCTGCACTTTTCAGCTGACACGCTATGGGATGTGATGTCCTTTAGAGTTTAGATCGCGAGTGGGTTGAAATGTTTGTATGCAGCAAGTTCTCCCTACCAAGGGGAAGAAGAAAAATCACAAGGATTGCAAATATGTGTACTCTTATCTGTAGAATGCTGATTTTCTTTTAGGCCTGGTATGACATAATTCCTATTGTAGAGTCTTGAAAAGAGAGAAGCATTAACACTTCATTTTCTCCACAGTTCAAGTTTTAAGATGGTGTGGAAGAGTTGAATGTATTTTAAAGCCAAACAAGCACACACAGGCACAAAGCCTGGCTCTTAGGATTTTAGGGGTGGTTTTTTTAGGTCCTTCCTGCTTCTTGACTTGACTTTCCTGGTCGTGGATCAAAATTTTCCTACAAAGAGCTCAACCATGGATATCGTACTCTAGTGGTTTTATTATCCTTTAAAAGCATCCATCTGTGAAATGTAGTTTGGAAGTTGATAGGTTGGAATTTAGAGGTTCTGAGATTAGTCTCCCTCACCCCCCAACAATACTAAAATGCTGCTATAGTGTAGGATTTTTTCTTCTCATTTAAAACAAACCCCAAGAGGTGGGGATTACTGAATATGTCAAAGACTAATATTTTATAGCCCAGTCTCATAGACTTTAAGGTCAGAAGGGACCATCATGATCATCTAATCTGACCTCCTGCATGTTGCAAGCCACAGAATCTCACCCATGCACTCCTGTAATAGACCTATAACCTCTGGCTGAGTTACTGAAGTCCTCAAATCTATCCTTTTATAGATTTAAAGACTTCAGTTTACAAAGAATCCCACATTTTCACTAGTTTAAACCTGCAAGTGACCCATATCCCATGCTGCAAAGGAAGGTGGAAAAAAAAATCTGAACTGGGGGAAAATTTCTTCCTTACCCCAAATATGGCAATCAGTTAGACTCTGAGCATGTGGGCAAGACCCACCAGCCAGACACCTGGGAAAGAATGCTCTGTAGTAACTCAGAGCCCCCCACCCCCATCTAGTGTCCCATCACCTGTCCATAGAAAAACTGTTAGTTTAGGCCCAAAATTTTACTAACCAGATAGATTAAAATGTTCTCAGAAATATTAAAGATTGAATCAATCTTCTATAATGATTTTAAATATTCCATTGTTTCCAGGGTGCTGCAGTAAAGAGATGCTAGAGGCAAGCACCAGCAAGGAGGTGCCAGACTCTGAGTGGATTTCCCAAGAGCCCCCAGGATCAGCTATATTTACGGACCGGCCCTATTGCATATTCTGTGGGCACCAAACCCCCAACCTTCTCTTGGTCTCATACGGCGTGATCAGATAAGAATACCACAAGGGGAGTCTCAGGGAAATTTCCTCTCTGCAATTTTCCTTGCATTTTTCCCTGTGGGAGGAGATCATCTGGGCCTGCGTCACTTGCTTTTTGACTTTGTCTATCAATATGAAATCTCCTGAAATTATCCAGAAATCTGGGATTAATCCAGCTAATGGTTTCTTACCCCAGCCTATTGTTAAGTGCTGAGGAGTGCTGATGCTGCCGCAGAGCTGTTACCGTTCTTGGAGTGCTGATGTCAGCTGCAGCCGGACAGAGGGCAGCCTGTTAATTCAGCAGACCTCAATGTTGTTCATAAGAAAGACCATAGGCTCGCTTCAGTAGCAAAGGCACTCGGCCAGGTTTCTTGTCCACAAAGCATAGTACTAGTGCCCCATAGGAGCTACGGTACACTAACACATGTACGCCCGTGACAATGCACCAGTCAGTGCCCTGGGATGCTGCCCCCGTGGCTGGCCAAAGGTGCCCCTCCTATGACTTTTCCTTTGATACAAACAAGTTATGTATTACGTAAGTTACATATAACTGATGTGGTTAGTGACCAACCCTGCACCTTGTACCTGCTAGTTTGAACAAAATATCCTCATCCATTATCCTTCATTCCATCCTTATCATACTAGCGGTCGGTGTGTTCCTGTATCATCTCTTAAGAATGTGTTTACATAGTTACCTGAGAACTCTGGGTGTTCTTGTACCATCCTTTGCAATCAGGAATGTGCTTACTTGGTTAGCCAATACGTAGTGTGTTGTTATTTTGCCAATGCCAGGCCTACTCTGGTTCACAGCCTTTGGTTCACACCATTAGTTATGCCTGGGGCTCCAGCACATATCACAGTTTAAATGGTTTATGCATGGTAGGTTGCAGGGATTTCCTCTCAAGCAGCCACATCATCTTTTGTTGTGTGTGGCAAGCCACAAGGGTGAAATGTGCAAGCTACATAGAAACTATTTAAAAACATCATAAGAGAGGCTGAAACTAAATGCCTCCCACCCAAAAATAGTAAGAAGCCCCCCATCCTCCCAAAGCCACCATGGCTAAACATCAGAGTAAAAGAGGTGGTTAGGGTAAAAAGGCATCCTTTAAACATTGGAAGTCAAATCCTACTGATGAAAATAGAAAGGAGCACAAACTCTGGCAAGTCAAGTGTAATTATAGTATATAAAGTATATATAATTATAGTATATAAAGTATAATTAGGCAGGCCAAGAAAGAACTTTAAGAGCAACTATCAAAAGATACAAAAACTAACAGCAAAATATTTTTAAGCACATCAGAAGCAAGACACCTGCCAAAAAATCAGTGGGGCCACTGAACAGTCTAGGTGCTAAAAGAGCACTCAGGGAAGACAAGGCTGTTGTGGAGAAGCTAAATTAATTTTTTGCATTGGTCTTCACTCACTCACACCACTGCTGCTAATACATCCCAGAATGATGTTTGGTTTTTTTTGCAACAGTGTTATACTGTTGACTTTCATTTAGCTTGTGATTCACTATGACCCCCAGATCACTTTCTGTAGTAGTCCTTCCTAGGCAGTCATGTCCCATTTTTTCTGTGTGCAACTGATTATTCTTTCCTAAGTGCATTTGGCCTTATTGAATTTCATCCTATTTACTTCAACCAATTCTCCAGTTTGTCCAGATCATTTTGAATTTTAATCCTATCCTCCAAAGCACTTGCAACCCCTCCCAGCTTGGTATTGTCCGCAAACTTTGTAAGTGTACTCTCTATACCATTATCTAAATCACTGATGAAAATATTGAACGGAACCGGACCCAGAACTAATCCCCACAGGAACCTACTTGATATGCCCTTCCAGCTTGACAGTGGACCACTGATAGCTACTCTTTGGGAATAGTCTTCCAACCAGTTATGCGCCCACCTTATTGTAGCTCTAACTGAGTTGTATGAAACTTACTATTTGATTTCTTCAGAGATCAGAATCCACATGGCAGACTCTTGACATGTTGTTGAGAACATCATGGGGGTGGAGGGGAAATGACCCTATTTCTGGAATGCAGGAGGCAGAGCATTTTCACTGTCCCCGTTCTACAATAAATTGTTCTCTCTCAGTAGTTATCCATGCTCACTGAGCACCTCCTAAGTGTTTACAAACAGAATAAATAATAGCAGAGTAGGAAAATCGAGCCACTATCTATTCATGGAATACCATCCCTTTTCTGACACAGCAAGTCCCCATGCTCACTTAATTTCAAGACTCGCGCTTCCATTATCACCCCAGGAAGTGAGTCAGCAATGATGATGATATCTTAATAATTCCCTTCTCTTTGCTTTACCATGTTTGTCTTGCTTAGATTGTAATCTCTCGGGAACAGGAACTGTTTGTTTTGTACACTGTTGGTACTTAAGCTAAGAAATTGTAAGTGGGACTAGTGAAGCTGAGCAATAATCATGAACGATGGAAAAATATGTACAAGCTTATTTATAGATACTGTTCCAGAGAAGAAGGCATACTGTAAGTATAACCCCATTTTTTTCTATTAGCGTACACACAAACACAGGCACCAAATGAAGCTCCTTTAATTGAAATTGTTCTGAAATTAGATATCGCTAACTTAATATTCTTCAGACTGAGGCTCTCATTTCAGCTCATTTATACTTCTAGCAATGATATCTACGAATTTAGTGTCTACAGGGGTGTTGGGAGGATAGGAAGATTGGATTGTCTTCTCTGGGACCATATGATGTTAATTTCTTCGCTGCCTGGATTATGGAAGCACAAAAAGCAATAACTCATTTATATGAAGACAGAATTCCTATGGCTGTTGTCATGGAAACCAGTGGAAGCACTTCCTTTTTCATGAATAAATTGAATAGCCATGCTAAAAAAGATTGAACGTACAACTCATTTATTCATTCAATTTTATTGAAATGACGCTGATAAGGAAAGCCACTTATTAAGAACCCAATTCCACAAATCTTCATGCATTCCAGGAGTCCCACTGACCCAAAGTTGACTACAATGTCCATCTCCTCTCGCTAAGTGTTTTAAAGTTGGGTGAGGGAGAGTTGTGAGGGTAGTTAATTGTTGGAGTGGGGAGGATGTGTCAGCTGTTAAGGTGCCTGCTTGGGGAGTCACCTGGCATGGAATTGCTGCAGTTTAGTTAGAATGGAAGGGGGTTTTTATATTTGTGTTTTATGTTATGCCAAAGGTGCCTAGGGCCTGACCCAGAAGCAATGACATCAATGGGAAGACTCTCATTGACTTTGGTGGCCTTTGGATCAGATCCCTGTTTTGGGTCCAGCTCCTAGGGTGGCCAGAGAGCTGTTCTGTCTAAATTGCAACGGTAATTCCAGAACCATGTATTCAATGGTATTCACCATGTATTCAATGGTGAAAACGGCAAATGGTTCCACAGGTAACACTGAGGGCACAATGTGGAGACTGTGGGGTTGTGCAGGTGTAACTAAGGGTTTAAATTGGCCTGTAGACCTGATACTGCAGCTATGGGGGCTTTCTGGGTTGGCAGTTAGAAACAAACTTTTTCCCCCCTTGTAAACTGAGCATATTTATTTTGAAAATTATTGCGACACAATAAACCATGAGCCCCACAATCCCACTATCCTGAGTCACACCGCAGAGCAGCACATACTTTTAAACAGAGACTATTCCATTTCAGTGGAAACAAAAATGCCATTATCATTTGGAATGTATACTTCAGTTCCAAGAGTCCAGCTAATTCCAAATCATCTGAGCATTTAAGCTGCTACTCGAAAGGGGTTGATTCTGCTGAAAACTACATTTCTTGTAAAAAGAACAGGAATACTTGTGGCACCTTGGAGACTAACAAATTTATTAGAACATAAGTTTTCGTGGGCTATAGCCCACTTCATTGGATGCATAGAATGGAACATATAGTAAGAAGATACATACAGATAAGTTGGAAGTTGCCATTCAAACTGTGAGAGGCTAATTAGTTAAGATGAGCTATTATCAGCAGGAGAAAAATACTTTTGTAGTGATAATCAAGATGACCCATTTAGATGCTCTAATAAATTTGTTAGTCTCTAAGGTGCCACAAGTACTCCTGTTCTTTTTGCAGATACAGACTAATACGGCTGCTACTCTGAAACCATACATTTCTTGTAGTTTTTTATTTTATTTATTTATTTATTTATGCAAGAGGGCAGGAAGTGGAAGGAGGAGAGTATGGAGGATTGTGATTGGCTCTGATATATTTTTCCTAGTTTTGGAAACTTCTTGGTTTCCAAAGAAGTTATTGGATCATTATTACTGTTCAGCATTTAGGGGCTGATCCAAAGCACATTGAAGTTAACAGAAAGATCCCTCTTTGGCTTTAGTGGGTTTTGGATGAGGCTGTAACATATATTAGATATACCATAAATATACATGGCACTTCAGAAAATATGGATTAATCAGTCCCTGCCCCAAATTGCTCAAATAGAAATTACTGTAAAGAAATGTATAAGTGAGCATCTTAAAATAAACCATGGTACACTTCTCTTTATTTAATCTAGCATATGTGTGACAAGCTTTCTAACATGAAAATGCTCTAAAGCACAAATACAAAATAAAATAAACTTTAGGGGTAGACTTTAGATGGCTATACTGAAAATATTACATGTAGCAAGAGCGAATAAATTGTGTTATCAGCAAGTATATAATGTTCCTCCTTCCAGATTATCAGAATTGTACCTGTCTGAAGAACATTTAATCTGGATTTGCCTTGCTTTAACGTCCCTTTACTATTCTTTTCACATAATTGAGTGTGAGAAGAGCAGGAATTACACTTGTAAACTGTCATGTAGATAGATTTTTGGCTTCTACAGGAATTTCACATTTGAGCAGCGTGACAGCAAGTATGTTTTGTCAGTATTACAACATATAGTCAGTGTTGTAAATTCCATCCAATAGCTGGCAGCCTTATCAAAGGCCATTATCTGAGCAGCTGTAGTAAGTTTGTTGGTGCTGTGTGTGTTTTGTTATTGCTAATCTCAGTCATATCTTGTCTGTTATATCTTTTACTGGAGAATAACACACACTTTGGTTCAGGTGCAATGGGAAGCTTAAAGAAATGGTGAACTTTCAAATAGCCTTCATGTTGTCTTTGGTGCATCAGATTATATCATTTTCTGTGTTATGCTGTGATATGACATATACAAACACAATCCAATGTGAAGTGATAGATTATTCCAGAGTATATTTTTAAAATTTAAAACTTTTTTCACTGAGTTAAGAAAAAGAATATTGAAAAAAAATTTTTTAATAGTTTCTTTTTAAAGTTTGGAGCCTAAATTCCTTGCCAGATATTCCCCTAAAATATCCACAACATGGATTAGAAAACCTGCAACCAAGAATGTTCAACCTTTAAAATGTATTGGCATCTGATCCTGCAAATACAAGCATGTGAGTAATCCCCGTTGGGCATAGAGGGGCCGTTTCTGTTGCTGTAGAGTACCATTGTACCAGGAGAAGTTCCCTGGTATTGTGCTGTAGGTTTTTTCTTTTTTCTATTTTGTGTTGTGCGTTTTGTCATATTAAAAAAATTAACACAGTTTGAACACCCACACACCCCTCACTACCACTACAAAAAACAGCTCTCTGATTCACTGGCTCCTTCCTCATCATTCAAGTCATGTGCTCTCGGGGCCTGCTCCTGCTCTCACTGAGGCGAATGGAAAGACTCCCACTGACTCTAGGGAAGTTGCATCAAGCCCTCACAACATGTGTTCTAATGAAAGGAAGTTGTGTTTAGTTCACGTGATAAAGCTAACAATGCAGTTGGCTGTCTTCCTTCAGTCCTTCCTGCCTTCATATGTGGCAGTGGTACAGCACCTAGATATTAGATTATAATGAAACAATCTCCAGTGCTTCAGAAATTTGAACAGCTGCACATGAAAGGATAAAAATGTTTTGCCAAGTTAATCTCATATGATTTACTGCCTACGCCTAATCTGTTCAGAACCTGCTATGAATATTCGAATACCTTTTTGGAAATTACTGACTAGGATGACAGCAACTGAGAAGAAGCTGTCAGAGGTTTATGATGGCTGCTTGCGAAACATGCACCTGCCTGCATGCCTGGAGCAGTTGCAATCAGACTTTCAAAATGATGAAAATTCATTGTTTGTTGCAGAAATAAAAAGTACCGTCTGGGTTCCTGATAACTTGAGGAAGAGTCGGTGAATCCATATATGGCATCTGCAGCCTGTTAAGCAAATTTATGGTTTACATTTGGGGAGTTAATACTATTAAGAAAGGTGAGCCAGAAGCCCTGCTGGGTAAACCTTCAAGAGACCCGTGAACAGATGGCAGTCATAGCTCATCAATAAATAGGAATGCCAGCTAGTCTTGTTTTGTTAGCCTGGAAGATGCATACTACGTCCTCAGGGTAAACCAAGTACTGCATGATATTCTATTGCATACAACTCCATTAGTCTAACTGTTTTAATGCAGCTTCCAAAACCTTGAGCTTAGATACCAAAGGGACAGATCCCTTAGACGTACAATGGAGAGATGCGTCTAAATAGTAATGGCCTCTGTGGAAAAATCCAGCAGAATTTGATGGGGACTAATTCTCATTCTATGCAATTTTTGAACCAACCTACAGAATTCGGTAACAAAATCAGAATTCCCAATTCAATTCTGTAGGCTGCTTTAACATACTATAAAAGGGATCTGATTCGCTTATTAAATTCAGTACGTTTTTAGAGTATAGAAACCTATTTCATTTCTATTGAACCCTATTGATTTCATCTGTATTAAATTACATAGGACTATTCCATAAGAGGCAGATAGGTTTGTGTTGTGTTGCTCTTCACACAACATTAAGAAAATAAGGAAATCACATGGACACAGTTGGGTTCCAAAGAACCATGTTTATTAACAACATACAAACATACAAGGCATAGCTACATATAGTCACTGCTGCTTTGTTAGTTTCTGATGGCTTCTGCAACAGAAGACAGAGGCTTACTACAGGACTCTCAAACTATTTAAAGGGATACTGCCCAATTCCTATGTGCTACAATTTGTTTGTTGAAAATATTAATTGAAATATTTTTCTATTTGTCCCCTTGGAATAACCCTTCCATGAATTCTCCTGAAGTGGTGCATCTCTGTATCTCCCCCTACTCAGGGCTATAACTAATAAATGACACAATCCCTTATCTAACATGTTTTACTGCGTACTGCATTTTAGAAAATAAATCCAAAGTTTTACAAAAGCTTCTCAAAAGTTTGCCAAGACAAACTTGAGTCTCTCTAGGAATTTAGAGAGGTTATGTGTACCAATGTGGTTGTTACCCTTGCTCTTCTAATGGCAAAGTTGTCATGTATAATAATAAATGTGAATTGCGTGTATTTATAATCGTGTATATGTGATCATACTCCTGACATTTTTTCACTTCAATACACAATAATACATTGACTGTAAACACAGTGCAAAGTCTGAAAAGCAGCATGATATTACACTCCCAGCTCTTTTTTAGGTATTACCATTAACATCATGTGATGTGACATAGGGCACAGATACCTGAATGCTAATTGTGACAGGGCGTGCTCCATTCCCATCTTCTGATGTCCCAGAAACCTCTCAGACTCTCTCCAGTAAGTGGCACATTTATTTATATTCCTGTCACCAACACCAATACTTTGTGCAGCAAAGTATTTACAGTGCTTCTTGCCCTTTCGCCCTTTCCCATAGGACTGAGGGGGAACGGTGGTCTCCCTTTTTTGATATTTCAGAGCATTCTGGGCTCAGCTAGTCCAAGTCTCTCCCTCTCACTTCCTTCCTGTCTCTACTTTTATACCCCTCAGCTGACTGCTAATTGGTTATTGGTCCTCCCGGCCTGATCAGTTAATTAGCTGCAGGACCAATCCGCCTTCTCTGGGAGAACTGATTGGTGTCTAAATGGTCAGCATACTGAGTCACTCATTAGCTCCCAGCACTCTGCCACGCACCTCCCTTCCTCCCTTGTCAAATGCTGAGGTTCCTTTCCTCTGGCACCTGCCTTTCTTTAGAGGTGGCACCAGGTACCTTTGTCCTGTGCTTGCCCCACTGTGGTTATCCCGCCTCCACCTACAGAAGTCACACTTTGTGGGTGAGGGATGTGCCTGTAATTCTGTTTCAGATCACTGGTCTTCACACCGGGGGCAATGCAGGGGTCTAGTCTCCTCACCCTTGCCCTCATTCTTTTGGGGCAGGGCATGCACCATCTCTTCAGCTTTTTTGGCCTTGGCTCTCATTCTCCTAGTTCTACCAACATAGCTCAGGGTTCCTCCTCTCAAGGCCCTGGTAGTGAACATTCTGTGGACAGCCCATCCTTCTCCAATACTTTTGGGCTTCCCTCTTCCTCTCATGCCTGCTTGGCCAGTTCTTCCTTTTCTCCACATTCTCCTCAGGAATGTTCATTTCCCTCTTTCACCCCCTGCCATGCATCCTGTTGTCTAGAGTTCTATGGCTCCCCTACTTCAAGCCCTTTCTCTGACTTCAGTGACAGCTCACTTCCCTTCTGCTCTGGATCCCAGATGCCTACTTTCTTATTAAAGGGGAAGGGACTCTACTGGATGGGGCAACCTATCCACAACACCATCTTCTTTTTCAGCTAAACACTCTCTGGGCCTCCAGGGTTATCTCAGCTGCTGGGCAGAGTTTTCTCTCACCACGGATACACTCCAGACTCCGCCTTCCATGAATTCTCCTGAAGTGGTGCATCTCTGTATCTCCCCCTACTCAGGGCTATAACTAATAAATGACACAATCCCTTATCTAACATGTTTTACTGCGTACTGCATTTTAGAAAATAAATCCAAAGTTTTACAAAAGCTTCTCAAAAGTTTGCCAAGACAAACTTGAGTCTCTCTAGGAATTTAGAGAGGTTATGTGTGCCAGGCAGGATCCAGTGTGGCTTCACCACACCTCTCCTAGACAGTGAACACCCTGATGCAGTGTCCACTTGGCCACTCTCCCATCTCCACCCCACCTTCGCTGAGATGGTTGGCATTTTTCTCTGTCAATTCCCCAAGCTCCTAATTCAGCCACAAAATTCAGCCAGCCCACAGTCCATACAAGGGCAGTCTGTTCTTGCATGTCCGTGTCTTCCGTGTTGGTAAAAGAGGTAGTTTCCATCTCCCTGAAGGAGTTACTCTGCTTTCCTCCCTTTTCTTCTCTCCAGGCTTCACCCCTGCTAATTCGCCAACAATCTGTCCCAGCTCAGATCTGTTGAATGGATGCTCCTCCATGAGTTTGATCACCACCTCCAGAGTTGTGGGTTGATACTGTCTAACCCAGACACAGGTGTTATCCGGGAGCCCTTGTAGAAGTTGCTCTGGAAATATGGAGTGAATAATTTCATCCATCCTCTGTGTATCCAGCTTTAAACAAAAAAGGATATTTTGCAAAAATATTTTCAAAAAGATGTTAAACTTATGAACAGTGATGAAATTCAAATAAATATTTGCTAAATTTTCTAAGCCCAGTTTTGCAGCAAAATTTTTGTGAAGGCCGCAGCGGACACCACTCTAAGTATTGTAAGAAAGCTGTGAAAATTAAGACAAAAGAAGGAAGGAATATTTTATCCTCTCTGGCAGTTTCCTATCTGATACTATGAGTTGCATGCATTTAGAATTACTTCCATAAATTCTCAGTACTGTCACAGAACTTAGTATTATTAATAGCATGGAATGGTTACTGGGAAGAGTAAATTCATTAGCTACATACCACAAATGCATAAGGAAAGTGAACATAAAAGTATCACTGATATTCCATAGCTCTTGAGATGAAAATTGTTCCTTTATCCTAATGTTTGTACTATTCACACTGCACTACAGTCTGATCCAAAGTCCACTGAAATGAACAGGAGTCTTTCAATGGGCTTCAGACGGGGCCCAGTCTTTGAGGAAAATCTGTTCCCAATCCAGATGTGAACTCCATGACCAGGTGTAGGGTGACCAGACATCCCGATATTATTGGGACCGTCCTGATATTATGAGCTTTGTCTTATATATGCAACTGTGCCCCATCCTCTGCCTAAAAAAAAGTCCTGATTTTTCACACTTGTTATCTGGTCACCTTAACCAGGTATTAGCGCTAATCTAAACCGAAAGAAATTTTAGTTGTGGCTACACTGAGCCCAACACTGCAGTCTTCACTCAGTCAAAACTCCCATTAGTAGGTGCCTCACCTGAGTGAGGGTTGCAGGATAACACCCAAGGACCCCAGTTCTGCAAAGACCTACACACATGCTTAACTGGACACACTGTGAGTGGTGTCACTATAGTTAATAGGACTGCCTTCCATGCATAAATTGTGTGCTAAAGTCTTTGCAGAATAATGTTTAATATGGTGCCGTGTTCTCGGAAGCACCTCATTTGTTTTTCTAATATATCACACCCAGGGCTGGCTCTAGCACCAGCAAAACAAGCAGGTGCTTGGGGCGGCACATTTCTAGGGGTGGCGAACGGCTGTTTCGCGCGGCAAGCCTGGGAGAGAGGGAGGAGAAGCTGAGCGGCGACGTGCTTGGAGGAGGTGGCGGTGGTGGAGCGGAGGTGAGCTGGGGCGGGGAGCAGCTCCTCTACCCCCCCCGTTACTGCCTGCGCTCCCTCCCCTTGCTCACCTCCGCTCCACCTCTCCCCTGAACGCGCTGCCTCTCCCTCGCCTGAGAGGGAGGGAGGGGGGAGAAGCGGAGTGGCGGTGTGTTCAGGGGAGCAGGCCGAGCGGAAGTGAGCTAGGGCGGGAGGTTGCCGGGGAGCCACAGGAAGCAATGGGGGTGGAGAATGCAGCACACCCGGGGAAGGAGGGGGGCCGGGGATTTGGGGAAGGGATTGGAAAGGGGCGGGGAGGGCATGGAGGAAAAAAAAAGCGGGGGTGGCCAAAATTTTTTTTGCTTGGGGTGGCAAAAATGCTAGAGCCAGCCCTGATCAGCTCATAAGCGGCAATGAAGGACCTGAAAAAGATGGGAAGAGTGGTTTGTTTTAGTTAAGGTGCTGGTCTGGGCACTTGTGAGACCAAGTTCAATTCCTGATTCTGCCACAGAAATCCGTGTGACCTTGGACAAGTCACTTAATCACTCTGTTCTGAAGCTCCCCCTCTGTAAAACAGGGATGATAATTCCTTTTCTCCACCCTTTGTCTAATTTCTCTATTTAGATTGTAAGCTCTTTGGGGCAGGACCTGCCTCTCACGATCTGTTTGTACAGTGCCTAGCACAATGGGGCCTCAGTCGCAGCTGGAGCTTCTAGGCTCTAAGGTCATACAAATAATAACAATAAGCTCTTGTTTAAGGAGAATGATTACAATTCTTTATTGGGTTAAATCAACATAATTCAGATCAGAGTTCACTCTGGCTTGCGATGGAATGAGCAAAACAGCAACACAATTTTTCAGTTTGTCTGTATTTGTCTCCCTCAAACTATATCTGCTAAACTTTAAACTCTTGTTTTCTAAGAAGAAACTAATAATAGAAAACAAAATTGACTTGGCATTATTATTCCCATTCCTCAATATTTATAGTGATTAATTCGTTCTCTCTATTTATATGCATCTTGAGGTTCAGGAGAAACAGAAAATACTTTATTAATATTGATTTCTTACATCGGCCAAATCCTCAGTTCACCTTTTGTGCTCATGAACAGCACAGAAACAGGAATACAGGAAATAGACCTCTCCTACAACAGAGGGTCCTTTGCACGTTCCCAACTCTATTTTATGTGTATAGGATTTTATAGGTTGGTTTACGTATTAGTGCTTTATGCTGTCAGTTTAAGAATGCACCTTTAAACCTGAAAGTCGTTGTTAGTCACATTGTGGCTAATAGTTTGGCACAGCATTTCTGCCTTGCTTTTGCAACATTGCAGGCACTGGTCCCAATCTTCAGGCAGTGTAAATCGGCACAGCTCCATTTAAATCAATGGAGCCACATTAGTTTACACCATCTGAGGATCTGCCCATGGTTGTCAATGGTGGCTGAATGGGTCCAAGAAAAAGAGAACCCATTTAAATTTTGGAGAGGTTAGACATTTATATGGTGTCTATGAACATGTTTTGTTTAAAATTTGACTTCAAAAATTGGTACCTGCTATATAATTGATGGTGGCTGCTGCAATATTTATAAATCAGTTTATTTTCCTGCAAGCATGCCTGTAGTTTTTCTCATCAGTAATTCATAAATAAAACTTTTAACTGTGGTTAGCAATTAAAATTTGGTCCAGTGGTTATGGGCTTGGGACTGGGAGTTGACTCTCTCCTGTGGGACTCTGAGCAAGTCACTTAACTTGTCTGCACCTGGAGACTACTAGATTTGCTGGTTACCTACCTGTGTGTGCGGAGTGAGGGGAAAGGAGAGGAATATTCTCTGAAGACTGATGATGATGTGGCATTTTAAGTTAGGCTGCAGCATTGATAGAAACAGTTCGCTAAAGACCAAAAAAGAGAGAGTGTTAAAATAAAACTATAAAAATGAAAACAATAAATCCTCTGAGGCAATAGAGAGCTTTACTCATTTTTCAGGTAGTTCTAGTCAAGCCTGGTAAGTCATTCTTCCTTTCATAAATCTCTTTTTGTGGCACTAGAGGTTATTTATCACAGACTTCTTTAGTGTTACAAAACAGAATGGCAATCATTTAGAAACCGTTCTATGAGCAGCAATGGCTACTGTGTACAGTAGCTTCTGGTTTTACTTGTTCCACACATATATAGCCAGATCCTCAGTTGGTGTAAGTTAACATAGCTGAATTGAAGTCAGTGGGACTGTGCTGATTTATGCCAGTTGAAGATTTGGTCCATAATCTGCAATGATAGGGTGTGGATTCCAAATTCTAATGTGTAATTGTAATTCTAATAATCTCTCTTTCTTTGTAAAGCTGTGAAATTTGTGACAGATTTATCACACTTAAGTGTCATAGGCTGGGGCTATACCACACATTTCACCCTTCTTGGCCCATCTCTCCCATGTACTTTAACTTTGTTATAGCATACCAGAATTAGACAAAGATGGGGGAATGGACTCAGAATGGGATACGATGCTTTTACCTTGAGGTCAACAATTTCAATCTAATTGAGATTACCAGCCGCTAGCACTTTGGTAAACTAGTTGCCAGTTGACAAGAGTGTATAATATGAAAACCAACACCACTTTCAAAGTTCATGTTCCTCCAAAGCGCCCAGCAAAATAACTCGAGATGGTATTTACATCCTACTGTTGTTGCAAATTTTCAGACTTAAGCTTTAACAAGTTCAAGCCTGAATGCTGTGGCATGCCAGTGAGGCTGGGCCTCATTCATTTTTAATCAACCTTTATTCACTATAGCTTTTGAAATAAACTGTTACTAATGGCTAGTCATATGACAGTCTAATGAATGGGACACCCACATTAGAGACTAATGTGCAGTCTTAGTCCAGACCTTTGACCTTACTCAGTCCATGACTATCTTCTCAGGCTGTAGTGATGTCCCTCTAGGTCCTTGGTCAGGCTGGTATGGAGAAGCTTGCATTGCTGCTGCCAATACAGTCCCTTTAATGTAGTTATATATAGAAATTATTTCATTCTCCAGGCCTGTCAGCCTAGTAGTCATTTAGTGGGGGCCTGCAATAAGATTGTTCTGTATTACATTTTGTTAAATAAGGCTCCTGCCTGAAAGAATCCAATGAGTTTCCTCTTTATTTAAGCATTTTCTCTGCCTTTCCTGTAATCTGTCAACAGGAGGCTGATTACAGAACTGTGCATCTTCCTTGATTCTGTCCGGGGA
Source organism: Chelonia mydas (assembly GCF_015237465.2). NCBI lineage: Eukaryota > Metazoa > Chordata > Testudines > Cheloniidae > Chelonia > Chelonia mydas. The sequence goes on along the minus strand of NC_051250.2, from coordinate 19,266,760 downwards.
TGTGAGCCTGGGGCTTCTATGGATGTCAGCGCACAATACAACTGAAAGCATAATTGATCCCCAAAGTGGGAATATAATTGTAATTAAATGCAAATTGTCCCACCCACTCATCACAGCCTCAGAGGTGGGGACCACAAGGGAAAAGAAAATCCTGGAATGCTTTTGCCCACCCTTTTCCCTCTCCTCATGGGCACTCAGCCTCCTGGTAGGTTTGGCATGGGGGTTGGCATGCCAAGGGAGTCTCCCTTGCTGGATTGAAGGGTGCACCAGAAGGCCATTAGAACATAACACAAGAATGGCCATATGGGATGAGACCAATGGTCCATCTAGTCCTGTATCCTGTCTACTGATGGTGTCCAGTGCCAGATGCTTCAGTGGGAGTGAACTTTGGCTCCCGTGCCCCTGAGGGATGGCTGTCTGCCCTTCCTTGGGCACCATTCTTTGTCTAGTAGCAATCTCTCTTCCCAACCCCATCATCTCTTTGGGATTAGAATAGCCTGGTTTGTGGGACTTGTTCTGGGCAATCCTGCTATATACCTTTCTGGGGCTGGGACGGGATGTTTCCCTTTTTGCCAGATTAGCCTAAAGTAGGTGGATTTTTCTGCTTTCCTTTCAGTAGCCCAGGGACCCAGTAAACAGGTTAGGTTGGAAAGGATTCACCTTCTCACAGCTTGGCAAATGTCCATTGCAGTCACTCAGTAAGGGTCTGGACAAACCAGAACTGGAAGCAAGATTAGGGGAGAACATCGCCTAAAGCAGGTGTAGACAGATTGGGGCTCCTAATGTCAAGTACGATAAGGGGCCAACTCTAAATTATTTGCTCTAAATACCTTCAACCCTTTTATGAAGGGTGGGTTGGTGGGGTCCCAGCAATAGTATTGGGACCCAGTTACATATTACTACTACAGACTACTGAAGGAATATTGACCTACACTGGTGCCTGGTCCTGTCTTCCTGTGGTATCTGGGACAGTTAACTTGGCTGTCTAGTTCTGTGTACTACCACATATTTGTCCTATGTACAGAGTTCGGATTGAAGGTCATAGGAATTTTACTTAAATAGTGATGGAAGAATAAGCTCTGAAATCCTGGATAGGTTGTCCATTAACTTTTTAATAATGCCCTACATTTTCAAAAGGGACTAGTATTTTTGGGTGACTGAAAATCAGGCCCCTTTAGGGTTTACAGTTTTGGCTCTCAGAATCACCTGTCTTTTTTTGAAAATTTAGTTCAGTTTGTTTTAATCGAATAATCTGTGATAAAGGTCATGGGGCCACTTTGGATCTTAGTACTAAATTATCCACAGAAATTAGATCTCTTTACTATCTTGAGCATTAGGCTCAGCCTTCCGCATTCAAGGAAACCCTGAGATATGATCAGATGCTTAAAGATTGAGTTCACTCATAGTTTTCTGTTTTTCATGGTTATGTTTTCTATTCTTGTATATCCTGTGTGTGGTTAATTGATGTTCTGGCATCCACTTTACACAGTCTGTATGTATTTATTTCTTTGTTAATAAGAAAAGTGCCTCTAAAAACGGCTTACATGAGCTAAATTGGGATGCCCTGCCTAAAGACTTCAAATAAATAAACAGACTTTAATATGGGCAAGTAGTGCTGAACTATAATTACCTGGGGCAGTGTGCCATAGAAATGTAACAAAATTCCAAAAAAGCTAATTTGGTTATTTTAATGCACGTCTGCATCCCATTCATTAGACTGACATATGACTAGTCATTAGTAACAGTTCGTTTAAAAAACTAGGGTGGATAAAGGTTGATTAAAAGTTAATGAGGCCCAGCCTCATTGGCATGCCACAGCATTCAGGCTTGAACTTGTTGATGTTTAAGTTTGAGAATCTGAAAGAACAGTAGAATGTAAATCCCATCTTGAGTTATTTTGCTGGGCACTTTGGAGGAGCATGAACTTTGAATGCTTTACCCTCCCACAGATCTCAGAGACAAATTAGTAGATAACTAAGATATTTACTGAATAAATTGCTACACTACACTAACCATTATGGTGTGTGCTTATAGCATAAATACTTTGCTGTTAATCAGGCCAACACAGGGCTTCATCATATGAAATGCCAAGTGCCTTCAACTCTCTGTGAATTCAGTGGGAATTGGAAGGCACTTGGAACTTCAGAGAGTCAAGCTCTGAGCTACCTGCTAACTCATTGGCATCACTGTTTAGGTTTTCTGACTCTACTGTGGCCACAAGTATCCATAACATGTATGTAGCTCTCATTTAATAGAGGGAACTTGGAAGGGTGGGTATAACTAGGATCCATTTAGATCAAAATATTTTCAAACGATACATTGTCCAATTTGATTCACTAGAACTAGAAAAAGAGTTTTACAGTCCCTGGTATCACTTTAAGAATTCACACAGGTGGAGACCTGTTAATCCCAGCCTGCTTGTTTGGTTTACGGTGAAGAAGTGTGCGTGTCGGTGGGGGATTTGGGGGAAGAGAGATGGGATTTGAGGAGACAAGTGGACTGTGGAAATTTTTGCAAGTATAGTAAAGAAGAAAATTCAGTCCCATAAAACCAATATGGAAAGTTGCAAAAAAGGAAGAGATGATTTAGCTAGAAGGAGACTGGACTTCCACCCAAGCCCAAAATGTTCGCCCTAAATCTTAAATGTAAATCCAGAGTTATAGAAATATTCCAGCAACATCATTGCCACTTAACTACAGTGCCTCTCTTAATTTATTAGGGTGAAGTAGCCATGGCAGCTCATGAGGTCTGAATTGCTGTTGGGATTATGGAATCAGAGTCCAATCTGTCTTGAAATGAATAATGGCTGAATTTCAAAAGGTTCAGTTTGGAGAGAACTTGGTGAAATTCTGTGGTTTGTTTTTGTGCAGAAGGTCAAACTAGATGATTGTGAGGCCCCTATGGCCTTAAAATCTATAAACCAAGAACTCCAAGACTAGATATACCATGAGTGTTTTCTGTATGATGTTTCAATACCTCCACTGTTGTGGGGCAGGCTATACAAACAGCGTTAGCAAAATGCAATGGCTTTTCATTTGGTAAGGTGAACTCTGTTGAATACATATCATCAGTACTCCATACTCTGCTCTGGCCTACAGTTCACTTTTGGGTGCAGCTAAAGATGGTGGTAATGCTCTATAAAGCCATAAATGGTCTGGGATCCAGTTATCTGACAAATCCTATCCCTGTGTCTCATCACAGTGGTTGTGGTCTGGTGGATGGCTGCTGTTTCAGGTAAAGGGTTGAACTCTAAGTCAGGGGGAAGACTGTCATCTATGAGGGGCACATGTTTCTGGAGCCTGTTCCCTTGGCAGTTTTGCCAGAGCCAGTCTGGGGTTCTGGCTATACTGTGAGACCTGTGTGTTTGGTCAGAGTCTGAAAAGCAGAAATACCAAGCAAGTGATTAACAAATATTAGCTAGTTATAAATGTCTGAAACAGTAGTCTGCACTTCTATATTGGTGGGGTTTTTAACATTCCCTATTAATGTATCTTCAGTACTCATCATTATATCTTCAATATGTTTAACTTCACTTTAAATGTTCTATGAAACAGCTGAATGTAACCCAAAAGATAGCCGGAGAAATCTGTAGTGGCCATATGGTGTTATAAAATTACAAAAATGAGAGAGGGGGATGAGCCAATTCCAGTTGCCAAACTTGCTACTTGCCTCTAATAAACACTGAACTATCTGGCATCTGCCATCCCTCAGGTAATACCATCAAGAGTGCAAGTAAATGTTCCCATTTAATTGCATTGTTTATGTCTCGGAGGGTCCAGGGAAATCATGCAATGTTTATCTAGCTTCTCCATTAATAGTGAATTGGCCATATCTCCGAGATCTTCAGTCTTCTTTCCAATTTGTACTTTAATTAGGATGAAGTCTCACTTATCTCACAGGATACACATTCTGTATGCCTTCATAAAAGGGTGCCCTGATATTTGTTGTAAATATGATCTTGATATTAGGTTTTCCACTTTCATCTCTCTCAAGCTAAATAGAGTGAAGGCTGGTCAGTGTTCTACATGGGGGAAAACCCAGGTGAAGTACCTCTCCATGCATCTGAAGAAGTGGTTTTCTACCCATGAAAGCTTATGCCCAGATAAATCTGTTAGTCTTTAAGGTGCCACGGACTCCTTGTTGGTTTTGTGGATACAGACTAACATGGCTACCACCTGATACTTGATATCTCTAAGGAAAAATTTCCTGGTTAAAATCTAGAATTCTATGGCAAGAGGATGCATTTACTCTCACAAATCCATAAGCCACATAGGACTTGTTGGTTGTAAGTGTGGATACAACACAAACCCTACTGTTTTGAACTAAAAGGGAATCAGGATTAGTGTTAGTACTGAATGAGGGTTTATTTGACCAATCACTACCTCTAATGAAAAAGTCCAATTCAATTTAATAATGCTCTAGCCAACAGAGTTCCACAGAGATTTAATAAAGTTCTATACACGTTTAAAAGGATTTTGTAGAAATTGCACACACAACCTATAGAATTAAATTGAGAATGATACCCTTTCATCAAGATTTACTAACCAACCTATAGACATTATAATAGCAAATATTATCCCTGCTACACAATAAAGATTATTATTTTCTGGAAAAGTCCATAGGACTTTTCCATAAGGAGGTACAGTCTCATTTGAGCAGATCTGACTGTGCCAAAAATCAGCTAGGTTCGACACTTTCTATTGTTTGCTGACAAGCCTACAACCACTTGGATTAGGGCCTGTCGGCGTTCAATTCCAGATCGTTGGGTGGCACAGGATAAGCAGGATTTGGCAGCCTTAGTGAAAATTTGGATGTGGTTTATGGATAACAATAATGATAAATATTTACATGCCCTCATGAGATTTCATGCTGAATTGTATCACTATAAACTGGAGCATCCATATGAAATGCTGGCTTGCTACCAAGTATTCCCATGCTACGGTATGATTATTGGTTATTGGGTGATAATGATACCATTAATGTATTCTCACCACTGCACTGGATAATGATTTTGAAAGAAGCATGTTAGCATCAGAAGGATTTGAAAGACAAATCAAGGAAAAGGAGATAACTGTAGACAGACATGATGGCTACTGAAATTATCAGGAGGCCAGAATCACTGAGGAATCTAGTTGAGACACTGATTAAGACTATGCTGTTAGGTTAATGGCTACATTCTGTTTACAATAAGAGCTCATCCTTTAGATACTATATGTATTTTAATTTAAAATCTTGATTTTTAATTCTCTTCCTCCATTGCTACTGCTTCTACAGAGAGACCCACTGGTTTTGCTGAGTGAACAAGCTGAAATGCCAGGCTCCATGTCAGGGAAATGTACTGCCTTAGACCTGTTCTTTAGCTCTAACACTTTGTAGGAGATAATTACGGTTAATTGTGCATATCCCTTTTGGTATATGTCTCTGCAAATAAAGGCTAATCTGTCAACAAGGCATTCCCTACCAATGATCTTGAATGGAAATGAATTTTAATAGCATTAGGAAACATCTGGGACACTCTCTGGATCAACTTGGGAACTGACTCAAGAGCACAAGGAATTATATAGCATAAAGGAGGATTCGCTGTGTCAGTGCGAAATCCTTTGATTCTCACATGAAGACTGGGACTCAGATCAGTTAAACTGAATGATTGCAGGGGCTAGTCAGGGAATGTGCACTGAAAGAGCAACTATTAAAAAAAGTGGGAAACCTGTCAGTTTGACAGATACTCTTCACTACAAAGTATTACCATTTTTAGGTGACGTGAACTGTACAACAGTATGTCTGATTGGCAAGAACTCAATGGAACTCAAGATAATTTTCCCTTCTGGTTAGGACAATCACGTGTTTAGGTAGCATGGACTGTATAGCACCTGAGACAAGACTTAGAAGGAAATATTCTTAGAAGATCTCAGAGCAGATTCTCAGCTGGTATAAATTGTTAGAGCTCCACTGAAGTCCTCTCATGTATTTGACATTTCCTGCGTATGTGTGTAAAATGTATGATAAGGAGTTTACGAAAAGGGGGTCATTAGGGTTGGATTTAATATTCTGGAATCCAGTATGCGGAACATCACCCTAAGAGAAGGCTACATACTACGTGACAAATATTTAGACTTAAATTCTGGAAAATGCGATGAAATTATATAGGTGGGGAGAAGGGGTGGAGTGGAAGGAAAAAAGTTCCCTTTTCTACCTTCTGTGTTGTGAGGTGTGTAGCTTTTGACAGCTTTCCACTGACCTATGAGATGGCTTCCCACATGAGATAGTCACAAGAGCATGAACATTGCTCAAGTCAGCTGCTTCAGATCTACATATTTATTTGTTATAATTTAATTATCAAGAAGATAATCCTCATTTGCAGTTTGTTCACATAAGAAATTTAGAGCTGGCTGATCACTAAGTACAGTCTTCATTACTTGTGTAAACTAGGTGGACTGAAGCTCTAGTCAAGGGCAGTGGTTTTCAACCTTTTTCATTTGCGGACCCCTACAAAATTTTGAATGGAGGTGCGGACCCTTTTGGAAATCTTAGACGTAGTCTGTGAACCCCCAGGGGTCTGCAGACCACAGACTGAAAACCACTGTTCTATGTAACAACCACCTTTTGCGGACCTTTTAGACATAGACTGCAGATTCTCAGGGATCTGCGGACTCCCAGGTTGAAAACCCCTGGTCTAGGATAAGGAGTTTCTATGCCTGTCTGGTGAATATGGGGAAGAACGGTTACTTCATCAATATAAGCTATTTTCCCAAGCTGCTTCATCAATATAAGCTATTTACCCAAACTCCAGATGGACAGAAGTTCCAGAGGAGAAGGCGCTTCAGACTCCTCCCTCTATTAGTGAACGGGGGAAGCATAGCTACAGAGAGCTTCATTTGCACAAGATATCTGCCTAGAATTCCTCCAATGACTCTTTTTAGGAGCCACCGTAACTGTACACAAACTCCAAACTGGTTGGGTAAGAGAACTGAACTGACGGTACATCTACACTGAGATGGGAGCATGCTTCCCATCTTGGGTAGACAGATGTGCTAATCTGCTTAACGTAGCGTGCTAATCTGCTTAACCTAGCATGCTAAAAATAGCAGAGTAACCAGGGGTAGTACAGATGGTGGTTCGGGCCACCTGCCCCAAAACATACCTAGGGGTTTGGGAGGGTTTGCACTCAGGCGGCTAGGCTGCAATGTTTAGCAACTAGCTTGAGCAGAGCTGGGAAGCATGCTCCCAGCTGCAGTTCAGTTGTGGCCTGAGAGAAAAGAGCTCCTTGTGGTGGGGACACTGCTCAAAGGTCCTGTATGCTGTTGGTTCTCCTACCCTGAGGATCCTGCTATGTTGAGAGCAGAGCACATCATGGTGAGAGATGACTCAGGCTGAGGACTTTGCTGTAAGAGTCACTGCAGAGGTGGCTCTTTGATTAGAGACGATGCACAGGCAGCTCTTCAGCTAGGTGCAATACCAAAGGGGCTCTTCGCTGAAGCCACAGAGGATATTAGCAGAGCTAAATGAACTCCAGTGTGGCCCCTTCTACCCAGCCACTAAATAAAGCTGGAATCCCTATCGCTGGGTTAGGACAGGACAGGACCAGGCAGCACTTCCCACGGGACTGGAGACAGGCCAGCCTAAGTGCACTTTGTGTCTCTAGATCTACACTACCCATTGACACCAAACCAAGAGTTGGAATTTAGTGGAGGGGGAAGTGACCTGGTAAAGAGACTTTACCTATTGGATGATCTCACTGGTGGGGGCGGGGACCGAGTTAATGGACTACTGCCAGAGTTACCATGGAGGTGTGTGTTTTATTGATCATTCCTTTAGGTATATTGTTGATGATGTGTTCCTTTCCCCCCTAATACAGTATTCTTTCTTGAACTTTTGAATGGGGAAGTATTGCCTATTAAATGTGCCCAGGGATGGTATTTAGTTATCCTAGAAATTCTGGGTGGGAGGTTGGGCTGGTGATGGCTGGTTTGAAGAAGGACCTACAGCTTTTTGATCGCAATGGCATCTTGCAGAAGAGTTACACTTAGAAAAATAACATATGTATTTGTCATTTTGTGCCACACCAAATTAGATTTTACTCTTGCCCCTTGATCATCTCCTTTTATGCTAGCTTTTCAAATAAGCAACAGTAGACTTAATATTTAAACTAGAGAGGAAGGATAATATAGAGTGCATATTGTTTGGTATTTTTGTCTTCTTGTGATTCAGTCATAAATAATTCATTGTGCAGCATCAATGAAATAGGAAAGGATTCATTTTCTTTGAGCCTGAACATAGCCAAATGTTACACTCCAAAATTAATTAAAAGCAGTTTAGATCAAACATCCTGTAGTGAATCTCGCTTAAACTGAACGTGTAAAGCTGCCAACATTTCAGGCTTTGAAACTCAAAGGATTTTACAGGCATTACTTTTATAGATGCTCTGGATCCTGAAGAAGATAAGAGTGGCTTAGTATGGGTTTACCTTATTTGTGATGTGATAAACTACCAATTGTACAGGGAACTTATATTTATGTATCTACAAAGATGGGGGTCTAATTAACCTGAGGGTATTAGGACTCCTGCCCTGCTAAATTAAAAGGTATATGTTAATACAGAGTTGTTGTCATTTCTCAAGGCTTGAGGCTATAAACATACCCAGTTGTAAGTATCAGGTTTCAGAGTAGCAGCCGTGTTAATCTGTATTCGCAAAAAGAACAGGAGTACTTGTGGCACCTTAGAGACTAACAAATTTATTTGAGCATAAGCTTTCGTGAGCTACAGCTCACTTCATCAGATGCATCCACTAGCAGGGGCCGTTTGACGAGCAGATAATCTTACATACTGTGCTGTATTATATTGGTTGGTTTATTTAAAAATGGAAGGAATCTAAATGTCTACAAGTTGGCCCCTGTGCCTGAGTGAAACTGGTGGCTAGATTGGGTGTTTACAGTCCACTCTATGTAAGAGTCAGTGGATAACTGCACTGCCCCAGAACCGACACAGGGAAGGAATAGTCTCTCATGGGTATCTATGGGTTCTAGCTATTTCAGCGAATGAATGGCTTGCATGCATACAGACCTCATTGTTGTTCTAACTTCTTCATATACATACATGGAGCAATAGTTGTAGCACAGTTGGCTCCAAAATCTCAATGGTAGAATCCTGACTCCATTGATGACCATGGCAAAACTTTCCCATTGACTGTATTGGGGCCGGTATTTCACCACAGGTCTCTCACTGACACTGAAGGAGATCTTCCTTTTATGCTGGTAGAAGGAGTTTGTCGTTTGCAGGCCGCTACTAGTACCTTATGCTTCCTTAGCTAGTCCTAAAGAGATGGCATTATTTATTGTGATCTCATATTAAAGCTAAAGCTCTTCTCCCCAAATGCCAGGTTTTGAAAACGCGAGTCTCAAAGACTTACCAATAATTAGTCACTTCATTTTTAAAAAAATCATGTGTTTACTTGAATCCAGCAAAACTACACCAGATTAACTATCTTCTTTTAAGTCAGCCAGCTCAGCTTCAATTTAAAGTCACTTGAGCAGATTGTTCCTAATGTATTTTTTCCTTGTACAGCATTTTCCTTTCGTGGATTCTTGCCTGTCTGAATATAAGACAGATACGAAGTGCCAGTAATCCAGCTGCCATTGAAGCCAATGCAAAGACTCCCATTGATTTCAGTGGGAGTTGGATCAAGTCCTATAGATGTGGTATAGGTTATGAAATACTGCAATGTTAATTTAGTTGGTAATGTTACTTTACACGATAAGACAGTGGGTGAAATCCTGGCCTCACTGAAGTAAAGGGAGAAACTCTCACTGACTTGACTAGGTCCAGGATTTCACCCAGTATCCTTCTAAAGTAGTTTTACTGCAGGTGACTTACATACATTTAAAAAAACCCAAATGGGCTTTGCCTTCTTTACTATCATCACCCATTTTAGCCATCCTTTCCCCTTTCTGCTGTTGATCAATGTTCCAGGTTGCAGCTGCTTGCAGGTCATGACCATCTGATATTTATTTGGTAGCCTCTGTAAAACAAGTTGAAAAGGCATCATCTCACTGCATTATTGTAGCTAATACTATTTTTCGCCAGAGGTTTCCCTTTTATTTAGACCAAGGCATTAGGAATGTTCTCAGATGAGGCAATTATGGCTTCTTGTTTGCTGGATGAACCATGCAGTACGGTTCTGCTCAAGCGTCGCTTTTCATCAAGTGCTACTTTTCTGTCCTAGTTACAGTACAGTCCCAGTTCCCTCCCACCATTCCCCCACCACCTTAGAAAATGTTTGAACATTATATGTAGGAGTGTAGTATGAGAGTGACAGGAGGCATGTTCTAAAGGGGAAAGAGCTGAAAACTTTTTGAAACACTTGCCTTTTCTGTTGTTCATAATCAGTACAAAATAAACAGCTTAAAAATAAAGGCAAAAATACTTATAGCTGTTTGTTTGCTGCTGTTTTGTGATTGCAAAACAGGCTATTTGAAGAGTTTAATCAAAGTTGTTGTATCCCTCCTGGTAAACTCCATGTAGGCTTTTTGATCACCAAGGGTAGATGACATATTTTTTAATATCTGCCCTACCTTTTATAAAAAATAGTTAGACCTAGTCGTGTACTGAAGTTGTTGTGTTTGTTTGTTTAATTAGGAAGCTGAGTCAAGCTGGATCCTGTGGCAGATGTTGCCATGTGTAATATAATAAATAAAAGTCTTTATGAGACCTAGCAAGCAACAGAGCTTTCAGTTAGCAGATGGCAAAATATTAAACTGGCAGTGCAATAATTTAGCTGACTGACTCAGCTGGATCTTGCCCAGGTTTAACACAAGCACGACTCAACTTCCTATATGAAATGTCAATCAGCCCTGGGTTCTTGCGATGGACCTTAACCTTTTTTTTAAATACTGTATGTGATTTTTAAAAAAAGGGCTTTCCAATTAACTAGATGTAGTTACCATATCACTCAATCTAGGCTTAGTGTGATATCTGCTGTGTGAGACTACACAAAATCTTTTAAAATAGAGGAATGTCTAAGAAACAGAAGATGTGCTTCTCCAACTCCTGTACCAGCATTTAGTTTGGATTTACTCAGGAAACCTGTTATTACTGACCCCTCTTGAGCAAAGCAGGTGCTAAAGTTCTTTAGCCTTTCTAATGAATAGTTGCTGTTATGCCTTGTGGTGTTGCACTGTTTAGGCATTGACTTTCCAGTGGAACTTCTAGGGGTAAGTGTATGTGATGGAAAATAATATGGTAAAGCATCAGGACCAGTTCTAAATGAACCAAGGTGAATCCCTAAAAGAAGTGGGGAAAGTGAAATACTTCCTGTGACCTCCTTCACAAGGTATGTAGGCATGAAATATTTAATCCCCTACTTGCCAATGTAATTTGCAACGGGACATGATAAACTGGGGAAACCTTTGTGGAAAAAATCATCAGTGCAAGTAAGTTCATGCCTTCATATTGTAGATTATGGGAGGTCATACACAGTTAATAAGGACAAAAATATTTGGGATTTTTCCCTGTGCCATTTTGTTCCTTATCCTCATTGTTTTTGCTATGTTCTTTGAACAAGTGACTCATACTACTTATCGTGAACATGCTAAAGGTTCAGAAAATATTTTAAGTTGGGTTGAAAAAATAAATGAATAGTTAAAATAACCATGTCTGTAAAAATACACACAATTGAGTTTAAAATGCAGCTTATAAAAGGGCAAGTTGATAAACACGACAATGCTATTTTAGTAAATGCACTGAACTGGCAAAGACTGTTTAAAACCTCCAGTCTTCTGAGTAAAAAAACAGATCCAAATTTTAAAGCATAGGCCTTCTCTAGACAAAACGTGTGACCTGAATTTCCTCCTGTTCTTTGAGATTTTTGAGGAAAAGTTGGGACACAAAGAATAGATTGAGGTTGAATGCTTTATATCCTCAGTGATTTTATCTTCTGTGGTGAAGCTCTTATCAAATATATAGCATCAAACCACTATAGGGTAAAGGAACAAGATAACTAACTCGTCTTCTTTAGAAAAGACTTTCCCTACACATTAAGGAACTTGGGTTTATATCATTGTAGGTACATGTAGATTTTAATAATCAAAGGGCCTAATTTTGCTTTCAGTTGCTTCTTTGCGACCTCATGCACACAACAGAGGCCCCAGTTTGTGGGTCCGGCTGAGCTATGACTCAAACTAGAAACAAAAGTGACTTTACATCACTTGTTATCCCTGAAGTCTGGGGCCAACCAGGGACAGATCTGGCCTACACTGTATGTTAGAGCAGCCCTTTGGCCACTCTAATTAACACCTGGCTGCCAGTAGCCCAAAAGGGCCAGTACAGCTGCTGGGAGAAGGCTTTCTAGCCATATCCCCCTTTTCCTGGCCACACTCCCTTTGCTGGGACTGCAGTGAGGATGATGTAGAACCACTCTAGTGGCTTTACATCACTTGGGGATGCTTCTTACATTGGGAAATTCCCAGATTGCTGACTAAACTGGTTTTCCGCCTGTTTTGCATCCTTCATAGCATTGTAAAGCAGGCAGAACGTAGCTAAGGAATTGGGGCCCATAGTTTCCAGTTTGCATTTTGAGATTCATTAGAACAAAAAGTGCTATGTTAAAGTCAGGTTGTATTATTAGTATTCCAAAGATCAGTAGCTATCTTGTGTCAACAGAAAGCAATGGGCTTTCGTTAGCCTTTGAGTTTTGTTGGCGGCAGGGCAGGGAAGATGAGTGCAAATCCCAAGGGTAGTTTTGTAAAATGATGATGTTTGCACAAATGACTCCCTCATTGTATCTTTAATGTATTCCTCTCCTGGGTGGTTGCTAGAGAAGGACGGATAATAAGGGTTGCAAGTGCTTATAAAAATAGATTGATGTGTGTGGTGTGGTGTCCTATGAAGAAGACAATGCCTTGGCAAAAGTCCTGTTTGCAGAAAAGGCAATGACCACACCCTAATAAATATTCTTTTTATGACATAAACTGAACATTTTGGTAGCTAATATAAGAAGTGGATAGTAAAAACCCTCAACCAATCCAAAAACATCTGGCATGAGAGTTCTGTTTGGAATGATACAATTGAATGGAAACACTCTGAATGTCAGAGTACTTCAGAATCACTTTTTATTGCATTGGCACTACAAATAGAGGAAGCAAGCAATTCGGAATGAGCCTCCAAAGCCCTGCCCACACTCTTCTGTGTTTTGTTTAGTCAGTCATACACTGCTAAGAAAACATCACTTTTAAAACTGGAATGCATGTCAATGCATGTCAGGTTTTCTAAAAAGAAAAGTATATAAATCATATGGTATAAGCGCCTGGAGAAGGCATTGCTGGAATGTGCTGTGTTGGTGGATGTTCCTTTGTGGCCCATTTCCATCTGGCAGAGTTTAGAGCAGCCTAAGACTGCTCTAAACTGCCTGGTTCAATGCAAAACTGCTTTCAGAACCAGAGAACTGTATAACTCTCTTCCTGACAGCCCCTATGTCATTCTCCCCTGAGGCTGTCCCCAGCCTAGAGGCTGAATACAGCATAGAATATGGATTGATCTGTTTTTTCCAGTGAAACATATATCAATGCTTATCAGCTGGTGTGACGTTTAAAACTGTGTGGTGCTGCATGCTTTCTTATGTTCAATTTGCCCTAAAGCCAGCCCTCATACGAGGGATCAGATTTTCAAAATCATTCAGAACTGGCATAAGTCTGTTCCCATTGAGTGGTAAAATTCCCACTGACTTCAGTGGGAACATAGCTGAGTCTGTGCTGAGTGCTTTTGAAAATTAGACCAAGAATTCCCACTCTTGAATAGTTAGTACTGAAGCTTCCTGCTGAGGTTGGGAATACCTTTCCAGGCCATCCTTCAAATACTGTTTCCAGTCTGCTATGACTTGTACCGTACTTCTTAAATTCTGATTGGTACAGTGGACACAAAGATAGTTAACATTGATTCTTTGTCCCCTGAAGGACTGTGGAAATTATATTTTTTGTAACAATGCACAAAAAATGATGTGTCAGGAGAGTAATTTAAACCATTTAAAGATGGCTTAAAGAGAAACTTCTTTGTGAGAAAATTGGGTAAAATGCTGGTGACAGACAAGCAGAGTCCCTGGATACGTGCATCAATTTCTGCCACTGGCAGATCTTGTGTGCATAATAAAACTAAACTGCTGAGGCCAGCATGAGATTGAAACCACACTTATTGTCACACACCTTTATGGGATGGTAATATCTACTAGCAAAGGTGACACAGCTATCTGCCAGACACAAAAATGAGCTCTCCCACACTGCAAGACGAGCAAAGAGGGGGAATCAATAAATCATAAAGTTAGTTGAGACTTTATTTATCTTTCATGGCATTCCTTCATTCCAACCCAGAATCCCTCAGGACACTAATTCATTTATTGCATTTGATCATTATGAAAACACATCAAGGCTAGCAGGCTGTGTGAATTTAGGTAAGCAGAGACAATGTATATCATTCATTAAACAGGCTTTTGGATGGGTCAATTCGAAACTTGGTTACAATTTGCTGTAATCTATTGGGTTATAACTCTGCTTCTGAATTGTATATTGCTCATCAAAAGAAAGGTTTTAAGTAATATGCCTTTACACGGAGTAAAGAATTCTGTTGATGTCAAAGCAACAATAATTGTATTTTGGAAACTTACAGTAACAGGTAGTAAAAATAAGATATGAGGCTATTTTCTCTGACATAATATCACTTTTAGTCATTAATGTCTACATATAGGTTCTGTATAGTTAACTGAAGAATTTTAATTTAGGCCCCAGAAAGCAAGGAGGTATTAGTAATGTTTTCATTGTTTGCCTTTACACCCTTTTAAAGATCCCTAAGTATATTATGGTTTACATATAGGGCTCACTTCACCTGCCACTGAAATAAGGCCATCTTGGTTTCAAGGGGCACAACAGTACAAGCATAACTATTTAGGACCGGAAGTGAAGATGAATGTATCTATTTGAAACTGCAGAGGAAATGTGGCCTGAATTATCTCAGTGTGAAGCAGAGATACTGGGCCCCTCTTCAGATAACAAATAACCCTCTGTGATTAGCTTAACTCCCAATATTGGATTATTTACAGTCTATTTCATGCTTTTAGAAAAGAAAGGCAAAAGTAATTACCTAATCCCAAGATTTACATTTTTAGCTGCAAGTGGCTTTAAGCTAAAGGCTGCCTTCAAACCCTAGAATGAACACATCATGCAAAATTAATGCTGAATATACTGCTGAGGAAATTACTGAACTGTGTTCTTCCTCCAGTGAGGTGTGTTTTGTTTTGTTTTTGACAGTTGCAATGAAAATGTCATTCAGATACTGGAAACAGGTGTCACAAGAATATGAAGCAGAGAGAGCAGGAGAGAATGGACTTTCACCTCCTTCCTTCAGAAAATGTGACTTGTGGTGCATAATACTGCAGTCTATTAAAAAAATCAGAATGAGGGATTCGTTTCTTTAAAATAATCAACATGGGAAATTGGAACTTTCATTGCAGAACTTGGGATTTGATTGTTCCAATGAAGTAATTGGGAACAGGATTAGCCCTTTAAGAAGTGAGAAAACTTAGAACAAATATTCCTTTCCTAAAAGAGTAACAAATACATACAAAAGTAGTTTTAGGGACCACTGATTTTGAAGCAGCATTCCCCCTTGAGGAAAACGGAGAGTGCTGCTCAAAACTGATGGTGCAAAAGCAAACTCATTTTAAAGTAGTAGGACAGACTTCCCTGACATGGCCATCATCCAGAGAAACTGCTAAGACTTAAATGAACCCTACAGGCCATCCTTTAAGACATCAGTGAATAATGATGTAAAAGGGAATCTATGACAGAACACCAGATGAATATGTTTGTAATCCCAGTAGAGTCAAGAGGATACTAGATTGTTGTGTACTATCGTCTTCATTTTGTGACGCCACTGACCACTTGTCAGAAGCAATGGATTACCCGTTCTTTCTCCTCTTCTTCAATCCTTATTTCCCTTCTCCTCCGTTGCTACTTTTGCTCTGACTCTCTCCTCTGTTTAGGTTTAATGAGGCCCCAATTCAGCAAAGCACTTGCATACACCCTTGCGTCTATCCTTCTCCAGCAAAGCGTAAAAGTAAGCACATGTGTGACAGCCTCACTCTTGCCTGACACTCCAGGGACTGATCTGGGGACCTCTAGAGCTAAAAGCCTTGAGGTGCTACAGCAGGAGCCAAAGAACCAAGTCTTAAGGGCTGGGGGGTTGTGGCAACTCATATCCTCAGTGGATCAGCACAGAGCGGATCTTGTAGCACACTGGTGAGTACGTTACATGTTTTACTACTTACAGGTGCAATCACTCAGGCTCAAATTCAGCAAATAAATACAGTTGTCATTAGCAAATTCTTTATTTTTAAAACTTTGCAAGGATGGTAACGTATAGAACTCATCAATATTTCTCTATTTAAATCAGTAGGAGATGTGTGGCTACAGCTCTGTTTGGCTCTTAAAATGTTTTCTCCTCTTAGTGGACGTGACTTTTTTTCCGGAACTTGGTGAAGATGTGTATAGAATGTAGTATAAGGGTAGGTTTCTTTAGCATACAGTATTCTGCATTCAATCTGCATCCAAATGAAAATATTTGCCCAGATGAGTGGGTTTTTTTTTTTTTAAATAATGCTAAAACTAATCAGGAACACACTATCCGACAAGCATTAGATGTGCTTATGTGGGGCCAGATCCTGCACCTGCTGACTTCAAAGGAAACAGAATAATGCCCATAGGTAGTTTAAATTTGCAGTAGTTTGCGGAGCATTTATCAAAAACAGTCAACTTCAACAATGCAGTATTTCCAGCAGTAGATTTCCACACGCTTTTAGGCCAGTGCCACAGAGTGGATTATACCAAGGCATAGCATATCGCAGGCCTGTCCATTGCAGCAAGGAGAGACGCACAGGCCAGTTGAAATTGCAACAGTTTGGCTTTTGTCATCATTTTCAGTGTTAGCCAACTGTCCAGCTTATGTACCTTCCCTGGAAGGCCATTATTTGTGGACACAGAGTTGCTGGTGCCATGGACTGGACATTAATATGCTGTGTGGCCCTGAATTTTCATGCAAAGTGCTGAGCAGCCACAGCTTCAGCTGAAGTCCATAGGAGCCCAGCAGCTCTAAAAATTGGGACCACACAGGATAGAGGAGGAAGAGTTTTTCTCTACATGGACTCCTGTCTGCATCTAGGAAGAAGTGACAGAAGTGCTGAGTGCAGTGTGAAAGCTCTCTTAGATGTGAGCAAGGTTCCATCCAGATGTCCTGAGGAGACGGAGCGGAGAAAGACAGAAGAAGCTGGGAGAGAGAAGTAGGCAAAGCATAACGCAGCTGGAAAGAATAGGTCCTGTATGTCTAGTACTTTATATGCAGAGTCTACATCACACTCTAATACTTCTGCAAAAGTCTCTCTTCTAGACCCTTGTTAGAGGATTTGATAATCTTTATAGTGAGATGAAGGGTGATCCAGATAGTCATATGCAGGGTGGATGCAGACTATAGGTTCTTGATAAAGTGACCTCTGCTTTAGCATAAAGGATTCTATAGCTGCAGCCTTTTAAACCATCATTTGGGCAGTGACTAGGACAATTTTCTTCAGGGGCATTTTTTCACCCTCCTTATCACTACTTAGTATTTAGTTCTCCGTAAGAACCTCAGCATCAACAGTAAGCAATGTATCAATTCTGTGACACCACTGACTTCCATCTGTCCCAGGAGCTGCAAACTGTTCACGGATTGCTACTGGCGCTTTGCCACATAATTAGGTGAGGTGAGTTTCTAGAATGACAAACCATTTCATTTTATCACTATGCAGGTCATGTACTGTATGGCATGAGGCACAGAATCATTGATGTGGTCAGCACATTCCCAGGTTTATGTTAAGATTGATTTACACACACTCGCAAATGGCTGTGAAGTAGCCTATTTTTGACTCAGTGAAGGAACAAAGGCTGGCTCCTACTAACGTGGGACAAAAATGTAAATGTGTTTTTGCTTTTAAAATGTCTTGATATTTTCTTTTGGGCCTGAAGAGGAAGATATTTAAGCCTGGATTCTCCCTTGAATTCAACTAAGGGTGTTTGCAGAAGGAACACTCACTTCTCCAGGCAAGCGTATAAGGTCAGGTACAGGTCAGCTTGGACTTTGTTCCAGGTTACTGCTATGCCACACTATACTTTCACAACCCCCTTCCTGCTCCCAGCTGCTGTTGCATGCAATGCACGCCTGCATTCACTAGGATATTCTCCTAATGGGAAATAAGCTAATTCTCCCCTTTGGGGGCTAAGAGCATCACCAGAGGTTGCTCTCCATTTAAAAAGGTACATATTAGAGTGTAACTTGCCTTAGCTCTGCTTCGGCTCATTATGAGAAGGCACGTTTTAAAGTGCTCCTCAGTGGTATTGCTGTGGCTAGCAGCCTGGTGAATGGGGTCCTGCTACTGCTGCTTTATATCCACCTGCAGGAATGTGCACATACAGCGTGCTCGGTGCTTAAGGGCACTTTAGAAAGTATCCTTTAATGCTCTGCTGTGGTTCCCGGGCTATTCAGTGAAGTGCTGCTTTGAAACCCCTGCTGGAAAATGCATGCTACT
This sequence comes from Chelonia mydas, assembly GCF_015237465.2. Classification (NCBI taxonomy): domain Eukaryota; kingdom Metazoa; phylum Chordata; order Testudines; family Cheloniidae; genus Chelonia; species Chelonia mydas. Next base: position 19,248,165 of record NC_051250.2, on the reverse strand, counting down.
GTTTGGAGCACAGAACTGTTGAATTACAGGGATAATCTGGAAGAGCTATTCTCACATTATCAGCGGGGAGTGGCACCTTTATTTTACTCTGCATGTTTTGAAGTGGAAAGGGGCCTATTGTATTAATTTTAGATGGAATTGCAGGCCCAAAGAGTCAAGTGTTAACGGGACCCTGAAACTGTCCAACATTAAACAGTTTTAAACATGGTTCAGGGTTTGGTATACAGAGACCTCAGCCTGTGTAGTGCCATGGCAAACACTCCATTAAAACCCTTATTAACCTTTTATGAGAGCAGGGGTTCCCAAACTTGGTTCGCGGCTTGTTCAGAGTAAGCCCCTGGCGGGCTGAGAGACGCCGTTCCCGGCCAATGGGAAGTGGTGCCACTTCCTGCAGCTCCCATTGGCCGGGAACAGCGAACCGTGGCCACTGGGAGCTACGAGCGGCTGTACCTGCGGATGCTCAGGTAAACAAAGCATCTCACGGCCCACCAGGGGCTTACCCTGAACAAGCCACGAACCAAGTTTGGGAACCCCTGTATTTAGAGATACAAAAAAATAAAAGTAAAATAGAGCATTTGAAATGTAAAGTGTTAAATAAGACTTTCATTTTAACAACAGTCCTTGTACCCGTTCCCTTTAGCTGGAAAGGTCCCTTCTCCCCTTCTGGCAATCTCTTAAATGGTATTCAGGATGGTACCAACTGTCCTGTGGGGGCGGGGGAGAAATAGAAGAAGTTAGTTGAGACAGGCTGGAGCTGTTTCTGCTGCTGCTGTTAAAGTCCAGTCCCATTTCCTAGAAGACACAACTGAGCATTCTCTCTCTCTCTCAGGTGCTTGACTGGCTGATTCTTGCTCGCGTGCTCAAGGTCTAACTGATCACCATTTGTGGGTCCTGGAAGGAATTTTCCCCCCAAGTAAGACTGGCAATGTCCTTGGAGGTGTTTTGGCTTCCTCTGTAGTGTGAGGGTATGGATCACTTGCCAGGATTATCTGTGTATATCTCATTTAACCATCTCCCTTCCATTGCAGAGGGCCTTGGGCACTGGTGCACCATGGTCCCTCCTCATTGGCCTAATTTCGGTGGTTGGGTTTTGTGTGCGGGCACTGGTTAGCATTGAGACAGGTGGGAGGGATGATCTGGTGGCCCCTTCTGGCCTTAAAGTCTGACTCAAAACAAGACAAACACACACCAAAGGGAAAGGAAAGAACAACAAAAATAGAGCTTCTGTCTCTGGTGTTTGATTTTCATTTGCAACCTTGCTGCTGTGAAAAAACAGGCACAGCAGACTCTGAGACCTGGCAAACTTATGCCAGCATCAGGCTGTTTAGAGCATTACTTTTTAACTGCTTCTTTCTGGCCACAGGCTCCCAATAATGTTGCAAAATATATAGTTTTGGTTGGCTTTGCAAGACTCTTATTAGACAGAAGGCAAAAGGAGAAGGACAAGAAAGCAAAGACAAAAGGTGGAGCCGGTAAAGGAGTCACTGCGGAGCGAGGTGGAGGGGGAGGGAGAGACCGTCTCACATCCCAGGTGGTGGTTGGGATTTAGATGGAGCCGGTGTTGGTGGCGATGGGTACCTCTCTCTGGCCCAGTCCAGTCCAGGACATCTTTCAGGATCAGGAAGAAGAAGCCACAATGGTGTCATGCTAGATCCTGGTATCCCAGAAGATGGTGGCTGATGGTGGGGCTTGCTCCTTCCCCTTTTATCTTTCAGTCAGTCTGCATTGTGGTTGCTTCCTCCTTATTTCCCCCCAAAAGTATTTTCTTTTAAGGACCCCACAAGGGAGTGATGGGAGGAACAGCCTATCCCCTCATTATTTTGTCCACCAGTTAGGCCTAATTTTTGACATACCAATTTTGGTTCATTAATTTCCAGTCCCATACCTATCCTGCAGCCTATGTCCACTCATCCAATGTGTTTCCATCTGGAGATGGTCCCGGCAAGTGTGAATGTCCAAACTCCGCACGTTACCATTTATGCCTGGGGCATGGGCCATGCTGCCAATTCTGTGGAACTGACCTTGAAGAAACTCATTTTCAAAGTGGAACCCTGCTGTGTCATTGACATCAGAGCCATTTGCCACTGACATCACTGAGAGAAGGACTGGGCCTTAAATTGATCTGTCTTTTTCCTTTGAAGTTACCCTTTCTATGATACGAGCTTTTAATAAACTGCGGCAGGTCCTGGACGTTAACTTAGCCTGACCAATGGAAAGTCCCTATGACAAAACAAACAGGCATAGGAGCTAGCACCCTGAACCCCGTGATTTGGCTATTGAGGGGAAGGACCTTGTCAGGAGAGAGGTCCCTGTTACTCCAGCAGAGCCTAAGCCCTGATCTTTTTTTTCAATCCTGATGGTTCATCTAAATGCTGGGATTGGGGAAGGGAATCTTTAATGTGCTTTGTATTGTGTTTTTGTGAAATCTTGGATGTGCATTTAGAATGGTTTGGGGAACACATCATAAAAATCGAGTACTTTGTCCAGTGCAGAGAGGATCACAGACATCCATGCATGAGTAATACTGTGTGTGTGTGTGTGTGTGTGTGTGTGTGTGTGTAAGAGAGGACAAAGCAATCACTCTAATTCTGGCCTATCAGTCCTCATCCTCAAAGGAAACCTGCAAAACGCTTTCAAAAGATGAGCCTGGGAGCTTAAATTCATAACTCTGCTAGCCGCTAAAAATCATGGACTGAACAGAGACTCTGGATTTATGGCTTATTACAACAATCTGTAACCCAGAACTTTGTTCTATGACTGCAGAGGTGTTAACGGGCCACTCGACCTTTAATGGTCCCTTAGAATATGTGCTAACTACTTATGCTGAACAATCTGTTCCACCTGGTATTTAGCTGTGACTTTGGAGTACTTTTCCTAGACCTGAAGAAGAGCTCTGTGTGGCTGGAAAGCTTGCCTCTCTCACCAACAGTTGGTCCAATAAGAGACATTACCTCACCCACTTTGTTTCTCCAGCAAACAAAGTGGTCATTTCAGGTTCCTGACTAGTTGGGAAGGGGGTGTTACATATTTGGAGTGATAGGAAGATGGGATGTAGGGTCACATAAACCAGCATATGCTCATCTTATGAGCTTTTAGAGCAAACAAGATGCATCTGTAATCATCTGTGTGCCTGTCTGCCTCTCTTTGTGCAGTGCCAAGTACGACATCAATATTTAACAACAATAAATAACAATAACTTAGCTGCGTAGGAAGCTTCAGGACAGACAGAAAAATAAACAGGAACATTATTTTTTTAAAATTCATTAGAGTTAATAAAACCCTCCCTACCCCAACACCCCTTCCTCTGCCTTTTGTGGTCATAGGGTTTTCCCCAAACCCCACGGAGGTCATGGGAATCTTAACATTTGATTTCACTGGGCTTTGGATCAGGTCCACACTGCACTTCTGTGTTTTGAAGGCTTTACTGGCTGCAACTCTGAGATGAATATTGTGTATCTGTGTAATGCACAGCAAATAACACAGCACATCCATATTTTCTGTGCATTGGGCAGGGATTTTTCACTTCCTACATCATTCTTAGCTGCTGCAGCGATTTCACAAAGTCAATCCATATCCATTAATACACAGGGAAAGTGGCGGAGAAACGTACATTTGTGGTATGGATATTTTTCTGAGAATTCTTTCTAAGCATTAACATATTAGGTACAGGCGTCATCCTACTGCGATATCACAAACTGCACTTAATCCTACAGAGCCAAACCTCCATTATGTTAAATTAGGATAAACAGATCTTTGTCGGCTTTTTGAATGATCTGCCTAGCAGCTGATTTGTGGGGTTCCCCTCTCCCCCATCAAACTGCATTGATGAGATCTGTGCATCATGCTGCATTGATTTAAGGTAACATAATTTCATTATTAAAATTATTCATTTAATTGTATCTGAACCTTTATACGTTCAGACAAGGACCTTCCCTGCTCTTTCCAACTTTCAGCATAGTCACATTCACTCCCACGCTCTCCAATAACGTCTTGGCCTCTCTTTGCTCCCTGTGACAGTCCAGTATTCTTGCAGCTTCCCCTGCCTAGAGATTCCAACATGGCCCCAGCTCCTCGCAGCCCACAACTCCATAACCCAGGTGATAAATTGTGTCTTTTCACCTTAAGCAAGGATCCTGCAAGCTTTTACACATAGTTGGGATCCCTGCACCTGAGTGGAGAGGAACTGAATGAAGTTAATGGGTCTCCATGTGGAGGCAGTATTCCACGCATGCAGATGAGTTAGTAGGATCAAGGCCTAAACATCTTGCATTTTTATATCATTGCAAAAGGTTCCCACCCACCACCACCCCCAGACACCAGATTGCTTCTTGCTTTCACAAATCCGTTGTCAGTAAACGGTGTCTTGGTACAAATGGTGAACTTGAATATCAAAAAAATCTCACATTTTAAAATCATGAAAATGTATTGTTTTGTTTTTACCACAAAAATAAACAACATCACTTGAGAATTTTTTTCTTGTATCTGAGTATACATTCATTTCCTGCCTTGAGAGCTGGAGACTGTTTTCCTCAGGAGAAAGATGTTGGGATATGGATCCTTCTCATTTAAAGGGGAAATAGTAACTGCTTCCCAACATTCAATCTGCAGTGATGGCAGGATATTCTTTGCTGCCAACAAACTGTATTCACACTGTGCTAATCAAAATACCAAAGTGTATTTGTGATTATGTGAACATTTGCTTTCATCCAGGAGGGGGATCCAGAGATCCCAAACAGTGGGGATGAAATCCTGGCACCAAACTTCTGACTCAGATCCTTGGCTTGATCTGAGTCCACACTGCAAAGTGACAGGGCTTGGACCCATGTCACAGCAGGACACGGGCTCTGACGTTCCCCTAGCAGGTCCTAGAACCTGGGTCCTGTGTGCTTGCTGATCTGAGTCAGACTGGTTTGTGTGTGGACGGAAGAGGGGCTTGGGCTCAAATCTGAGTCAGAGCTCAGGTTTAGGCCGTAGTGTAGACATAGCCTATGTCAGCATAACTTATGTCACTTGGGTGTGAATAAACTACCCCGTGAGTGAGATAAGTGCTCGTATGCACAGCGCTGTGTTGGCAGGAGAGCTGCTGTACATGTAGACATGGCCTTAGGGTCCAGTTTAGATATGCCTCCAGTCCCACTGCGATTCAGGTCCAAGCCCTGTTATTTTGCAGTGTGGATGCAGCTCAAGCCACAGACCCAAGTCAGAAGGTCTGCATAGTGCTGTATGGACGCATTCGCTTGGCTGTGAGACCCAGGACCAGACATTGTAAACCCAGGTCCACAATACAGTGTGGACGTTCAAGCACGGGCTTGGAAACAGAGTCCACAAACCTGGGTCCCAGAAACTTGGGCTTAGTGTGCAGTGTTGACATACCCTACGTGGGCTACAGAAGGGTGAGTGTGTGTGTGTGTGTGTGTATGTGTTTCCTTACTCCCTCCCGCATGTCTGTGTAAGAGCTAGCCACAATTTTCCCCCAGTGAGCTTGTCCAACTGTTTCTGTTTCAGTGTGTTCGTTCCTCCCAATGCAAGGTGGGTGGGGTGGCTTACATGCCTACTGTGGGTGATAAGCAATGCTAGGGCCCTTATGCAGGGTTTCTGAACTAAGATGGCTTTCACCTGTTTTGGGTGATGTGAGATTAACATGCAGAAATGGACTAGCCTTTTTTTGAATAAAATGAATGAAAAATAATGATGAATGACAGAGATGGGATAATTGGGGATGGGGGGGGAAGAGGTGGTGGTGGGGAAAGTTCAGCGAAGACAAAAACCAAATTGAAAATGGAGAAGTGAGGCCTCCCGTCTCCTAAATGCTAGCAGTGTTTAGTTCCGTAAGCCACAAGAATGTATTTGTCACCTGCTCATTTGATAGGTATTTAGGAGCTTTACAGTTACCCCTGTGCAGAAGGCAAGGACAATGGCTATTTACCATGTGAGTTCTTATGTGCTACTGTGACAAAGGTCCTGCTCTACCTTGGTGGGTCTTGCGCTTATTGGTGGATTTGCTCGCTTTGGAGCATCACGGCAGCCCTCAGCTTGGCCGTTTTTCTGAACCCACAGTCCAGGTCGACTCCTTCTGTCTGTGTCTGACCAGGAGCTGGAAGGATTTGGGGGGGAACCCGGGCCCGCCCTCTACTCCGGGTTCCAGCCCAGGGCCCTGTGGAATGCAGCTGTCTAGAGTGCCTCCTGGAACAGCTGTGCGACAGCTACAACTCCCTGGGCTACGTGCCTCCTCCCAACACCTTCTTTATCCTCACCATAGGACCTTCCTCCTGGTGTCTGATAATGCTTGTACACCTCAGTCCTCCAACAGTCCGTGTTCTCACTCTCAGCTCCTAGCGCCTCTTGCTCCCAGCTCCTCACACACACACCACAAACTGAAGTGAGCTCCTTTTTAAAACCCAGGTGCCCTGATTAGCCTGCCTTAACTGATTCTAGCAGCTTCTTGATTGGCTGCAGGTGTTCTAATCAGCCTGTCTTAATTGTCTCCAGAAGGTTCCTGATTGTTTTGGAACCTTCCCTGTTACCTTACCCAGGGAAAAGGGACCTACTTACCCTGGGGCTAATATATCTGCCTTCTATTACTCTTCTCTAACCATCTGGCCTGACCCTGTCACAGTACATAGACCTTGCACTTCCCTATGCGTTTTTGTAATCAACAGGATGGTGGTTTCCTCTGTGAGGGGGAGAGGGATAGGAAGCAAAGACCAAAGAAAATATAAGCAGGAGGAAATATTTTTTAAAAATAGGCCAGATTCATTCCTGATGTAACTCTGTTGATTCCAGTAGAGTTACAGCCATGATGAATCAACCCAATGGCTTTGAACCCAATATGAACTGCAGTGCATTCATGAGAAAAGTGACTCAGTGGGTGCTCCTGCAGTGATCTCTGCATCTAGATGGCACTCTTACAACACTCATTTGCTACCACATCAAGCTCGGTAATGGCTGGCGCAATGTTCAGCAGAAAAGAAAATGCTAACGGCAAGTACTTACTACTTGGTAAACAACCTAATCTTTTATCAAACAATTTATTTTATGTAAAGGAAGGATTTTAGTTGGCAAAACTAATCTGCCTTGTCTAAACCCTCATTTTTATCTTTTGAAGTCCAAGCAAGTACCCAATTTGTAGTGTTTAGTAGATAGGATTTGGAATGATCAACCTAGCAATCTTGGATTTTGAGTTTCTGGTCACGTTTCCATGAAATAAATCAGTATGAGAAGCTGACATTTTTGACAGGGTATTTGCTTTTCTTTTTTTGAATGCCCAAAATATTTATGCTTGGAAAAGTATATATGTTACATTTATCAGAAGACTGTAGCATGATTGTAATATTTTCTTAGTTTTTCCTCTGAGTAAATGACTGAAAACCCCCACAGTTGAACAACCTTTTATATATTTTTCTGGCTTCAGTATTGACTGTTAAACTGCTCCACACGGCCGCTAGGTATCTGGTTCTATCAGGGGGTAGAAATCAATGACATGAGGGAAGGGATTTAATAAGAGATGCCAATATCACTTTGAGATATGCTGCCAGGCTTTTATTTGTAATTATTGCCGAGATTGACACCCTGTGGAACTCTGGTTTTTATGGAGCGTTGGGGGCCTGGTTTTCAGAGATGCTGACCACTAGCAGCTTCCATTGACTTAATTTTGAGCAGGGATGCCTAGCATTCTGAAAGTCAGGCCTGAAGTACCATCTTTCCCCCCCTCTATTTAGGCATTTTTGCAGCGAGGCTTTTGGTTGTAGAACAAACTCTCAAGATAATATGGAACAAAAGAGTTGGGATTAGAGATAGGTGAGTTAGAAGCGTTAGAGGCTAAAGGGGTAGAGACCCGCCACACTTATCCCTCTACACAATGGCATTTTCTTTAAAAATATCAACTGTACAAGGTAAACCTGAATGCCAGAAAACTTTACCTTTATACAAGCAGAAGGCTTATGGCCACTGACCCAAGGTTTCATTGACCTTAACAGTATTAGAGGATAATCTTTAAAGAGGGATTGATCCTGAATATGTTCTCCAGTGTACAGGTGAGACATTCAGGTGACCATATACCATCGTGTGTGAACCCCTTTCTTATGCTGGTGAGCTATGACTCTCAGAAGTAGTCAACGGGACTACCCATGTGAGTAAGGGGTTCTGGTTCCTAAGGGAACATAACTGCTTCCAACAGAAAGTTAGCAACCTTGCTTCAAATACAGTAATACATGGTGTGTTTTATTATCATTTATTTGTTTGATAGTAGCACTTATAGCACCCAGCTGAGATGGCGGGCCCCATTGTGCTAGGGACTGTACATATATCTAAAAAGAGACAGTCCCTGCCTTGAAAAAACTACTCCCCCCATTTTACAGGTGGGAATGCAGGAAGAAATGAAGTGAGTTGACCAAATTCACACAGGGAAGCCAGTGGTGGAGCAGGGAATCGAACACAGAGCACTTGAGGTAGTCTGTGGTTTCAACCACAAGAACATCCTCCTTCTTCTTGTGTAATCAATTTGCATCAATATCACGTTAGGCACAAACCATTGGGTACGGCTATAATCTTGTTTTCCTTTTTTCTTAATCAGACATAGAAAACATACCTGGGGGAACAGTCCTATTTTTCATTTCTCTCATAGATTTTCTATATCCACCTACTGTAGCTTGGGGTATTGATTAAGCAGAGTACAGATGGATGATTTTATAGGAGACCTTTCAAGACTCTGATGCTAGTACAGATGGTGGTATTTAGTGACCATCTATCTTTGGGAATTCAATTACTTACTTTTTTATTTGCAGTCTTGTTGCAGCTGTATTGGTCCCAGGATATTGGCAAGACAAGGTGGGTGAGATAATCTCTCTTACTGGACCAACTTCTGTTGGTGAAAGAGTCAAGCTTAGGGCTTGTCTACACTTGAAATGCAGCAGCTGCAGCTGCGCCAATGTAGCGCTTCAATGTAGACGCTACCAAAAGCAGAAGTTGGACCAATAAAAGATATTCCCTCACTCACCTTGTCTCTCTAATATTCTGGGACTGACACAGCTACAGCTACACTCGATACAACACGCAAAATGTCTGTCGGAATTAAGACTGATGCTCTTCCTCCATATGTTGACAGAAAAATGCCTGTGGCTGTATTTCAAAGCCACACACAGGCATGCGGCTAAAAACACCTGTTAACATACTAGTGAACAGTCCTATCTCGTGGATAGCCGGGGCTTGATTCTTCCCTCACACTGATTTCACTCTGTAATTCCACTGACTGCAGTGAAATTACTTCTGATTTACTCATGCGTAAGTGAGAGGAGAACCAGGCTGTCTTTTTTGCAGAATATGCTGGATTTAACTCATCCATCCTGCTATGTATATCCTTTGGGGAAAATGTGCTGAATATGCTTAAAAGAAAGCCCTAGGCACAGATTTGGTTTAAGGCAGATATATAGTCAGATTCAGTTTGTCATCTCTTTATATCCAGACAATCATAGTAACAAATTACAGTCAGAATGTATGGTTGATGATCATTCTGATTATTATTATTAAAAATATTTATATTACAATAACATTCAAAGGCTGGAATCATGATCTGGGGCCCCTTGTGCTGGGTACTGTACAAAAAATATAAATACAGATTCCCTTGCCCCAAAGAGCTGAACTAAAAGAATTATTCCATTAATTGGTATTCACCTTGTGGGACACTACTGTGGCCTATTTCTGTTTCATCTCTCAGCATTACTAAAGGGTCCACCTGCACAAAAAAGTCTAGTAATCTGAGCCTGAAGTCCAGTCAAACTTGAATTCTTTGCTTGACAACTTACTACCTGAACACTGTGGAACAAATTCTGTCCTTCAACATATGTATGGCTCCCGTAGTTAATGGAGCTGGGCACACACATTTCATATTGCAGCATTTGGCCCAGTTATCCCAGGGAGGGCAATGTATCTGTGTGCTTGTATGGGTACTGTACTTTTCAAACTCCTGTTACGCCTGCTAAGGGAACTGTTTGCCAACTTTTTCTGAGCATGTCCAGCGAGAGGTAGGACCAAGGGAGGAACCTGTAAGTTAGCAGCTTAGAGTGCTTTCACCTGTTTCCTTGCGTGTTGGAAGATCCTATCCTGAGTTCTTTGCCAGTACTTCTTATTGTAGGCCCAGGTTGTGACTTAGCCTGTTAAACTGACCTGTCTTTGGTACAATGGCTTCGCCTTGTTCATTGTTCCTCTTGGTTTGAGAGCCTTGAAAAGGAAAAGTCACACAGGCACCTGTGTACAAAATGGTAGCCGTGTTAGTCTGTATCAGCAAAAAAAAAAACAAAAAACGAGGAGTCCTTGTGGCACCTTAGACACTAACACATTTATTTGGGCATAAGTTTTTGTGGGCTAAAACCCACTTCATCAGATGTGTGGAGTGAAAAAAACAGTAGCAGTATATATATAACAGCACATGAAAAGATGGGAGTTGCCTTACCAAGTGGGGGTTCAGTGCGAACGAGCCAATTCAATCAAGGTGGAAGTGGTCTATTCTCAACAGTTGACAAGACTGGGTGAGTGTCAACAGAAGGAAAATTACTTTTTGTAGTGACCCAGCCACTCCCAGTCAGTGGAATTATCTAAATTGTGATTTGTTCCCATGGATTCTTAAATTGCTTTTTTTGAAATGGGGGTGGTGTGTGTGTGTGTGTGAGAGAGAGAGAGAATATCACTTGTACTTCTTTGCGGGCAATAGAGTAGTTGGGTTACCTACTAGCAGGGTATATTGTCCTTCTGGTTTTTGAATTAAAACATTTAAAACATATTCCTGCTTGGTGCATTGCAGTTCTCAGGGCTAGAATGAGATCTACCCTGTGAGTGGGGGAAAGGCATGCAAGACGCTTTTGCTCACCCTTGTGACAGATCGCAGCTGCAGTTCCTGTGATCAGGGAATGCTAAATCCTTGCTTCCTCTGAGGAGCACATCACTCAGATAGGGGTGGCAGGAGGCTAGGTCATGTGCAGCCTCCTTCCCCCTCAACTGTTCATTGCCTTCAGAGAGGGGCTGATGTACCGAATATGGGTGGTGCCAGCTGGGCAGCCTGAGGCACAATCTCTCTGTTCTCCCTTCCAGGCAGTGTGCCTGCTGCACACTCCAGCCCTAAGTGAATTCTAGAAGATGTTAAATTATCTGGAAGGAAAAGTTACGGTCGAAAATGTTGCCTGCCCCATTTGCAAATGTCTGGTACACATGCTGCAAATATTCATTAAAAAAACAACAACAAGATAAGTATGTTGCTTCCTTTGTTGCCGCCCTTCCCAGTGTGCCTCAAAAGCGTATTTCCTGATGATCAGCATCATGTCAGTATTAGCAATCCATGTAAGGAAACAATGTTACTGGTAAATGACATGAAAAATGGCTTTTCAAGGCTGTCATCTTCTCCTCTGCCACTGGATTCACTGTTAAAAGATCAAGAGCAACAGTGGTAAGCACAACAGTAATGTGTAAGCGTGACAGACTGTCCTGGGCAAAGGAAAAAATCAGTGCCTGTGGATCACAGTATCAATGTTATCAAGCATTTTTTTTTATCAATTTATATTTTCACAGCTGTGGAAAATTATGGAGGTAGTGATCTGACTGAGTATTCGGTGTAGAAGAATGCTTCTTCTCATGGGCATTTGCTTTCAGTAAGAGCAAGCCAAAGATCCAGCTATGCAGGATAACCAACAAATACAAAAATAAGACCCCATTATTCTGTGTGTGTGCTGTGCTAATGCAGTGCACAGCACGCGGCTGTTACTTACACTGGCTTGGAATGTTGTGATGGCAGATGGGGATGTTGTGGACTCTCCACAGCATAAGGAAATGTTGATGTAGACACTGGTGTCAATGTACTGTAATGTGTGTAGCCAATTCTCCTATACACACTAATTTGCACATTATTAAAATGCTCATCAATTACTTCCTGGTATCCAACATTTTGAAAACCAATTTAGAGTGGCATTGTATTTTAATCTCATACAGTAACACATGGAAGAATGACAGGTTTCAGAGTGGTAACTGTGTTAGTCTGTATCAGCAAAAACAACGAGGAGTCCTTGTGGCACCTTAGAGACTAACAAATTTATTTGGGCATAAGCTTTCGTGGGCTAAAACGCATGAAAAAGCCCATGAAAGCTTATGCCCAAATACATTTGTTAGTCTCTAAGGTGCCACAAGGACTCCACATAGAAGAATATTCTTATAGACACACAACTACAGATGGTCTCCTCCTCCCCGTTCCCAGCTCAGTTAACTCATAGCACAGTTTCCTGTGCTCTGCTTTGCTTTTAATTCTCTTATTTCTACAACATGAGGGTAGAATGCGACCGAGTTAGTGCTTAGTAACACCGGCACTTAGAAACAATTGTCGGCAGGCGGGATCAGACCTGGGACCTGTGGAGTGTAGTGCATGAGCCTCTGCTGCATGAGCTAAAAGCCAACTGGCTGTTAACTAAAGGTGTAAAGCAGACTCATTTCTCTCTCTTGCTGGGACAGAACACCACACCCAGAAGGTGTGTGGGTTACACAACCACAGACGATCATTATGGGTGCTGCTAACTGGGTACTCAACTGTTGGAGTGTTGTTATACCTATTTGGCTATGGATATTGCAGCAGCATTTATGGGTACTTATCTGAGTTGAGTTTTTCAGTACATACCCATTTCTCTTAAGTCCTTCATGTGTGCTGTGGGAAAATGTGTGCCTTACCTTGCTTTGCTTGTCAATAGGAAATCTCTGCACTGCAGACAATTACCCATTCCTGTTAATTGGGGAAGTACTGTGGTGCTGCTGTGATCCATTCAGCACAACAGAAATGCGGAGATGTCAGCCTGTGGGCTGCTCTAACCTATGCTACCAGGTAATCGTCCAACAGCTGGGAATAGAGCACAGTGGACTCGGGCTCCCCGCTCCACACCCAATGCCAGGTTCCAGGAAGAGCACTGTGCATGAATCCGTTACACTGACTCTGTGCCCACTAGGTGCAAGTGGAATGGAGCAGTGGTCTTCTCCCAGATCTTGCCTTTCTGATGTCTACAACGAGAGACTGACAAAGGGCTGGACCCATCCTTTGAAGAGACTCTCATTAACTTAAGTGGGAATTTTTACTGAATAAGGACTGAAGAATCAGCTGATTGTTATTAATTGGCTGTCGATGTGCAACTCTCCCACAACTGTCACAGCAGTGTGTCTGAACCTAGGCTTGAAAGGGACTATTTCTGGGGTTAGATAATAGGTCAGGCAACAGTTAAGGTGTTTGGCATCCATAGCTGTTGCAGTGGGAACAGAGGATTTGGCCAGGAAATGACAACAAACTGATTTTAATCACTGCTTTAGAATATAGACTCACTTGTAATGTTTGTGTCTTCACATATTACTGCTCTGGGATCGTAACCATTTTCTATCGTTAAAAAAAATAAATTTCTCTAATGGGGCAAACTAAAACCTTGGACCTGAATGCCACAGGACTTGGAGAGCCTTGCATTGCTGGAGATGAATTCAGCAGCTCTGTCCCATCACTGTTTTTTACAAAAACAGGTTGGGGCACGTAGGGTGAAATCCATCGTCGTGCAAAGGGCCAACTCAAGGCCTGTGTGGGACTTAAAGGGGGCTTAGGCCTTATTACTGGTCTCTGCACCAAGGGAAGTTCACCCCAGTGCATATGTCTGACAAAGAACTATGGGAAAATTCAGAGGTTGGAATAAGAATCGATTCAGTGTAGGTCAATAGGTTTGTATGGGCTCAAAGAATGGCTTTAAGGAGTCAAAGTTGAATATAGCAAGCCATATTAAGTAGACATTCCAGGAGTATTAATGCAAGCCATATCATTTTTCTCAGTCTGACATTGTTAACAAGTTCTGCCATAACTCAGTTTGCACCTTGGAAGGAGTTAAAGCAATTGAACGGCAAACTTCGTATAATTAGTAGTTAATAGCCAGAGCCAGTGCTCTTACAGTGAAAATTGTTTCTGTATTGATCCAAGCCTGCATTGTCAGCACTCTGTAGAAGCTGAACTTTAAGTGCTTAATTCAGCCGTATTCAACCAATAATTTTGTTTTTATCCTCACACAAAAGTGCCCGTGTTTGTTCTATTTTTCTGCAAGTAATAAAATCAATTAAACTATTTTTTCCCAAACCTGGTTTGCCCTCTGTAATCAATACATTTGAAATGTCAATGTGCTCTGAGAAAATGGCTTCAGTGCATTGTGACAAGATTTTGGGTTCATTAAGACAAATGGAAAACTGGTAGTGAGTTACGTTGTTGCTACTGATGAGGCATCCCTGGTGATAGCTTCCATTGGTGGGAATTCTGTAATTGTTCTTAGGTGCAGCCCAGCCTTCATGGAGTTCACTTTCCATTTTGTTTCTGCTTGTTTCAGTTTTGTGTACAACCTGGTGCTGGAATATTAGATGTTGGTAAATGTTCAGAAAAGGGCAGAAAGCCAGCACTAGGCTTATGCACTGCTTAATGCCTCCAGCACAAAGAGCGTGAATAAAGTCAAAGTAATTTTAAAAATGTGAATGAGTGTTTGTAGATATTTTGTTGAGTGTTTTCCCCAGCTGTGCTCCGAGCTTACAGTTAGTCATGCCCAAAGGTCCGTAGCTTTACTGGACAAGCAACATACATCATGGATACTTCTCCAAAGCGTTATCAGAGCTGCCTGAACCTCCTGAGACTGAAAAAAATGGGAAGTTTGAGTGACCTAATCTTCCTAGAGTCCTCATGTGCCCTGAGAGGGTGAACTGAAGGGCTTGGCTAGATGGTGGGATAATGTGCACGACAGGGGAGTGATTTCTAAAGCTCACTTACATGTTGCATATTCATTGATCCACGTAAACCCCGTTGGCATGCACTAAGAGTTCAGTCATGCATTTTAACATAATACTGAAACAGTACTGCATTGACGTGCACTAGGGAAATTTTAGTGTGCATCAGCAGAGTCTACACAGACCAATTAATGCACAACATACTAGTGCACTTCAGACATCACTCCCCTGTAGTGCCCATCACCCCACCGTATAGATATGCCCTCAGATTTTCTTCTTGGCTCCTGGCCTCAGGTTTTTCTGCAGAGCGGGTCTGTCTATGGAAGGGAGGGAGCGTAACACTTCATTCCTGAGCAGTGAGTCTGAGTTGGAGGAGTATTGATTCATTAATGCCAATCAACAACTCTGTGTAGAATAATTGTGAGTTTCTTCCCCAGTTTCCCCACTGAGTTCGCTCTCTCCATAATAAATCCTGGCTGTCTGTTTGCTGAAGAAAAAGATTGTCCCTGCACTGAAGAGCTTACAGTGTGAATTTGAGAAACAGGAGAATATGGCAACAAAGTAAGTAGTGTGGGAAGGGAGGGACAGGTTAAAAACAAATATAGACCATGTGAAATGTGTGTAGCTGCTGCATGGATGCCATTGCTCACTGTTCTAGGTGTGCTTTGCACCAGCTATCCTGGTCTGAAGTGTCCACAAAGGCTTCACTCCCCCTCCAGCCCCTTGGTGAATTCTGCCAATGTAAATGGCCCCCAACAGATGCAGAACCTTCCATCCATGGAACCCACAGGAGCCTCCAGTGCAGGGGGGAATTCAAAGCTGACTGGGGATTTGTCAGTGTGCGATGGAGGAAGCATGGCTGGGGCAGTGCTGTGCTCTAGGAATTGCCCACAGCTGCAAGGCCCCTGGGCTATAACAGCAATGGGATGTATTTAGAGCAGCCATTAGGCTGCTCCAAGGGCCTATCTAGTCTCTGCCAGCCCCAGGACAAGGGAGTTACAAAGCAAAACAGGGTTTAAGTGGGACTAAAACTGAGCAAATATTTGTATGCAGGTCCTGTACATGGTGTGAATTTTAACCTCTGTTCCCATTCTCATTGCTCTGTTGGACATTAGGCTGGGCTGGAGATCTTTTGGAGAGAAAGTCCACAGAACGATTAAGACACAGGTTGTTTTTTCTACTTCTAATTTGCTCCAACCCCTCAGACAGAGACAAACACCTACAAGATCTCTATCAAGCATTCTTACAACTATAATACCCACCTGCTGAAGTGAAGAAACAAATTGACAGAGCCAGAAGAGTACCCAGAAGTCACCTACTACAGGACAGACCCAACAAAGATAATAACAGAATGCCACTAGCCATCACCTTCAGCCCCCAACTAAAACCTCTCCAACGCATCATCAAGGATCTACAACCTATCCTGAAGGACGACCCACCACTCTCACAAATCTTGGGAGACAGGCCAGTCCTTGCCTACAGAGAGCCCCCCAACCTGAAGCAAATACTCACCAGCAACCACACACCACACAACAGAACCACTAACCCAGGAACCTATCCTTGCAACAAAGCCGGTTGCCCACTGTGTCCACATACCTATTCAGGGGACACCATCATAGGGCCTAATAACATCAGCCACACTATCAGAGGCTCGTTCACCTGCACATCTACCAATGTGATATATGCCATCATGTGCCAGCAATGCCCCCTGCCATGTGCATTGGTCAAACTGGACAGTCTCTACGTAAAAGAATAAATGGACACAAACCAGGTGTCAAGAATTATAATATTCATAAACCAGTCGGAGAACACTTCAATCTCTCTGGTCACTCGATTTCAGACCTAAAGGTTGCAATATTAGAACAAAAAGACTTCAAAAACAGACTCCAACGAGAGACTGCTGAATTGGAATTAATTTACAAACTGGATACAATTAACTTAGGCTTGAATAAAAACTGGGAGTGGATGTGTCATTACACATGTTTATTTCCCCCACCCTCCACTGCTCCTCGGATGTTCTTGTTAACTGCTGGAAATGGCCCACCTTGATTATAACTACAAAAGGTTTTTCCCCCTCCGCTCTCCTGCTGGTAATAGCTCATCTTAAGTGATCACTCTCCTTACAGTGTGTATGGTAACACCCATTTTTTCATGTTCTGTGTGTATATAAATCTCCTCACTGTATTTTCCACTGAATGCATCCAATGAAGTGAGCTGTAGCTCACGAAAGCTTATGTTCAAATAAATTGGTTAGTCTCTAAGGTGCCACTAGTACTCCTTTTCTTTCCACAATTAAACAGGCTCTTATCCTGATCCCCTTAGTCCAAGTCAGCTGGCACGGGCCAGCCACGGGTCTTTAATTGCAGTGTAGACATACCCTAAATGTGCAGAAGTTTCCTCTCACTCTGACCATTTGGGTGTCTGTGCTGTGATTTTAATGCGCAAGAAAAGTGGCATGCCTATTTGTAGACTATAAAGGATGACTAATCAAAGTAAGGTGTGAGTGATGTGTGTTTGCTGTCAACACACCGAGTGTTGAGCTGCCTTTGGAAGAAAAAAGGTCTTCTAAGGCCAGGAGACTCATTGTGCTCTGCTGAAGCCTCTTTTGTTGCAAATGTTCAAATCTCCTCTTTCACCACCTGCTAGTTAGAGCAGGATGTTCACCTCTTGTATTGTAAGTAGAACCATATTGTATATGACTGTTCCATTTTGTGTCTATTTTGGGATTTTCATGTGCCTTTTTTCTCTCTTCAGTATCTCATCTCAAATGTACTCTTTTATTGAAGGAAAATGACTTTATTAGAGGGAGATGCTTGCAATGTAGTCAAGCATCCTCCAAAAGAGTAACACTAGTCCCTGTAAAATAAATGGAAAGAACTTCTTTGGGAGTTTTCTCCTTGTTAACTGGATGTCTGCCGTTCTGCTTGTTGTAAAGCAAAGGATTTATAGCCCAATACGAGGGGGTGAGTGCCACCCCACTTTTGTTAATGACAGCGCAAAATCCTGTGCACTATGTACCCCATACATTACTGAAAGGTTTAAGCTAACAGAAGCCCGAAGAATGTATAGAATGCCAGGGAAGAGATGTGTTTTCTGAACTGATCTCCACAAGCAATACTTCTGTGAATTGCTTGAGTTTAAAACGTCCTGGATCCAGGTGTTTCTGAAAATTTAATGTTTGCATCTGCCAGAGGTCCTGCACTGCTAGGGAAAATTTTTCATTGCTCTGAGGATGGCTAGGTGGATTTAATCCTCAGTTTGTGTTAAAAATGGGAGTTATTCCTTGTGCATCATGCTGAAAATTTGACCTCTAGGTAGCATTAATTGAGCAAGGGGTATAATCCTTTCAGTACCATCAATATATCATAGTGGGCTAATGCTGTTTTGAACAGACTGCGCACATTAACTTGGATGAAAAGTTACTGTTGCTGTATATTTGCAGCATTTACGTGTGGAAAGACTGAGGTGACACATGGAGTATACACAATGCCTTTCCTGAATTTCTTCTATCTTGCAGTTACGGCGCTAAATTCTGCTGGCAGACCCAGATTCAATAGTCTAATTGAGTACAATTAGACTTCAGCATGTGCTTAAGTCCTTTGCTAAATTGGGGCCTTAGTTCCACTCCATTGATTCCAACAGAGCTACTATAGCTTTACAAAGGAATATGTGATGATAGGAGTTGGGTTAGAGCTTTAGAAACTCTGCTGTTGATTTGATATGGAAGGTGCCTAATAACTGTGGTGAGGGGCAGCAGTATAAAACCCTAAAATAAGGAATTCTATTTAAAAAAAAAAAGACTGTATGTGGTTTTCATTTAGCTAGACAACTACAGATAAACTTGGCAGAGAATACGCACTACTCAGGAGAAAGTTATCATGGAGATTATAAAAGCATCAACCACGTGAGCCACGTGATGGCTGTTCAGTATTACACTCAGTCCTGAAAACGTTCTCATTCTATCTTGTCAGCCAAGAAAATTCTGAGTTCTCATCTGCTAAGAGCTTTAACATGCAATAAAAGGGAAGATTCTGGTTCTGGTTATCCCTAGAAGCCTAGTCCAATCCAAGAGTTATTTGAGTTAATGATGTATGACCAAAAGAGCAAAATATAGATTTAGCCAACATGAAGGCCTTGTTCCTGACATACAGCATAAAGGCAGCATGCAGGGTTTCCAGCCCTGCCACCTAAAGGGCATTATTCAGTGTAGTAGTGCGAGCTCCTCAAGAAAGCAGAGAATATGAGGAAAGCCAGTGTCCCTCAGCTTTGCTGAGACCTGTGGATGTTACCTAGCCATGTTCTCCAGGCTAAGGCATCACTAGAGCTGGCTGGATAATGGAAAACCCTTTTAGCAAACACTTTTACAATTCTCCTCCCTTTTTTTGTCAAGTTTTTTTTTTTTTGGTGGAAAACTCCCATCCAGCTCTCGATAGCAGTAACAGTTATGGCTGTCCTTGGAGATTTCTGCCTATGTGCTCAGTCTTGCCAGCACCGAGCATAGTGCTTATTCAGTGAATTGTCTCAATGGCTTCAAAGAAAGGAGCTATACAATAGGGCTGAGGTGTGCAGTATTGGCCCAGTCCTATGTCCGCTAAATGAGAATCCTTCCATTGCCAATAAACATTAGATCTGACCCCGTGTATGCAAGCCTGTACTGGAGAGTGTGGAACTGCACTATTCTTAGGGGAACTCTGGGAGAATTCTTCCTGGAGTTCACCAGCCAAAGGAGAAATATACCTGCTGGTGCAACTGCATTTAGCTTGCTTTGCAATCGAATGCTGAGGAGTCCAGGCCCACTTTGGGTGAGGTGAATAGGAGGAGCCATGTCTGCACTTAGGCAAGCACAAGAACTGCATTGTGACTGGCCCCAGAGCACATTTCTCTCTTTCTTGTCCCCACACATCTCCGTGAGCTGGCCCATAGTAAACAGAACTCTCACTGTATGTCTACATTACAGTTGAACACCCCCGGCTGACCCGTGTCAACTGACTTGGGCTTGTGGGTTCCCGAAGCCCAGGCTCCAGCCAGAGCCTGAACATCTACACCAAAATTTTACAACTCTGCTGCCCAAGCCCCGTGAGCCTGAGTCAGCTGACATGGGCCAGCTGCAGGTGTTTAATTGCAATATAGGATATCCTCAGTAGGAGGTGTTTGCATGCAATAGGGGTCTCAGCATTTCCACCTGAACCTGAAGTACCTTCATTCATCAGAAGCTTCCACATTGTGGTTTAGTCAGTTTTATTTTGGGAACATTCTTTATCTTGTGCTATGATTATTTTGCAAAACTTGCTCATTCCAGAAGTCCCCTTTACACAGCTTCTAACCAGCTAGAATTGAAGGGCAAAGGGCTAGTAACAAAGAAGTAATTGCAGCAACTTTGTTCTTGAGCACTGAACATCATTTGAAAGGCTGATTTGGTAAACTTTCACTGTATTTGCATACCAAAAAGACTTAACATTGCCTCCCCCATTTCCCTGCTTAATACTAAATAGATTTCTCCCCACAGAATCAAACTTCTCCCTCATCAAAGCATCCCAAGAAAAGCTCTATCATTAATTGTGTGACGTATGACCAGTTAAACTGCTCTAATTCTTCCTAAGGGTTCATTTTTCACTGTAGCTCCGTAATGCTGGTAATACCGGCTACCTCAGTGGTGCCATATTAATAAGAGCATCTTCATGGCCTACAGGTAGTCCAGAGGATTTCACAGAGTTCTACTCTCAGCCTTGCCACTGACTTGCTATGTGACTTTGAGTAAATCCCCTGTCTTTTGTGTGCCAGTCACTAGTCTCTCCATCCCTAAAGTCAGGGTAATACTGAGACGCCTTTGTAATGCGCTTTGAGATCTTTGGTTTGTAATGTGCTATGTCGACATAAGTGCACGTTTAGCATACCGAGGGCTTGGATGTATGTGCCACACATTAACAGATTTGAGCTCTTAACTTCAAATCTTCCAAATTGAATTGTATCCAGTTTTCCAAAAAAAAATTCGTATTTCAGCCCAAAGGTGAGTTGGGTTTTTTTAGAATTATAAGTGGTCGGAAACTATTGGCTTAAATGAAAGTGCTGCCTCCAGATTTAATTATTACAATTTCTCATATGAAAATATAATGCAGATAGGATGGGATTTTCCAACATGATGAGCCTTAGCCTATGACAGACTGACAGTATCCTGTCATATCCTGAACAAAAGTTTATCTTAATTCCATAACCTAATTCAATAAAGTTTAAACCTTATTGAATTAGGGTTAACACTGTTGGGGTACACTGTAGTAAAAATTGCGGTTGTGTATGTGTTATTGTGGATGTGTATGTACCTTCTCTAGTAGGGAGGGGAGATGCTGATGAACTTCCTCAGTTATCAGTCTTTCAGGCTCCCTGGAGAGAGATGCATATCCTAGTTGAGATGGATTCTCCAGAGACCAGCAGACAAAGGAAAATACTTTTGGATAAAAAGTCCGAGTTTAGGCTGACTCAGAGCCACCTTTGTGATCCAGCAAATGGACAGGACCCTGATCCCTGGAGAGCCCAAGTCCTTAGGGGAGGATTGGAAGGACTTGGCCTACTGATGCCTCATAAGACTTTACTTGTTCTGAGCTGAAGTTCTGAAGCTATGACCATCGAGAAATCCCTAGGGTGGGGTGATGCCTGGCAAGTTTATTAGCATGTAGGTTCTTTTATTGTTTGTAATGTCTTCTCTGTAATCTTTTTATTTAACTTTAAGAATGAAGTAGGCTTGCTTAGAAAGAACGGTGTGGTAACTAAGTACACTGTCATCGGTCTCTGAAGAGAAAGCAAGCAGGTGTATTCAAACAGATTGTGTGTGCTGAGAATTACACAGAGAAGGCAGGGAACTATGCAGCCTGGCAATTGGCTGGTCAGAATGGGGAGAGATGTGGGCCTCCTCCTAATGGAGGCAACAGCTGGGAAGCTGGATGCCTGACAGTGGGTGGGTGCTTTTGGTGAACCACTGAGGGGAGATAGAGGTGCAGTTGCCTGAACTGTGACAGCCTAACTCCACTCCTACTGAAGTGCATGGGAGTTTTACCAATGACTCTAACGGGAGTAGAAGTTAGGCCAACACTAAAGGCTTTTGAAAATGCCACCCAGAGTATAAAGCACCCATCTATATTCATTAAATCCATTTGGAAGTTGAAGCTGGCAGCCACTTGTTTAGCAAGGTATCTCATCACATGTGCAGTACACTAGTGTCTTCTAATTTGCACTGGCTACTTATGGGTCACCAGGAGTAATTTATGGAATTGGTTTTGACTTGCAAAGCCTAGGATCTGAGTATTGGAGACACCACCTCTCTCCTTGTGCAGTAGCACTGCAGTTGTGATCAGCAGAGGTGCTCGAGCTGTTGCTCTCTTGGTCTGAGAGATGGAGCTGCCGACAATGCCTTCTCTGGGGATGGTGGGGGCCTTGCACTTTAAGACTTGCTCCCCCACCCCTTGGTCCAAAATAGCACCAATTTGTTGCCTTTGAGGGGGTGCTGTAAAGCTCAACTCTTACTGAGGCTTTTGGAGAGCAAGAGATGGATTGTTTGGGGGCTGGAGGTGGGGGTGGGAGGATGGTATTGGATGGCAACAGTCTCACTTATTTCCACATTCTCCAATTCTCCATCTCAGTGAATTCAAAGGAAGCCAAAAGTGTGTCCATGTTTTCTGTGGTGTACTTTACCTGCTCAATGCTAGGCTATCCACACCTCAGAGGAGTTGCACTGGTTGAGCCAGGGCTAAGGAATCTCCCTGGGGCACCTGCACATACCCCCAGTGAACCACGGAAAGAGAGGAAGGGTTAGGGCACTAGCATAGGCCTTGGGAGACTCAGGTTCGATTCCATGCTCTGCCACAGACTTCCTGTGTGACTTGGGGCAAGTCACTTAAGCTCTCAGTGCCTTAGTTCCCCATCTGTAAAAATGGGAATTGTAGCACTTCTGTACTTCACAGAGGCTTTGTGAGGATAAATACATTAAAGACTGTGAAATGCTTTAAGCCCTGCTGATGAAAAGCACTATATAAGAGCTAGTTTGTATTATTGCTATTGTCTCTGCACAGGCATAGAAGGCTGTGGTGAGGGCAGCCAAGGGATCTGACTTCACATAGATCTAGGGCCCAGACTCCCTCTGCAACTGACACAGAGGGTGGAGCTGGATAGCAGATGTGGGCAGAGGGAAAACTGCAGCCTGGCATTGGACGAGGAGTAGATTTCCCTCTGCAGCCCTTCATACTTCACCTGCCCGATGCCCAAATATTTTTTCATGAGGCTGGGGTACTTGTCACTCTATCAGAATAGAAAATCTGCTTTGAAATGTTGGAGTTAGTTGGAGTCTCCTGATGGGCCAGTTTCAGCATTTCATATTTGTGGACAACAGGAAAAGCTTGAGGCATGATCACAAAGTGAATGAAAGCTGCATGTGTATATCAGAGGGTAAATGTGGACTCAAAATATTGGTTTCTATGAAAGTGCAGGGCCAACTTCAGTTCATGCTCACATCAGTGCAAGCCCATTGACCAATTTATATTTTGCCTCGCATTCAGCTCAGCCAATACAAGTGATGCTGATATTTCAATCAGAGCTGGTTAAAAAAAAGCTTTTGACAGAGCAGTTTTCTACTGGAAAATACTGCTTTGTTTGAAATTGAAAGGGAGTCATGGGAATATGTGGATTTCAATGCAATTTTCAACAGACTAAAATTCAAAATGAAACAAAATCGAAGGGGAGTTGTTTTTTTCACCTATTTTATTTTGACATTCTCATATCAATTATTTTTGACTTTCTTGTTTCACTTAGATTATAATTTAAAATTATATTATTTATATATATATTATATTATGTTTAAACATTATCAAAATAAAATATTTTGACATTGTTGAAACAAAATATTTTAATAAGGTCCATTTGATGTTTCCAGATGGAAATCTTTCAGGATTTCTGTTCTGCAAAATATTTTGAGATTAATTTTTGTCCTGATTTGGGATGAAGACCAATTTCAAAATGTCAGAATTTTCTGTGGGATGGAAATTCTTTTTCTGACCAGGTCTCATTTCAATACTCACTATAATTGGCTAACAGTTACACACCCTATTATAGTTTGTTACCCTATCCATGTGCTCCCACTGCAGTCTGCTTGTTTATCTCCTCTATTTCTTGTGTCTCATGATTTAAATTGTAAGTTTTTGGGGGCAGGGAGTGTCATTTTTAATATGTTCTGTGCAGGACCGTGCATAATGGGAATCCCAGTCTGGTTGGCCACTGTTAAATATCAACATCTGCTGCTTAAGAACAAAGCATTTTCAAGAACAAAGTATATAGGCAAAACATAAATAATCTGCTAAAATAAAAATTGTATCATGTCTGACTCACTCCAAAGACTTCAACCAGCAGTAATCTAGCTGAATTGGTTCTCATGCACGACAATTAGTTATAACAATAATTGCAGAAAAACAGGATTGCTTGGGATCATTGATGTGGATTTCAATCATATTTATGTTAATACTTTATATTACAGTAGTTTAAACAACAGTTCAAATGAAGTGTTGACAAGGAAAAAACTTATGTTAAGAGAAACGAGCTCAAATTAACAATATCAATCCCTGAATGAACAAAGATATCTACATTATTGATTTGGAATATCTCACAGCCTTCATAGCTGTTCCTTGCTTCAGTTTTGTTTTGTTTTTCTCCTAGTTAGATGACTGTGTTGATTAACTTCAGATCACATCTTTCTTTGTTGTTCTCGGAGTATGAGCTCATTGGCAAGGTAGAATATTTTCTACTTGTGGATGGTTGATGGGGACTGGGCAGGAAAGATACAAACCGCTTTGTACTTTGCCCAAAGAAACTTCCTTGTGGGTCTGAAAATAAAAATAAAAAGAACTGAAGATGAATTATGCCTTTTAAAAATCTCATGACTACTGTGACCTAACATGTAAACTAATGATTTTTGATAGCTTGGGGTTGGCAGTACTGAATTTACTCCCATGCAGAGGGCCGGCACAAGGCCTATGAACTATGTAAGTTCCATTTTAATTAATATGTTATCTCTCAATATAAGGCTTAAGTGATGCATAGGTGTTGTGCTTGCCCTATGCACAGGTGTGAATTTCATCCCTAGGTGTGGCTTGGATCATTCATTTTGATCCATTGCATTCCCCAGAGCTATCACCACACCATTCCCATGTAGGCCTTATAAACTACTGTTGAAAGAGAGAGAGAAAGAAATGTCATAATTATCTCTGGGCCAGATTCTGCTCTGCACTTTATATAATTCCGTTATCCTTAAGTCAGTGCAAAATTTGGCCTGTCATGCCTAGGCTACATGAAGGTGTAACATAAATGAAACCCTTGAGCAATGCTGTATCATGGATATTGAGTGTTAAGAGAAACTCCTGAGGCTAATTTCAGGCCAAATCCTGAGCCTTTTCCTAGGGTTGCCAACTTTGGTTGGATGAATTCCTGGAAATTTTATCACATGGCATAATTTTTGATTAAAGATTAATATTTAATTCCTGGAGACTCCAGGACAATCTGAGAGGGTTGGCAACCCTACATTTTCCGCTTGACTAAATGTGCCCATTCTTATGATCTAGGGAGAGAATCTTCCCCTCTCTCCTCAATTTGGTTTCTTTGTGCAGAGCTGTTGCCCAGTCACTCCACAGCCCATGGCAGCTAGGGCTGCTGCATGCTTTCTATGCAAGGAGTTTATGCTTTTGGGCCATTCACCCAATTTCTCCCTGGACCTTTCATCCCCACACCTGCTTTTTGGCTGTTGCTGATGGAGGCAGTATGCAGAAAAGCTTCTCTGACCCACCGAATGGCTTCTCTGAGATCTGCATTTCCCTTTTACAGCAGAAGTGGGGGAATTCTGCTGCAATTGGGGCTTTTCACGGTCGTGATGGAGGACGGGGGCAAAAGGGTGGCATTTGGCCCTAAGTACATAAAACAGAAGTGACCAATAATCTTACTGGCAGTAGTTCTAGAGTAATTAACCGGTTGGTTAATGTTTGTGCAGCACTTTGAACATATAAAATCTCTGTACAAGAGCTAAGAATTATTCTTAATAATCTGTCACTGTTTGTATGAAGAAGAGGACCCATCCACCGGGCCATGTGATTACAGTTTAGCTGGGTATATACTATAATGCCTATCAATCTGGGGCATTTGGGATAGTGAACTCCAATCACCTGCCCCAGAGTATCTTCTAATGCATGTTCCCACAATATGGGAAAAACAGAAAGGCAAATGCTTCCTATAGCCTCTGCATTGATTGTGTGTGTGTATGTATGGATATGTGTGAATAGAATAGGGGTGGGGAGAAATCAGCATTCAGTCCCTCCACAGCAAGGAAGGAAAACCCAATCCAAACCACTTCCACAGTAACACACAGTGGCACACAGTAATGGCACCTGTATGGGAATTATTAGGAGCTCACCTGAGATTTTTCCCCATAATATTTTGCCGCAGCTTCAATTCACAATTACTGTGTCACTGTTGCAGAAAACACCAATTCTGAAGAAGCCTGTTCAAGCACATCCACAAGTGAACAAGAAAAATCTTGTTTAAGAATGGCCACAGTCACAAAGGCACACCTGAAGCAAATACTCACCAGCAACCACACACCACACAACAGAACCACTAACCCAGGAACCTGTCCTTGCAACAAAGCCCGCTGCCAACTCTGTCCACATATCTATTCAGGGGACACCATCATAGGACTTAATCACATCAGCTACACTATCAGAGGCTCGTTCACCTGCACATCTACCAATGTGATATATGCCATTATGTGCCAGCAATGCCCCTCTGCCACGTACACTGGCCAAACCGGACAGTCTCTACATAAAAGAATAAATGGACACAAATCAGATGTCAAGAATTATAACATTCAAAAAGCAGTCAGAGAACACTTCAATCTCCCTGGTCACTCAATTACAGACCTAAAAGTCACAATATTACAACCAAAAAAACCTTCAAAAACAGACTCCAATGAGAGACAGCTGAATTGGAATTAATTTGCAAACTGGACACCATTAAATTAGGCTTGAATAAAGACTGGGAGTGGATGGGTCATTACACAAAGTAAAACTATTTCCCCATGCTTATTTTTTCCCCTACTGTTACTCATACCTTCTTGTCAACTGTTGGAAATGGGCCATTCTGATTATCACTACAAAAGGTTTTTTTTTCTCCTGCTGATAATAGTTCACCTTAACTGATCACTCTCGTTATAGTGGGTATGGCAACACCTATTTTTTCATGTTCTCTGTGTGTGTGTGTGTTTGTGTGTGTATCTATCTATCTATCTATCTTCCTATTGTATTTTCCACTGCATGCATCCGATGAAGTGGGTTTTAGCCCACGAAAGCTTATGCTCACATAAATTTGTTAGTCTCTAAGGTGCCACAAGTACTCCTCGTTCTTTTTAGTCACAAAGGAAAATCCTTCCAAAGTAATGAGGTGAGAGCACTGGAACAGAGTAGTCAGCTCAATTCAGGCCGCTCCAAGCTAACACAGAAGAAGACTATTCAAGCACTTCCAAGGCAATAAATGTATAAGAAACCTCAAGAGACGTAAAGGTGGATGCCGTTCAGACAGCCCCAGACAAATGTAGAAGAATCCTATTCATGCACCGGTCTATTTGTCAGTCTTTCAGATGGTATTAAAGACAGTTATAACTGTCCTTTTGGGGGACAAGAAAAGAAGATAGTTGAAATCACTTTGACTTTTATTTGCAATCTTACCGCTGGAAGAACAGAGGCATTGCATACGGTATTAGCAGCGACTCCAAAACCTGACAAACTTGTACCATCCTGGGGCTGTTTAGGACATTGCTTTTAGCTGCCTTTCTGATCACACAATTACAGTATTGTTGCAAAATATCCAGTCTTGGCTGCAAAGTCAGACTCTTATTGGACAGAAGGAAAAAGAGGGATAGGAAAGAGAACAAATATGGCAGAGAAAGAAAAGGACACGTGCAGGAGGTGGATGACAAAGTCTAACATCCCAGATGATGTGCGATTTAGCAGCTTTCTCTCTCTTTGGCAAGTCTGGTCAGGACATCGCTCCAGATTAGAGTTTTGGGTTATTGTGACAGTTTATGAATGTTCACTCACTTTTCACAAGTGAGCTTACTGTTAGGGTAAATTTGTAGGCTCCTGATGCCTGGGGGAAAGGACTATTGAGTGTAGGGTGGTGCTGACAACCTTGCAGGACGTCACTAGATTTTTTTGTTTGATTCCTTAGAATCCAAGGAAAGGGTGGGGATTATAAGCAACCAGGCTGCTGAGCTGAGTTGTGGGAAGAGACAAACCATTGCAGGCGCGGGGGTGGTGGTGGTGAGGGAGCTGACACGGGTGCCAGAGTTAGAGGCTGCTGCACCATGCCCAGACATGAGGGGGCACACTGGCTGGTGAGTGTCCCCTTCAGAGACAATTCCAGGTAAACTCTGGTTTGTTTGTAGGCATCACATCCTTTCAGGGAGAACTCCCAAGTCACTGGATTTTCTAGAACATAGCCTGATAGTATTAATTTCTTTTAAGGGCCACCCCCCCCAATAATTCAAAACTATTTCCCTGCTATTATCTTTGATGTAGCAAGTGAACAGATGTATTGATTCCCAAACAGCACTACTCTGTTAGTTTCTTGAATTTAGAACCATCTAATATTTATGAAAGATCAATTGTCAAGCTGCGTGTCATCCAGGGGCATATTTTCATTGGCATGAAGATGGATGGATGGTTGGGTAATGGACTTGGTTTGCAATTTGTGTTAATAATAGCAGTTGGATCCCTAATTCCTTGTGAATTATGGTGAAAAATGTCCACTCTGTGGGAATATATTTACTTTCTTTATAATGCTCAGCACTTATAACCAAGTACAGACTTGGAAGAGCTGAGCTGCCAATTAGGGCTAAATAAGAGACACATTCTTCAAAAGCACCCAATGTGCCGAGCTCGCTTGAAAATTTGACCATGTGTTTTGGTGCCTAAATGGGAGGTGAGCTCTTTAAAATCCAGCCCATAGTACTCACCTTTTGAGTAGAATAGATATACTCATTGTTGTCAGTATCTCAAATGTTCAACCACGGTTTAGCCAACTACAAATCTTACCTTGGGTGCAAACTTACTATTGCTGTATTTTCATAGCATTTATAGTTATAGAAGAGATTTGAGCCAATAAGAGGTGAAAGTAAGCTGGTACGCCCCGGTATGGTGCGCCGTACCGGGGCCGGCTTTCCCAGACGGAAATTTAAAGCCCTGGGGTAGCAGCAGCGGGGCTCCGGCAGGTATTTAAAGGGCCCCGGAGCTCCAGCCGTTGCTACCACCCCGGCCCTTTAAATCCCCACTGGAGCCTTGCTGCCGAAGCCCTGGGGTAGCGGCAGCGGGGCTCCGGAGTGGATTTAAAGGGCCGGGGTGGTAGCGGCGGCTGAAGCCCCGGGGCCCTTTAAATCCCTGACAGAGCCTGGCCGCCGCTACCCCAGGGCTCGGGCAGCAGGGCTCAGGCTGGGATTTATAGGGCTCGGGGATCCGGCAGCCGCTACCAAAGCGGAGCCCCAGGCCCTTTAAAGCTCTGCCAGAGCCCAGAGCCCCAGGGTAGCAGTGGCAGTCAGGATTGCCCTGGGCTCCTCAGTGATTTAAAGGGCCCGGGGCTCTGCTGCGGTAGTGGCAGACGGAGCCCTGGGCCCTTTAAATCGCCCCTGAATCCCGGGGCTCCCAGCTGCCATGGCAGCTGGTAGCTCGGGGGTGATTTAAAGGGCTCCCAGCTGCCACTACTGCAGCTGGAGCCCTGGGCCCTTTAAATCAAGATTTAAGGCCCTGCCTCCTCCGGTTGAGGCCACGCCTATTCCAGTTGAGGCCATGCCCCCTGCTCAGGACTCCGGTGTACCGGTAAGTCGTTTAACTTACTTTCACCCCTGGAGGCCATACAGTAAAGACATTTAGTACCTTTCATGAATTTTTTTCTCTGAGATGCATTCTCCTCATACACTTATATGACTAAAACCATTCAAGTGTTAATGTGCAGGTCTGGCAAATTCTTCTGGGGGAGAGGCTCCCAATGTAACAACAAATTAATCGCGAGGGGAGTGTGCCATTTATTTATTTGTTTTATTGACTCTTATTCCTTCAACTCCCATTCCCAGTGAGATTCATCCTTCTGGGGTATTACGTCAACACTCAGACAGGCTCATTCTCCCGCTTGGAATGTTACCATCTGTTCAGCAGGCTCTCTCTTTCCATGACAGTGTCTTTGCATGATGACACTTTAATGAAAAGGTTAATGTACAACAACCTTTTCTCGATCTGCACTTACCTTTGCTAAAAATGTTTCAAAGGAGTTGGATGAATTTTAGAATCCTATCCGGCGGCCTTTGTACATCCTTGTGCCGGGCATTGCTTTATATGAGGAAATGCATATCTCTGCCCCAATAATGTATTCAGTCCGTCAAAGTGTGCATCAGAGAGTTCTTCCACGTCACCGGTGAACCCAACAGAAAATGTTTGTGTGGCCACTGATGGGTGTGGTCTATGCTCAGAATTGTAGCTATCCTTTTTACAGGGAAAATGAAATGACAAATGTCCAAATTAACTTTGACTGCCTCATTCAAACAGGAAAAAAATGTAAGATGTGTATCCTTGCATGGATACAAGAAAATTCAGGACCGCTGCCTAAGGTGGCATGGGAGGGTGGCATCCCCTCTTTCCTGTGCAGCTGTGCAAGGTTTAGGGACCATCTGATGGTCTGGGTCTAATTCACTTAAACTTGTCCAGAAAATGAATGGTTACATTGTCAGGTGGTTGCATCATGTTCCAGGTGTCCTACACAGGAAGGGAAACTTTCACCAAGCTAGGCTTTAATGCTCTAGGGGAAAACAAAGTGTGTAACTGTGTGGCACCTCCTAACCCCCATGTTTGTGCAAGGACTGCTGGGCAAGCCCGCTTGGTGAGTCCAGTGAGAGGCTTGCATGCATAAAGACAACAGGACCAAACTCTGATTTTGACTCGTCTACTTGTAAACAACAAGGCAATTCACTTGTAGCACTTATTGCACAAGCCAACTGAATATATAAACTGTGCTCATCTTTTATGCCTAATCTGCTGTATTCTCTTAAATTGATGTTAATATCTCTAACTGATTGTTGCTGGCTCTTCCCATGGAAAACAACCATTTATCAGTAAAATAAGACAGATCGTGAATACATGTAGGAAAGAACAGTCACAGCTGGTCGACCCAACCTGTGGGGTAATCAGATAGCACACCTGTGCTGACTGATTCTTAATTGAGCAAAAGTTCTTCGAGAGAAATTAATCTTATGATAATTAGTTTATTTTACTGATAACAAAAACAGCTCCATGCAACCTAGAGCGTACACACAGTTAAAGGAATCCTCTCTGCAGATGAAGTTAGCATTGGCAGAGCAATTCTTCATAACTAGATCGCAGCATTAGGAATGCGATTAGGAATTTCCATTTGTTTTCTCTGTTTTTGTTTCTCAATCGATAATGTAATGAATGAGAGAGAAATGTGTTGCAGTTACATTACTTGAAAAATAGCAAGGTAAAAGTATAATTTCTTATTGATTAGTCTAACACAGCAGGCAAGGGCCATACACGAGAGAACTGACTGAGCCTCAATGCTAAAATGCAGAAAGCAGAAGGGAAAATGTGTGCAGTTATGAAAAGGTAATCAATGTATTGAATCTCTCTCAAAATGTTTGGACTCTGTTTAAAAAGGCACTTTAAGTTCTTCCTGAGTTGATTGACTAAACTTTTTTTTGGCCACACTTTCATGCTACCATTAAGAATAGGTGAAGGGAGCTGACCACAGCACTGTGCAGCAGTAATGAAATGTCTAGGTGGAATGGAATGGATGTGGGTGCATGACCAGCCAGCATTCTGATTTTCCTGCCTGTATCCGGATGGAGTCTCTGGTCCCACAAAAGGGAGGGAGTGGCTTTATCGCTGAAAGTAACTCAAACTAAGTATCATGTAAGCTCCAGCCTGGCTGCCAAAGGGTTCTGTTGTGTTTTTGCTCTCTGTACAACATTAATAACATGTAACTACACAGACACAGTTGGGTTCCAAATAATCCTGTTACTAGTGATATACAAACATATGAAGTCTAGCTACAAACATACATTCCACTCCTGCTCTGTTATGATCTGGTGGCTTCTGCAGTAGAAGTCAGGGAGGCCCACTGGAGGGCTCCCAAACTATTTAAAGGAATACTACCAAATTCCTATACACTACAGAACCTAATTTTCTCTATGGTGGGTTACTCCTCTCTCCCTTTATTTTGTACAGTGAGCCAATAGGGACTAACCTGCAGGATTCAGTAGTGTTCTTATGCCTGCTAAGAGATTACCCTGCCTCTTCTATATTTGGTTGGGACCTATCATTTTAATATTGCACCGCCAGCTCTTTTAACAGCTGCCATCTGCCTACATATTAATCTATGCACAGCTCGGTATGCAGATATTATAGGGCCTTATCCCTACTGACTTTCCACATGAAGTAGCTGATGGGGGATTCCCTAGCAGGAGCTATGTTGTCAAGATATTGGAGCTGAAGAACCAGGAGCAAGTGCAGAAGCATATGGCCTCCACAGATCCTCTAAGCTCTGTGCTGATCTTGGGGGTTCTCTCATTTAGGTATTCAACCAGCTCCTATTTCTGTCTGTTTGAGGGGGAGGAGAGGTGAGAGTGCAAAAGGGTCTCCCGAGGGATGAATTCAGAGGAAACGCCACAGTTCAAAATCCTAGTTTCCTGGCTCCTCTATGTGGGGTAGTTTATGTTTGGGGTAACATGGACTTAATGTCATTAGATCACTTTTCCAAATATTGTTAAAGATTGATGTAACTGTTAATATATGAAAGACTGGGAACTACTCATGCTACTTCATAGTCTCAGAGTTTAAGGTCAGACATAATGATTAGATCATCTAGTCTGGTCTCCTGTGTATTGCAGGACTACATTCCGTCCAAAGTTAAACTAAAGCATACAGACCTCAGGAGATCCAATCGTGCGCCACAGGCGGAGAACAGGAGAGACTGAGGTGCCCCCAAACCTTATCTCTCTAAAGTGGGAAGAGGACTGGACTGGCTCAGGACACTTGAGTTCTATTCCCGGCTCTTGCTCAAGCCAGCTGTGCAACTTCAAGCAAATCACTTCACCACTCCGTGCCCCAGTTTCTCTATCTGTAAAAAGGGGATAAAGCGTTTTACAAGGATACTTTGAGATCTGTGACAAAAACGCTTATGAGAGCTCAGGAATTATTGTTATTACATTATAAATGCATTATATTTTTTGTAACATTATCAAGATACCATGCTGTAGTTTGATGTACAGTAAATTATGATGGCTTCAAAACTGGCTGTACAGGAGCCAGAATTGGGAGGTCAAGAGATTGTCATCTGGTCCTGCTTGGCCTGAGTGAGGGGTGATTGGCAGCAACAAGGAAAAGGGAACTTTACATTACATAAACCTCTATACAAATCTCTTCTTCTGTGACTCACCACAGTGATCTATCCAAGCCTGATTGGAATCTGTAGATGAGTCTCTCCCATCTGAATGCTTTAATTAGCAGGCAGAACTATCATGATAGCTTACAAAGCTGAATCATGTCATCATTTTGTCACTGGAGTAAAAGTGAGTATATTCAGCAGAAACCCTCATGAAATAGATCAGAAACAAATTCCCAAGGAATGGGAGAGCAGATGAAAAGAGGAGATAATTCCCCATGCTCTGAAGTAACGTGAGCAAAAATCCAGCAGATGAGTGGAACAGATGGAAGGCCGTGCCAGTTCAAAATTGATATTCACGTCAGTGATCAGAAATAAGAGGCTACTTGGAAAAAGATGGAAGGCATGCATGCGACAAAAGCAATGTTGGATCATATGTCACCCACCAAATAGCTTTTGCACTTAAATGTCACTAAAATCTGTAGTTGGGAAGATTCACACCTTTGGGATGAGATTTCATTTGCATTATTCTGTGAATCAATTTTACATGATACGAGCCTTGCTGATGCTTGTGCTACATAACAGAGACTCACAGGTGCTGTTAGTGACTGTGTGCTAGCTTCAGCCTTGAACACATACATTACAGGGGAAATAACTAAGGCTCCGGCGGTCCCCTCCTGCTCCACCAATGGAGCAGAGTGCAGTGAAGAGGGGAGGTTATGAAAGAGAAGGCATGGCCAGGGATCTGGGACTACACTAATTACCCACTTGGGTTGGGATCTGCAAAAGAACTTAGGTGTGTAAAGCCCTGACTTAGGCTTCTAAGTTCCTGTTTTAGGCATCTAAGTCCCAGTTTTGCCTCCACTGTGATCCACAAAACTCTCGCCAATCGCTGCGGGCATCTAAACTCTCTAGTTTTTCAGGGTAAAAATTCCCTAGGCACCCTCTGTACACCAACCAGATTGGAACCCATTCAAAATCCTGGTGGAAGTGCCCACCTTATAACTTTTAGCCCAGTGGTTAGAGTACTTGCCTGGGGAACACAGGTTCGGTTCCCCCTCCCATCCCCCAGAGGGGGAGAAAACATTTGAACGGGGGTCTCCCCCCTCTCAGGAGAGGCTCCAACCACTGAGCTTTGGTGTATTCTGATGTGCGGCTCCCTCAGTCTCTCCTGTGGAAGCTGTTGCACTGAATAAATAATGAAAGAGTGACTGGAGTAGGGGGACTGGACCCCAGTGCACCCACCTCTGAGGTGGGTGCCCTAACTACTGGACTACAGAGTCATTGATGGCATTTTAGTAGGGATTGACAGTACATTGGTATTTTGGATGCGAATTATAGTTTGCAGTGTTTTAGAGAGAGAAGCATCTGACATTAAGAGCCTTGACTTGCCTCCAATAATGCAATCTTACTCCACACTATCCCTGTGTTACTGCAAAATGATTCGGCTTGGAAGGATTAGATGATCAGTAAATGCTGGTAAATATCGATTTCATCGTACACACATACACAGCTTGAAAAGGATATTTCCATCGACAATAATAGAAATGTACAGATAGGCAAAGTAAAGAAAATGCAGCTTGAGAACTTAGTCAAGTTTGGTGTAAGGATATGTACTATGCATATTTTGAGATGTGATGTTGGAAATCTGTTTTAATGGTTATGAAGCTTTCACTTTTAAAATCTCAAAGCCTATCATTCGGTAATTATTGTCTGAACCCCACACCTAATTTCCAACAGCTGTGAAAATTTAAACAGATAAAAATAGAAAAAAGCTTAAAATGCATAATCTTGTGCAACTGACAATTTTAATGAATAAAAATAGAAAAAAACACTTAAAAATAAACATCAGTATTATCTGTCAAAATTACAAAAATAAATTGGATTCTGCCAAGCCCAGAGTGATCACGAACATAAAAGAGCAGACTCCTGTTGTCAGGCCTTTTTCTAATTTATTTACCATATTACTTTGTGTTAGCAGCTGTGAGCACCACACAGTCTGAAATGTCGTGATTTTTCCAGTGTTGTAAATGCAGAGAACATTAAGTCCAAATCATTGCTACTTTCAGGCATCAAGCTTTGCAGTGTAAGGCAAGAACACTAACTGAGCCAGGAATAATTCTGAGGGGGAAAAAGTCTTCCTTTGTGAGAAGGAATAAAATGAAATAACTGAAGATAGATTAAATCTGTGTACCGTGGGCCTGATCTTGCACCAGTTGGTATCTATAACAAATCTCCAGGCAAGCACTGATGACTCACTAGTGAATGAGAGAGATGGTAGATAGCATAGGTGCCGACTTCTGCTCCCACTGGTGGGTGCTCGACCCCCATTCTGCCCCCGGCCCCGCCTTAACTCCACCCCTTCCATGAGGCCCTGCCCCACCCCCATTCCAACCCCTTTCCCAAAGTCCCCACCCCAACTCTGCTCCCTCCCTGTCCATATTCCGACTCCTTCCCCAAAGCCCTGACCTGGCCCTGTCTCTTCCCCTGAGCGCGCCACGTTCCCGCTCCTCCCCGCGCCCCCGGAGCAGCCAAACAGCTGTTTGGGGAAGGGGAGCTTGGCTGCGGGTGGGTGCAGAGCACCCACTAATTTTTCCCTGTGGGTGCTCCAGCCCCGGAGCACGCATGGAGTCAGCACCTATGGTGGATAGGGTGGGGATTGACTGTGAAGGGCCTTGAAAGTGAAGACAAGCAGTTTGTCTGATGCTCTAGAGGTGGGGGAGCCACTGGAGGGATGCAAAGAGGGATGATGTGGTCAAAGCTATTGGCTAGGAAAATGGTCTTTGCAGCAGCATTTGGAATGGATATGAGCGGGATAAAATTGCATTTGTGAACGTCAAAGCAGAGAGAAGGATGTTTCAGTAATTGAGGTACGAGATTATGAGAAACTGGACAGAGTTTTAGCCATGGGTGGTGCATGCATCCCCCCTGCTCTGCCCCTTCTCCCTGAGGCCCCATCCCCACTCTGCCCATTCTGCCCCCACACCCCGCTGGCTGGCCCGCTAGTGCAGCTCCAAACTCTGGCTAGCCCGTCGGTGCCCAGAGCAGTCCGGAGGAGCCGCAGGCAGTCAGCCAGGGCCAAGCCCTGAGCCCAGGCCGCTGAGAGGAGCTCTGAGTCCTGCCGTGGCCCAGCCCCAGGGCTGTGGCAGAGAGCATTAGCGGGGGTTTTGGGAGACTTAGCATCCCCCGGCCTCCATTATCTGCCACCCATGGTTTTAGCTGTGTGGCTGGATAGGTAAGACCCTGCATTAAAGATCTTATTCAGAAAGAATCTTTGAGCCTAGATGTGAGGACCTAGACACAGGTCTCAGTTGAAGATGATGCCCAGGTGATGTACCTAAGTGACAGGCAGGATGGTGATATTGTCCAGAGTGATTGAGAAAGGAGGTTGCAGGGAGGACCCATAAACTTTATCTCAGACACCCTCTGAGGCCTGGTAGCTCCTGTGCTCAGTATTTGCATACCCCTCCACTCAGGTTACCAGTCTGAATAGCTCTGAGTGGGTTGGGTGGCTGCCGATACTGCATTTGCAAGATCAATCTCCACCCATTGGAGGAGGAAAAAAAGAGAAGTGACCCTGAATTTGTGGCTAGTTGTTTTACCAGCTTTGAAAGACAGACCTACTTGCCCCCTATCTAATAGAGTTGTAGGAATTGCTGAGAGCAGTGTGATATAGGGGTAATTATGTTAGTAGTGTGGGCTGTATCTTAAATACTTGACAATAAAGAAGGCTGTAACTCCAAACTCCCTTCCAAAATGCATTTTACTCTTCACAGCTGTTACTTCAGGTGGCAGTGACATCATTTGACAGGATGTCACAAATGATGAATTACGGTGCCACCATTCAATAGCAGCGTAGTCTAATATATTCCGACAATGCAGCTTGGGCACTTCCAGCTCTGCTTCATGATGACGAAGAATGCAACCTCTTCGCACATCCAGAGCTTGTCTGAAGGTGTAACACTTTCTTTAGCCTATTATAATTTGCTATTAAAAATTCAATCTAATCTAAATATTATTTGAAGTATTTTCATGTTATTATTCTCACCGCTACTAAATGTAATTCCAAGTATTAAAAGAATAAATTCTGGCACCTTCATTCTAATCAAGTCTCTGTTTGTTTTGTCTTTGTTAGTGGACTTGGATCAAAGCTATGGCTGCGATTTGCTAAGGGAGCTGGGTGCCCATGGAAGTTCAATAGGAGAAATGGATGCTTGCTCTTTGAAATTCCAGCCTAAAATGCTAATGCTCCGCTCTTTGAGACTTACTTTCTTTTCTACCTCTTGGAGGTTCTAAAGGGAAGCTGCCAGCTTTGGTCACCCTAAGTTAGATTGAGCTGTAAGACTTAATGCTGGGTAAGGGGTAGCTCAGAGCTGTGCTGTTCCAGGAACAACTGCGGGAAGGAATTGTGACTCAGTCCAAATCCCTCCTCCGCTCCCACTTTGCTCCTGGGGCAAAATAAATTACTGGGTGCAGCTTCTTCCCCTTACGTTGTCTCAGCTTCGTAGGTCAGCTATGGCTATGCCCATGCTTCACCTACATCTAACCCTTCTCCGTTTCTTACAATCTGCACCCCTAGACTTGTGATGTGGGGAGCCCTCTCATAGCACTGCAGATGGGTGGAGAGTCCTTTTGGGTTCAGTTTTCAGAGCCCCTGATAACTGCAAATTTGTCCTTAACATTAAATGAAACTGAAAACAGCACAAAGGGGGAAAGAAATCTTCCCAATGTTGGGATATTATACACTGCTCTTTGCTGCAGTTCAGACTTAATTCATCAAACAGCTTTATTAATCTAAGAGAATCATTCAGAGAGATGTTTGATCACCTTT
Source organism: Chelonia mydas (assembly GCF_015237465.2). Classification (NCBI taxonomy): domain Eukaryota; kingdom Metazoa; phylum Chordata; order Testudines; family Cheloniidae; genus Chelonia; species Chelonia mydas. The sequence continues at coordinate 19,210,115 of NC_051250.2, read as the reverse complement.
ATTGAGTCATAATGGCATCTTAACTGTTTCTGAAATCACCAGAAAATCTATTCCTGTCATGGAGGCAGTAACCAAGCTGTAAATTTGAAATGAAATAGAAAGGCAGATAATTGGATCAATGGTTTGTTAATGCTGATATTGAACAGCTACTTCACTATCGCTCTATGATAAAATATAAATGGATAGTGCTAGCATCACATCCAAAGCTGACATCACATGGCCGCGACTCAGAGCACGGACATTATGTTAGGACTCTTAGGACTCATTCAGCCATGCCAGGAAGGGAAGATTTTGGCTCAACGAATGGATGAGTGGCTAATCAGAATTTTGTCCTGACTATGTGGAAGCCATTGTTGTTTCCTGAGTGTAGTGAAAGCCATTCTTGTTTCCCTATGCACAGCTTTGGCTTTCAGGAGATGAAGGAGTAAACATTGCCAGTTCTTTCCTTTCAATGTACGCTGTAGGATTTAGGACCTGCCACTGGCGAGAGCCTGTCTTGTTTTTCTTAACTCTGCCCCGATGCTCTCCTTTCGCTTTGGATCCTTCACTCAGCATCAGCCCAGCTCTCCCTTTCAGTAGAGCCACAACTCATTTTAGAAGGAAGGCAAATTGTGGCTGTTTTGTATATCTGATATTTTAATATTAAAACTGATAATTACAGGAAAGCACAGAGCTTTAGGAAGTGATACATGGCATTTTCTACTTTCCAAAAGACTAGATGGCTTGGAGAATTGGTACTAGGCTTTGAATCCTTTCACCTGAGAGCTGCTAATCTGAATTAAGCCCTGATGTGAATTGACCAAAAGTTACTGTTGTCTGGCTGTTCAGTGGCTGATGTGAAGCAAATATGCAGTCTCGGCCTAGTTCTTACGTCAACAACATAATTAACCTTGCAGTGTGGTGAGTAGAATTGCATAAGGAGCTTAAGATATCAGGAGGGACATACAATGTTGTAAGACCAGTGGCTCAGGAACACAAGCTTGGGTGTTTCTCCCAGGTGTGGCATAGAGACAAAGAGCAGAGTCCTCTTACAGCCCTGCCTGTTTGCTGCAATACTTATTGTTAATGAAACAAAGCAATGGAACTCATCGCTTAAAAGTATCACTGAGTCCAGGAGTCTATTTGGATTCAGGAAATATTAGATATTTATATGGGACAATGAAAACACCCACAGTTCCATTAGAGAGGATCTAAACGCCTCCTGCCCCAAGTCAGGAAGTGGCTGATGGTGTTGTTGCTGTCCCTGTTTGCCTGATCCAAACTTTTATAAATGTGTGCTGCCTGAAATTCCCCAAAACAAAGTTCTTTTCCTGTTTAAACAAATCTCTGCTTCAAACCTAGAATTTGCTTTCGGCAAACGGTCATATGAGCACACCTTTGCTCCCTCAAATGTACTCCAAAAGCAAATAGAAAGGGGAGTGAATACAGCTGGGGCAAAACTCATTTTATAAGTGGCTGAAATATATTTGAATATCTTTTCTATTGTTCACTCATTTCTATTATGTATCAATCACCGTATATATCTGCACTTTACCAGCAAGAAAGGCAGTTTCCCTTCTGAGGAACGTACAATTTAAATTAGACACATCACAAGTACAATGCAAAGTAAAATGAACACAAAGGGTCTTTCTGTCAGCTTCCACTCTGGCCCCCTCTAGTGCCAACCTATGTGTTTGAATAGAAATGTTGGTTTCAGAAAATGCAGCCTGCTTACCATGGGTATGATCCTGTAATTAGGGTGTTTATTGTGATGGCCTAATGTGCTATTGCTATATGTCATAAGGGAATATAATACACGGAAGAGTAACCAACAATATCGGAATACACCACATGTTAGTTTTCAGTATATCATGCCAGGTATGGAATCTCTATGTCTAATCTATCACCTGTTGGCATTCATGCCATGCTCATCCCCTTGGTATGGGAACCCTTTAATTGCTGGTATTTTAAGAATGGATTATCAGTAATAATTTTCTACACAAGTAATTCCAAAGAGGTTTCATTGCTACTTAAACTGCTTGTCGTCAGCCGTGTTCATTCTTTGAGGTGGTAGCTGCCATCTTTTAACATTAAAGACATCCCAAATCTAGCTTAACTCTGTGCCTACCCAATTTCATAAGGATCATTAGGCAGATAATACTTTTCTGATGATAAAACTGAAAAACATGCACATTACAGGGCTTCTATTTCTCACCTAAAATATCTTTTCACCGCAGGAGGACATTTTAGAATCCTATTAGGCAATCATTCATTCTGCCTTTCTTCATTCTTTGTAATAATCAGCAAGCCAGCAACTGAACACCTGTACAGTTAAAAGCATTGCTTTTTATGTCACATCAGTAGCTCGCTAATGACGGGAATTCATAAGTCAGGCAAACACTTAATTTGTCAGACGTCTTTATTGACTCCTTAACCCCTTAACCCTCTCCTCCATCAGTCTGTCTCTCTTATTCACAAGTGGCTGTTAGGGCATTTTAGTCTACTGCTGCCTGGATAAGCAGCTACCAGCCAGCCATTGCCGATGATTCCTATTAGGGTAGAAGAAGTGCTAAGACTGATGAAGAACTAGGAACTAGGCTAAACAAGAGAGGATTGACTGTTAAGGGTGGGACTTTAAGAGGAGCCTAAAGGATTTAGGAGTCTAACTCCCATTGACTTTCAATAGATTTGAGCACCCAACTTCCTTTGACAATCCCAGCCGTGCCCCTTCTAATGCTGTAAACAGCACAGGTCATCTAAGTGAGTTTCAGATTCCCTAGTACTAGTAAATAATAAACCCCTTGCCTTTAAGATAGTTCTATAGGAAAAATACTTTTTCTTTAAAAAAACAAACAACCACCCCCCTCCACAACCTCCCTCCCAAACAAACAACAAACCAGTTTCACTCCAAACAGAAGGGATTGAGCACCTTCTTCCCTTACAGCTGGCTCCTCTGAGGGGCATTTCCTCTGACATAATATTATTAAAATCCTTAGGTTAAGAATGTCAAAGCTGTACTGGGGATATAGCCACACAAGTCCTGTGCATGTCAGTTGAAGTTTTGTGGTTACAATAACTGTGGTTGCCTTTGCAAATCTCAAACTGTCGTTTGTACTGTACTTGTCTGAATTAATCTAATTCCCCTCCTGGCCTCCCAGAAAACCAATTTACAATGAACTGTAAGATTTCTTTTCTTTGGCCCTTTAGTTGCTGATGCATCACAACAGTGGAGGAGGGAAGGTAGATGTGGGGAAAAGCAGGTATCGAGGAGAAAGCTGGATAGAGGTTTGCAGCACAGAATCTTGCAAATGTTTTGCAGCTACAAACAAATGGATCCCTTTGAAAGTGAGAGGTGAGTGTGAGGTGTTTATTATTTTTTTTTAAAAACCTTTCTATTTTTCATCTTTCAGCAATTAAACAGAATGGATGTAGCGATGGGTTTTTGGTTTTGCTTTGTCTGAGTGAAAAATTGTACAGCTGTGGTGATTTCCAAAAGTCCAAATAGCCAATAGCCAATCAGCTTGCAGCTTTGAACAACTGCTATTCCCATCATATTCTAATTAGTCACAATGGAGAGAGATGATCCTGGCACTGTGGATTTAAATCTGAATTCTCTGCCTTTTTGTGTTTTTAAGCCAAAGCTTTAACTTCCTTTGTCTTGCTGTTGGAATGCGATTTTTGTCCATGTTTTCTGTCCTGTACAAAAAAGACGTAGGTTTCAAGGAGACATTGGGAGAGACTGATTTTCTGTGGTAGCATTTACTTCCTAAATTAGGAAAGCAAGGTTAATGCAAAGCAAGTATTAATGGAGAGTTGTAAGTGCTGTTACTCTAATCACCATGAACCTTAAAATGCCCTTACTTAGATAGGGGCAATTCATTTTTTTGGAATAATAACCAATTTTAAAATGAAAGCAGCAAATTGGAGCCCGGTATGAACCACAAATGCTAAATTCCAGTAAAATGACCCAATTAATTCTTTTACTGTTGTTATCAACATTTCTTGGAGCCTATCCTATCTAAAAAAAATGAGATGGGTCGTTTTCACAGTTACAGGGCGAACCGCACTTTAGACTCCTTTCAAATGCACCTCTTTGTGGACAGGTTTTGCTACCTTCACCCTTCTCCGATTGGAACCACACTGTCCTGCCACTCTTAGGCCAGGTCTACACTACCGCTGCCAGTCGATCTAAGCTATGCAATTTGAGTTACATTGGTAGAGTAACTCAAGTCGACCTAGCTTAGATATACTTACTGCGGGGTCCACACTATGCTATGTCGATGGAAGACGTTCTCCCACCGACATTGCTTCTGCCTCTTGTTGAGGTGGTGTACTGAAATTGATGGGAGAGCGCTCTTCACTAGACCCGCTAAATCGATGCCGCATGAATGTTTAGCGTGTTCTGGCACGTAAATTCCTTGCAATGGCAGCTACAGAAGTGCCATGCAAACATCTGTTCTCTCTTTCAGGTGACATTGTAAATAAGAAGTGGGCAGCATTATCTTCCATAAATATAAACAAAATTTGTTTGTCTTAGCGATTGGCTGAACAAGAAATAGGACTGAATGGACTTGTAGGCGCTAAAGTTTTACATTGTTTTGTTTTTGAGTGCAGTTATATAACAAAAAAATCTACATTTGTAAGTTACTCTTTCATGATAAAGAGATTGCACTACAGTGCTTGTATGAGGTGAATTGAAAAATACTTTCTTTTGTTTATATTATTTTTATTACAAATACTTGCACTGTAAAAATGATAAATTGATCACTATACACTTTGTATTCTGTTGTAATTGAAATCAATATATTTGAAAATGTAGAAAAACATCCAAAAATATTTAATAAATTTCAATTGGTATTCTATTGTTTAACGGTGCGATTAAAACTGTGATTAATCACGATTAATTTTTTTGAGTTAATTGCATGAGTTAACTGCGATTAATTGACAGCCCTACCTATAAGCACTTCCCCTTACCTAAACTTTAATCTTTCCTCACAAGCTTTTGTAAGTTCCATTCACTCCAGTTACCCCATCTGTGGGGTAGGAAAGATGCCTGCATGGTGCAGTTTCTGTGTCTCTTTCTCACTGTGTCTCCATTAATGTCTCCCCACTGGGCAGCTGATGATCATCCACTCAACCCCTTCTCTCCCACCCTCTTCATCCCAAGGTCAATGCTGTAAGATTTTAGTATCCCCTTTGTTCTTAGTTTTGGACTGGGAAGAGTAAACCTTGCCAGCCTAGCTAGGGGTATCTCCCAATTAATAGCTTCCCCATTGTTTCCCCAGCAACTCTTAGACCTTGTCTTTTTGGCAATTTAGAATGCACAGAATCTACAGTGCTCCAGCCTGCCGTGCACTGAGTTGCCGTGGGGACCCAGCTGCTGAGCACTAAGGTCTGTTGTTCACTTTCATCTACTGCTGTTTAACCCAAAGGAACTTCTGAACTTTTAGTGTGCGGTAGCAGGGTCCACGTGACCACTTAGTGTGTGGCATGCAGGAGTGCTCTAGGTTTATACCCCAGCTTGCCATGCGCCAAATCACTGCATAGACATGCCCACAGTATTCCCTGTGATGGTACCTTCTCTTTGCCATTGTTTTGTTTCTTTTGGTTTTCCCTCTCAGTCTCCTTTGCTTTAACTCTATACAGCCAGGCGGAATAATACCAACCAGGCACACTGAGGTGCATATGATATTTAAAACAAATATTGACTTTTAAGACCCTCTGCAGTCAATCCCCACCCTATCTGTCATCTCGCATTCAATATCGAGCCGTTGATGCTCACCTCTGATTGGCCAATGATGCCATCCTCCACTGCCCGCTTCTTACATTTTTGTGCTGCCCCATGTACTTGGGAAGAGCTCTGCATAAACATCTGTAATCTACCTCATTATCCACCTTCAAATCCTCTCTCAAATCTGTCCTTTGTCGTGACACCTTGTGGTCTCTGGATGCTAGCAGTTTATTAGGCTGACCAATATTTTCCCTTTTACTCCCTTATCTGTCCAATCCATCTGTTGTCTCTTGTCTTATACTTAAATTGTAAGACACTAGAGACAGGGACTGTCTTTTTGTTCTGTGTTTCTATGCTGCCTAGTACAATGGGGTCCTGATCCATGGCTAAGGCACTTAGATGCTACCACAATATAAATAATGGCTAAAAATACATATAACTCCCTCAGTCTCCACAGTCACGATGACAACAACCACCTGGGAATTAATGCAGCACTAAACTGGACGCTTTGAAGGGCACCATTGCTCAGAAGTTCTGAGGTATTGCTGTTTAAGGCAATTCTGTTGCTGCTTACCCATAACATGGATGCGTAGAACACTAACTGTATTTGTCAGCTATGACAGCCCTAGGTTGTTGAAAGGCATGTTTTGGGATATATTTAAAAAGTGTACGGAAGATGACAAATAATTGGAGTTTGCTACACCTCTACCATAATGGAGATGGACATAATGAGAGACAGTATGTCAAGAGTGTCTGGATGGTGAGTAGAGGAATCTGACCTGATGTTTGTTTGTGTATGTATGTATTGTGTACGGTAGCACCTGAAGAACCCCAGTCATAGATCAGGACATTGTTGCACTAAGCTTTATACAAACAAAGAACAAAAAATGGTCTATGCATCAAAGAGCTTACAGCTTACATATTGCATTCTTAGCTATAACTGTCCATATAAAATGAACCATGGTCCTACAAGGCTCGTAAACCACAGAATGAGAAGCTGTGGCCACCTGAAGCTGAAGTAAAAAAACTACCCCATGAATATTATTACCCCACATGGTAGCTTTTTCCTTAGCTTTTTGTTCAGGAGGTTCAAATATGGCTCTGATGGAGTCTGTTACTACTGCAATATCATCATCATCATCATCATCATCCTGTTCCCATTACGCCTCTGGTGTTTAGGGCAGCGGCAAAGTTCCTCCACACCTGTTTTTCTGGCAAGTCTTTCAATGGTTCCCCAGCTGTGCCCCAGGTTTTTCAGTTCACCTTCCACATCTCTTCACCATGTTGTTTTCGGCTTTGTTTTCACTTGCCTTCAGGTGTCCATCTTATTGCCACTCTGGTGATGGAATCAGTTTCCATCGGAAGCACATGACCAATCCATCTCCAACATCTCCTGGCAATTATGGTGTTCATATCTTCTTGGCTGCCCTGTGTGACTAGACCTTGGTTTGAGATTGTTTTGGGTCAAAAGATAGAGGATTTTTCTGAGGAAGGTTGTATGGAATGAAGACAGTTTGGATATGTCATACTTCCTCATTCCCCAGCATTCCACACTGTAAAGTCCTATTGACTCTATCAGAACAGCTCTGATAAATCTTGAGTTTGGTTTTGGTGTTGTATTTTGATGATTTCCAGACTGAATTTAAGCTTCTGAAGGTGTGGCTTCATAGATTCTGTTCCGGATGTCCTGGCTTGTTCCATCATCCTGGATGGTGATGCTGCCGGAGTATATGAATGTTTCTACATCGGTGAGAACATGATCCTGTATCCGTACTGGTGATGGTCCAGGTCTACAAGGGATGAGAAGAGTGTCCATTTAATGCCTCTTGGCATGTCTTCTGTTGTACACCATATTACCCAGTCAATGGCAGTGTTAAAGAGGATTGCAGACCCCTGATGTACTCCTGTTTTGACTTCAAAACTGAGCTCCCTGTGATCAATACTGCATGTAAAGTTGGAATAGGAGTTTTTGATGATGTTGATTATATGGAGAAGGATTCCATATGCCCACAGAATGTGTTGTAGGCTGATCCTGTGAAAGCTATCAAAAGCTTTCTCAAAGTCTGAGTTTAATGTAGAGTTGCCATTGCCATTCTAAGCATTGTTCTTTACGTTTCGTAGCATGAAGATCTGGTCTATGCATCCACGCCCTTTCCGAAAACTGGCTTGCTCTTTTCTGAGAATGCTATAAACTGCCTCTGATATACGCTGGACTATGATCTTACACAATACAAAGGGGGAAATTGCCCAGGAGCCTGGGCGATTTAAAAGGGCCCAGTGGCCCCCAGCTGCTGCTGCTGCTGCTGAGGTAGCGCTGGCAGCAGCCAGTAGCCCCAGGCCCTTTTAAATCACCCAGGTGGGCTGCAGGGCTCCTAGGTGCACATGACTGCTCTGGGCCCTGTGCTTTGGGGGGCCCTGCAGGCCAGCACGATTGGCCAGCGTGTCGAGTCCTGGAAGTGATAAATTCCGCCCGGGGCCCCGCTCCCCCTAGGAATGGCCCTGGCCCTGAGACCCGGAATTTCTGTCGGCGGGCCTGAGTATCGCCATCTGCCATTGATCATCTTATGGTCAATCTGACTTATATACACGAGAACACCATGTCAGCTTGTGAATTTCACAATGTTGAAATAGGGTTCCGCTGATGACTAGGTCATTCATATTGCAGAAATCAACAAGCCTTTCTCCATTTTCATTCATGGTGCCACACCCAGGTCTTCCCATTGCTCTGTCAATTGTGGTGTCCGTACTGACCTTGGCATTCAGGTTTCCCATGAAGATAGTTAGGTCGTGGCGTGCTACTCTCTCTAACTCCACCTGTAGTGTAAGGTAAAATTTGTCCTTTGCTTCTTCATCACTGTCATTTGTCGGAGCATAGTACTGAATCAGGGTGAGATTATTGTGTTTCCCTTTCAGTTTGGCTCTTATAAATCTGCTGCTGAAGGACTTCCAGTCAAGTCAGGAATGCTCCACTCCCTTCTTCAAAAGGATGGCAACATCTTCTCATAGCCATAACCTCATGGTGTTGTCCCTCATCCCATCCAGAACTGAGCAAAGTTTCTCCCGAGGCTGTTATTAATCTTCCTGATCCTGTTCATCTGCTCTCACTGACACCCAGGATGTGTAAGCTGTAGCGTCTCATCTCCGCTGTGACCTCAGCTAGCTTCCCTATTTTGTACATTATCCATACATTCCAAAAACCAAGTCTGGTTTTTGTCTGGGTGTTGAGCACTTCAGTCTTCATGCCAGTGGCTTCCTTTCAGCTTTCACCACTGGCAGTCAATACGGGTCATTGACTCCTGAAGGCCATCACACACAGTAATGGTCGATTTCTCTGCTGCTGTTTCCATAACATATTTTGTTTTTTATGGGACAGGGTTGTTAGCCCTGTGCCTAACCCCCAACCTGGAGGACCAGGGTGTCTGTTCTGTCTGGCCCCTCCCCCCACATACCAATCTGGCGTGGTTGAACCTGCCAGGAGCAAAAAGCCCTTGAGACACAGACTCTGGGGATCATTAGAGCATGCAAGCTGTCCCGCCACAACAAGGCATGGACTGTCTTCAACACCTGTGTAATGATGGGTCTTCATTTGTCAGCATAGGGTGATCACTTCTGCACTTTCTCTCATCCATATAGTTTAGTGATACAATTTGCAGTATTTCAGCAGCTAATGTGGACAGACGTTACTTCTAGAAAATATCCTCTTTTAAGGTAGAGGGACATGCAAACTGGTATTAGACAAGCATACCACACAGTTATCCAGCTATCTTAATGGAAACATTGGTGTGAGTTAGTGCCCACTGTACCCGGCCCTCTGGGGAACTGAGGGGCATGAGTAACACATTCCTCCTTACACCAAAGTTCTTTTGAAGCTGAACGTAAGTGTGATACTTAGCCCCAGCATTGGTGGGTTGATTTGTTTGCAGAAGGGTACCTTTTCCAGTCCACACTTGTGCTCTGAAAACTCCTGCTGCTGAAACCTCTCTGTTTTCAATCGATAAAATGTAACTGCAGTGAGTAAAAATGCTGTGACGCCTATTGCTATCAGCAATCCCATTTTGGACACAGGGTTTTGCATTCCTGCATCATATTTGATGACATGACACCTTCCACTGCTATTTGCAGCAACCTTTCTGCTCTGTTACTGGCTAGGGCAGGGGTTCTCAAAGTGGGTGTCGGGGGTCGTGAGGTTAATACATGGGGGGTCGCGAGCTGTCAGCCTTCACCCCAAACCCCGCTTTGGCTCCAGCATTTATAATGGTGTTAAATATATTTAAAAGTGTTTTTAATTTATAAGGGGTGGGAGGAGCGTCGCACTATATGAAAGGGGTCACCAGTACAAAAGTTTGAGAACCACTGGGCTAGGGGCTGGTTTGTACACAGGTCCATGTTGGGGGTAGTGCACATCTGCCGAGCCCAGCAGGAGCTCTAGGCTGAGTTGTGCCTCAGGAAAGTCGCTTAGGATAATACAGTCTGCTTCCCTCTTTGGTCAACACCACTGTGTTGGGCAGAATAGATGCTGGGACATGGGGTAGCTTTTGGAGTAGCTTGCAACTCTGGGATGCTAAAAGAGAACAGTACTTGTGCTCTCCTGGGTGCTCCATACACCTCCCCACTGGGCCACTACACAGAGAAAGGGCCCTTTATTTCATATTTCAGCACAGTGGGTAGACGGTATCCCAAGAGGTGTTTGCATTTACATGTGCAGAGAGTGAACAACTTGTACTGGACATAAGTCATTTTTATGTTAGAACGTTGGCACGTAATTGCTTTAAAATCCTATTTTATTGCAAGCTCATGGTTTAATCTGGCTTTAAATGTGATCCACATCAGATATGGGAGAGGCACCTGTCTGTCTTCCCCTCTCCTCAGTGGTTTTGTCTCAATGTTTCATCCATCTCCAACTCTTCTGCCGCTCCATTCCTTTATTTTTAGTTCTTTCTTTTTAATTAGCAGAGAGAATCAGGGCATGGAATAATTATATGCCACTCTCTCCCCTTTCCTGCACCCTGCTTTGTAGCATGAGCGCTGATCATGATCATTCACAAATATTGTGAGCTTCCTGTAGTTTAAATTAGAAAATCTTCTGCTAACCATTCTGTCCTATTTTGTACATTAAAAAGCATTCAGGGTATTGTGTCCTACACTTGATATCAGCTTATTGAATGGTACATTAGGTTTTTAGCTGGCACTCACATCTGGCATGCAAATATGGACAGATTGGCTAAGAAAAGGCAGCCATCTAAATCGGTGTTTGCAGTGCTGCTGCAGCAAACCATGGTTTTATGAGAGAAGAAATATCATCAATCCTGGAGGAAACTGTACTGAAGGAGTGTGGGCCCTAGACATCCCAGCTAGAGGAGATATAGCTGAATGGCAAGCATTAATTACAAATGTCAGCTGTAAGTTGCACAGTACAGGCTCATATAAAATTAAGTCTTTGATTTAGCGCACAGCTTTTATTCTCCATATGCCAAAAAATAAGGTTTCCTTAAGTCTTGCATTTATAAATTGCTCTACCATTTTTTTTTTAGAAACGTCTGGTAGATCTAAAGATTTTTTTTTAACTTTGTTCCTAGAAAAGGAGAGAACACTGACAGGGAAAAATTTCTATGCCACAAACCATTTAGAGTTTCATCAAGTAATCTGAAAATAATCAGATGATGATAAACTTTGGAAACTAAATTAAAAAGGGTGTGCTGCAAAAAAATGTAGCCTTATTAACGTTGGGAGAAATTACCAATGTATATTCATGTGCACAAGCGGCATACTTAGGGTGAAATATTTCTGCCTTACAATAGTGAAACCACTCTGAAGTCAGGTGCAACTCAGTGGAGAATGTGGCCCTTAATATATAACTGGTCTGTAATATGAAATTAACATCGAAGCTAGTTAAAACTTTTTCTGTATTTAAAATTATGATGGGGGGGAGGGGCTGTGGGAATTCTGAATTTCAATGAAAAAAAGCAAGAGGGAAATTTGAAAAAAACCCATTAATCTATTCCCCCTTTGGACCAGTGGTAATCAACACATGCTGAAAAACGTAGGGCCAAATTCTGCTCTCAGTTGCACCTATGTAAATCCGAAGTATCTCCATTTATTTCAATAGATAACAGAATTTGGCCTTAGCAGTCTCTTTTAATGCACTTCTCCCATGCATACCCATAGGAGAAAAGAGAACTGAAAAGGGGTAGTTTTCTGGGCCAGGAGAGCAATAAGAACAATAAAGGCAAATAATTTGGTAAAATAATAATGAAGAGAACAGCCCAGGGTTGACCAGAACATGAGCTCTGCAGAAAGAGCTGTGGATCAGTCATTATATGAGGAGAGGTGAATAACAAGGGTCACAAAAGCATGCGAGAAGAAAGCCCTTCTTCATGTATGACAGTAGCAGTTTCAGGAATGCTGACATATACCAGCTGCTGCTGCCATCCAATGAATTAGACCAAAGAAAAGAGATGACTGGACAATTGACTGATCAAGTAAGAGGAAAGGAAAATAGCCAAGGTCTTAGCAGTATGTGGGGATCATTAAAGAAACATTTAACAGGGAGCCTAAGATGATCAAAGTGCCTCTTTTTGTCTTAGCAAGACAGTATTTTATTGTAAGCCTCAGTTAATATTGGTCGAGTGATTTCAACATGAAAAGCACTAAATGAGCTTGAAGTATTAGCATTAATAGTACTTGATATAAATCCTAAGGATGAAACTAGTAATAATTAATGGCTAATAATTGATTGAATGAATAATCAAAGCAACAGTAATAAGCCTAAGCATTTAAAATTCTATCAGCCCCCTCCTCTCCAAATCAGGAGATTACCTTATAAATCATGAAACTTTAAAAAAACTTGGGGGGGGGGGGTCACACTTTCAAGCTTTTCCCACACCCCAAGAGTTAGAAATTTACTTTTTAAAAACAATGAAAGTAGTGATTCCCAGGTAATGATCCAAGTCCAGCACCTGGGGTCTTAAAAACACTAAATATTGCAAGACTCATGGTAAAATTGTGAGTGTTGGCAACATTTTAAAAATTATTGGTAAGGAAGGTAAAAAAGTCAGAAAGCAAAGTAATTTAGCACAAAATGGTCCTGTACTGGATTATTTCTTAGCTTACAAAGTTTTCAAGGAAAGAACTATGTTTGCTGCTGTGTTTGTACAGTAGTCGCACAGCGGGGCCCTGATCCTGAGCAGTGCCTCTGAGTGTTATTGTAATATTTAAGTTTCATGGCAAGTGACTATGTACAAATAGCATCGTGAGGGTTTTTCCTCTAGCTGCCAGCCCTACAAACTCATCCTAGGACCTGAATGTCAAGCTATGTTCTTTCTAATTGTTTTGGGATTGCATGGATGTGTATGAGATAAGAATTAGGCTCTCAGGTGGACATTATTAACTGTTCTATTGATATTTGCAGCAGGATAGACTCCAGACCTCTCCCATACTATTGTTGTACAGCTTCACTGGAGTAAAAAGGAGTACAAACCTTATTGTTGTCACAAAGGTCAGCAGATGTGACTCTGAAGACACTCTTGGCCTGACTCGGACCTCACTTACACCATTTTATACCAGCGTAACATGAGTTGTACAGAGTTACTCATGATTTTCATTGGTGTAAGTGAGATCAGAAACAGCTCAGCAGATCAGTTGTTTACGAAGCTGCCGTTTCTACAAAGTAACTTTTCTCACGATAACGGTGCTTTGGCCTTGAAACATGTGAATAGTTGCACTGACATCTGTTTAAACAAGTGCAAAGTGCTTTGCTAGATTGGGGTCTTTAAGCAGTGGCCTTGGCTTGGTGTGCATTCTTATGGAGTGGTGCCTTTCAAGATAGTAAATGAGTATTTGAAAGTGGAGATGGGAATTTGATCATTCTATTCTCTCTTGTACTGAATGTTTCACCACGGTATCTAACAACATATAGTCATTGTCCCTTCTCTTGTTTACAACTGTGTGTCCCCCTTAAGCTGAACATGGATTATGAATTTATTATGAAGAGCTAACACCTTTGTTAAGCACCCACCTCCTTAGCTGATGCCAAGACACATGCATCTTCTGCTAGTGGTGAATGTAAATGCTTGCAGAGCTGATATAAACCTAGGCATCTATAGAGCTCTACACCATAGAGAGTTGGGTGATGATTTTCATGGTCATTTTTAAGTTTTCTCTTGGAGACCCCTGATGTCCATGTATCTCTGGGAGGACAGGAGGGGAAATGATGCCAGAAGAAGATAACTGGGAATATTTTAATCCACTATAAAACGTTCTGGGTCCGCTTCAGTAATCTTAAGCGATTAGCTTGGAACTAAGTAGCCTTGTCTCCATAGCAGCAGTTGCCACAGTCAAGTGCTGACTTGAGGCCAGTTTTGTGGAATAAAGCAGGTAAATTACAAATTCCCCATAGAAGAGCAGTTCGGCCTGAATCAAACCTTTATGTGGAAGTTTAGGTCAGACAAGCAGCTTGTCTGGTCTGTGTACTGTATATGATGAGGAAAGCACATTCCCAGAGGATGTGGAGATGTTTCATACTTCTGGCCTCACTTTGATACGTGGCAGGAGTAGACTCCAGACTGATTGCCTTCATTGTGTTTGGGGAGGACAGTCGGTGGCATCATCACAGTGGAAATAATGGAGAAGGAGGATGTGATTAGAGCTGTGCAACCCCCAGAAGTCATCTTCAGAAACGGTCTTACTGCCGGAGTTGGCCTTTGGGACCCAAAGCCCCCAGCCATGGATCTCCTTTCTATACATGTCAAGGCTAATCTCAGCTTTCATTAAAGACAAGTGAGTCTCTAGCTCTTAATGTTGAGGGAACAGCCTTGGAAATGTGACCCAGATGCTAGGATGGAGAGTTTAGCAAGGTGATTTCTCCAGAAAGTGATTTGTTAGTCATGACTCCTCTGTGTCTGTCATGTGGCTGTGATACTAAAGACATGGGGGACCCCAGACCAATCCCGGGCTATGACAAGAGGACAGGGAACATGAGGGGATTTCATTGTCACCTGCTGCAAAACTTCTGACTTAGCTGCAGGCTGGAAAAGAGCTGCTCTGCTGAACAGGGGCAACACAACTAAGGAGCAACACATTAGATATGTTAGATGCATCTGATGAAGTGAGCTGTAGCTCACGAAAGCTTCATACTGCCACGGGAAATAACAAAAAACTTATTCGGTGGAGTTTAGCTCTCCAAGATTTTGATTTTGACATCCAACACATCTCAGGAGCTTCTAACAAAGTGGCTGATGCACTCTCCCGTGAAAGTTTCCCAGAATCAACTGGTTAAAATCGTCCTTGAGATGTGGAAAATATTGTTAGTCTTTATATACTTGGTGCATGTGTCTTATTCACTCTGTTTTTTCGTAGAGCTCCAGGAAGAAATCCCAGCCAGTGTTTCACCCTGTCTGTGATTTGGGGGGCGTGTCATAAATATAAAGGGAAGGGTGAACATCTTTAAAATCCCTCCTGGCCAGAGGAAAAGCCCTTTCACCTGTAAAGGGTTAAGAAGCTAGGATAACTTCGTTGGCACCTGACCAAAATGACCAATGAGGAGACAAGATATTTTCAAAGCTGGAGGGGGGGAGAAACAAAGGGTCTGGGTCTGTCTGTGTGTTGCTTTTGCCAGGATAGAACAGGAATGGAGTCTTAGAATTTAGTAAGTAATCTAGCTAGATATGCGTTAGATTATGATTTCTTTAAATGGCTGAGAAAATAAGCTGTGCTGAATGGAATGGATATTCCTGTCTTTGTGTCTTTTTGTAACTTAAGGTTTTGCCTAGAGGGATTCTCTATGTTTTGAATCTAATTACCTTGTAAGGTATTTACCATCCTGATTTTACAGAGGTGATTCTTTTTACTTTTTCTTCTATTAAAATTCTTCTTGTAAGAAACTGAATGCTTTTTTCATTGTTCTTAAGATCCAAGGGTTTGGGTCTGTGGTCACCTATGCAAATTGGTGAGGATTTTTATCAAACCTTCCCCAGGAAGGGGGGTGCAAGGTTTTGATGAGGATTTTGCGGGGAAAGATGTTTCCAAATGACTCTTTCCCAATAATAAACCTGGTTAGACGTTTGGTGGTGGCAGCGAAAGTCCAAGGGCAAAAGGTAAAATAGTTTGTACCTTGGGGAAGTTTTAACCTAAGCTAGTAAAAGTAAGCTTAGGAGGTTTTCATGCAGGTTCCCACATCTGTACCCTAGAGTTCAGAGTGGGGAAGGAACCTTGACAGTAGCCTTCACAGATGCCATTTTGCAAAAGCCAAGGCATTGTCTAGTGTCCGCTCCCACAAAGCCAGGAAGTGGTTAGATGTCTGACTGCTGTGTTAGGGTCAAATCCCACAGTTCTTACTCAAACAGAAACTCTTGTGAATGAAAGGGGTGAGAGGAAGACCATCTTACTTGAGTAAAGGCTGCAGAATTTGGCCTCGGGAGCGGGAAGGAAAGAGTCTGAAGTAAAAAAGGAGGGACAATGACTAAACTTTGCCTCTTGCTAGCTTGTTTGACGCTTAATAAATTCTTCCAATGGTGTGATATTTGTGGGGCATGTCTTCCTTCAGAGCAATCTGCCCAACTGTTGTGTATGTGGAGAGATTTATTGGTGAGTTTAAGAATTTTTTGCCACATACAGCTGCATGCAGAGCAGGAACATCTGCTGCTGTATTTTTTTTTTAAATAGCTGGAGGCTTCTATTTTTAAACAGTCAGATCATTCTCAGTAGTTCTGTGCTTGTCCATAACCTGTGCAAACAGAAAATTGTAGTAACTAGATTCATAGATTCTAAAACCAGAAGGACCCTTATGATCATCTAGTCTGAGCTCCTGCATCACACCAGGCTGTGGAACATCCCCAAAATAATTCATAGAGCAGATCTTTTAGAAAAACGTACAGTCTTGATTTAAAAATTGTCAGTGATGGAGCATCCACCACGACCCTTGGTAAATTGTCCCAATGGTTAAGTATATGCCTTATTTCGAGTCTGCCACTGTGCTACCCAGTCACCTTGGATTTCTTAGGTATTTAAGTTCCTCATAATGTGCTCTTGACTAGACTAATTTTGCGTCCTCAAAAAATGTTGCCACCTCCCTTTTCCGCCTGTTTCCAGATCATTGATAAATATCTCAATGGCATCTTGTTAGTAGCATTTTGCCATCGTGAAAATTGTCCATTTACTCCCACTCTGGTCTCTTGGCCAATTTCAGATCCATGTGAGTTTTGTTGCCCCTCTGCTGAGCCAGTAGCAAATTTGGGTGCCTTGTAAGTTAGTTTCCTGTTTGGTGGAGAAATTAATGACATGGAGTCAGGTATTTCGTTGGTGAAATTGGTTTATTAACAAAATGTATAGATGCTCCATTTCTTTGACAGTGGTGGTTACAACCTGCACGCAAGCAGAAAGCTCAGGAAAGGCCTGATTACCCGCTCCTAAGAAACAGGTGTCTTGAGCCCCTGCCCACTTTCTCTCTCTCTGGTCTCTTGTCAATTCCAGTCAAACCCAACTGCCTAGACATACTCTGTCTCTCTTTTCCTCCTTCAGCCCTTTACTTTACTTTATACCTAAGAATCCCCTAGTCCAAGGCTCTCCTTGGACTGGACTAGACTGGACTGGACTGTCCAGAAAGGTGGCCTGGCCATTAGCCCTCCTTTTGTGCAGCTGCTCTACCACACAAAGGGAGCTCAGAAAGGCATCTTTGACTTCACAGAGTGCTATATACTGGGTGCTTATACATCAGTGACCCCGAACATGCAAGTCATCAGCACCTTTTCCCGTAACAGTATATTACCTCTCAGCTGTGTCCACTGTTTCCTAAATAATCTTGTGGGGGACATTGTCACAGTCTCTTTTGAAAGTCCAAAGACCGCATGGCTGGAATATTAGAAAGTAGTCTGAGAATTAGGCACTTGAATCCCATTGGAAACAAGCACCTAATTCCCTTGGGTTCATTTGAATATCCCATCTATTTCTACCAAGTCTTCACTATGTTGTTGACATGAACTGATTTTGGCTGTTAATACTAAGGAAACAAAGGCTGATTCTGCCCAAGGAGATGAGAATGTCTCTAATATCTGGAAAATAAATGCCAAAATAGGAAGTTTATTGATCGATCAATGTCAAGGTTACAAAAGGGATATTGGGAAGGAGTTTCTGCAGTAAGAGGTGCCGTAGATGGAAAGTGAAGGCTTACGCTGGCACATGGAGGCTCCTATGGTAAGTGATCCTAGGTATGCTGACCCAGTGCTCGTTTAACTTTTTGAAGTATCAAATCTTCACAATCAGGGTATGAGTCGTGAGTGACTTTAAAGGACCCATGAGAATGGTAAGGGTATAATTTAAGGCATGACACATCCCATTAATATTCTCATAATTGTTGAACTGACTGCACATTTTTTAATTAGACACAGCTAGTTGTAGTTGTGTGCCACTTCCTAAGAGTCTGTTGCACTTTAAGTGATCCAAATGTTGTTTCTCAGGACCCAGGGAGTGTTATAGATTTTACTCATCGGATTCTCTGATTTATGGTGGCTGATTCATGTGACATGTTCCTGACTGCAGTATTAAATGGAATAAAGATGAGTCATGGAAGAAAAGTGGGGTTTCTGATTGGGCAGTGTTGCCAACAACCCTTAGGAGCTGCAATCTTCAATCTACCTTGTGGGAATATTTTAGGATGATTTGGGGCAGTATTTAAGCAAAATTTTACCTAGAGGTAAAATATACTTTTGTGCATTATGTTGGAATCGTAATAAGAAAACAGCTTTTCTTTTCTAATTTCAGTCATTATCTTTGGACTGCAATAAAAACCACTTTGTTGGCTACTCTCCATGTTCTTTAAGGGCCAAAATATGATTATTTCACTTGCATGAGAAGTCCCCTTGAGCTATGCTTATAAATGAAGTGATAGCAATTTGGGCCTTCCATGGTAGAGAATTAATTCCTTTGCTCTGATCACATCAGACTGAACTACTGCTTCTGTGAAATGAAAAGGATTTAAGGTGCAATTTCAAAAGCACCCAAGGCCTTGTCTTCACTGGGAAAAAAGTGTGTTTTAACATATTCATGCTAAAATCCTAGTGAAGATAGCCAGTTGTCATTTGAACATGTGTTAACTGCTACATCACTTCCCTCTACTTGCTAACACACTAAAACTACAATTTTAGCCCATGTTAAATATATAACCTTTTTTCCCTAGTGTAGACATGGTGTAAGTGACTCCGGAGCACAAATCCCATTATTTATCACTAAATCCTAAAACACTGTGCTTTTGAAAGTCTCACCCTTATACAATAAGCACCTTTCAATATATAGAGCAACTTCTATTATCCAAAGCTCTTTTATTTAAAACAGTCATTTCCCCATATTGAAAATTTCCTAGTTTACCCAAACTTAGTCACTGTCTCTGGTAACATATGGATAACCAATATTATACTGCAGACTTGTTTTTGGCATGTTTCTTGCCCATTTCTTTCTTAGATGCTCCAGATACTAAGGGGAAAACAGAGGACATATCATTAAACTATGTAGTTTTTGTCTTCTGTTCACTTTTTGTCTGGCACATATGCACAGTGCTTTGTCATATTTTCATCCATCCTTTGTGGTATTAAAGTACATAGTGCAATGGTAACTAGGTACAGTGCATGGATGATTTAAAAACCCAAAAGACAGCACCACCACTCCAGTGGGCTGTCTTCTGCCATTTGAGTTAGCTATTAACATGCTACATTTTCAGGTACCTTAATCCTAGACAGAGGGAAGAAGTGGGTTTTTCAGTGTGATATGAAGATAGCAATGGAAAGCTGTTACCTAGACTTTGCCAGCTATTGAGGGATCTCTTCATCTGGCTTCCTTGAGTTAATACTTGGGTTTGTTAATGGAATATTGGTAGATGTTTGTAACTGCTCTGGTGGGTGCCAGAAGAGGCCCTTGAGAGGTCCTCTCTCACACAGAGTTTTGTAGGCCAGTGCCAAACCTTGAATTAGAACTGGGAGTAAACAGAGAGGCAGAATACGTAGTAGAGAACCAGTGGAATATATTCTTTTCAGTTCATCCTACTCAGGAGATGGGTGGCCGCACAGCTTCCCCATAAGTGTGTTTGTCCATGCTTAAATAGCGTGCATTACACATGCATGGAATCCTGTAGCCAGATTGTCATTTGAGTGGAATAGATGGAGCCTTCTCACTGGCTGGAGATAGAAGTAGTGCTTTTGATGACTGAGTGCCAGCTGAGTGTCAAAGAAGTGAGATACTGCAGCAACTACTCAGGTTAAATACTTATGGTTACTGAAAGGGTATGTTCTGTTAGAGCAAGTGCATAGCCCCACTCCGGCACATCTCTAAATAAAATTACCTCAGGGCCAGGCCTTTGATTTTAACTAAGATGAGGAGTAGATCATGTAATCAATTATGTAAACAGCTTTCAGAGATGCACTGGCTGACTTAGAATTTTTTGAAGTGAAATCTTCAAAGCACCAAGAGATAATGCAAATTGCAATACATGTTGATTTTGAGACTAACTAAATGAAACCAAAAGTTCAGATCCTATCTAATCCATAAAACTGAACAAAGCAGGGAACACTTCCCCCGCCCCCCGAAAAATGCTATATCTTAAGGAGAAAAGGAGTACTTGTGGCACCTTAGAGACTAACAAATTTATTTGAGCATAAAAGCTTATGCTCAAATAAATTTGTTAGTCTCTAAGGTGCCACAAGTACTCCTTTTCTTTTTGTGGATACAGACTAACACGGCTGCTACTCTGAAACATATCTTAAGGAGGTAATTCTCCAGGCCATATGTGATATGACTATAAGCAAAAATAATCCTCTGCAGGGTGACATGCTGGGGCAGGTTTGGCCCATGCAGCCCTTCTGATAATACAGTTAAAAAAAAAAATTCTGTGGATGAAGAATAATCAGCAGCACACACTGCCTTTATCTTGGAAGTACATAAATGTAGCTGCAAAGGATTTCACCCAACATTATAAGACTTAGGGCAGTATGGATCAGAGCAAAACTTTCTTTCAGATGGACACAATGAACAATGGAATTTAAATGGCTGAACAGGTATTCACAACGTGGATCATGCGTTTCTTGTAAAGAATTGACGTCCACACACTTTTGGTCCTTTATTGATGTGTTTTCTCTTTAAATTAAACTACAAAAGACTTAGGAAATCTCTCTTTCAAGTATCAAATGTATGTTTTTGATAGGAATGACGGTAGAGGTTACACTGTCATTTGCATAAAAAAACCACATTGTTAACTCCATCATTCTTGAGCATATATTTCCCGTTGTCGTGCTGATTAAACTTCAGCCTTGACTGCTTGGAGGAAACCAATGAAATCAGAAACACTATATGTTAGATTTATAACAGAAGGGATTAAATGCTTTCAGAGTATTTGTTCAACACATCTGTTGAGACATATTTTATTATTATTTTTGTATTATACCCATATTTAAACCTCTTGAAATGAAGAACAGCTAAGAATGGATTTGCCTTTCCAAAAGGGAAAGAACCTTGAGAAAATTGGCCTTGTAAGGTTAGATAATATGTCCTAGTCATGGATCTAAGTTCAATGGAATCAACAGGTACAGTAAGTGATGAAGAAGAAAATAAAAGAAAACAATTTTGTTTGAGTGATTGGAGGCTATACAAGAAAAGAAAGCAGGAAAGATTAGTTTTCTAAGGCTTGAAGCGGCAAAAAGAAAGTTAGAATTTCTGGGTTATTGGCCTGGAGAGATCTAAGGACCTTGAAATGTAAAGACACTGTCTGCCTTTGTAATGGGGTATTTATAATTAATGTGAAAACAGTTTTCATCCCCTTCACCTGCCATCATTACATGAGACAGATAAAAATAAATAGTGCATTAGTTAAACTGTTCATTCACAGTGAATATAAACATATCTTGAAGCTGTTTAAATTTGAATCTAAACTTAAATCATCTTAAGTGGCAGAAAAAATCGTCATATGATTAAATTATAAGTCTAAAAACCCATATGAATAAAATGTCTTGACGTGAATAAGAATGGTGATCTTTATTTGATATTAAAATAATGAATAAAAAGCCATGTTTCTCTCTGATTGAACACAGTTTAATCACAATTATCTTTATTATTAAATATTTATTAAATACAGGTAGCACCTGGAGATCTCAACTGAGAGCAGAGCCTTGTGTTAGGTGCTGTACAAACACATAGTAGGAAATGGTCTCTGCTCAGAAGTGTTTATAATCTAAATATAACCAAATAGATCATCCTTCCTCTGTTTTTCTCCAGTGGTTCTCCAGGTGTTCTATATTGAATTGTATGTTTATTTTTAAATGCTAACATGCATTTATTTTGTTAATTCAGAAGTGTAATATACAGTATTATGCAGAATCCTTGTTCCAGTGCCACTCTTCTTTAAGTAAGATGGAGAAATGTACTACAGTGTAATGTTATAAGATGCCCAGATAGGCCATACTGTTGGATAGCTTGGAGGATTTTTTATTAACCAGTTACTAAATAGCTGAAACTATTAGTATGCCATCACACTGTGCATGAACCAACCCACACATTAGTCATACATGTCTCCAGCAATGCACTATACATGGGCTTATGCCTTAAACCAACTCAGAAACCGAGGCTAGTGCAGAAGGCAGTGGCTCCTTTTTGAAGTGGAATGTCTTGCTGAGAATACACTACACCAGCACTCTGTGATCTGCTGTGGCTGTCAGATGGAGCAGAAGTCATGTTTAGGAGGAAAACCAACTCCTCTTCTGCAGATGCAAAAAGCCCTATTGCAGTGGAATTAATATATTAGCATGAGATAGGAGGGGAAAAGGTATCGGACCACAGGCCGTTGGTAGTCCCTGAGCAGCAGAGATTTGGCACTGAGGGTGCAGGTTGGATTTCTACTTTGTCCTCTTTCGCCTCACTTAAAAACTACTCGCTTACAAAATCAGACATAAAAGTACAAAGGTGCCACAGCACATTATTACTGAAACATTGCTTACTTTCTCATTGTTACCATATCATTATAAAATAAATTGAATGGAATATAAATATGGTATTTACAGTATATAGTACTGTTTATAGTATATAATTTATAGTATAGGGAGCAGTATAAACAAGTCATTGTATGAAATTTTAGTTTGCACTGATTTTGCTAGTGCTTTTTATGTAGCCTTTTGTAAAACTAGGCAAATACCTAGACGAGTTGATGTACCCCATGGAAGACCCCTGTATACCCGAAAGGGTACATGTACCCCTGGTTGAGAACCACTGCTCTAGCACATAACTAACACAGTGAGGTTGGGATTTGGGTCATAATGAATGAGGCTATAACTTCAGTGAGTTTCAGTTCTGAACAAATTGCAGAGAAAAGCAGCATATTCCATACAGTGGGATTCTTAACTAGCCCAAACTAAAGAATTTACAGGAGGCTGTGTTTCAGATCACACAGAATCATTTAGATGAAACCCACATAATATTAGAGAAATCATGTCCTGTTTTTAAACAAGGTGGGGGGGCGGAAGGGGGAAGCAAGATAAATCAACATCTGCTGCCTTCAGGTTATTGCATAATTACAGGCCTCTGGGCTTTGGAATAGAGAAATGGGCCTCAATGCAATTAGAAGGAAGTTGCTGTTGGGATCTGAAAACCTGGCAGTTGTGAGTCCAATTACCTGAATATTTCAAAGGTCACATTTTCCAGTGCATTCCTAAAATATATACCAAATCTTATTGAGAGCAGAGGACACATCCTGAAATCATATGCATCCCCTTTCTATGAATTCTGAATGAAACAAGTGCTGACCTGGTACAAGCAGGTTGAACTCCATTGACTTCTGTTGTGTTGCAGCTTCTTACATTACATCTAGCTTTGGCCCATAATTTGGAAACAAGTACCTAATTTAGACTTGTTCTGAGATACTGTTGTTTACTTGGTGATCTGTCTTACTGGTGTTTTGTTTTGTTTTGTTTTTTTCATTTCACATACAATAAAAGTCAACAGACATTTCAGTGCTGTTGACATTAAGGGATTGTAATGTCATTTAATGAATTTAGCTAACAAGTTTGATTTGATTGTCAAGACTGAAGTGTGCAAAAGCTGTATTTTCCTTTCAGAAAAAACAAAGCCCCTATTTTTATCTTGTATAATGGAACTGTGGACCATTTCTTTATCCATATAAATGTCTAATCCTTTCTGAATTCTGCTAAATTCTTGGACTAACTGATACATCATTCAGTAAGCTCAACACATTACAGTATTTCCTTTTTCCAGTTTTAAATGTGTTGCTGTTCATTTCAGTGGATGTTGTCTTGTTCTTAAAAGAACAGATAAAGAGGAGCACCCTTTCTACCTTCCCCATGTCGTTTATTATTTTGTGTACATTTATCATGACCCCTTTTATTCATCTCTTCTTAAACTAAATAGTCCCAATTTTCTCATTCTCTCTTCATATAGAATAATTTTTGTCCTCTGAACCTCTTCTATGTCTGTGATCTATTTTTGAGACGGGATGATGAGAACACCACACAATATTCCAGGAATGATAGGCACCCCATAGATTTATATGATGTCATTGTAGCATTTTCTACCCTGCTCCTTGTGCATTGCATCATCTTGATTGCTGTTTTGACCATTGCTGCACATCGAGCAGTTTTCATACAGCTGTACACAATGACACCTAGGCCATTCTGTTGGGTAGTCAGTTAATTTGGAACCTAGAAACATGTATGTGTAATTATTATTCCTTCTAATGTGCATTACCAGGCACTTACCAACAATGAATTTCATTGCTGTCACTATTACCATTCACCTACCTTTGTTCACTGAAGTTTCCTCAGTCTTTTCTCTAGTTTTGACTGTCCTAAGTAATTTAATGCCCTCTGCAAATGCTAACATCTCAGCATTCACCCCCTTCAATATATTCATTGATGATCTGTTAAACACCATGAGATCTACCGGGGAATCTTGGTGCTCCCCGCTGTTAACCTTTTGCCTTGCTGAAAACTGACCATTTATTCCAATCCTTATTTTTTGTCTCTTAGTTAGTTTCTAATCCTTGATGGAACTTGACCTCTCATACCATGATGACTTGGTTTCCTTAATAGACCTTGTGAGGGATTTTGTGAAAAGCTTTTTAACAGCCTAAAATTTACTTGCTCAAAGAATGATAGTTGGAGAAGTTCAGTTTTTCTTTTCAGAAGCTATGCTGGTTAGGGTATTGCATTTTTTTGGATAGGGTAAAAGTAACCAAAAGGTGATGTTTCGCCTTCTTCTGCAGCGTGGGGCACTGGTCATTTGCTGGAGGATTCTCTGCACCTTGAAGTCTTTAAACCACGATTTGAAGACTTCAATAGCTCAGACATAAGTTAGGGGTTTGTTACAGGAGTTGGTGGGTGAGATTCCATGGCCTGCGTTGTGCAGGAGGTCAGACCAGATGATCATAATGGTCCCTTCTGACCTTAAAGTCTATGATTCTATGATAGGTAACAAACATAAAGTAATGAGAGCTGATAGGCATAGAGTAGAGTGGTCACATGAATGAAAGGACTTCAAAAGCCTGTGAGAATTTGTCTGCTAGCAAATTTCATCCTAAGAACAGGAAATAGCATTTGAGTTTTCATCCGCACTCATAGGCAATGTAAGAAATTTACTTAAAGTGAATTCAGTGCCATAATATGGCCTGGGATTTAAAAAAGGTTATCTCCTTTGGGGAATGGTAGGAGAACTCAGGTCTATTCACACACTTATGCAAATGGTGATAGCAAGCTTAAGAAATGGAAGTGAAAGCAAAAGAGTCTGCCAAGGAAAGAAGAATGACAATAAAAGTGAAGGGGAAGCTAAAGACTTTGAGCCAAATAAAGGTCAGGGAGTGAGGCTGTAGCTAGAGACAGAGAACCCACAGCAGACATCTTAAAGGCGGCTGCAATAGCAGCCATTTTAGACAGTCCTTAACGGGACCATTGCAATTGTTCAGACAGCTTAAGTGGAGCGGCTAATTTCGACAGGAGCTAACTTTTGTCAAAACATCAAAAAAAGCCTTGGGTTAGCTTTAAAGGCAGAAGGGAAGGGAAGTTGTGTCTGAGCCTTCAGTTCAGAAAATTCTGAGACTTATTTGCTGTCAACATCTCTGCTAAAGAGAGCCTTTGTCCCCTTATCTTGGACAAAGCATATGAACTTCTAAGCAGTGGTTCTGTGTTTTCTGGTTTTCGGTGCAGTATGATCTTAATTTTTAAAAGTTAAGAAACAGTAATGCTAACCCACAGCATTCAGAAATTGAGTCAGGCCCCCCGAAATTGTGAGATTATCTTAAAAATAATGAGATTTAAAATACTACTAATAAATATTGGGTTCAACTTCTTTGCCTTCTAGTTTTTGAATCTTTAGGTTGCACTTGGGTACATTCTCAACCTTTTCCCACACCCATGGGGGCTAGAAACGCACCCTTAAAATTAGGAAAGCTGAAATTCTCATGATTCCAGATCTGGGGCTTCAAATAAAACACCAATTGTTATGAGACTCATGATAAAACTGAGAGTTGGCAATGCTGAAATATTTTTTTATGGACATCAACATCAGTGCTCTCCATCAGAATCTAGTAATAATTGTAGAGAATGCCCAGTACAGAAAGGTGTAGGTGTCCCAAATCAGGTTATCCTCATCAAATGCTGTTGTATCTTTTCATACACAAAGAAGAATCAGTCCTGAACTATTTATTTAAGATTAAGGAACAACAAGAGAGAACAAAAGTTCAAGAGCATTGTGACAGAGTTGGGCCAGATGGCTACAGGAGGGTAACAGAAGGCAGATATATTAGCCCCAGGTTAAGTAGGTCCCTTTTTCCTGGGAAAGGTAACAGGGAAGATTCCAGAACAATCAGGAACTTTCTGGAGACAATTAAGACAGACAGGCTGATTAGAACACCTGCAGCCAATCAAGAAGCTGCTAGAATCAATTAAGGAAGGCTAATCAGGGCACCTGGGTTTAAAAAGGAGCTCACTTCAGTTTGTGATGCGCGTGTAAGGAGCTGGGAGCAAGAGGCGCTAGGAGCTGAGAGTGAGAACGTGGACTGTTGGAGGACTGAGGAGTACAAGCTATTATCGGACACCAGAAGGAAGGTCCTATGGTGAGGATAAAGAAGGTGTTGGGAGGAGGCCATGGGGAAGTAGCCCAGGGAGTTGTAGCTGTCGCACAGCTGTTCCAGGAGGCACTCTGGACAGCTGCATTCCACAGGGCCCTGGGCTGGAACCCAGAGTAGAGGGCGGGCCCGGGTTCCCCCCAAACCTCCCAACTCCTGGTCAGACACAGGAGGAGTTGACCTGGACTGTGGGTTCACGAAAACGGCCGAACTAAGGGCTGCCATGAAGCTCCAAGGCGAGCAAATCTGCCAATAAGCGCAAGACCCCACCAAGGTAGAGGAGGAACTTTGTCACAGCATATATATGTCTGTCCTTTATAACAAGCTGCAATAATTCTGAAAACGAAAATGGCTTCTGTGTCTGCACCAAAGCAAATTCTTGGAAATGTAAAGAGGAAGTATGCAGAAAACAAAGGCATCGCAGTTGAATAGCAGCCATACAATCATCATTGTCAGCTCTACAAGCAGTTCATCATTTTACACACTGAACTGTAAAACATTTCAGGTTTAACCTTATGTGGCACAATTAGAAACCAGATTTGAAAACTCTCTTCCCAAATCTCAAGGCTCCTTGGATTCATGAATTTGGAAGGGGCAGTTTGCAAATGTTTTATGGGGATCCCAATTGAGATGTTGCTAAATCTTCAAAGTTTGGATTTGTTTGGATTAACAATTTGGTTTGGGCTTATTTCTAGTTAAGTGGATTCCAGAAAGTCTATAACCGCAAATGATGAAAAAAACCAATGGAAAATTCAGCAAGGATTAAATAGTTGAGATCAATGTATTCATAAATGATCTGGAAAAAGGGGTAAACAGTGAGGTGGCAAAATTTGCAGATGATACAAAATTACTCAAGATAGTTAAGTCGAAAGAAACTCTAAAGAGTTACATAGCGATCTCACAAAACTGGGTTACTGTGCAACAAAATGGCAGTTGAAATTCAATGTTGATAAATGCAAAAAAGTAACGCACACTGGAAAACATAATCCCAACTATACATACAAAATGATGGGTTCTAAATTAGCTGTTATCACTCAAGAAAGAGATATATTGGAGTCGTTGTGGATCGTTCTCTGAAAACATCCGCTCAGTGTGCAGCAACAGTCAAAAAACCTAACACAATGTTAGGAACCATTAGGAAAGGGATAGATAATAAAACAAAAAATATCATAATGCCACTATTTAAATCCATGGTACAGCCACACTTTGAATACTGGAGGATAGGTCCATCAATGGCAACTGGCCAAAATGGTCAGGGATGCAACCCAATGCTCTGAGTGTTCCTAGCTTCTGATTGCCAAAAGCTGGGAGTGGACAACAGGGGATGGATTACTTGATTGCCTGTTGTGTTAATTTCCTCTGAAGCACCTGGCATTGGACACTGTTGGAAGACAGGATACTTGGCAAGATGGACCATTGGTCTGATCCAGTATGGCCATTCTTATGTCTTAGCATTTAGTTCAGAGGAGTTGTGTCAGAGAAGCTGGGTGAGATGGTATAAGTTAGACTTCCTTTTACTCAGTTATGCTCCTCTAGGGCTTCTTACTATTGTGCAAGGGGGTCTAAGTTGACATAGACCATTGAGCTGGAAGCCAGTTAATGCCACAGAGTCTCAAATGAAAGTGTAAATTAGAAATGGGCAGGGGCTACTTAATGTTCTTCTTATTCCATTGCTTTTTCTTGCTACCCCTCACTTCTGGCTTCTCAGGGTCTGAATTACACCACTCCCATATCACACAGATAACCTGAGCTATACAGTTGCCTTAAAGAATCCATCAGAGGCAAGGGGTAAGGACGATACCCCTTACCTCTCTCTTCTGACACCTATCTGTACTGCTGTCCCATTGACCTCTGCACTTCCCAGCTTGTGTAGTAGCAATACATCCAGGAGCTCCCCCTTCTGAGGCTGCCCCTGTAACTCACCCTCTTTCCCTAGGTGATGAGGGGGAGCAGTGCATGTGAATACAGACTCAGGCATATTAATTTGCAGTGGGTTCATGAGATTAACCTGGAGGAACCCTAACCCCTCCTCCTCTCTGCCCCGAGTTGAAATTGCACAGGAGCCCTGCAGAGGGCCTTGCATGTGTTCTGAGGAAGGGACACAGCATGCCACTGACGTAGGATTCCCCATCTATCCATTTCAGGCACAGGTTCTCCTTTATACACAGACATGGAGGGGAACATGAGGCCCTGTGTTTGATCATTTTAGTCCCCATCCTGCTCCCATGACACTATAGGCAAGATTCCCATTGACTCTAATGGGGCAGGATCAGATCTTGATAGCTTTACTTGCTTTTATTTTGAGCATATTTGTTTTAATTGAAAAAATGAATTGCTTGAGAGACCTTTCATGTGACTTCAGTAGTACCTGCTTTCTGCCTGGTGTATTTCTTCCATGTAAGATATATCAGTCACACATTTCATTGACCTCATTGTTCATCGTTACATCATTATATCTGTAAAAAGAAGTGCCTCAAGCAACAACAATGATGGAGGCCCATGTTGGAGCAACCTTTAATTTAAAAAAGTGAGCTCCGAATCTGACAAAATGCAAAGGTCACAGAGCACTAGAAATATATAAAACACCTGAGACAGGATCCATAGGCACCACCTAGTTTCCAGCAAGCAATGGGGCAGGACTTTGGGGGACTGAAGAAGCTTAGTCAGGTTCTTGGAGGTGTACAGGAAACTCTGAAGAGATGTTTTTTGAGAAGGAAGAGTGCTCCATCCAATTTTTGTAGGGCTAGTAGTAGCTAGACCTGCCTAGTACTCAGACCTCTTGTCTGGGGACTCGGAGAAGAAAACCAGATCTCTATCCTACTCCACCAACTGGCATCACAGGGGAACTTCTCCTCTTGCTGCTGCTGGGTAGGTAGGAGACAGGTGGCCAGGCCAGTTCTTCTCCCTCTGGGTCATGCAGGGACTTTCTGACTCCCAGCATTCTCCTCTCTTTGTTCTGGGTCTCACTGCAGAACATGAGTGGGAGCCACAGATCTCAGCAGTGTTCTCTGGAGGGTAGGAAACTAAGAACAGGAGCCTGGCCCAGCCTGCTACTACTACTACATGTTGCAGCAAAGGGGAGCTCTGCCTATGGGTAATTAGGTTGGGGAGGCAGGCAGAGGGGTGAAGGATATAACATGGCTGCAAGTGTACATGTTTTATGTAAGGCCTTCTCCACACCAGTAACTTGTGTGCAGAGTATGTTGTGTGGATAGTTGGGTGAGGCGGCTTTTAAGTGGTTCTGCAGGAGAGCTTGACAAGGAAGTGGCTGCCATATCAACCATTTCTGGCACTGTTTTGCCTCTACCCAAGGGATGTGTGGAACTGCCCAGCTTTAATTTGGATAATTATCAAACCAGTGTAGCCACTAGAGGAGCTTTCCAAGGATTTTTCACATAATTGGTGAAGTTTGCCCATCTAATACTGCTGCATACAGAGCCAGGTAGAGGCTGGGGAATTGGCAGATGTAGCCACTCCTCTCCTCCCCAGTGTTAGGGACTTAAGCATTTCAGGGTTTACCTCCTCTTTCTTTTTTTAAATCAGCTAATACAGTGTTTCAACAGACCAATGACCAACCACCTCAGCACTAAGCATACATGCTATATCAGTGTTTTCCTTAGAAATGGTGTCTCTCTCCTTCTCTTAGCTCTGATTTTTTTTTCAGTTTCCCCCCTCTCTGCTCCATCTTCAACTTCTTGTTTTCTTTGACTTTCCCTCTGTCTGCTGTTTTTGCAGGCTAAGTGAAACTTGAAACCAAAAGCCTTTCACTTGAGTGGGACTTATGACCCCATAAAGCCAAAATTAGGCAAAGAGAATTCACCTGTCCCTAATCAAAACCAAATTGAACTACAAAACCCTTTTGGGGTTTGTCAGGCATTAGTTTGGTGGTCTCCCATTATTATTAGTTTTCAAATTTAAATTAAAAAGTTTTGCCAGCCAGAAAACAAGAATAAACTAAGGTCTGATCACTCTTTTAAATGAATCACTCTTTTAAATCACAGAGTAGATGTAACTGGATGTCATAAAGCACTAACTTTCCAAGCATCATGATTTTGCAGAGAAATGAGCCAACTTGATTAGAATTAGAAACGATTACTGTTCTTACCTAAGGAAATAAGGGTGAACAAAGGGGTGATTAAGTAGTCTGAGGCCAGTTCCTAGAAGTCAGATAAATCCCTGTCATATAAAACCACAGCTACCACCATTGTAGGCAGCTTGAATAAGGACAGAATAACATGGACGTGGAGACTGAACTTCTATTACACCTTTAGAGATCATCCACGCAGAAAGTATTGTGTATTGTCAGCATTGCCTTTACTCACCTAAACAGAGGACTTGAGTCTCCAAAAATATCAATTCAGCATTACATTCATTTAAAATACCCCCAGCAAGCTGAAGAATGGTTAGATATATTAGGAGGATAATCATGGTGACCTATATTCAATATATAGGTTTGCATTTATAAGAGAACAAGTATTTTCCACCCAAATCACTCCAAAATTCTTACCACTCAATATTTGGTACCACTTCCTGGAAATAGTAGGTGTAATAGGTCTGGAGACAACTGAGTATTCTCCCATGGAGAGTGATACTAAGTCAGACGGAGGTGAAACAGAAACATGGGAAACGGGGCCACAACATCTGATAGAAGATCATTGAATGCCTGAAGCAGTGACCATGAACAAAACATTCTCTGCATCTCCCAGTTGCATAAACTTGGAGTAAAAACACTGCAGAGCTCTTGTATGGGTTTCTGATATTTGCTGTAGGTTCTAGCACCTCTTCCATCACATTAATAGCTGGAGCTTTTCCAAACATTCTCCAGTAGAAAAGGAACCCTTATCGCAATAGTTCTATGAAGCTGTTTGGACAAGATGAATGTACCACATTAAAAATAGTAGTGAAGTAGGTGGAACATATGGGAGCTGTAAGTGGAACACAAGGGACCTGGAGGCATGAGTTAAAATCTAGGTTAGGTTTCACACAAGTGAAGCAAGATCTGCAGTCTGAGTTTACTGTCTATTCATGAACACCTCAAAGATTACCACACATCTTGATGCAACCATCTGCCTCTGCTCAGAGATTTAAAACTCAATTAAGAGGCATGGTGTAAGGACTGAGGTGCACTGGTGGTATTGTGTATGGGAAGCTTGCCCAGAGCACCTGCTAGATGTACTGTATGGCATGTAGTGGATACTGGATATACAGGGAAGTTGAAATTCAGAGCTCCACATAAGTTTATTAAAGATTAATTTCAAAGGCTGAAGTTCTCCAGAGATGAGCAATGAATAATAATAAGCCAAAGTGAGAAAATATATGAGGAATTATTGTTTCTGAGACGTAGAGTGTTCTCCTCTTGGATAGATAGGGACAATGCTGGATGTTGAGGAAAATGTCACTGGAAAAGGATTTGTGTGTCTTCTGAGAACTGACCAAGGCAGGGGTCAAGAGGAAAAGTTAGCAGCATTGAGAAAGGGCTCAAGACAAAGTGGTGGCTATTAAAGCAGTTGGCTCTATTATAAATGAGACTTCATAAAAAGCTATAAAACCAATTACCCATTCCTAAACAGACAGCACAAGCATCACATCAATTATTTCCTCAGAGTCTAGTCTTTGCTACTGTGACATAAAAGTGAATAACAAGCTGTGGGAACCAGACTCCCATCTCTGGTATGCTCGGCACGTACTGTAACTCCACAGCAGTCAATAGGCTCGCTCTGCATTTATACTTGTGTTCATAAGAGCAGAATCTGGCCCTAGAAGCAGAAGGTCCTCTTAGTCCTATGTGATGTTTCCAGTGTTCCCAATTGTAAAGTCAATGGGCCAGAATGTGATCTGTACTCCAGAGCCCCAAATCTCAGTTGCTCTATTTTTGCGCTTGTAGGAATGGAGGGGATGGTGCAGAGGTAGCCGAAGCCATCTTTGCACTCCCGGATTTCTCATGGGAACCAGGGGCCAGACTGGTCCCAGTTGGAAGTCAGAGCAACCTCATTAGTGCCCTGAGTCTTGCTCCAGCTGTTCACAGCTCTGTAAGTTCCATGGGAAGCCAGTAGCCAGAGCACAATGTGTTCCAGTCATGCCTGTGACATGTTGCCCCCCCCACTCTCTCTAGGCTTGCTTCCTCCTGCTGGGGGCTGTAGAGAGAAGAAGGAGGAGATGGCCCAGATCAATTCCACTGACTTTATAATAAGCAAGGAACACCCTACTATGCACATCAGGGTTATTCCTGGGGAACCAATTGTGCCTTTTATAGGGCTTATTTTCACCACTGGAGCAATGTAAAAGGGCCACAGAAAAACAGGATTGGGCCCTGGCTGGACAAAGCTGCAGCCCCTAGGGTTCTATGGGTGTAACAGGGGAAAGAATGAAATCATGGTGAGTTGTGTTTAAGTACAGCCAAACCTGGCCTATGTCAATGGCTGAAGGGTAGATTCCAGAATGGAGGTAATTTGGTGAAAATAGAAATGAAGGGTTTTTTAAACAGGGCTTTCAACACTTAGTGAAGTGAAGAAAACAAAGAAGCATAATACAAAGCTGTGAAAAGCAGAATTCAGAGAGGGTAGAAACCACTAACAAGTGCTGTATATAGCCTTTTACACATTGCTAATACTACAGCTTTTGATGAAATGCAAGGGCTCTTTGCACTTCAGTGCCCTTCTCGAGGAACTGCTCTGCTTATTCTGACCTGGGAACCATGTCCTTCACCAAGGGACTGTAACTCCATCCATTTGATTCTCTTGTTAGACATCACTGCATATTTATGCAATAAAAGTGTCATATCTGGCCATCACAGTTTATTAGATGTGATGGATCTCACCTTCAGACCACTGGAGATATTAGGCCAGACTTTGTTCCCAATGTACTCCAGCAAAACCTCATTAGAGCTTCAGTGAAGTTCACGTGGAGTTAAACTTGTGACCCTGAGAGCAGAATCCATCCCACTGTATTTACAAATTGAAGAATTTTTCATTTGTTTTGTTGTCATGAAGAGAGACATAGCCGACAGAAGCTGAAATCCTGCCTGTGCTACCACTGCAGTTAGTGCCCAAAATTCCTGTTCAGCTGTTTTGAAAAGAGTTTTTATTTGTGGGATTTAACTTGTTTGCAATTGAGATTTTTTAAAGGCCTTGTGGTGTTGAACTTCAAAACATGAAGCCTAGGATAGCCATCAAAGACCTGTCAGATAACATAGCTCAGTCCTTACCAAAGTAGCTTTGTTTCCTACCTCCGGTATATCGTCTGATGCTTTGTCCAGTCTAGCTGTAAATATCTGTTACAATGTTACACTTTCTTAAAGTCCTTTCTTGACTACTCATTTCCACATCCACAAATAATTTAATACCCCTTTCCTCCACACATAAGGCTCCTTCCCTACATCCTCAAGAAAGCCCCCATATATAGATGCACACATTGTAAGTGTCTGTAGCATCCGTGTCTAGGTCTTAATCCTGCAAAGACCTTGAGCACAGTGCACATCAAGTTTTTTGTGTTCTAGTGCGGGAGCGTGTGTGTGGGCTTAAGTAAGTGTAGTCCTCTGCACTGAGCAAGCCTTTGTGTTCCAGCTCCCTTGATTACAGAATAAAAAGGAGGTAGAGTGTATGTGCAGGTTACCTTTGTCTTAGGAGGCATGAATTTAAGCACAATGCTGCTGGTATGAATGTTATGCCCTCCTCTCTTTAGTTTTATTTCTTGTTGTTAGATAGGTCTAACTTGATGGCTCTGTAGCAGTGATCTCATTAAAGTTGGATTAGATTCCCATGCACTCTCAGTATAGCTTTTCACCCTGCCCTTGAGTACACAGTACCTCATACCTCTACTATGCACCACTGCTCCTTTGATGCACATGTAAAATACATAGATAGTGATGTGAGGCTTCTAAATCATATGGGCAGAAAGGAGCGAACACACTGGAATCAGGAATGTTCCTGAGGGCAGGGACTAGGTTTGCCAAGCTCCCAGCAAAATGGTGCCACGATCTTGATTGGGGTTTGGGGCAGTACCACAAAATACATAATATTATCTAAAATGTTATCCAAGGGCAGGACTTGTGGCATGTTGTTTTGGGAATTGAAATTTCTATTTTTCTGAAAGGGGGAAAATGGGATAGGAATACACTGTAGTGCTCTGAATGTGGGGAAATTGACATTTCTCCATATTTGTATATTTCTCTATATAGTTGATCAGAAATCAAATGTATTTCAGGGTACTGTACTAACTACTCATAACTTGTCAAGGACAATTTTGAAACCTGCTTGCAAAGGTGACTCACAGCTGTTTTTCTATGCAGTTTGTTCTATAATAGATACAATGTTGCTGCTACAGATCACTGTCTCTGTATTATTTATTTATGGAAGAGTACAGCCTCTAACTAAACGCAAAGCACGATTACTGATGTCATTCACCCCAAAAAATCATACAGCATTAATATTTTTAATATTAAAAATTCTTCTCATAAATTATATCTGGGGGGCTGAGGGCTAGTACACATGGAGAGTTATTCTTGATTAACTCCAGGTAGGGACACTTCTGTTCTGAAATAAAAGCATCCACACATGGAATAAATCAGGAATAGATAATCTGCTTTAAATTCACATTGTACTTTATTCCAGATTAATGTTCATGTGTAGACAGTCCCTGCAATGAGAGAATAGATGAAGTTAGTGACTTTTTTTTCATGCTTTCTAGGTCTTATTATAGCTTCTGGTAACTAGTGGCCTTTTGTGTGGGATAAATGAACTTACATGTATGAATAGGCACAGAACAGCAGCATCCCAATGACTGGAAATAATGCCATTGCAACCTGTTAGGTTTCCCAGATGCCTCTTCAGAAGTTCAATTGTTCTCACACAGATATGTGGTTACAGAGCCATGAGTGATGCTAGTAAGGGTTAGTCTACACTACAAAGGCTTTGCCTGCATAGATATATGGGCAAAGCCCCCTACTGGAGATGCCAGCAAAAGGAGTTCTTTTGCTGGTACTGCATAGTTAAACCACTTCCCTGAACAACGTAAGCTATAGTGGCAAAAGGACTCTTTGCCAATATCAGTTCTGTCTCCATGGGGAGATGTGCTAGCATAGTTATGCTAGCTAAGGGTGTGCTTTTTCACACTCTGAACAGATGTAGCTTTGTCATGTAGACTTAGCCTAAGACTCCAACTCTCGGCTATCCCACTTTGTCTGTATTCTGGGAGTTATCAGCAGTGTAACGTGAGCACTTCTGAATATGGAAGGGCTCAGGGCAGGAGTTTTGTAAACAAAGACTGAGGCAGAATATTTCAGCCAAAATAAAAATTGATGAAACTGAGACAACTTGCTAACAAACAGTTTACATTACAGTTAATGATGGTTGCCAATTTATGTATTTGAATATTTTAGAAATATTCAGTACAGCTGGTCAATATATTTTATACTTTTGATAGAAAAGCATTTGCCTTCTTTTGAAAAACCTATTTGCTGCTATCGACCAGCTCTTTATAAATATCTAACGAATATACATTTTTCTAAGAGGTGGGTCAAAGAGAGGTGAACCTCTTTTCTAAGAGGTGAACTTTGTCAAAGATGGATGACTTGCCAGTTTATACCTAGCATTCATGTCGTTTACACTGTGCCATTTTGCATTAGCTTTTACACTGCAAGAACTAGCAGTCTTTCTCCATTAAAGTATGGATACATTTATTCATTTCCCAACATAAATGACAGGAAATCTCATCCATCCCTGAAAACTGAAACTGACCTAAAATATGTTCTGTCTGTGTTTTAGATGGACAAGTCATTGTAAGCCTGTGATGGGTTGGACCCCCGTTCTGGGTGCCAGCTGATGTACTGGAAATCACTGAGCCCCTCTTGCTCAACCAGCCAGGATTCCCTCTCCCTGATTTGCTGAATTAGCTCTCTGGCCTCTTGCAGTACACACACACAGGTAGGGACACACCCCGCTGCAGTCACAGACTGAAGTCAGCTCTGTGTGAGAGACCTCCCCCAGCACTCATGTGCACACCCCTTTTGGGAGATAAACCCAAAATAATACTGTCTTGCACTGTATAGAAAAATCTGCGCCACCCAGGCTCATAAAAATCTGCCCTCTTCCTCAATGTGAAGAGAGATGTGCACGACTTCTTGTCCCCCAGTTAGAAATTACATAAACTGGGTTTTATTATAAACAAGGCAGTTTATTAACTACAAAAGGTGAATTTTAAGTGGTTAAAGGGAGAGCAAACTGAACAAAGCAGATTACTTTAGTAAATAAACAAAAGCCGCAGACTGAGCTTAACACACTAGATAGGTAGGATACAAATTAACAAATTCTCACCCTGAGTGATAAACAGGGTGGCAGATTCTTAAGGCACAAGTTGCCTTGGCTTTCCCAGGTTTTCTTACACACGCTAAAGATCTTACCCTGGGACCATCACTTCTCACAGTTCAGTCTTTATTCCTTGGGTGTTTTCAGGTGTGTTGTTGTAGGGAGAGTGAGGACCCTTCATGTTGTCGTTATTCCTCTTTTATATATCTTCCCCCCCCCATTTGCTGGAAAGCTTTTTTGCTGTGACTTGGGTCAAACAGTTCCCATTGTGTAGAGCTATTCTGAGAGGTTTCTATTGCACACGGTTCCTGGGGTAATCTGTATGCTTGTGTGCATTTCTTCAATAAGCCACTAACATTGTTTGGCCTCATCCAAAGTAGCACATTTGAAATACAGAGACATGGTCAATATTCCCAGCTTAAGATACAAAAATGCTACATGAATACAAATTGGATAAACACATTCAGTAAATCATAACTTTTCCAATGATACCTTACAAGACCCATCTTGCATAAAGTATGTCTTAGTCATACCATATTTCCATAAAGAATATGGGGTATAACATCACAAAGTCCATACACTGACTTTTCCCGTAAAAGTAAAATTGCTTCCAAATTGAATTTTTATTAAAGGCTAATTACTTACCATGTATAGACGAGGAATGTACATCAGTCCATCCAATTTTCAATGTCTTTATTCTTTGTGTTTGCGTACTCCCTCCTTATCTTCTCAAAGCTATTTGAAACCCATGAATTCTGGAGAATAGCTGTCTAAACCACCATGCACCTAGAGTTCACAACAATATTCACCTCTGCCGTTAAGCTATAGATTTCACTTTCTTTAATGCTGACCTAGTAGTGCAAGTGTATGGATCGTCTCTAAGTAACAAACTCATCCTCAGTGGATAATGGTCCAATCTGTAGCTCTTACTAAGATTAGTCCCATCTAGACTTCAGCATGACTACTCATGTCATTATCTTAATGAGAGCTGGGGCACTTAATACCTTTCAGAAGGAGTTTAGGATCCTGTAGGAGCAGGGTCTCAGGATGTGAGCCTGAGAAGTGCTAAGCACCCATACTGCCTATTAGCCAGTACAAGTAACGATTGCTCATTTAGAGCTGAGCAACTCTTCAACCCTAGCAGTGAGACTCGATGTCATGGTACTCAGTCCTGCTCTCGCTGTATTCAGTGGCAGAAATACCACTGACTTCAGTGCAAGCACAACCTGGGGCATGACAACAGTTACAGTTCCTGATCCTACAAGATTCTGAGTGTAAAATGGGAGCTCAGCACCCCACAGATTTAAACTCTTGGCAAAAGCAACCGCAGTAAAAATTCAGTGCACATGCTTTGCATGCAGAAGATTCTGACTGTTAATGGAGTTTGACTCTGTTTCATGCAAGGTTGCTGGATTGGGAGTTAGGAAACGTGGCTTCTGTTACCACCTTGCCACTGAGCTGTAGTGTTGACTTTGGGCAAGTTGCATCACCTTACTGCGCAGCAGTCTCCCATCCATAAATGATGGATTTAATGACATTTGCAAATTGCTTGGCGATCTGTGGATGGAAAGAGCTATAATAGCTAAGTGGGAATAGTAGCATGGATTTTAAGTGGTATTATGTACATACATATTTCCAATCAGATACGAACGTCAGTTTCCTTCTGAAAAAACTCTTAAATCTCTCTCCCAATCTCCCTAAAACAATAATAGCTGATGACTTTGCTGCACACCCACTTCTTTTTCTACTTTACATTCCTCGCTGATCTAGTTTCTCTTTTTTGCACACACACAAGGTTTGAGAGACAGTTTGATGCAGCATTTATTTCTTTGCTGAGTGGAGATTATCCACAGTCGATATATGATGTAGAAATGAATTTACACTGCTTTTGCAGCAAGGAGAGGAGTATAACTCCCCCCCGCACACACACACCCCAATTGCTTTGTATCCTTAAAACCAAACCAAACCAAAAAATACCAACTCTCATTTTGTTAGGTGGAAAAAGGGAAGAGTTGCTCACTGCTCTAGTATTTAACATTTATTCTCAGATTTTAAATTTCACTTGCACTTCAGAACTACTCTGATTTACAATAGCTGAGGCTCTGGCCCATGGTACTTCTCAGTTTTAATACAAGTAAAGGATACTATAAAATATGTAAAGGATTTGTGCAACAGAACAAGGTGGAGAAGCTATGAATAATAGAAAAGGGCAAAAAAAAAGTTAACCTGTTCCTCATGTTTAAAATATCCAGATTAGGAAATCTCTTAACTTTACCAGAATATTAAACGGGAGAGCATTTAAAAAATGTCATGGACAGTTACTTACTGCCTGAAGAATAATCCCCCCCCTTGCCTTCTTTCATTAGCACTTCATTGCTTGCCCCCTAGCATTTAAAGCAGAGGTGTCCAAAGTGGCCTATAACAGTTAGGTCCAAGGTGTGCTTGGCAATGGTAATCAGAAAGCTGACTGGTGACGTGGTACTGGCTTTCCTCATTTCCTCCTGCTGAATTTCAGTAGAAGACAGCTCCAAATACGAGTGATACTTTCCTAATGTTAAATTTCCATGTAGCTGATTGCTGTAGTTGCTGTACAAGTGGGGAGGTGGCTTGCAGGACCGGCTCTAGGCACCAGCAAAGCAAGCACGTGGTTGGGATGGCACAATTCCAGGGGCGGCATTCTGGCCATCCTTTTTTTTTTTTTGCTTGGGCCATTGAGCTCTCAGAGCTTGGGGTGGCAAAAAACCTAGGGCCGGCGCTGGTGGCTTGCAAGACAATTTCCATGTTAAGGTGTGGTTTACACTATAAAAATGTTTGAGAACCCCTGCTCTCGGGGCTTACAGTTCTCCAACTTATTTGCAACTACCGTATCATCAGATATGAGTAAGTAAGAATGACATTCTGTTTATTAATCTATCTGTTGTGTGATTAAACCCCTCTTCTCTTATATGCATTATCCATTTTCTTCCTTTTTGTCCTCATTTGAAAGCTGGACAGTTTTTTTGGGTTGAGGTGCGGAGGGGCTACTCAGATGAGTTAGGATTCAAGGATTGTACCCGTATTTAGGGGTACATCTGGGTATTTCTGTGTAGCACTGGGCCATTAGTATTAACCTTTGCTTGTTCAGAAGTTCCCAACATTGTCTCAGAAATGTTGGGCTCAGTAACTTGGTAACTTAATAAAATAATTTCTTGGATTGTCATCTGGGGTCTGATTTGCCAAACCTTAACTGAGAGAAGTGATCCTTATTTACATATTTAAACTCATGGAAGTCTATAGTTATTGGGTAACAATACATGTTTTCAGGCATGTGAGTGAAAAGTGCTAAAATAAGTTCATTTATTTATTTAAGTATCACAGGCTTTTGAATACACAAAAATCCCCCTATAGCTCATAGATTTAACTCTTTTAAAATATCTCTTTTATTGCTGAGATGTCATTATGGAACCAATGATACATTTTTTTGTTCACCCAAGCCTCAATTCTATGGGAGATTTGGAGATAATGAAAGGATAAGACCCGATTCTGAAATAAGTTATTTTGGTGTAAACCAACAGAAACACCTCTGAAGTCATTAGGACTTCACCAGTATAAATGAGGAGAGTCAAGCCCAAGAGAACTGGTACAAAAACCTGGGTATTGCAGCTACAACACATGATGTGCTAAAACATTTTTGGTGA
The DNA here is from genome assembly GCF_015237465.2 of Chelonia mydas. Classification (NCBI taxonomy): domain Eukaryota; kingdom Metazoa; phylum Chordata; order Testudines; family Cheloniidae; genus Chelonia; species Chelonia mydas. The sequence continues at coordinate 19,169,327 of NC_051250.2, read as the reverse complement.
TCATGCTTGGATAAAAATTTCAGGCCTTACTGGGAGGACAAGTTACAAATGTATAGGCCCTGATGTTAAACCTGGCTTCTAAGAATAGTGTACTATTCATGCCCATAATTGTGTTCAAGAAATACCCAACTACCTTACTTTGGGTGGTAAAGAAGCGTTTAAACCCTGGTTCAGCTGCCAGGGCACCACATTTAAAAACCGAGGGGTAGATTTTCAAAGGCACAAAGAAAAGTTAGGTTTCCAGCTCCCATTGAAACTCAATGAGAATTGGCCTCCTACTGTGCCTTGGAAAATCTTCTCCTTTGGCTAGGGGCGGGCAAACTTTTTGGCCTGAGGGCCACATCGGGTTTCTGAAATTGTACAGAGAGACAGTTAGGCTGTGCCTTCCCAAACAGCCAGGCGTGGCCCGGCCCCTGTCCCCTATCCACCACCCACCCTCTCCCCGTCCCCTGACCGCCCCTGGACCCCATGCCCCTGACTGTCCCTGCTGCCCCATTCAACCCCCCCTCTCATTCCTGACTGCCCCCCTGGGACCGCTGCCCCATCCAACCACCCCTTCTCCCTGTCCCCTGAACGCCCCTGGAACCCCTGACCCTGACTGCCCCCTGCCGCCCCATCTAACCCCTGCTCTCCTTCCTGACTGCTCCCCCTGGGACCCCTGCCCCCATTTAACCCCCCTGTTCCCCACCCTCTGACCGCCCCGACCCCTATCCACACACCTGCCCTCGAACACCACTCCAAGCTCCCCTGCCCTCTATCCAACCCCCCTGCTCCCTGCCCCCTTACAGCACTGCCTGGAGCACTGGTGGCTGGCAGTGCTACAGCCGTGCCACCCAGCGCACCAGGACAGGCAGCCGGGACGCCCGGCTGGAGCCAGCCACGCCACCATGCAGCACGGTGCCCGACAGGAGCTCACAGCCCCGCCGCTCAGAGCACTGCGCTGGCGGCACAGTGAGCTGAGGCTGCGGGGGAGGGGGCTAGCCTCCCGGGCCAGGAGCTCAAGGGCTGGGCAGAAGGGTCCTGCGGGCCAGATGTGGCCCGCGGGCCGTAGTTTACTCACCTCTGGCTTAGGCCCTAGTACGCATTAAGGTGATGCAGTTAAGCATGTCCATGTAAATCAACCTTAAAGAGTAGTGAAGCAAAACTGAGTTTTGATTTTATGTTTGTTATAGTCCACAAAAGGGGAATAGTGCAATAATTAGCTTAAATTGATTCAGAGAGATTTCTATATCTACCTGAACGTCTCAAGATAAGCAGTGAGGTGCAACAGGATGGCATGTGGGAATATTGCATACTAGAATGATTAAAGGATTAGAAAACACGCCTTATAGCAATAGAGTCAAGGAGCTCAATCTATTTAGGGACTATAAATCTCCACATAGAGAATAAACATTGGATAATGGGCTCGTTAATCTAGCAGAGAAAGGTATAACGTGATCGAAGATAGCTAGAAATAAGGGGCACGTTTTTAACAGTGAGGGTAATTGACAATTGGAACAATTTACCAAGGGACAGGGTGGATTCTCCATCACTGATCATTGTTAAATCTAGATTGGATGTTTTTCTAAAAGATCTGCTCTAGGAATTATCTGGGGAAAATTCTATGGGCTGTGTCATACAGGAGGGCAGACCTGATGATCATAGTAGTCGCTTCTGGCCTTGGAATCTATGAATCCCTGTCACAAAAGAATGGTGGGGAGGAACAAACATACATGGCCAGGAATGAGGGCCTTTTCCTTTCTAATCTCGGTAGCAATGGTGATTCTCACTGTATTTCAGCAGAAGAGTGAACATAGCCCAACTGATGGGAAAAGAGGGTGAAACTGAAAAATGCCTCCCATCCTCCCAATACACCCTTCATATATCCATCCAGGACCTGACCAGAATCAAGCCTATAATTAGAAATTGGTTCCCATTACTTTATAAAGGCAGATAATTATAAAGCTTTACAGTTTACCTACACCAGGGCTCAATCCTACTTGTCTACATTCAAGACAAAAAAAATTAGAGGGCCAGATCATTGGCTGGTATAAATTGGTATCTAACTTCAATGGAGTATCACTGATTTACACCAGCTGAGGAGCTTGCCCAAAATATATGCTGCACAATTCAATAAAAGTGACATTTTCCTTGGCTCCTCCTCCTCCCATCTGTGTAACATGTCCATCTCTTTGGGGATTTTTCACTGCTGTGTCATTGTCTTTTGCATTAGGGGCACAAATAGTGCTTTCTTTTGAAAAGTATGATGGTCTCACAGTAAGTGGATCAGTTTTGTTCCCTCTGTTTGCAGTTACGCACGAGGTAGCTCTCGAAAAACTCTCAACGCCCACCGCAAGAATGTGAAATTTTAAAGTGGATATATTTGGAAAAAACAAAAAGGGAACTAATTTATCATCAATTGGCCAATTAACTTCCATGGGAACAGAACTCAGCCTAATTTCCCTTGACATAAAAAAGAGCAGGCTCAGAAATGTTATTAAATCTAATAGTTCTCATTCACAACATGGTAGGCATTCCTTTCGTTTGATCAGGTACACCATGGACCTGATCCTGATACTATTACCAAAGAAGGGCATAACCTGTCACTGAATCAATTCAGTGGGATTATTGATAAAGGTAATTACTCACATAAATATGGGAAGGAAGATCGAGCCCTTCTGTAGGTAAATCGTAAAGCTTTATAATTAACTTCCTTATATTCCACATTCTTTTTCAGAATATTTGGATTTTATTAGGTAAATGCAATTCTGCAGTTTTGCCACAAACATTATTTCCAAGCAAATATTAGACCTTACTCATTAATATAAAATTTCACACTATTAAATGTATTACAAAAGATGAAGTCATGCTCACATCTGGGCAGATGTTTATCAGTTGAACAAAAGTAGAAGGGAAAGACAGTTCCTCTTTCCATCAAGAAGGGAGTGTATTGCCCTTTCACTTTAATTTATAATGAAGTTATAGAAATCACAATCATAGTTGAAAATGGGCATTTTGCAAAAATTGCTGACATGGCAATTGCAAAGAATTAAAAGATAACTGTATCAAATTGCCTTTCTGGTCCTAAAATGGGCCAAATAGGTTAAGAAGCTGCATCCTTTAACAAGTTAATTCAAGAAAAAAACCTGAAAACATGTAGCTTTAAAGGTGACTTGCAAAGAAAAAAAACATTTTTTTGCCTTCTCTTGCTGCATTGTGATGTATAAACAAGGCATGGAAGTTTAATACCTTTTTCTGGCCCTTTTAAAAAAATCTTTGAGATAGCAGGGGTCTTTTCTGTCTTTGTCCAGCTGGGTGCAGGGTGTGTCAGATAGACCAGATAATCCAACATTTATGCAGTCTCCCTCATACAACCAATGAAATGGTTGCATGCAAATTAGCTGTAAAATAAGGGTGGTGATTGGTTGAATTACCTCTGATATCAGAATGGTCTAATACTTTTGGCGTGGTATAGCTTACTGTAGCTGTACACCACAGAGATGTAATTTGTAAAGTCAAAATGACAGATCTTGAAAATTGGATGGTAACAGGCTGTGAATTCCCATGACAATTCATCCGAGTGATATTCTGAACAGAAGTTCTCAGCCACTCTTGTAGCTGCCTCCATCATTTCACACTGACTCTACAGACAATTTAGGCCTCAGAGTAACACAGAGTCACATTACTGGAATCTTATCATATAGATTATTTATATTGCAGTAGAATAAGAGTCTGAACAAAGACCAGTCCAGGCACTTTATGGTTAAATAACGAAGAATATAGTCCTTCTCCCAGAGAGCTCACCATTTACGTGTTAGATAGGATGGTGGACAAAGCAAACAAGTGGATGGGAGGCTGAGGTTTCAATAAAACAAACAGTTTAGCAGAAAAGCAGAAACTGCCGCTTGTAATTGTATTACAAAACACAGTATCCTCATTCTAGCTACCAAATCTCTGCTGCATGACTCTGCACCTTTCATCCAGTGAGATTTCAGCCCACCCTCTGTTGCTGACATTACACCCCAATGTTTTGTTGTCTGAAAGGATCTGAACAGATATACTGAGGAAAGTAGAATCTTGATGTCACTTCCCAAACAGGCACTTGGATTGTTTGCTTATAGCATGCACAACCTCCAAATCACCATTTCCTGCCCATGGCAGAGCAGTGCCAAACTTTCATTATAAAGTCTGAAACCACATGAGTCTCACCTACTTTTGTGTTTTTTTGCAAACACCACTGAAATTGGTTAAAAATTTTGCTACCATTCACAAAACTCTTGAGCAAGCAGGGAACCTTTTTTCAAGCAAAAACTTGGGTCCATTTATGGTTTTGCAAAACATGGGAAATGTCCGACACAAACGTGTGAGAATACATCCCTTGAACTTTGGAAAAGTTTGGATCCAGATCTGAATGTAAATTCTGATGCTCCAGCACCTCTCGAACCATATGAAGTCTGTGATTTTACACTGGTATGAATGAGTTTTGCTTGGAGTTTTTGGGTTTGTTCCGATCAAAAATTCAAAGTGAGACTTGTGGGGATGTGAAGCCAATCAAATAAGAACTAAAGAAAAGTACCATACAAACCTCTTCTAGATACACCCTCTAGGCTATGCCTTCAGGGGGGATGGCAATGGGGGTGTTTTTACATAAAGAGAGCGATCTTAGTGTAAATTCTAGTGGTTAGAATCCACAAGTAGTTTCTCTGTGTAGCTAGTTGAGGTGAACCCTGGGTGTTGGGTAATGGGTTGACCATGACTAGCTACACTGACATAAAAACTGCTTGTATCTTGTCTCCACTAGGATATTACATTGAATTAACTATTTCAATGCAAAAAGGATGTCTCTTTTTGCAGTGAAGATTTTGAAGTGAATAGCTTCTGTTTTGTACAGATCTCTCTCTCTATCCAGACAGTGTATAAACTTCATCAGATAACTCTTTTCCACTGATCTTCCAGAATTTCTCAAGCTTTTTTTTTTTTGCGGCCCACAAAATTCTGAAAATTAAAGATAACTTTTAAAGATTATAGTGCCGCACCAGTGCAGAAGAACAACCAAATTTCTAATTGAATTAGCAGTTTGAATGAGATGTTGGATAATGTGCTTGAATACCATGCAAGTAGTTAGTACAGAAGTCCTTTATGCAGGTAGATTGCTTTCGTGTTGTTGGTTCTTGCCTTCTCCCACCCACGTTTATATTGTAATGGTAAATGTTTCTAGAACACCTGGGAAATTAGTAATAATCTTTCCATTGGCTCCAGTTGACTTCAGTGGATTTTGGATTCGGCCCTCATTGGCCTGAAAGTCTCATTTGTTCCCAATCTGAAGTCCTGCTCTGAAGGCAAAAAATATATAAGAAAGATCCTTCCATTAAAAAAAAACAGTAGAACACATGAACCTTAGAAGTGTGTGTGTGTGTGTCTCTCTCAGATAATGGGGATGAAATGTACTACTAAGAAGTTCCACTCAAAAGGTCCCAGAAGCTATCCTATGAAAGAGCAGCTATCACCATTTTTTCCTCAATTAACTAGTATGTTTATTCCTGGGATCTCTGGAGTAAAAGCTCCCTGTCTTATCAAGATTATAAATATATGTAAGGCAATAGACAGGGCCTGCAAATCAGTAATTCCCACTGACAAAATCTTTCTGTTGCAGTTGGGACTGCGATATTATATAATGTCAATTTATAGTGACAATTAAGAATATGTTACTGAAGCCTGTTTTCACTGTAAAGTCCCCTTGGATTGTATGCCTTTTAAATCTTTCAGCATCTGTATCCCAAAAGACATTGCTCTCAGGGAAAGGATTTAGTGATTATAAATGTAGCAAAGGATGAAAACTGCTGGAAGACTCCAGAGCAGCAAATAATGAGTTTTTAACCAGGATCCTGTGTAATTCAAAGGATTTACACTGCCCACAGAACTGAGGTCATGAAATCTTTTCTTTTTAAGTTTATAGCCACTATTACTTACTGTTTAAGTCCAGATATGATGGTCTATCCCTCTCAATTGCTTTCTTTAGGAAAGCAAAGCTCTGTTCCCTTCTCTAGGAGTTGCTTCCTCCAAGTGTGTAATCAGAGAACAGGCTGGCCAGCTGTGGCAATGGGGCAAGAATTAACGTAAGGGCAGTGTTTGAAGTGAATAACTTTCAGGGGGGAAGAGATAAAGTCCTGGTGGTGGTGTGTGGGGCGGGGGGGGGGGCGGTGTCAATGTATCATCACCATAGGATTTTAAGAGGAAAAAACTATGCCATTTGGTACAGTCCAAAGGCAAAAAATGTGCTCAGCAGAAGTGTCTTTGAGGCAGGAATACAAGGCATGTCTGGAAGGAATGTTTTAGTGCTGTACTGTCCAGAGAGAGGAGCAAATGCCACCACAGGCAAGGACAATCCCTTTCTGTTCAACCACTGGTTAAGAGAGAACCTTGGACTCTTAAGGACAGTCTGTGATATACAGCCTGACTGCCAGAGACGTGAGCCTGGGTTTATTGACGGGAAATTGACCCAGGACTGGTTACTTCACTGGAAAAGGTTCCAGATATCTGAGTCTGTAGTATCTCTAGTATCATTGTCAAATATTTCTGACAAGGGATGCATGTGTATGTAATGCCTGCATTATGGTTGTCCCGATATGAGTGGGAGGTAAAGGTGCGGGGAGCACTGTATGCACACATGCAGGGCAGCTGGAGTTTGGCTGGCTGCTGGGAAGCACAATGTGTGGGATCAGCTAGGGATGCTGGCAGTGCTGGTGGTCCCATAGGGTGCATGTCTGAGTGGCTGTGAGCCTGTCTGTCGACAAGCCAGCAGTTCTGCCTAGGGTGTGCTAGCTGTCCCTGGTGTAGCAAGTCTTGCATCCAGTGCCCCAGAGATGTGAGACCTTTAGAACGAAATCATTTCAGGAACCATTCTAATGGCAGGGCACTTCCTCCCTCTCCCCAGCATGGATCAGCTTCATGAGAGGCAAAACAGAATCTACAGAGCCCAGTTCTACCCTCTGATAACTCTGGGAACTCTTTGTCCTTCTCTGCCTCACGGCGGGGTCTCTGTGGGACTTAACTCATTAATAGTTGTTTGGCAGGGGGGATACATTTTTTTCGTAAACAGAACACAATGAAAAATACAGTATGACATAGCCGTAACATGTTAAGGTGGGGTCATGGGGGTAGCAGTCGTGAAACAGGAGAAGACATACATGAATAGGGAAGGACAGGACCGTGAGAAGAGGAAAAAGAGGAGAGGGTATTAAGTCATTGGCCCTTACTCAATGATTTCAACCTCCTCTATGATAGTTTGCATGGATTGATGGTCCCAAGGTCACTGCGTCAGATGAAAACAAGACATTTTGACTGTCTCTTTGAAAGAGATCTGGCTATAGTGCTATATATAGCAAATAAGAAGTCCCATTGATTTCATTTTGCAAACAATGATCACAAGCTATTCTGACTTCCTACTATTACTCAATATTTATTGTAAGGTATTGTTCAAAGTAACTTGTTGAAGATGATGCAGACACAGGGTACAATCCTGCTCACATTACTCATATACACACATTCCCATTGACTTCAATGTAAGCAGAATGCTATTTGTACTTGTAAACTCAGGCTCTCTGGCTTCAAGACAGAGAATAACTATGAAAAATAAGATTACAGGTGGTCTGAGTGAGATGAGTGAGTGGTTTCATCCAGTTCTTAATAGTCAGATACAGTGAGCCTTGAAAACCAGTTGTCACCAACTGGCATTCTTGTTTGTGATCTCAGCAGAGAGGACTAGAACCGAATGTGCATGGAGACATTTTCTCTTTTACCAACCATCCCTGTAGATCAGTGTTGGGGTCCCTTAGCAGGGCAATCTGTCACCTTTCACGAGCACAGCATTAATGGTGAATAAACCTGTGTGTTCAATTGACAGAGTGTAGTTAAATGATTGTTGCTACTGCATGTGAGACTGTAATGGGAGTAATTAATCACGTTTCCTCCTTGGAAAAGTTCTAATCTGATCAAGTGTTTATAAAGCATCCCTTTTCAGGCTGCTCAGCTGAGAAAATATAGCCTCAATTTACCTAGATAGATAACCTACTAAAAAGAAAATCGTAGAGAGAAGTGCATACTTTGTGGCATACAAAACAATAGCAATAATAGTGTTTTACTAGATAGAATGTCTGAAATAAAAAATACAAGGCATTAAAAGGTGTCTTTGTTTGGAAACAATATTAAGAAACACCAGTATCATTAGCCCCTACCTGTTTCCCTTTCATGATTACTGCCAGATACACCACACCTTTGGAGATGGTACCTTTTCACTCTCGTCACTGCTTTGCTGCTTGCCAGTTGGGAATGGGTGCTATCTGAGGAGAAATCCTTATGAGCACCCTTTAGTTATATTAACAGGGTGGTGATTTAATAATCGCAAATGACTGAGAGAACTTGGCTTAGGGAAATAAATAGCCTAATAAAAGAAGAGTAAATAAACAAGATATTAGCATATCCTTTTTGGAAAATGGGGTCAGCTTCTGAAGTCAAAGTGTGTCAGCCTTTTGCTTGTAGTCATTACTCGGAGGTAGCAGCTTTAGAAGTCTGGTGTTTATCCTCACCGATTTATCTTGCTGAAGACATTAACCTCTGACATGCAAGAGTACAACAACCATGTATTAAGCACAGGGACAATGAGGGAAAAAACACATTGAATCCTGTGATGCCTTTCATATACTAGAAGACTAAAAATGGCCATGTGCCTATGGTACAATTATAAAGGGCCTATGCATTAGAGAAGAACTTATGAATGTAAAAGACTCATGTTTTGATGAAGAAACGTGAATTATATTAGAGCAGCTTACAGGGTATTATGCTCTTCCTGGAAGAGCAATGCTTGCTCCTCCCTCCCCATATCATTAGTTCCTCCTATTGTGACGTTGTGTGATTAAAATATAACCATGCAAATCATTATTGCTACCACTGCTATATAATGGCAGCAAATCTTATACAAGATATAACTCATGGCCAGAAAGGGTTAAACAGCTTGCAGGCTGAATGACCCAAAGCTCACCTTTAAAGTCATGGTAAAAAGGTATGCGAATGGTAATGAGGGTCATTGTATGGCTAGGTAGGCTAGAACTTTGAAAGGCAAACCTGTATTGTTAGAAGTGATACTAATTGTGGGTATCTTTGTTGCTAGCATGTAAACAGACCATTTCTGTCTGTCACTATAACTATTAATTCAGAGATCAAAAGGGAATATTAACATTTAGATGAATCTTGGGTAAAATAATGTCATTGTCTATATGTCTCTTTGAAGTTTGTAATAGACTGCCTAATGGATAAATTGCCCTATGTTAATTTGTGTAACTAATTACTGGTGGTGGTTAGAAAGCAAAAGGTTACATCAAAAGCCTATTGTTTAACTAGAACTGTGTGATCAAGTGGATGCTAGAACACTGTATAAAAAGACCCTTGGGTCCTGATCCTGGTCATCTCAGATTTGTTTAGGCTTCATCGGGGAAGTTTGAGTCACAAGACTCCGGTCCCAGTTTCATAGATACTAAGGTCAGAAGGGACCATTATGATCATCTAGTCCGACCTCCTGCGCAACGCAGGCCACAGAATCTCACCCACCCACTCCTGCGATAAACCTCTCACCTATGTCTGAGCTATTGAAGTCCTCAAACCGTGGTTTAAAGACTTCAGGGAGCAGAGAATCCTCCAGTAAGTGACCCGTGCCCCATGCTACAGAGGAAGGCGAAAAACCTCCAGGGCCTCTTCCAATCTGTCCTGGAGGAAAATTCCTTCCCGATCCCAAATATGGCGATCAGCTAAACCCTCAGCATATGGGGAAGATTCACCAGTCAGATACTACAGAAAATTCTTTCCTGGGTAACTCAGATCCCACCCCATCTAACATCCCATCACAGGCCATTGGGCCTATTTACCATGAATAGTTAAAGATCAGTTACCAAAATCACGTTATCCCATCATACCATCTCCTCCATAAACTTATCGAGTTTAATCTTAAAGCCAGGTAGATCTTTTGCCCCCACTGCTTCCCTTGGAAGGCTATTCCAAAACTTCACTCCTCTGATGGTTAGAAACCGTCGTCTAATTTCAAGTCTAAACTTCCCAATGACCAGTTTATATCCATTTGTTCTTGTGTCCACATTGGTACTGAGCTTAAATAATTCCTCTCCCTCTCCGGTATTTATCCCTCTGATATATTTATAGAGAGCAATCATATCTCCCCTCAACCTTCTTTTAGTTAGGCTAAACAAGCCAAGCTCCTGGAGTCTCCTTTCATAAGACAAGTTTTCCATTCCTCGGATCATCTTAGTAGCCCTTCTCTGTACCTGTTCCAGTTTGAATTACTCCTTCTTAAACATGGGAGACCAGAACTGCACACAGTATTCCAGGTGAGGTCTCACCAGTGCCTTGTATAACGGTACTAAAACCTCCTTATGTCTACTGGAAATACCTCTCCTGATGCATCCCAAGACCGCATTAGCTTTTTTCACGGCCATATCACATTGGTGGCTCATAGTCATCCTATGATCAACCAATACTCCAAGGTCCTTCTCCTCCTCCATTACTTCTAATTGATGCATCCCCAGCTTATAACTAAAATTCTTATTATTAATCCCTAAATGTACGACCTTACACTTCTCACTATTAAATTTCATCCTATTACTATTACTCCAGTTTACAAGGTCATCCAGATCGTCCTGTATGATATCCTGGTCCTTCTCTAAATTGGCAATACCTCCCAGCTTTGTATCATCCGCAAACCTTATTAGCACACTCCCACTTTTTGTGCCAAGGTCAGTAATAAAAAGATTAAATAAGATTGGTCCCAAAACTGATCCTTGAGGAACTCCACTGGTAACCTCCCTCCAGCCTGACAGTTCACCTTTCAGTAGGACCCGTTGTAGTCTCCCCTTTAACCAATTCCTTATCCACCTTTCAATTTTCATATTGATCCCCATCTTTTGCAATTTAACTAATAATTCCCCATGTGGCACGGTATCAAACGCCTTACTGAAATCTAGGTAAATTAGATCCACTGCGTTTCCTTTGTCTAAAAAATCTGTTACTTTCTCAAAGAAGGAGATCAGGTTGGTTTGGCGCGATCTATCTTTTGTAAAACCATGTTGTATTTTGTCCCATTTACCATTGACTTCAATGTCCTTAACTACTTTCTCCTTCAAAATTTTTTCCAAGACCTTGCATACTACAGATGTCAAACTAACAGGCCTGTAGTTACCCGGATCACATTTTTTCCCTTTCTTAAAAATAGGAACTATGTTAGCAATTCTCCAATCATACGGTACAACCCGTGAGTTTACAGATTCATTAAAAATTCTTGCTAATGGGCTTGCAATTTTGGGTGCTAATTCCTTTAATATTCTTGGATGAAGATTATCTGGGCCCCCCGATTTAGTCCCTTTAAGCTGTTTGAGTTTCGCTTCTACCTCAGATATGGTAATATCTACTTCCATATCCTCATTCCCATTTGTCATGCTACCATTATCCCTAAGATCCTCTTTAGCCTTATTAAAGACTGAGGCAAAGTATTTGTTTAGATATTGGGCCATGCCTAGATTATCCTTGACCTCCACTCCATCCTCAGTGTTTAGCTGTCCCACTTCTTCTTTCTTTGTTTGCTGGTACGGCCTGAATATGATATTTGGACTATAACCTAGGAACTATTTCTGAAAGAACCCTTTGCAACTACAAAGCTCACCATCTCTGCTATGAATCTGAATCTTAAGAATTGAACTCATGTCTGTACATACATTGATCTTTTAACCATTCTCTTTCTCTTTTGTTTTTTAATACATTTTAGCTTAGTTAATAAGAATTGGCTGTAGCATGTATTTGGGTAAGATCTGGAATATTCAATAACCTGGGAGGTAATGTGTCCGATTCTTTGGAATTCGTAGAACCATTTCTTTTATATGATGAAATAAGATTTTCAGAAATCATCATATTTGATACAGGTACCTGGATGGAGGCCTGAGGCTGGATCACTTTAAGGGAATTGTGTTGTTTGCACTTCAGAGTAACTAGAAAGGTAACAAAGAAGCTGTTTTATCTAAGTATTGGAATCTATCCAGTTTCCAAATCTAAGTATTGGAAATCTAAGTATTGGAATATCTACCAGTTTTATGGGGATTGTCTGCCCCATTCTTTGCAGTTCACCCTAATTGAGTGACCACAGCTGGCCCCCACTGGGATCCCAGTCGCACAGTGGTACAATTATAAAGGGCCTATGCATTAGAGAAGAGCTTATGAATGTAAAAGACTCATGCTTTGATGAAGAAAAGTGAATTATATTAGAGCAGCTTACAGGGTATTGTGCTCTTCCTGGAAGAGCAATGCTTGCTCCTCCCTCCCCATATCAATAGTTTCCCCCTATTGTTTATACATCTGATAATATTGGGGAAATTATTCTCATGGTCTTCCCACCCACTTTCCCCAACTTGGGGGCCTTGATTAGGCACAGCCATCCAATAGTGCTGGAGAAGCTGAACTTTTGATGCCATGCTGCTGAGAAAATCAATGAGCATCTGTGATGGGGTGTACTTACCCTGCAGCAGCCCAGAAAGGGTTAACTCTGCTTTACAGGCTGAGGAAGCCCCACCCCTCAGACTCTTCTGGGCATGCTCAACCTGGAGGCGGACTATAAAAGGAAGCAGCCCAGCTCAGTCTAGGCAGGTTGCTGAAGGGAGAGGACGCAGACTGCAGGCTCTCCCCAGGGAGAGTCTGCAGGCCCTGACCCCAGGAGCAGGGCATGTAGAGGCTCAGACAGACTCCAGAATGACTGATGAGCCCCAGGAAGAGACCATACCGGAGGGAGCTAGGCCATTGCAGACCCGGGGGAAACGTGGAGCTTCACTGAGGGAGAAAGGGGAGGAAGCAGCCCAGGAGACTTAGAATCTTCTCTGGTGAGTGAAAGGGGGAACTGGTCAGTGTGTTTTAGGGAGGATCCCCGCTGACTCGGTGGTGAGCACCCCCACCACTGGGACTGCCCTGAGCAAAAGGGCCGCGTACAGACTCTCTGGCCACTAGGCCGCGCAGCCACATTTGTAGTCAGTGTCACTGACATAGGACCTGACAAACTGCTATTCAGTTCTTTTTCCCTTCTTCCCCCCATATGTGACCCGGTCCCTGTGATGGGGTGTACCTACCCCACGACAGCATCCAAATCTGGTGTGGAGATACAGGGACTCCAGGTACATAGCTCTACCCATGTGCTGAGCCCCAGTGTCGGGTGTGGGTGGGGGGTAGATCTACCCCAGGGTGCAAGCTGCTGGGGAGAGTGAAATCCATTCTTTGTATGGAACAATCAGGGATCTGTATGGGCACAGATTACGTCTTTATTTGCATCTGGTTGATTTTCTCACACAATCAACACCTCTAAACCAAATTGCAAGTGTCAAAGGGACTGCAAGTAACATTCAGGTTCCTGACCTTATGAACACAGAGTATGGTCCTGTCCTGAACCTTGTACCCTCTGCACAGGGGGTGTAAACTGCTAGCACTTTGCACTTGTCTTACAAAGGTATAAATGATGACACAATGTGCGGGGCGGGGGAGAACTGGGCTCCATTAATCAATACCAATGTGAACAAGATCTGACTACAGGGAAGAGAGTGAACCTGACTGTAACTGTCACTGGAGAAATGTAAGTAAGAAAGCCCAAGCCTTGCCAGTGTAGGGACTGTTGTTGAATGCCATCTGAAAGCCAGATCATCAGCTGCTGAAAATTGACCTAACATCACTGCCTGCAGTGGTGTGATGCTGATTACATCAGCTGAGGATCTGGCCTGACGTGAAACAATGTTTTAAAACATCCTTGTTTGTTGAAAGTTATTGCTTAGAAATTGCCTTTAAAAAACAAGCAAACTATAAACTGAGCCTTTGTAATTTAAACTCTGCGTCCTACATTCCAGCTTTAACAATTAAGACAAAATTTACTTTCCTAATATGCTTATAAAAATATTGGGCCTATGACAGCGTTGTGTACTAACAGGAGAAATGTGATTACAGGGTCTCTTAAACGAATAAATCTGCTCTTACGAAGTTTATACACATTTCACAGTGATTTCTTTTTAAGGGTTAGTTTAGATTTTGCTTGTCAATTAAAAAAGCCCATGATAGTAAGTTTCTGAAATGTTCCCTTTGGCACACATTGTGTATCCATTCTGCAAAAAACTTGTCTCTGCTATTTGGCTGTTTTTCTGAATGAACATGTCCAACATGGAATCTCTTCAATATCGGGAACATGATCCAAAGACCATCAAAGTCAGTCAGAGTCTTTCCAGTGACTCCAGTGGGCTGTGGCTCAGGCCCTTTGTCCCAGAAATATCCAGTGAGCACAGCTGGTAAACTCTGGATACTAGTGGATCTTCAGAAAGAACTGTAGGCGAGACTGATAATTATTGTTAAAAGGATCAGTTATTCTTTCCCTGATCGCTCTAATTAGTCTCCATTCTCTCCATAATTCACTTTCTTAGCCCAGTTTTTTCTCTCAGAAAGTCTAAGGCTGGTCTTCTTCCAAACAGCACTATTCCTAGTATTGCTTCCTATTTCCCTTTCCAAAATACTGTGTTTCCCCAGAGCCCTGTTTGGTTTATGTGACATGTATAATGGAGAAACAGTCAAAGGATGAAACATCCTTTCCTCCCCCCTCCCCCCCAATCCTGCTAACATCCAGAGAAAAATGTGTGTGTTAAATGAAAGTGAGTCAGTGACATCTGTCTCTTAATTAAAGTGGACGGTTGGAGTCTGTTATACCCACAAGAATTTATTATAAGAGAAGCAGCCTGAAGGAGTAACATCAACACACTCATTAGGAACCATAAAAAGGTGTTAATTAGGAAATGTGTGATCCTACCATCAGACCAATTTGGGGAAAAAAGGTGAATAATATGGAGATGAGCTGCCAGTAATATAATATATCATAATTATAGTGCACATTGCACTGGCATTAATGGCAGTGGGGTAGCAGGATGGGATGCTGGTTAATTCACATTAATGTCAAGTCAGGCAGTTAAAATTTTAAAAAGTAAATGAGGAAGTCTGTTTGACTCTGAGCAGGCAATTAACATTCACTTTCTTTCCAAACTCCTCCATTAACAGCCTTGAAAAAACCACTTGTGTCTGACAGGAGAAGAGACATCTGAACTGCCCAATAACGTAAGTAGCAAACTAACTAGCAGGACTTCAGCTAGTATTATTGGCATAGCTGTGACATAACTGCATATTACACTCTGTAGCAGGTTCATTATGCTAAGCAAGCAAATACAGTCGCTGACCTGCAGTGTTTATAAACTGAAGTCACAAACAGAAAAGTAGCAGTTCGGTGTGTGCACGTCCGCAGAGGCAGGAGTGGTTTCAAAAGAGACTTGAAGAAGGGGATGGTACTTGTAGGATCGCAACTCTTCTACACCATGAGATTAGACAGATAGAGTTTAGAGATAGTGAAAACTCCTGCTTAGATCTCTTCTAACTAAATTAAAGGTACAGAATTTTCCTTGTCTTCGCCAACCAAAACAACAAGAATAGGATTTGGTTCAATGAAGAGTTTATTAATGTTAGGGATGTGCAAAGATAAAAGGCCAGAGATGACAAACTCTGCTGTAGGTGGCTTAAAATTTTTTAATCAGAGTCTATGGCTTCTTAAAATGATTACTTTTTAAGGGGAGGCAAACAAACCCAGACCATGTACCCCATACCTGTGAGCATTCCTTCCAATTTGAGGCCCTCTGTAGATAGCTAGTTTTGGCCCCATACTAATGCTGCCCTTTGTTCCCACATTCAGTTGCTTGTTTGTGGAATTGTTGCTGAAAAAACAAGTGAGGATGTGCTTTAGTCCATCCATATGTGTAACACGCTTTAAAGTGTGGGTCATATCTCCCCTCTAGCACCTCATCCACAGAAGATAAGAGCCTATTATTGGAGCCCACGTAATGGAGTTGCTCCTTTTGTTCATGCAGTAGTGTTCTGTGCTTTAGTGCTTAAGGTCCAAGATTCAAACCCTGCTGGCTACCCACTTGGAGGGTCATTACACATGCTCAGGTTCAGAATGATTATGTAGTCAAGGGAGTTGCCTGGATAGTCGCAGACCAAGACAGCGTCAGCATCCAAGTTGAAGATATAAGCCGCTTGCAGTAAATCTTGCAGGACACATTTTCTTTCTGGGCTGCAGGGTGGGGGAGCCCTTCCTTCTCCACCTCACAGCCAGCTGGGCCCATGTGCTTCAGTAAGTTATGCTGGGCTCGGTAGAGAGGATGACACTGAGATATTTTCATATCTGTGGGGCAGGGTGGCTTTGTGCAGCTCAGGTTTCCCAAACAGGCCTCTGGTGGCATCTTTGACTGATATAATTTCCTGCGGTCTAATGAAATTTCCAAAGTTTGCTGGGATAGAAAATTGTTTCATGAGAGCCTTTAAAGCAGCATTAAAAGGTCCTGCAGGAGGGCTGGCATTCTGCTAGAGACATTGATGATAAATGATGCCGACACACAACAGCAAGGAGACTGTCCTGTAGACACGTATCTGCACACAGGGCTTACAGTATTTAGATACACCAGTATCTATGCAGTCTTGTGTTTGAGCTTTCCAGTTTATTTTGCTTCTCTCTAAATTAAAAAGGTACTGGTAGGAAAAAGAAGGCCTAAATTTTCTCCCAGTTATGTCTGTTTTACATCGGTGTAAATCCATTGTCCTCAACTGAGTTATTCCTGATTTACACCAGTGGCAATGTGTGAAAAATTGGGCCTTGGGTGATTAGAGAAGGAGATGAGGGGCTTGATTCCGATTTACCTCTCATGTACTCCAATGTAGATCAGAAGTTGCTCCATTAAGCTCAATGTGAAACTGGTATAAGGGAGAGGAGAATCGGAACTTCCTGGGATCTATGCCCAGAGCTGACTCTAACTTGCAGTGGTTCGGATCTGCCACTCCTTCTCACGTTGAGTAGTACCTCATTCTGCAAGGGCTCCTATTGATTTCTATAGGAGTATTTGAGGATTAAGATTCTACTCAAGGTGAATTAGGGCAGCAGAAAGTTGACTTAAGTGAACTTGGACAAGTCCACGTAATTGCTTGAACCTCAGGCTACTCAGCTATAAAATTAGGTTACTGCCTACCTCAGTGGTGTGCCATGAGTTGAAATTAATGTTTGTTAAGGTAGATGGGCCATGTAGTATAAATGCAAAATAATACCACAGCTCCCAGAATCAGATGGTTTTGAAAGAAGATGCTTTAGAGAATTCTGTGACATGCCCCAAAAGTCTATAGAAGATTTATTATCATTCTTGGCTGGATACCAAGGTTATTACCTTTGCATCTCTGGTAACTAGGGATGGGTTTGAATCAAACCTCTGGAGCTTTAGGGTTGTTCAAAATCTAACTCAGGTTGAATCTTAGTTTTCCAAATAGCCCATCTTTCTAACTGCCCTCCTCCCACCCCAAAATGGATTCAAACCCCCTCAAAATTTGGGTTCTGTTAATGGTTACTCACACAGTTCGATCATGCTTTTCCAAGGACCTATTGCGTAACCTTGGGCAAATGTCAGTGCATCTTTCTCCTCCTACCCTTTGTGTTGTCTATGTCAGTGCTACTCAAAGTGGTGGTCCGTGAGCCATCAGCTGCCGGTCTGTGCACACATTGGAAAAAAAAATTGCTGGTCCCCCACATCAGATAGCTTGAGAAGCACTGGTCTATGTAATTGTAAGCTTTTTGGGGCAGAGACTCTCTTACCATGTACCTGTATCCTGAGCCTGCTTGGAGCCTCTAGACACTACTGGAATACCAATAGTAAATAATACTGGGCCTGATTCTGCTCTCATACACACTCAGTAAATTAGGAGTTACTCTATTGAAGTCAAAAGAAAAGGAGTACTAGTGGCACCTTAGAGACTAACCAATTTATTTTATGCATCCGATGAAGTGAGCTGTAGCTCACGAAAGCTCATGCTCAAATAAATTGGTTAGTCTCTAAGGTGCCACAAGTACTCCTTTTCTTTTTGCGAATACAGACTAACACGGCTGCTACTCTGAAATCTGTTGAAGTCAATGATGTCACAAAGGTGTTAATAAGGAAAAAAGCAGATGTCTGTTAGAACTGGTCAAAAGTGGTAGAGAAAATAATTTGCAAAAATTATATGTAAATGTGTCATTAGCTAAACCGACTCTAATGAAATCACAGGCACAAAGGACTTGATTCAGATCCTGTGTCCTCCACTGTTACCCCAATATTGCTTGTTCAGCTTTGGTAGAATATGTGCCGATTTACATCTGTGTGATCAAAATCAGAATCTCACTGAATTTTTCTCTGTGTTTTTCCATACAATATCTTTCCACACTACAGCTAGCTGGTTCTAGCTAAACATATATTTATACATCTAACCCATACTTAGCAGCTACAAATCCATACTGCTGAGAGAATAGAGAGCTGGGTTAGCTGCCAGTGAGCTAGTCTCTTCTGCATTGTTTTATGAATCAATACCATTCCCCTCATGTCTCCACCCAGTGTGCTATGACTATGACATCTGTGTCAAATGTCAGGACAGGATTTTCCAGGGTTGCTGCTGGTGAGAAGAGGCAGAAAGATCTGTTACAAATGTACAGGGAAGTGCATAATTCAGACTCAAAATGTTTGTATTTCATCAAGAACCAGCCCAAACAAAAATAGGGTTTTACTAACAAATATCAGTAAATGTTTCCATTATTTACATTTTCATTGACAACTGTTCTTTGTTTAAATCCAAGCGTTCCCTCCCTCAAACGTCACAGCATTGGGATAGTGCAGGTGAACTTGAAAGTGAAACTGCCTGGAAACGAAAGTGAAATTGACAATTGTATGTTAATTCTCCAGGTTTAAGGTATATAGAGCAAACAAATCAGCACTGATAGAGGAAAGGAAATGGTTTGAAGAAGTCATTCAGTTTTAATGCCATCCTCCCCATCGCTCAGGCCCATAACGGAGAGGATCATCTTTGACTTGTTTCTATCTTGTCCCCAGGACATCCAGAAAATGCTCAGAACTTCCCGCTTCTTCCAATTCAACACTTTTAAGAACTAGCCTCTTCATCCAGGCCCTAGTTATTGCCTGTTTGGATTGTTCTTTGGTCTCTCAGTCACCTATGTTGCCCCCCTTCAGGCCACACAACATGATGCTGTCAGGGTAATCATCCTTAGCAATCACTCTGGCCATGACACCTCCCACACACACTTTTTGCTTCTCTCCACTGGCTTCTCTTCTACTACTGCAAGCCAAGCTTCTTGTTGTGAGCCTCAAGGTTTTTCACAACCCTGTCCCTTCTTACTCATCTGCTGTTGTCCCTTTCATACCCCTGCTCCCATCTCCTCCACTCTGCCAACTATGCAGGCCCCCTTTCCGCACATTTCTCCCATGGCCCTCTTTGCTTCATCAGCCATACTACCCCTTATGCATGGAATGTCCTCCCTCGTCTGGTCTGAAAGTACCCTTTTCTCTTTCAAATCCACCCACAATGCCCATCTCTACTGCAACACCTGCAATGCTTTGCCCACTAATAATGGCTAAGGAGCTGGGTGGTTGGGTATAGTACATTTTGTGCTTATAAAAGAATAACTTTGTATTTATCCCACAGCCTTGGTCTGTTGCCTGTCTTCTGAGGCTGAGTTTTCTCCGACATTGGCTGTATCTTCCTGGGTATATAAACAGTGGCTATCATGTTGTGGACAGTGGAAATAAATCTTAATAACTTCTATGTATAATTCCACACATTTTCCCCATCAGTAACATATGTAGGTTGGAAAGGCATCCTGCTGTACCATTAATTCTGCCATTTAAGTGCTACTAACTGTATCCAAAGAAGCTCTGTTCTCCAAATGAAAAAACTATGGCCATTACTCAGTCTCTCAATTCCTGTCCCTCAGCAAAAATTAAGCTGCTCTTTTATAATTGAACAAGTGTTTTTTCACTTGCTAAACATGCTACTTTGTATTAAGATTTAGTCCTGCTTTGTCTGCTTCCGAAAGGGAAAATAACGCTAGCGTAATGTAATGGAGCAGAGTTATCTTCCTCCAGAGATAATTACTTTGAAGATAATTACATCTGAAAAAAGGGCCATTGAAACCTTGCAACTTATTTTTCATAGGGATGTGTATGTGTGTGTGTGTGTGTGTGTGTATGTGTGTCTTCCCAGCACAGCTTTGTTCCACTTTTGCTTGTACCACACAGACAACGAGAACATAGAGTTTGACAGACTGGATCAGACCCATTTTCCATCTAGTTCAGTATCCTGTCTCCAACACTCATCAGCACCAGACACTTCAGGAAAAGGGGCAAGAAACCCTCCAGTAGGCAGCTGTGCAGTAATCTGCCCGCAGAGAAAGTTTCCTCCTATCCCCCAATACTTAGAGGTTGACATATGCCAATACACAACTTTTGAGTTAAACTATGTCTTGTTGGATCAAATATTAGTTTTCAGCTTTATGAACTAGATTCCTGAGATCTGCTGCACTGGTGTAATTCTTTGTAACTCTGTTGATTTTCAGCAGAGTAACTGCAATGTTATATTTACAGGTTTCAGAGTAACAGCCGTGTTAGTCTGTATT
Source organism: Chelonia mydas (assembly GCF_015237465.2). Taxonomy (NCBI): domain Eukaryota; kingdom Metazoa; phylum Chordata; order Testudines; family Cheloniidae; genus Chelonia; species Chelonia mydas. The sequence goes on along the minus strand of NC_051250.2, from coordinate 19,148,758 downwards.
CGCAACAAGAAAAGGAGTACTTGTGGCACCTTAGAGACTAACCAATTTATTTGAGCATGAGCTTTCGTGAGCTTGAGCTGTAGCTCACGAAAGCTCATGCTCAAATAAATTGGTTAGTCTCTAAGGTGCCACAAGTACTCCTTTTCTTTTTGCAATGTTATACTAGCACACGTGAAATCCGAATCTGGACCAAATTCTTCCAAAGAGAACATGAACATATAGTCTGTGATAGTTTTTTTTTTTTTTTTTTTAAACCTCACTGCTCTTCTCCTTTGCAAAAGCAAATTCTGAGGTGGTTTTTCTTTCACGCTCTTCAGTTCCACAGCTTATATACTGTTAGCCTCACTGCCAAATGAAGTACCTCAGTCAAGCAAGTGCTATTCTTAATCAGACCAAGCATCCCAGGGAATTCAGCTATTTCCTTTTGGACAATGAGAAGCCATTAGCAGGTTCACAACATTTTGCCCTTATTTAATTACGCCCCAGGGAGAAGATTGAGCTTACAGGCTTGCTGAATTCTAAGGTGACCCAGTAAAGACTCCAGGCATGAAGGCTTCTTTTTAATATTTCATGCCAAGTCCTAGCAGCAGCCTGCAGTAGAAGAGGTTTCAGTTTCACTCAGTGCACATGTACAATGACTTCTGTTCATTGCCACAGAAATAGCCATTTCAGAGGCTAGCGTACAAAACCATGAAATGTGTATTAGCTCTTTGAGGTCCAGCGACTCTTCCTAAAGCGGGAACGCAGTCAGATTTGGATATGATGGTGGGAGGTTTGCCTTTATTCCCCAAAACAGAGTCTGCGGCAGAGTTTGTGCACAAGGCAGTTAACGAAGCCCAGACTAGTAATGAAGGAAAATCCACTGCACTGTGAAGAAATATACTTTGGCTTGGGGTTTCCTCTGTTTTGGTGGGTGGGGAGGTTTCCATAGTACTGTTAGTACAGCCTCTGGTACGGTTTAGGTAATGCTGCCAAACATGCAATGTGGCATTTATTGCTCCAGCATGACATGGTACATGCTGACAGAACTCTGTAGGTGGTAGTAATAACTCCAGGCCCTAGGAAAAAAATTGTCTCCTTTTCTATTGCAGCCTTGGTTGGGGGTTACCACTGGTTCCTCCCCTTCTTTGTTTTGAACAGGAAACCATCCACTACTCCCCTAGCATCCCTCACATATACCCATCCAGCTCCAAGCATGGACACATTGCCTATTCTCATCTCACCTCATCCCCATAGCTGGCCCAACTGGAAGGGCACAGGGGTTTGTGATAGACAAGGAGGCAGGAGAGGTGATCAGGTTGATTTAGGACAAAGCAGAACACTGAAGCCTCGAACCTGAACATTAACATTTCTCAGTGCAAATATGATTCTAACGATTGTTTCTATCCCTTCGGGTTTGCTCTCACTCAGAGCTGTTTCAGCATTTGTCCATGTTAAATCTGTGGCTTCCTTTATGCATTTTAACAGAGCTGTCATAGTCCCAGGGTAGTGAGTGGGGGAAGCAGGGCTGAGGCAGGGAGAATTTTATTTGAGGGGGGGCTTTGCTGAATGGCTGGATAGTAACCTGAATATTTAAAAAACCGGATCATGTCATGCCATTGATTCAGTCCATTGATTTAATCTAGGAGTTCTCCAGTGGTGCAAGTACAGCAGTATGGTCCGGTATGCCATACCAGTAAGCTATTTATAGCCGGTACACCATACCGGAAAGACACAGGAGGAGCAGAATGCCGGCAGCTCCTCCGGTGCGGCTGTACCGCCCCCAGCCCTTCCCCGCAGCTGCATCTAGCGTCTCCTGTCTGGGGTCTGTAGGCAGCCCCAAGGAGGACAGGGCTGGGGGCAGTACAGCTGTGCTGGAGGAGCTGCCAGCGTGGGGCTGCCTGACGTTCTGCTCCTTTTGCTGCTGTGGTTCCGGAGAGCCCTGCGGTGGAGAAGTCTCTAGAACAGCAGGAGGAGGACAGAGTGTCCCCCACCCCCCACCCGCCCACCCAGCTAACGTGGGATGGATAATGGGGAGGGGAGGAGGAGAGTGTGGGGGGCTGGGGAGAGGGCGGGTCATGTGAGGGGTCAAGTGCCCCCACCCCTTAACTGGTGCAGCGTATCGGTAAGAAATGAATTCTACTTGCACACTGGAGTTCTGCTTGTGAATCAGTGGCACGATACGGCCCCAAGGTATCTGATGGTTTTCAAACCTGGAAGCCATTTCCTGCAGTGAAGAGTTGTGGCAGAGTAATTGGAATTCATCCATAGCTCATTAGCAATTTTATTTTTTTACTTACCTGTCACCATCACAGGGGGAAAAAAAATCTAGTGATGGCGTCCAGCTGCAAAACTGAGCTCCAGAACACCTCACACCTTAGTGGTCTCCAGATTTGAGTGTTTTAGATGAATTTCTATTCCAAAGTGTGTGTGCTAGTGAACTGTGAACTAGTGTCCAGAAGTGAGTGGACTCCCTCTGTGTACTTGGACCCTTGGAATATTTCTGTAGCAAGCATATTGGCAACCATCCCATGATGCAGTTTCTAATCCTCCCTCCTTTCCCCTGCCCCAATTAAAACACTAATTACTTGCAAAAAGAGACACACAACTCTTGTTAGTATGGTTGGAGGTGGGAGCATCATAGTTAGCTCTTTTTTTTTTTTTTTTTTTTTTGAATGAAAGCTGAAAGGACAGATGGGAATTTCTTGTAAGTGCTGTGTGTGCATGCACGCGCACAACCTGTGGGGAAGAGGATGTGGAGTTGTAAGAGTTTGTGCCTTTGTAATGTCATATGCCCCAATCCTACTGTTCCATAGAAGCCAGTGGGAGTTTAACCTGAATCAGCTGTGCAGGATCAAGCCTATGGACCGAAATGCGTATGCACTTGAGAAGAGAACAGGCCACAGTCTGCTTTCAGGTATGCACATGCAGCTTCCCACTGACTTCACTAGAATCTCACATAGATATGAGAGGGATGAATTTGATTCTGGTGCTACTTGAATGGCTTCAATGGAATTATGCAATGGCTGAGTTCCCAGCTGCTTATTTTTGTCTGGCAGAGCTATGATTCTATAGGCTTTCTTCAGTTATGTATGCACTGACTTTGCTGTAAGCTAAGCCAATTGCTTCTTGTCCTACCCCCAGTGAACATGGAGAACAATTGATCACTGTTCTATTTATAACAACCTTTTACTTATTTGAATACTGTTATCAGGTCCCCGCTTAGCCTTCTCTTCGCTAGATTAATCATGCCAAGTTCTTTAAATCTTTCTCCATAGGTCATGTTTTCTGAACTTTTTATCATTTTTGTTGCACTCCTCCTTGCTCTCTCCTGTTTGTCCACATCTTTCTTTAAGTGTGACACACAAAACTGGACATAATACCTCAGCTGAGGCTTCACCAGTGCTGAGTAGAGCAGGATGATCATCTCCCATGTCTTACATAGGACATTCCTCTTAATATGCTCCAGAATGACATTTGCTTTTTTCACAACAGCATCACGCTGTTGACTCATTTTCAAATTGTGATCCACTATTGCCCCCAGATCCTTTTCTGCAGTCCTGCTGCCTAACCGTTATCCCCCATTTTATATTGGTGCATTTGACTTTTCGTTCCTAAGGGCTTGTCTTCACTACCAGGGAGATTGACGCTGCTACAATCAATGCAGCGAGTGTTGATTTAGTGGGTCTAGTGAAGACAAGCCCTTAGGAACGAAGACCCACTAAATCGATGGCAGAGCATTCTCCGGTCGACTCCGGTATTACCCTTCTCGGAGAGCTGTATGGTAAGTCGACCGGAGAGTGTCTCCTGTCGATGCAGCATGGTGTAGACACTGGGGTAAGTCAACCTAAGTTACGTAGACTCCAGCTACATTATTCATGTAGCTAGAGTAGCGTAACTTAGGTTGACTTACCCCAGTAGTGAAGACAAGCACTAAGTGTAGTACTTTGAATTTTTTTTTAATTGAATTTCATTTTGTTGATTTCAGACACATTCTCCAATTTATCAAGATTTTTTTTTAAATTCTAATCGGGTCCTTCAAAATGCTTGCTAACCTTCCCACCTGCAAATTTTATGAGCATATTCTGCACCTCAGCATCCAAGTCCTTTTCCCCGTTACACTTTTAAAACTAGTACCATGAAATAGCAGGTAGTGAGATTTCTTGGGGGTGCTCCTAGATCTCATTTCCGGGCACCCTGTGTTTTGCAGATTGACACGAGCAGCACTATATATTTTTTTGTTTTATCAGAAGTGACAGTCATCGTCGAGGGGTTCAACCATCCACACAGTTCCAGGCACCTCACTATTTGTGTTCATTGGAATAAGCTCATAAAGCATTCAGTAAGAAGTGATAACACTGTCTTCAGAATGCCTGGTATTCCTCCAATTATGCAATGCAGCAAAGAAGAACAAACATAAAGAAGAAGGAGCAACTAGAACGGTAATCGCCATTTAAAAAAATTACACATTTATAATTTAGGAAGCTTGTTGTTGTTGTCAACAGCAGCTTAGGCAACTAAGAATTTTCAAGCATAATTAACATATTCACCTGATAAGCTTTGTACTTTGTTTTTCTCTCCTTCCCCTCCTCTCACCCTTTATTTTCTCAGCCTGTTTTCCAAATACCATCTTGTCATAAAATTAACTGTAGTAGCTTGTAAATTAGCACTCACAGATAGGCAATTTTTAATAGTTTTAATTTTTAATAGAACCAGTTTGTTCTGGTCCCATTAATGATCCTTTGACATGAAGTATCTATTAAATCTCTAGGAGTGGGACTTTGGTAAAGGGGAGTAAACCTTTTAATCTTTAAGGGAAAACAAATGAGGAATGACATTAAAATGCAACTGTAAAGGTTGAAATAAGGAGGAAGGAGGAGTGACACTAGCAGTGCCCGAGTGCTCCTTTTCCTTCTAATGACAGAATCAATCAGATGCCACCATCTCTTGAAAAGCTTTTTTCTTTTTTTGGCTAGGGGGCGTGGGAGCTAATCCAAAGGTCATCGAGGTTGAGGTGCTGCTACTGAGTTCAGTGGCCTTTGGATCAAGCCCTACCTAGGTTCAAAGAAAAAGTCCTCTCGAAGTTATTTGAAACCGAAGAGGTAATGGCACTTTAGCAACATAGATCCATTCTTTGTCCCTATGTATATTTAGCTCAGTAGCTTTGACCGTCAAGGTTACATAACAATGAAGTAAAGGGGAAAATAGGTAAACCTGGTAGAAGGCCTCCTCAAGAGCAACATAATGGTTTGCAGCAGCTGTAAAGGCTGATGTAGACACCATAGGAAAGGAATGCTAATATATAAATTATCAGTGGAACTGGTAGTGCTGCCTATTAAGGTTGCTCAGCACTTTCCATATAAGACCTGTTGCTTATAACTTTAACCATCTGGCCTGTTCGTTTGTTTAAATTTCAGCCAAAACAATTCAGCCCTTTCTGAAAATGAAGTGAAAGGAAAATACAGTTTTGCAATCTTAAAAAATTCTGGGGGCCTTTACTTTGAAACATCTAGCACTCCCATGCTTTGGGGCAGAGAGGTGCCTCTTGCTGTTCCCGTGAAAAATCTGCCCAAGTTATAAAACTTGGAAAACTCTCAGTTTGCACATGCTCACTAGAGACTTAGATTTCAGCAATTAAAAGCTCCGAAGATTCCATGTGCACGGAGTATGCTTCATCTCCTCACAGCTCATACGTTTGACTGGACTGCATGTACACCATTCCCACGGAATGTGTACCGAGAGGAAAATCAGGTGACTGGCAGCCAGTGTACTTGGGGAAGAATGTGGGGATGAGGACAGACAAACCTCACAAAGAGCATAGGTGTGGGGGTGATACCTGGCTCGCTGGACTAAGAGATTGGGACAAGGAGTTAGGGGATGTGGAGACAATGAGAGTAGATGAGAAGGTTGGGGAGGGAGACTAGGACCCAGTGGGGATGGGGAACATGGGTGGAGGGGAGAAAGAGAGATCAGAGGGGGTTGGCAGGGGGAATGCGACTAGTGGGGAGCAGTAGGACTTGGAACAGCTGGAAAGGAGACGGGACAAGGAGTGGGGGGTTGAGAACAGCTGGACAAAAATATTGGGATTGGGGGAAACTTGGACCGGGCAATCCAGAAAGGTAAGACTAGGAGTTGCAGGAAAGAACGCTGGGATTGGAATCAGAAGCCTGAGGACTGGAGAGTAATTGAGTAGGTGAGGAGAGTGGGTCTGGGAGACAGGATGGAGAGGGAGGAGAGAGAGAGAGAGAACTGAGACAGGGACTCATTGCACAGGCAACCTTAATTCTGGCATTTCCCAACTTCTGAGAGCTTGACTTTGTCCCCTTCATGCTCCTTTAATGTAGTTCTTTTGTGAGTATATAGGGGAAGATTTTCACAGGCACAAATGGGAGTTAGGAACCCCAAATCCCATTAATTTCCAGTGAGAGCTAAGCACCTAACTGCCCTTTGAAAATCTTTTCACAAATGGGGCCCGTCATCTTTTCACAAATGGAAGCTAGTGCCTGATCCAAAGCCCGCTAAAGTCAAGAGCGTTTTCCATTTACTTCAATGGGTTTTAGATCAGGCCTCTACTGAGCTTCAGATAAAGTGATGGACAGAATAGTTCTAGTGCTCCATAGCAAAATTATTAAAATGAAGCTGTCAGTCAATATTCTTACAGCCAGACTCCTGTATTTCATGAGCTGGGGGAGATATATCACCCAGACTGTCTGAAAGCACAGTCAGCTGAATCAGCTTGTTCTACTACATAGTTATGGTAAGTCTGTCGATCAATATTGTGTGCATTTTTAATACCTTCATATTGAAGTTTCTCATCTCTCTGCATTAATGCTGCTAATAGTTTTGCCCTTTACTGCAATCAAACAGTCTAACCATAATGTCCTTTTCCTCCCACTCCCTGCTCTGAGGGTTAATGAGTCCTTCAGCTCTGAAAAGCAAACCTGGGCTGCTTGTTGTTTACTTTTTAAAGGAAAAGATGGAAATCTGAAAAAGAAAAGGAATGTGAAGCAGGAGGGAGAGCTTGGAGGGAGCCATTCTGATAATTCCCCACAATAATAAACCTTCCAGAATCCTTTTTAAACATTGAAGACTGTGTCCATCTAATGAGCA